>NC_082696.1:12627645-13232645 GCF_949987515.2 Delphinus delphis
CCCCAATTCCTCCCCTCAACCCCTCCTCCCATCATGTATGAGTTGAGACCAAGCTGTAATGTATCAGTTGAGACCAAGCTGTAATGTATCAGTTGAGACCAAGCTGTAATGTGAGAAATCAGAGATAAACAGGGTGGACCCAGATTTTGTAAGACCCAAAGCTTATACAATTTCGAGGGTCCTTTTTAGGAAATATGATACAAACTTACAAAGACAAAGTTGTAAAGAAACTCAGTATTTAAAAGACATGACAGAAATGACAATAAATTTCAAAATTTAAAAAGCTCACAAAATACCAGAAATAGCACATTAGTCAGAAAAACAGGATCGTTTAAAAATTAACTGCTTGACATATCTCTAAAATCCTTTCCCCCTACATTTTTAGCTGCATGTTTTTTGTTGCCTCTTCACATGATAATGATTTTATAGTCATTTTTCTTGAGAGAACATAGAAAGGTAATCCAGTCTGTCTAGCATAAGTTGATCAGAATTGTTTTTTATTGATTGTTCAGAAAAACCTCTTTGCCTTCACAGTTTATTGCTGGTAATGTAAAATTTTAGGATTTCTCTTTCAAGTTTCTTTCACCTGTGACCTATAAAATTAGGAAGAATTCCCCCCAAACTTACTTCTGGTTCTGTTCATTAGAAACCCTGTCTCCCTCCACTACCCATAGGCACAGGGAGACACATGACCTGTTTACATTGTAATATGATCTCTGGTCCTGAGCCATCATATCACTGTGCCAGGTGAATTGGCCAATGGAAAGTAGAGTGTCACTGGAAGTTATTACCACACTTGACAGCTGGCTATAACCTAACTGTACAAAGAAGAGATTGTAAGGAACATAAATATATCCTGGTAACTACAAAGCAGGTATATCCCTCCTTATATGCCTGCTGTTTGAAATCATAGGCCACAGCTCACCCTCGTGAGAGCCTTTTTGTTCTCCTCTGTCACAGCCTACTCCAAGGGCTGTCTACATATGGCTGTGGCTGTCTTTGCAGCACCTCCATAGAGCCTTCTAGTAAGATTCCTTAGAGTTCAGGCTCAAGAGAGCAAGGCCAAGAAAAGAAGGAGCAGGACAATTTTTCTTACCATATCTCAGAATCTCAGTTTTTCCAAGTTTGTAGACATGGGAAGTATATGCCCTCTTCCGGGAAGATCTCATTCCCAGTTGCAGGGGTATGATCTTACCATAGGTCCCAATAAGACAAATATCTCAGAACACACCAGCCTAAGATCAGAATGGGAAAAAGCCACTTGGAACAGTATGGGATTTATTTCAATTCACAGATGAAAGGGTGTTTAAGGCCATAGACACATAGACCATAGCATATGGCTTCAGTGATTTTAACCTGGAAGATCTAGAACCATATGATCATTTCAACGCTAAAACTCTTAGTTCAGCACACATGGACTATTTTAATTCATTGATGTAATTTTCTGGTGACTGCCGCAAGACAATTAGCTACAAAATATAGGCTTTGGTAATTGGTCAAGTTAACTTATTTTATAGATATATTGACTATAAGCAGATTACATGAGAAGCTAAGTCTAACAGAGATGCTCACTTTGGGTTTAGAATTGTTGATCTGTAGTCTTCTTTTCAGGGGTCAGATATCAGGGCAACTTCTCCATTAAAGCCACTCCTAGCTTGCAACAATAAAAGCTATTGTTTCGAATACAGGAATTCTTATTTTATTACGAAGGGAAGTGTCTGTTTCATCCAAGAGAAGAGTGAGTTGTAAAGGCATGAAACGTCTGCTTCTTCAAAGCCTATGGGAAGCACCATGTTTATGTTTTTGACTTTGTATTTTTGGGGGAGTATCTACTTTGCTTGTTTAAGAGAAAAAGCCACTTCTCTCAATACCTATGTTCAAATAAGTTGGAAATAAATATTTTCAGAGACTCCGTTGAAGAATCAGAATAAATAAGAACACTCTGCTTATGTTTAACCTAAAATATCCTCTGCTTTGGACTTTACCCACAAAGAGGCCAAACCTGCATTTTATTTAATTTTAAAATTTTTTTTACTTTTTGGCCACACCACGTGGCACGTGGGAACTTAGTTCCCCGACCAGGGGTCGAACCCCTGTCCCGTGTTGTGGAAGCTCGGAGTCTTAACTGCTGGACCACCAGGGAAGTCCCAGCTGCATTTTATTTTTAATGGAGATGCAGAGGAGCTGTTTTTTCTTTCTGGGAAGGAATACATAACACTAGAAATCATAGTGGGAGGAACGCCCTCCTCCAGGCATGGAGGCTTAGAAAATGAGCAGTGAGGTTGTAGACCAGAAGCATAATACATCTGCGTTAGCTTCAACTGATTTATAACAATTCTAGATATGGGTTTTCATTTTTTATGTAGTAATCCAACTATGAATTTTATAAATTATTCAGACATAGAATAATGAGAATAGTATAGATTCACAATTTTCAAAAGAATTAAAAAACATTTTTTTCAAAGTCATGGAACCTTTTCTTTGAATGAAAGTATGGCCTGCAGTTCAAGGTGAAACCAGTAAGTGTGGACTTGCTAAGCTCACCCAGGCTCTCTGCATCCTCCTTGGTCTCTTCTCCCTGCCTAGAACTCTGCCTGCTCTTGGGCATAGAGCAGGTACCCAAGTTCATGAAGCTCTCATGGGAGGATTGCTTGTTCAAGGTTTCAGAAGGAGAACCACTGACAGTAGCATTTTAAGGCAGGGATGATTCACAACTTTACTGTGAAAGAAATCGTATTTCCTGAGAACTTTTGGGGGTGAATACTGCAATAGATAGAAACACTGGCAATCTTTCTTCCTTAGATTACACATGTGTGTGTTTGTGAGAGGCTGACCCTGGTAACCTGAGTAAGAATTACTCATTTTCTGTCGAAAGGAGAAGAGACCCTTCATGGTTCTTCATTCTTTAAAGGAAGGCCGCCGTGTATTTCCTTTGCTGTCTTTGGGTTTGTGTCATTTTTTCAGTTGAATGAACTGGGCACAGTCTGTTTCTTGAATGCACAAATAAAAATATCTTCTTGATTGGAGATGATATAATTGACTATAATAACTCATGAAATGTTCGGGAAGTTAAAGTTAAGCCGCCGGCTTAAATTTGCTGTGTTAGTAATAAGACGTTCTCTACAAACCAAATTTACAAAGATATTTTGGGGGCAATTTGAGAAATTGTTAAATCAAAGTGGTGTGTATATGAAATATCATTGTAATATGTTTTCTAATATGACCTCAAAGTTTTTTCTAAGAAGAATGTTCTATAGTTCTCTAACATAGAGCCAGATGATCCTGAATCCCACGTTTTTCAGTGAATTTTGAGTGAAACAATCTTTGCTTTCTGTCATGATGCAGCTTTTTTCCCCAAAGAACACAGAAAGGTTAAACAATGCATATTTGAGACGGCGCCAATCCTTGAGCCTTATAAGTTACTGGTCTTGTTCTCGAAAGCACTTCTGTGTTTACGTGCTGGTTTCAAATGCTGAAAATGTCCATGTGGACTTTTACATTGTTCTGTACCCTAGGACCTCCTGCTCAACAGCTGAGATAAGAAAAGAATGCTCTTGAGAGCATTAGGGTGCTGTCCAAAATCTCATATATGCCTGATAAAGTTAGTGGAATGTCAGGGTCTCTGCTGTGATTAAAAGATCTAAATGTGACTTGTCTAGTAGCTCAAATATTAGCCCTAATCCCCATTCGCGCAGAGCTCTAATTTTAGGCTCTGTAGACCCAAAGCTGTATATGTAGAATATCCCTTGTTACATTACAGATTTTCCAAATGGATACAAGAAAACGGAGCAGGAATACACAAGTTAAGAGCGGGTATCTCTGGAGTTTGGGCTTATGGGTGACTTTTGTTTTCTTTTTTCAACTTTTTTTCTTTTGCATTTTAAAGTTTAAAACAATGCAAATATGTATTGTTTTAATATCAAAAACTTCATTTTCTGAAAAGTAGAATAGATGCTGGAGTTATTGGCAGAGCCAACCTTGGAGTAAGGACATGGTGAACAAGGGTCCCGAAGACACCTTGTTCCTTCCAACACTCAATGATAGGCACCATGTCAGACGTGCCTGTCAACTTTGGGTTTAAAAATATGCTTATGGTAGAGGTGGTGAATCAGGAGTCTGCTCTTGCAAGAAGTACCAAACAACTAGAAATGTAGTGACTCTAGACCAATAGGGAAGAGAAGGGGAAAGCTTCTTGTATAACCTGCGTTTAGCAGGTGCATCCCATCCTTCCACCCCTCCCTCCCAGCATCGGGAGGTGGGTGGGAGGTCCCTGGCAGCCTCTTCTCCTTTAATGTTCCTTTGTCTTTAAACCACTGATGCGGATATTTACGAATTAGCATTGTAGGTGGAATACACATTTTTGTCAGTGAGAGGTACAGAAGGGGAGTCTTTCTAGGTGCAGGAGGTGACACAAATGAACCTGCAGTCATGGGAGTTTCTGGGGAGCGTGATGGTGCTTTAGGGAGGGCAGACATAGGTAAAATATGTGTTTTTGGTTTCTGGGAGAAGCAGAATAAGGAATGATAAAGCTGAGAAGGGACTTTTGTGTTTCGTGTTTGCCTGTCTTCTTTATATCCGCTTCTGTGGCAGCTTCTTTCCCTCGCCTCCCATGCCTGGCCTCCTGCCACCCTCTGGCTGGTCAGAGACCTAAAATAACACACCATCAAATTGCTGTCTTCCCCTTTCTTTTCTTTCTCCCCGTGCTTCCCTTCATTCTCATCAAATGTACATAGAGTTGACAGCACATCAATAATCAAAGCACAGGAAAGTTTGAGAGTCATGAACTTTACCTCCTTCATGTAGCTAATCATTTGGAATGTAGTCTCTCGAACCATGTCAGGATGAGAGTTGGCCAACACAACTGGCAAGGCTAGGCTGCAGCCAACCAACCGCTCATACACGTGTGCATGTCACAGCAGGGTCACTCCTGGCTGGCTGAGAGCATTTGGTGAACAGCCAAGTAGCTTCAGAAAGGACTCAGAGGCATGACCAGGTGCACTGCATGGGGTCCAAGAACCCTGGGAAAGAGGGGCTAAACTTATCTGCAGTTTTGGTTTAGACATGGCAGACTTGACTGATGGACAGAAGGCTTCCAAAAGGACCTGGACTAGAGGGAGAGCCCTGGGTGCCTGGCAAAAGCTAAGATGAGGGAAGTCTGGCAGCATGGGAGGAAGCTGGGCTGTGGGTACAGAGTTTCCTAACCCAGATCCTTCCTGTTCTCTACCCCTCCCTGCACAATCACTCTTCTAGGGTGTCTGTGGGTTCTGGAGGGAGAGAGATACGGTCAAAGGAAAGCATATGTCACTGTGGAGAGTGCTCATCAAAGTACTGATCAGAAACAGGTGTGTGTGTGTGAGTGTGTGAGTGTGTGTGTGTGTGTGTGTGTGTGTGTGTGTGTGTGTTGGGGGGCGTGTCTAGAGGAGGTTGGGGTAGTGCAGGCAGCCTCCGATGAGCATTGGGGTGGTAGCTGTTCACAGAGCAGAGGATGCCAGCCAGAGCTGCATCTTTCAGGGCAGTCGTCTTCATCTGTAAAATGGGAATAAAGACAGCACCAACTTCACAGAGTTGTGAAAACTAAATGATTAATGCGTGTACAGCATTTGACATACGCCAGCACAAACAAAGTGATAAACAGCGTTTAATAAACGTTGGCTATTGTTATTTTCATCATCGTTGCTTTTGTGAGATCCCTTCTCTCTGCTTATCTTCTGCTTATTTTCAAGTGGTTGCATAGTTTGATTTTATGTGATGCAATAAAACGGATTTTGCCAGTGTTTTTGTTTTTAATCAGAGAAATTACTTCTCGGGATGTAATAGAAAAGGGTTAGATTACACCTTAAGTACATTGAACTTGAGCAAAGTTTTAAAAATGATTGTGGCATCTCCAAGTTGCATTTTTACTGAATAAAAAAATTAGGCACGAATGTCATTCTTTTTGCTCTAAGAAGATCGTAGGAATAACTAATAACACTTGGTAGAGGTTAATATAGTATTTAAGGTAGTAATTTTAACAGTTTTGAACTCATTTTTAAAGACATAATTGGAATACTTTTCAATAGACATCAGTCTTTATTTCTTAGGAAATTACAATGATTAACTGCAGGTAGCTTCTCTTATTGTTATTTGAAGACAATAGGAGTCTGTTGAGGATTGGTGGGGCACAAAATGAATGATACATGTTTTAGTAAAGACTTCACTGCTGAAACATTTTTCATCACTCTTTTTGTCTGCCTACAATTTATGTATTCAAGGCATAGTCTTCAAATGCAGCTTTCTTTACTGTATTTGGCCTAGAAAATGAATTCAAGTGAAGGAGAAGAATAATGCTTTTCCTAGGGCTAAGATATAGATTTTTCTTTTGAGGGGCTATAGATTTTTTTTTTCCTCAAAAGAAAATGATGTTACACTTGCAGAACTCTGTGAAAGTTGAAAAGAGAATTTTGTTCCTTTTGTTCCTGCTTTGGGTGTTTTCAGGATTCTGCTTCTGCTTCCTTATGAAACTGTGCACTAGACAAGGACAAGAATATCACTCTCATTATTCAGGCATTTGAAATTACTCTTTTCCTTTGAAATGAGATATTCAAATCATTGAGTGTTAGAGAAATTGTGCATGGGTGTTAGAGTAAACGGATCTTGATCTGTCCTCTCAGCATGAGGCTTTCTGGAGGTGGTAAAGTGGTTTTAATCAGTGGAAAATAGCACCCGATTTCTACAAGATCTTCCCAAGCTCAGAATGATTTAGATAGTAATCTGAGTCTGAATACCACCCAGATAAGCATCTGCAGTCACATTTACCTGGACGTGGGTGGCATTGCTTTTTAAATTTCAGTATTACTATAAAAGTTGTCTGGCTTTTACCCCTATCAGTTCTCTTGATTTAGAGGTTGGGAAAACTTCTTTGTGCTCTTTCTGGCTGGAATGTCTAGTTAGAGATTCATTCTGCTGGCTGTGATCAAGTTACATACACTGGTACCCCAAATTTTCTTGATTTGGCCCTCAACTAAACAATACCAGGACTGTGAGGTCCAACAGTAAAAAGAAAAATTTTAAAACGAATTTAATATACTATGGAGTTCTTGTACAAATGCTAATTACTACAATGTGAAACAATGCTGTTTTCACTGTTTTGGGAAGTAGAAATCTTGTTCCGGGGAGAAAGAAAGAGCTGGTTTATTACTAGGTACGCTAAGTGCAAAGACAAACTTGAACAGAAGTCAATGACTTGGCGTCCAGTACAGCTAACATTCATCTACTTTTACATTGTTTCTGGTGAACTATTATAATTTCAAATCATTATAGTTGGAAAATATTTAGATAAAACATAATGTCACATTACTTTTCAATTTAAAATAACAAAACTGGAACTTTAAGCCACACAGTGTGAACAATGTGGAGTGCAGGTTGTAGGAGAGAAAAAACGATGTCTAGATGTATTTGACTTGAAAATAGAGGGTTTTTTACTGCAGTATGATATTTACAGTATCTTTATACTTAAATTTTGGCCACAGAAGTAGTCTTACTGGTTATATACACTTGGATAGATTTCCATCCAAAAAGAAAAGATGATTAAAACCACCTACCTTGGGACTTCCCTGGTGGTCCAGTGGTTAAGACTTCACCTTCCAATGCAGAGGTTGCGGGTTCGATCCCTGGTCAGGGAGCTAAGATCTCACATGCCTTGTGGCCAAAAAACCAAAACGTAAAACAGAAGCAATATTGTAACAAATTCAATAAAGACTTTAAAAGTGGTCCACATCAAAAACTCTTGAAAAAAATACCTACCTCACTCAGCCATAAAAACGAATGAAATAATGCCATTTGCAGCAACGTGGATGGACCTAGAGATTATCATACTAAGTGAAGTCAGACAAAGATAAATATCATATGATAATACTTATATGTGGAACATAAAAAAAATACATATGAACTTACTTACAAACCAGAAATATTCTCACAGACATAGAAAACAAACTTATGTTTACCAAAGAGGAAGGGGGGGAGGAATTAATTAGGAGCTTCAGATTAAAATGTGCACATTACTATATATAAAGTAGATAAACAACAAGGACCTAGTGTATAGCACAGGGAACTGTGCTCAATATTCTATAATAACCTATGTGTGAGGAGAATCTAAGAAAGAATAGATATTTATATAGGTATAACTGAATCACTTTGCTGTACACCTGAAACTAACACAACATTGTAAATCAACTATACTTCAATAAAAAACCATAATATATATCTATACTATAACTGAATCTGTTTGCTGTACGCCTGAAACATTGTAAATTAATTATACTTCAATAAAAAATAAAAATTAAAAAAAGGAAAAGCGGAAATGTATTTTGAGGAATGTTCAAGAGATTAGAATATTATTTTCATTTTATCTTTTAGAAAATGTTCAATTCTGGGGGAATCTCAGTTTAATGATTTCCTGCTAGCTTACTACCCAAGTTTTCCTGTTTTCTATGAGATACAACTTTCTGTCTCATTCTCCAGGAGAGACACTGGGTAATTATTATGATGAGCAAGTTACTCTTTTGCTGCCTCTTCTTGGGGTTGATGTGGTAGGACTCTGACTTCCTCCCAGGCAGTTGAGTCCTGGCAGAAATCTGATGACCTCTTTCTTGTCTTTTTCTTGCACAGATCAGAAGCAACAGACCTGGAACGAGGAAGTGCATAACTTTTTGGTATGTAACTGAGAACTCTTCAAAACTAATTCTTTCTTTTGGTGATATTCATGACCTGAACAGCCCGTACTCCACTTTGTTATTCTAATTTGTGAACCAAATTATAATAGTCTAGGTATATTTACCCCGAGGCTAGGATTAATGCAGAGAGAAGCTAATGGTATTCATAAATAACCAACTGTATTTGGTCCTCTGGATTTCCCTTGAAAACGGATTCTTGACGGCGATTACATTTCAGTAGGAGAGCTGCTTAGTAAAGCAATTTATTTATGGAATTATCTTGTTTGAGCCCCTTAGTGGTCAGGGACATACCAAACTGTCAAAGTACCATAGAACTATAATTATGTGAAGAATCTATTTTATAAGCAACTATGGGTTTAGATGCCCATACATAAATTGAAAGTTCTAGAAATGAGGCGTTTACTAATATAAATTTACTAAGGACTATAATGAAATATTTATATTTAGTAATTATTATATCAATATAAAAGTAAAATAATCTTAAGATGTTCTCATCTTTAAAGTTCATCCCTAATGAGCTAGGTAAGACTGGAGTTCTACAAATATATATCTAATTTTTCTCATTATTCCTTTAATTTCCTGTTTATAAAATGATTCAAAAAGAATGCCTTAGTTCCTCACTGGGACACCTATCACTTGTTTAGTTTAACTCTGCTTATAACTTGCCAGAGAATACAAGAGAAGCATTCTTTTCATAGCTATCTATCAAGAATACCTTCTTTTGTGACTCCATGGATATAATGAAATAGTAGTAATTTTTCAGAAAATATTAGTATATTAATTCAAGAGCTATTATTTTTCTATGAAGCGAAGAAACAATAGTAATAATAATCACTTTTCTCCCCAGTATGTACTTTCTACCACTTCCAATTACCTAGCAACTGCCTTTGAAACTTTGTTACTCATGACCCATTAGTCACCATCATTTTTTTTTAATATCTTAATAGGAGTATAATTGCTTTACGATGGTGTGTTAGTTTCTGCTTTATAACTAAGTGAATCAGCTATACATATACATATACCCCCATATCTCCTCCCTCTTGCGTCTCCCTCCCACCCTCCCTATCCCACCCCTCTAGGTGGTCACAAAGCACTGAGCTGATCTGTCTGTGCTACGTGGCTGCTTCCCACTAGCGATCTATTTTACATTTGGTAGTGTATATGTGTCCATGCCACTCTCTCACTTCGTCCCAGCTTACCCTTCCCCCTCCCCACAGCCTCAAGTCCACTCTCTACGTCTGAGTCTTTATTCCTGTCCTGTCCCTAGCTTCATCAGAACCTTTTTTTTTTTTTTTTAGATTCCATATATATGTGTGAGCATACGGTATTTGTTTTTCTCTTTCTGACTTACTTCGCTCTGTATAATGGACTCTAGGTCCATCCACCTCACTACAGAAACTCAATTTTGTTTCTTTTTATGGCTGAGTAATATTCCACTGTATATATGTGCCACATCTTCTTTATCCATTTATCTGTCGATGGACACTGAGGTTGCTTCCATGTCCTGGCTATTGTAAATAGAGCTGTAATGAACATTGTGGTACATGACTCTTTTATTTTATTTTATTTTTTTTGCGGTACACGGGCCTCTCACCGTTGTGACCTCTCCCATTGTGGAGCACAGGCTCTGGACGCGCAGGGTCAGTGGCCCTGGCTCATGGGCCTAGCTGCTCCGCGGCATGTGGGATCTTCCTGGACCGGAGCATGAACCCGTGTCCCCTGCATCGGCAGGTGGACTCTCAACCACTGCGCCATCAGGGAAGCCTGACTCTTTTTGAATTATGGTTTTCTCAAGGTATATACCCAGTAGTGGGATTGCGGGGTCGTATGGTAGTTCGATTTTTAGTTTTTTAAGGAACCTGCATATGGTTCTCCATAGTGGCTGTATCAATTTAGATTCCCACAAACAAGGCAAGAGGGTTCCCTTTTCTCCACACCCTTTATAGTATTTATTGTTTGTAGATGTTTTAATGAAGGCCATTTTGACTGGTGTGCGGTGATAACTCATTGTAGTTTTGATTTGCATTTCTCTAATGATTAGTGATGTTGAGCATCCTTTCATGTGTTTGTTGGCAATCTGTATATCTTCTTTGGAGAAATGTCTGTTTAGGTCTTCTGCCCATTTTTTGATTTTTTTTTTTTTTTTTTTTTTTTTTTTGATATTGAGCTGCATGAGCTGCTTGTAAACTTTGGAGATGAATCTTTTGTCACTTGCTTCATTTGCAAATGTTTTCTCCCATTCTGAGGGTTGTCTTTTCGTCTTGTTATGGTTTCCCTTGCTGTGCAAACGCTTTTAAGTTTCATTAGGTCCCATTTGTTTATTTTTGTTTTTATTTCCATTACTCTAGGAGGTGGGTCAAAAAGGATCTTGCTGTGATTTATGTCATAGAGGGTTCTGCCTATGTTTTCCTCTAAGAGTTTTATAGTGTCTGGCCTTACATTTAGGTCTTTAATCCATTTTGAGTTTATTTTTGTGTATGGTGTTAGAGAGTGTTCTAATTTCACTCTTTTACATGTAGCTGTCCAGTTTTCAAAGCACCACTTATTGAAGAGGCTATCTTTTCTCCATTGTATATTCTTGCCTCCTTTATCAAAAATAAGGTGACCATATGTGTGTGGGTTTATCTCTGGGCTTTCTATCCTGTTCCATTAATCTACATTTCTTTTTTTGTGCCAGTACCATACTGTCTTGATTACTGTAGCTTTGTAGTATAGTCTGAAATCCAAGAGCCTGATTCCTCCAGCTCCGTTTTTCTTTCTCAAGATTGCTTTGCCTATTCGGGGTCTTTTGTGTTTCCATACAAATTGAGCAACCTTTTGTTCTAATTCTGTGAAAAATGCCTTTGGTAGTTTGATAGAGATTGCATTGAATCTGTAGTTTGCTTTGGGTAGTATAGTCATTTTGACAATGTTGAATCTTCCAATCCAAGAACGTGGTATATCTCTCCATCTGTTTGTATCATCTTTAATTCCTTTCATCAGTGTCTTATGGTTTTCTGCATACCGAAAACTTTTGTCTTTTTTCTCCTTAGGTAGGTTTATTCCTAGGTATTTTATTCTTTTTGTTGCAGTGGTAAATGGGAGTGTTTCATTAATTTCTCTTTCAGATTTTTCATCATTACTGCATAGCAATGCAAGAGATTTCTGTGCATTAGTTTTGTATCCTGCTACTTTACCAAATTCATTGATTAGCTCTAGTAGTTTTCTGGTAGCATCTTTAGGATTCTGTATGTATAGTATCATGTCATCTGCAAACAGTGACAGCTTTACTTCTTTTCTGATTTGGATTCCTCTTATTTCTTTTTCTTCTCTGATTGCTGTGGCTAAAACTTCCAAAACAATGTTGAGTAATAGTGGTGAGAGTGGGCACCCTTGTCTTTTCCTGATCTTAGTGGAAATGGTTTCAGTTTTTCACCATTGAGGATGATGTTGGCTGTGGGTTTGTCATATATGGCCTTTATTATGTTGAGAAAAGTTCCCTCTATGCCTACTTTCTGGAGGATTTTTTATCATAAATGGGTGTTGAATTTTGTTGAAAGCTTTTTCTGCATCTATTGAGATGATCATATGGTTTTTCTCCTTCAATTTGTTAATATGGTTTATCACATTGACTGATTTGCATATATTGAAGAATCCTGCGTTCCTGGGATAAACCCCCTTGATCATGGTGTATGACCCTTTTAATGTGCTTTTGGATTCTGTTTGCTAGTATTTTGTTGAGGACTTTTGCATCTATGTTCATCAGTGATATTAGCCTGTAGTTTTTGACATCTTTGTCTGGTTTTGGTATCAGGGTGATGGTGGCCTCGTAGAATGAGTTTGGGAGTGTCCCTCCTCTGCTATATTTTGGAAGAGTTTGAGAAGGATAAGTGTTAGCTCTACTTTAAATGTTTGATAGAATTTGCCTGTGAAGCCATCTGGTCTTGGGCTTTTGTTTGCTGGAAGATTTTAAATCACAGTCTCAATTTCAGTGCTTGTGATTGGTCTGTTCATATTTTCTACTTCTTCCTGGTTCAGTCTTGGAAGGTTGTGCATTTCTAAGAATTTGTCCATTTCTTCCAGTTTGTCCATTTTATTGGCACATAGTTGATTGTAGTAATCTCTTATGATCCTTTGTATTTCTGCAGTGTCACTTATTACTTCTCCTTTTTCATTTCTAATTCTATTGATTTGAGTCTTCTCCGTTTTTTTCTTGATGAGTCTGGCTAATGGTTTATCAATTTTGTTTATCTTCTCAAAGAACATGCTTTTAGTTTTATTGATCTTTGCTATCGTTTCTTTCATTTCTTTTTCATTTATTTCTGATCTGATCTTTATGATTTCTTTCCTTCTGCTAACTTTGGGGTTTCTTTGTTCTCCTTTCTCTAATTGCTTTAGGTAAGGGCTCTGGCTCACTCAGGCCGGGGGGAGGGAGAAGCACCAAATGCGTGGTGAACCTGTGGCAGCAGAGGCCAGTGTGATGTTGCACCAACCTGAGGCGCACCGTGTGTTTCCTGGGGATATTCTCCCTGGATCTCAGGACCCTGACAGTGGCAGGCTGCACAGTCTCCCGGGAGGGGAGGTGTGGATAGTGACCTGTGCTTGCACACAGGCTTCTTGGTGGCTGCAGCAGCAGCCTTAGCATTCTCATGCCCGCCTCTGCTGTCCACGCAGATAGCCGCGGCTCTCGTCCGTCTCTGAAGCTCGTTTAGGCGGTGCTCTGTATCCCCTCTCCTTGCGCACCCCGAAGCAATGGTCTCTCGCCTCTTAGGCAGGTCCAGACTTTTTCCAGGACTACCCCTCAGCTAGCTGTGGTGCACTGGCCCCCTTCAGGCTGTGTTCACACGACCAACCCCCGTCCTCTCCCTGGGATCTGACTTCCGAAGCTGGAACCTCAGCTCCTAGCCCCCAACCCGCTCTGGCTGGTGAGCAGACAAGCTTCTCAGGCTGGTGAGTGCTGGTCGGCACTGATCCTCTGTGCAGGAATCTCTCTGCTTTGTTCTCTGCACTCCTATTGCTGTGTTCTCCTCTGTGGCTCCGATGCTTCCCCCCTGCCACCCCCCGTCTCTACCAGTGAAGGGGTTTCCTAGTGTGTGGAAACTTTTCCTTCTTCACAGTTCCCTCCCCGAGGTGCAGGTCTGGTCCCTATTCTTTTTTTTGCGGTACACGGGCCTCTCACTGTTGTGGCCTCTCCCATTGCGGAGCACAGGCTCCGGACGCGCAGGCTCAGCGACCATGACTCATGGGCCCAGCCACTCGGCGGCATGTGGGATCTTCCCGGACCGGGGCATGAACCCGTGTCCCCTGCATCGGCAAGCAGACTCTCAACCACTGCGCCACTAGGGAAGCCCATGGTCCCTTTCTTATGTTTCTGTTTTTTCTTTTGCCTTACCCAGGTACATGGGGAGTTTCTTGCATTTCGGGAAGTCTGAGGTCTTCTGCCAGCGTTCGGTAGGTGTTCTGTAGGAGTTGTTCCACATGTAGATGTATTTCTGATGTATTTGTTGGGAGGAAGGTGATCTCCACGTCTTACTCCTCCGCCATCTTTCAGGTCTCTCCCTGAGAAGATATTTTGATCTCATGATTGATTGTGTGTCTGACTGGATATTGAATTTTATGTAGAAAATTTATTTTCATTTAGAACTTTCAAGGCATTGCTCCAACATCTTTGACATTCCATGTTGCATATGAGAAATCTGATGTCATTCTTATTCTTGTTTCTTTGTAGATAAATACCTTTTTATCCTCTCTGCATACCTTCAAAATTCTGAAATTTCACAAGACATATTCAAATGTACATCTTTAAAAATATGTCTGATTCAGCATTTTGTGGCATAGGAAGATTATTATTTTCCCTCTCTCTCTGAGCTCTGATTCCCACTATTTTGGTTTCATTCTCTATTCTCTCCACCAGGTAACCAAGATGGCTACTGCTAACTCTGGGTTTGCATTGCACTCATGACTAAAATCCCAGAAAAAAGGACAAGTCTTTTTCCTAATTCTCTAGGCAGAATTTCCTGATTAGCCTGAGTAGGTTCATGTGCTCCTTTCTGAATTGGTCATTGTGTCAAAGAGGATAAGTACTTTGATTCATCTATTTCTTATCGCCTCTACTGCTTCTACTCTGGCTCAAGACATTCTAACATCTTCTCGGGATGACTGTGGGAGCCTCTTAACTGGTTTCTCAATTAATATCCTTGCTCGCATCAGTATTTTGGCTAGAGCCAGAGCTGTTAATGTGTTTGTCAGATCAAAACCCTACAAAGCTTGCCTGGAAAGATTCAAGGGAAGCTAGAGTCTTCAACCATTGCCTAAGAGACCACTAAGATCTAAGAGAGGATACAAGAGAGAGGAAGGATGCAGCTTCTGGAAGGCCACACTGACAAATTTGTAGCACATCATATAGTTAATGAGATGCCTTTGAAGCGTTTTTAATTGACATGATCAGGTCTTAGAAAGATTTATCTGGTAGCAGTATTAAAGATGAAATGGAGACATACAAACCAAGATAAGGGAGATCCACTAAAGTGGTCTAGGCCGAGTGATGATGGGCTGAACTACACTTTGGAGCAGTGAGAATGAAAGAGAGGTAGATTTATATCAGTGATGTTTATAAAGGAGAATCAGTTGCTCTTTGTTACTCTACATGACCTTAGTTCAGACCTGGCTCTCTCACCTACTAGCTGTATGACCTTAAATAATTTACATAATTCTCAATTCAAATCTCTCCTTGACGTTACAATAAAAATAATATTAATATTAATTCCTAACTCAAAAAAAAAAGACCACCAGGACCAAGTCAGATCTGCATGATCTGACTTCCCATGACCCCTCTGACCTCATCTGCTGCCACTCTCCAGCCTCAGCCGTGCTGGCCTCCTTGTTATGCCTCACACATGCCAGACACCTTCCCAGTCCCACTCTGGGGCCACTGCGTTGGCCGTTCCCCAAAGCTGGGCTGCTTCACCCTTGGATAGCCATGGGCTATTTCTTCACCTCTTTCAGGTCTTTACCCTAATATTGGCTATTTAGTGAGTCCATTTCTATCTACCCATTTAAAAATCACAACCCTCTCTAATACTCTCCCCTATTTTATTTTTCCCCATTTATCTCAGTCTAATATACCATTTATTTTACTTACTTATCTTATTAATTATTTGTCTATCCCCATGAAATGTAGGCCCCATGAGGGCAGGAGGTTTTATCTATTGTGTTCAATATTGTATCTTCAGGCTATAAAACTGTCAGCCAATACATATCTGACGAATGAATGAATGATTGGCAAACCTAAGCCATGTGCTTGCTCCTGTTTGGGGGAATGTGGGACCACATGATTGACAGTGCCTCAAGGAGGGGAAGAGGCAATTCCTTGAAGTAAAAGGAGCTGGTCTGACAAAAATTAATAAATAACCAATAAAAGATTCTTCTAGTGAGCTTTGAGAAATGGAGGTCTGTATTAAAAGGGCCTAAGATTAATAGGTGGAAGAAAGCAGCAGATCTGAAACCTGACAGTAATTTTCCAATTTGTTTGATTCTGAATTTTGCATGTATACAGTAGTCCGATATGTTATAATTAGTTTTTAAATGTTAAAGTAATTTTGCCTGGAAAAAATTATGGGGAAAATAATTTTCTCTGATTTTATGAATAATTTATTTCATTTTCAGTTAGATTTTTACTCCCACTGATCAATGTGTGAAAAAATGTTAGACTTTGGCAAAGAATATTTTATTTCTTTCAGGAGAGCAGGTTGCAAGATGGATAATTGGGTAATCTCTCTATATTAGATTTTTTCTTAACTATTTACCTGCATCCAAATGAAAGTTTTTGATGTTAACAGTTTCAGGCTGAATAATTGGCAGGTTAAGAGGTATAACTCAGAAGTTTTTATTTTGTATCTAGTTTTTCCTACTTTACCAGTCTTGCTGGAGTTCTACTTTATTAATTTTTGTTCAAAGAATTACCTTTGTGTTTTATTAATCTTCTCTATATTTTTCTATTTTATTGATTTCTGCCTTTATTTTTACTATTTCTATCTTGGGTTTGTTATTTTGCTATTTTTCTCGTTTCATGTGCTAAGCTCTTAACTTATTTGTTTTCAACCCTTCTTTTTTTGATAAATGCATTTAAAGTATAAATTTTCCTTTGAAAAATGCTTTAGCTGTGTTTCCTAAAACTTTTTTGATATGTAGTGTTTTCAATGGTGATAAATTTTAAATATTTCCCATTTGATTTCCTTAATTCTTTTTTAAAATTTAATTTTTATTTTATATTGGGGTATAGCTGATTTACAATGTTGTGTTAGTTTCAGGTGTACAGCAAAGTGGTTCAGTTATACATGTACATATATCTATTCTTTTTCAGATTCTTTTCCCACATAGGTTATTATAAAATATCAAGTGGAGTTCCCTGTGCTATACACAGGTCCTTGTTGATTATCTATACAATTTTTTTAGTAGTGCAAGATTTAGTTTCCAGACATGTAGACTATTTAAAGCTATGTTTTCATTATTAATTTCTATAATTAATGCATTACAGCCAGAGGACATAATCTGTGTTGAACTGGTTCTGTGAAATTTATCAAGACTTCCTTTGTAATACAGTACTTTTGTCAATTTTTGACAATATACCATGTGTGCTGAAAATGAGAGTTTATTCTCTGTTTCTCAAGTATAGAGTTCTGTGTGTCTAAATTTACTAATTTGTGTCATTTGGGTCATCTACATTTCTGTTTATTTATTGTCTGCTTAAGCTATTGGTATCTGAGAGATGTGTGCTATAATCTTCAACTATAGTTGTCAAGTTATATATTTCTCTTTCCAGTTCTATGAGTTGTGCTTGCTTGAGGCAATATATTTATATGTCTATGAAGGTTATATTTTCTGATTGTATTTTTTGTTATATATGTATATTTACCATGAATTTTATATTTTCAGATATTAAAATTGTCATCACAGCTTTCTTTGTTCATGTTTGCCTGTATATTTGTTTCCATCTTTTAAATTTTAACATTTCACATCCTTCTGTTTTCTGTTTTTCTTCTTTTAGATAACATACTGCTAAATCTTACTTTTTAAAATAAATTTTATCTTGAAATATAACGTATATTATATTAACTATAATATTCATAGATTGCACAAAACTAATTTGAATAGCTTGATGCTTTATCACAGAGCAAAAATTCTTGTAACGACTACTTGAGTCAAGAAATAGGATACTGTTGGGATGGCCCGAATCACGTCTTGGCCTCTTCTAATAAATAATCCCTGCCTTCCCTTAAAGGTAGCCACTCTCCCGCCATTTGTGATAATTACTGCCTTGCATTCCTGTATAATTTAGTGACCCAGGTGTACTTTGCTAAACACTGAGGTCTAGTTTTGTCAGTTTTATTATTTTATATAAACAGAATTATACATTGTATATTCTTTGGTGTCTTGTTTCTTTCTCTCAATATTATATGACTGTGAGATATGGAGTTTCCCCTTTTTTATTGCTAAGTAGTATTCCATTGTATGACTAATCCACAATTTATTTATCTACTTTCCTGTTTATGGACATTTGGATTATTTTTTTTAACATTTTCTCTATTATTAATAAAGCTTCTAGAAACATTATTATACATGTTTTCAGTGTACATGTGCGTGCATATCTGATGCATGTACATTTAAGAGTAAAACTTATGGGTCGTAGGCTATGCATGTGGTCAGTTTAGCAGATTTTGCCCAACAGTTTTCCAAAATGGTTGTCCTAATTTACGCTCTCTACAGCAGTGTTTGAGTGTTTTCTTTGGCTCTACAATGTACTTGTTATTGTCAGTCTTCTAAAACTTCATGATTTTGGCCAGTGTTTAATGATGTTTCTTTACAGTTTTACCTTGTATTTCATTGAATGGTAATGAGGTTAAGCACCTTTTCATACATATATTGGCTAATTGATATCCTCATTTGTGAAACGGCTCTTAAGTTTTTTCTCATTTTTCTCTTGGGTTTTTCTGTCTGTTTCTGACTGATTTATAGAAATTCTTTATGCATTCCGGTATATAGCCTTGTATAGGTTATATGTACTGCATATATCTTTTCTCATTCATTTACTTGCTTTTACAATCCCTACTGTTGTCTTTTGGTAAACGGAAATTCTTAATTTTAGTGGGTTCCAACTTATCAAGTTTTTCCTTTATGATTAGAACCAATGGGGAAATGACAGTATTTTCAATAAATGATACTGAGACAATTGGTTATTAATTTTAAAAATGAAAATTAACCCTTATTTGAAACCAGAATCAAAGATCAATTGCAAGTAGATTATAGATCTAAAATGAAAGGCAAAACAACAGAAGTTCTAGAAGAAAAGGTAAGATAATATCCTTTTGCCAATAGGATAATAAAATTAACAACAAAGAAAAAGCACTAACCATAGTCATCTTTGCAATCTTTTTTTAAAAATTTACTTATTATTTTATTTTTTGGCTGCGTTGGGTCTTCGTTGCTGTGTGCAGGCTTTCTCTAGTTGTGGCGAGTGGGGGCTACTCTGTTGTGGTGCGCGGGCTCCTCATTGTGGTGGCCTCTCTTGTTGTGGAGCATGGGCTCTAGGAGTGTTGGCTTCAGTAGTTGTGGCACACGGGCTCAGTAGTTGTGGTTTGTGGGCTCTAGAGCTCAGGCTCAGTAGTTGTGGCGCACGGGCTTAGTTGCTCCACGGCCTGTGGGATCTTCCCGGACCAGGGCTTGAACCCGTGTCCCTTGCATTGACAGGCAGATTCCTAACCACTGCGCCACCAGGGAAGCTCCATCTTTGCAATCTTGAGTCCTCTAATTAATGAATATGACATATCCTTCCATTTGTATCTTCTTTAATTTCTTTCAATTATGCTTTATAGATTTCTTCACAGAAGTATTACATGTCTTTTGTTAGAGTCATTCTAATGTATTTGGAATTTAATGATGTTGTTATATTTGTATCTTCTTATAAATTTTATTTTCATGCTATCTGTTGCTGGCATGTAGAAAAGTTATTGATTTTTACATATTGGGCAGGTATCTAGCAACCCTTCTATATCCACTTTTCAGTTTAAATAATTCACATGTAGATTCTTTTCCATATGTAAAATCATATCATCTGAAAATATTGACAATCTTAATTATTTTTTAATTATTGTAATGCTTACTAATTTTTAATGAGCTCTTCTGATACAATGTTCAGCATCTTTGGTTTATTCCTAATATCCAAGAAAAGGTTTCAACATATTACCATCAAATATGTGATGGAAGAAAGAAGGACCACCTTACTTACTGAAAATGGTAGTGAGGACCTCTTTGTTTTGCCCAGGACAGAATTTGAGAAGAGCTTGGCTTGGCAGTTCTTCTCTGATGCATGTGGTTTTAGCTGGAGTGGTTGTGACAGAAGGATCCGCTTCCAAGATCACTTTTTTTTTTTTTTTTTTTTTTTTTTTTTTGCGGTACGCGGGCCTCTCACCGTTGTGGCCTCTCACCGTTGTGGCCTCTCCCGTTGCAGAGCACAGGCTCCGGACGCGCAGATTCAGCGGCCATGGCTCACGGGCCCAGCCGCTCCGCGGCATGTGGGATCCTCCCGGACCGGGTCACAAACCCGCGTCCCCTGCATCGGCAGGCGGACTCTCAACCACTGCGCCACCAGGGAAGCCCCAAGATCACTTTTTCATCCACACGTCTGTGTTCCTTAGGTCCTCCTTTTCCTAGCACTTTGTTCTCCTGGGACTCTCTACGTGGCTTGGCTTTTCCTGGTCCAGCAGTCTTAGAGTGACTGGACTTTGTAAATGTAATCTGGCTTCCCTGAGAACAAGTGTTTCTCTTTCAGATTTAAAATTCTATGGGTTGGGGTCGGTGAGTTCATACCCATTGAAATTAAACTTATCTATTTAATTAAAAAAACGTTTCTCCTCTAAACGTTTGACATAAGCCAAATTTCAGTAAAATGGTGTCAGGAAAAAATAAATAATTCCTTGTTTCCTTGTGATGACAGACTTTTGAGGTTCAAGTCATCTAGGGCAGTGGGAGGGTGGCAGGTGCAGATGTAAGCTGAGTGTGAGAAGATGGGTATAAAACAGTGTGTAGGTGAGGTGTGGGTGAGAGAGTGCAAAATGAAGAGAGCAGGCAGGTCACAGGAAGCTGGGCGGACCACAGGAAGCTGGCTGGAAAAAACGTCTTTGGCTTTACTTAATTAAAAGCAAGAATAAAACAACCCAAAGACAAATGGAAAATCTCATACACGAAGTCTATAAAGAGATGGAAACAAAAAAAATAAGCACACGCGAGTTCAGAGAAAGGTGAACTCAAGTGGCTGGCCAATAACATTCTACTCTAATTTTTGTGTTACTTCTCAAGACTTTATGCAGTATGATAATCTAATTAAAAATCAGTAAAGAGCAAAAATTTCCTTTAGAAATAAACACAAAATAGTCTTTTTTAAAGCTTAGATTTCCAGCTTTATGATTCTAGTAGTTTTTAAAAATGCTCTATTGAAATCAAAAGCAGGAGTGAGAATGATCTTTCAAAATGATCTTTCAGTCTTTGGTCTCAAGCTAAACAGTGTACTTACATGTTTGTCCACTAGGTGTCTCTTTGCATACATGTTATGATTCCAGAGAAAGCTAATCTATTTCCGCAGGCAATAGTTTGCGTGGACCGTGTCAACAAATGTCTCAGTTTTGGGGTATTTAAGAATGGCTTTAATTTAACAGGTCTTCTTTAATAAATAGAGGCATCTTGGCTAGAGCTCTCATTCTTGCTTTAAAAAAATTTTGGAGACATTAACCAGGAATTGTCAGCAGACACAGAATTCAGGTACTTGCATCAGGGTTGTTGATACAGGTAGCCTGCCCATTTAGGATTGCAACCAGGAAGTTAGCCCTCCATTATTTATAAATGAAGCCTTGGCAAGGGTGCTCAATTCCAAAACAAGCTGCCTTTGGCTCTCCAATGTCTCTCTTTCCAGAAACTATATTCCTTGTGGATCAGATCCTTCAAAATCGCCCAGTGGCAGCTGATCTGTGGTCCCATATGTAGCCCTTTGAGTAAAAGATGTCAACTGTGGTGAGTCACATTAGGCTTCTTTGAATTGTTCAAATTTGGTAAATTGTTTACCTTTTCTAACTTGTCCTAAAATACAGGCAGGGTCAATATAAATCAACAGATATTTATTAGGTGCCTACTGTATGCCTGGCCTGCAGTGTCTACGAGAATTCTGGGACTCAATTCATTCTCTAAGAATGTGATGAGTCTTACTGTTTGCAGAAAAATTAAGCATGCTTCTAAGGAGAAGTTGAAAAGGCAACATTATTATAAGAGGCAACACTGTTAATGTCCAAAGGACCCTGAGCTTGGGGTCTGAAGGCTTGACTTCTGACTTTATGACTTGCTAGCTGTGTAGAGTAGTTAGTCTATCTGCTCTGTATGTCAGTTTCTTTACTTGTAAAAGTATAGGTAATATTACTTTACAGAGTTGGGACTTCCCTGGCAGTCCAGTGGTTAAGACTCCACGCTGCCAATGCAGGGGGTGAGGTTTCGCTCCCTGGTTGGGAAACTAAGATTCCACATGCCTCACGGTGTGGCCAAAAAAAAAAAGAAAAAAATTACAGAGTTGATGTGAAGACTGCAAATAATTTGCTATAATTCTGACGGGTATCATTGTAAGGGCTTCCAGGAGAAGTCTCCCTCTTCTTGGTAAAGGCAGCCTTTCCTCTTATGATGCACAGCAGGTTAGTTAATCACGGTCACTACTTCTCCTGTCGGACAGGGCCTTGGGCACTCATTTTGCAAAATCATAAGGCCCATCAAAGTGATATTTCCCAAGAAAGAGCTAGCCAGACAAAAGGGGAAGTTTTGCTCCAACTGCAGAGCAATGCGTGCAAACAACAGGCAGCTTTGTAATAGTTCTTCCTTTTCTGGCTTCCTTCTAGCCTGCAATGGTCCTGTAGCAGAGGCCACTGCTGCATGGGGTGCACCTATTCCTTTTAGTGAAAAGAGGGTTCAACGGAGGGTTGTTTGGCAAAGCTGAGTTAAAGTGAAGGGCTGCCTCGGAGCAGTGTGAACACAGTCTGGAGTTCACAGGCAGAAACATATACTCTCTTCCAGAAAGCAAAAATATGAATATAACTCATGTGGAGAAATTTAGGGCTGCAAATGGCCGAAAGGTAAGGGTGATCATTTGCCATTCTTGTCCGGCCCATCTTAGTGCATTGTATCTGCTCTCACCCCACACAGGCTGGAGTGAAGTGAATTTATGAAGCAGGTGTTGTTACTCAGGGGCTGCCATTGTAGACGACCAGGGTGTGCTTATGCGACAGACTGTTGTTGCCCTAATAACTGATGCTTTGCCTGTGGGCTACCAGTGCTGCCTGTGGTCTTGTCACAGGCCTGGTGGCCCCGTCCCTACTTGATGGAGCATCCTGAGGCTAGTACAAATCGGTGAAGAGGTTCCGTGGGTTTCCATCACAAATCTTTTAAATCCAACCTAAGCACACAGCTAGTTTGGATCTTAGAATGACTGGCTCCTAGAAGTGCCTTGGATCTCTCACTGGTCTAGGAGGCAGGTGCCTTGCAGGTTTTATCTGCATTGGTGCACGAAGCTGCTACTACGGCATGTGTGTGTGTGTGTGTGTGTGTGTGTGTGTGTGTGTGTTGGGAGGTGTGAAAACATATTTTGCAGGGCCTCTACCTTTATAAATAATTTGAAGAGCCAAAAGTCAGTGTGCTAGCCCGATTCTGGAGGGCTGGTGGGATCAATCACTTACTGGGTGGTGCTGTGGAATTTAAGACAATTGCGGAAACAGAATCAACCCTACAAAGATGAGTTCTGGTGGTCTCTGGGCATCTGGTCGACCTCACTAGCTGGTGAAGGGAAAGCACCTCGGTTGGGAGCAATGGGCACAGGGCGCACATGGGCGGCTCCTGGCTACTGCCCGGAGGTGGATTGGCAGGGCCCTGCCCCCTTGCCAGAGCCCTAAGGGCATGCTGGGACACAGACCATAATCTGTGACTCTTTCGGATTCTGGAGGCTGCACTCGGGCATATACGCCTGCCGCAAGAGATGCGAGGGAGCTTCGTGCCTCCCTAAGGGGCAGGTCCAGCAGCCCTTTCGGTTTGGTGCAGGTTCTTCCAGGACGTAGAAGAGGCAGATTGTTGGTGATCGCTTACAGTTTGCCACCTGCTTGTTACTTTGGTAAAATGATCCTTTGGGAATAGAGAATGACATTGTTGGCTGAAAGAAGGGTTTTTTCCCCCCCTTAGATTTGTTAGATTTTATGTCTAAACCTTGATTGTCAGGGCTGACAGCTTACGTGGGAATGCAGGAGAGTAAGGAAGAAGCCTGCCAGTCTCCTCAGATGATGGATCACGGCATTTCAGTGGTGTTGAAAATAAAATAATTTTATTATAGTTTCTGTTTTAAAAAAGTCGCAGCTCTTAAAACCATCCGTCAGATTATTCTCAAAGTTGAGAGACTGCAGAAAAGAAATGCAGTGAAATGAGTGGAAAAGTTAAAGATAAAAAAGAAAATAAATGACAGAGGAAGAATGAGACTTTTAAAGCATGTAGGAGATGGATTGGAACAGAAGACAATAGAGCTAAAATTAAAAAGGAAAAAGTTTGAAATAATTTGGATAAATATTTCCATTTTGTAAATTTCCTGGACAAAGTAACAACCCCAGGCCAGCCCACCCCATACATCCCTGCAGGTGTACTCACAGGAAGGTCATCTTGCATTTTGCTCCCTTCCCTCCTGCTCTGCCTTAACAAGAGATTTCCTGCTAAGTAGCAAAGCTAATGGATTGTTTCATGTCCTTTGCTTTTATATCTGAGCAAAGATGAATTTTCTCTCCTGCTTCCCGTGGCATCACTACGATGGACAATCACTTAACAGAAGATGCTTACAGACAGTTCTCATTGTTAGTTAAGTGTACACTTTGCTGTTACATGTTTTCCATGCTTTTCGATGATCGAGACTTCTGCCTCTAGAATGACCTGCATCTTCTGGCTCCGAAGAGCTCTAGTTTTTGGATTAAGGATAATGCACATTGTTTGCCTCATGGATTGTCCATAAATCCATTCACTGTTCTGAGAATGTCTTGTCAAATGCTAACACTGTAATGTTAAAGGATAAACATGTGAATTAATCTGTTGGTGTTTTAAATTTTCAGTTTTGTTGTTTTCACTTAAGGCTCTATGAAAAAGAGAATAAACCTGGCTCATAGTTTCTTTTAATTGGAAAATTATCTCAAAATCACAATAAATTGTATTCTTTTAAAAAAATCTTTAAAACAGTAGGCATGGTACTTGTTTTGCTGCATCATCCCAAAGATTATAATGTTCACTGAGGGATAATCAAGACAGTTACTTTTGGATCAACTGAACCTATAACTGCCTTTAGTGAGTTTTTTTTTTAAAGATTTAAAAAAAAATACCAGTTATTCTATCTACTGTCTGCTTTATCAATAGTGCCTTTGTTGCATATTGGTATTCTTGGTTTATTTTCTGGTTTTAAAATGATACAGGACCAGAATCCATATTTCTGACTTAACTGATTTACCAAACAGTTTCTAAAATAAATTCCTAGAATGAACTTTTGTTTGTGTAAAATGAGAGGGACTGATTCTTCACCAGTGTCTTAGTCAGTTTGGGCTTCTGTAACAAAATACTCTAAACTAGGTGGCTTGTCAACAACAGAAATTCATTTCTCACAGTTCTGGAGTCTGGAACTGGCATTATGGTGCCAGCACGGTCAGGTTCTGGTACAAGCCCTTTTCTGGGTTGCAGAGTGCTAACTCTTCTTCTTGTATCTTCACATGGTGGAAAGAGTGAGCTGGCTCTCTGACCCCTTCTTAAAAGGGCACTAATCTCATTTATGAGGGCCCCTGCCATTATGACCTATTTACCTCCCCAAGGCCCCACCTCCAAATACTACCACACTGGGAATTAGATTTCAACATACGAATTTTTCAGGGACACAAACATTCAGTCCATAACAACCAGTATATATTAAGGAAAAAATCTCTTCTTTGAAATTAGCTTTATTATGCATTTGGTAATGAAATGTGTTTCTACTTTTCAGTTACAGAGCTTATCAGAAATACATTTTATGTCATTGCACTAACTTAAAAAGTATTAATAACCTCAGTGTTTTGGCTAAGTCTCATGTTGTGGTGTGTTAAGGAATTGTTCTTTAAAGAAGGTAACTGTCTCAAATATGACTGAGAAAACTATTCCCTTAAACTCTGAAATATGGTACCAAAAATGTCTAGAGGAGAGTAGGTTAGGGAGTTTAATCCACCTCCAAGTGTGAACGCTATTTTATTTGATGAAAACTGCTGTCACCCTGGCTCAGACCCTTCAGTTGTGTGCTAAGTCCATTAAGAAGAATAGTTTTCTATAACAAAGCTGTTTCTAGGTAATTGCTCCCATTCTATGTAATTGCTACCTCTTTTTGAGCATCCACGTGTTTCCCATATGAGATTTCACTTAATTCTCACAAAAACCCTATCAGCTGGTTATTATCATTTCTGTTTAAGAGATGAAGCTCTTACCATTTATAGAAGTTAAGTGATTTTCCTAAGTTTCCACATTTAGCAAGTGGCAGAGTGAAATCTGTTTGACCATAATCCATGTGTGTGCAGTAGTTTTAAAGCTTTTTTTTTCTTTTTTTGGTTGTGTACCCATAAAATAATATGGAAACCCTATGTGCTCCTTCACAGTTTAAATCGTCACTTAGAATTTTTATCGTATGTTTAAATAGATGTGAAAGATGTAATTTCTGGCATATTATAAATCTTCATAGTGAAAAAGGTAAAATTTCTCTTTAAATATAACTTAGGCAATATAAACCGAAATCTGACATGTCTTGCTATTTTTTTAAAGTAATCTTTGAAGTTTTACATAGCTCTTTTTTTTTTTTTTTGCGGTATGCGGGCCTCTCCCTGTTGTGGCCTCTCCCATTGCAGAGCACAGGCTCCGGACGTGCAGGCTCAGTGGCCATGGCTCACGGGCCCAGCCGCTCCACGGCATGTGGGATCTTCCCGGACCGGGGCACGAACCTGTGTCCCCTGCATCGGCAGGCGGACTCTCAACCACTGCGCCACCAGGGGAGCCCTACATAGCTCTTTTTAATTTTTTCCCCTGGAGCTCATTTTCTCATTCCAGTACTCCATAGATTTTTGTTCAATTATATAATATTTTTATGCTTGAAAATTTACTGAAAATTTATTGATAATCATTAATAATAATTAATAAAATTATTATTAATAATTTATTGATAATTATGTAATACATTTCAACTATATATATATTTAAAATTAAATTAATTTAAAATATTTGAGGTGACATAATTCTTTAAGCCATAAATGATTTCATTTGGAATGAGTTATTATTATAATTCTTATTGGTACATAACAAACAATATGAATGTTACACATTTTGACGGATAATGATAACTACAAGAGGTAAATTTTTTTTTAACATCTTTATTGGAGTATAATTGCTTTACAATGGTGTGTTAGTTTCTGCTTTATAACAAAATGAACCAGTTATACATATACATATGTTCCCATATCTCTTCCCTCTTCAATCTCCCTCCCTCCGACCCTCCCTATCCCACCCCTCTAGGTGGTCACAAAGCACTGAGCTGATCTCCCTGTGCTATGCAGCTGCTTACCACTAGCTATCTACCTTACGTTTGGTAGCGTCCATGCCTCTCTCTCGCTTTGTCACAGCTTACCCTTCCCCCTCCCCGTATCCTCAAGTCCATTCTCTAGTAGGTCTGTGTCTTTATTCCTGTCTTACCCCTAGGTTCTTCATGACATTTTTTTTCTTAAATTCCATATATATGTGTTAGCATATGGTATTTGTCTTTCTCCTTCTGACTTAATTCACTCTGTATGACAGACTCTAGGTCTATCCACCTCCTTACAAATAGCTCAATTTCGTTTCTTTTTATGGCTGAGTAATATTCCATTGTATATATGTACCACATCTTCTTTACCCATTCCTCTGTCGATGGACACTTAGGTTGTTTCCATCTCTGGGCTACTGTAAATAGAGCTGCAATGAACATTTTGGTACATGACTCTTTTTGAATTATGGTTTTCTCAGGGTATATGCCCAGTAGTGGGATTGCTGAGTCATATGGTAGCTCTATTTGTAGTTTTTTAAGGAACCTCCATACTGTTCTCCACAGTAGCTGTATCAATTTACATTCCCACCAACAGTGCAAGAGGGTTCCCTTTTCTCCACACCCTCTCCAGCATTTATTGTTTCTAGATTTTTTGATGATGGCCATACTGACTGCTGTGAGATGATATCTCATTGTAGTTTTGATTTTCATTTCTCTAATGATTAATGATGTTGAGCATTATTTCATGTGTTTGTTGGCAGTCCGCATATCTTCTTTGGAGAAATGTCTATTTAGGTCTTCTGCCCATTTTTGGATTGGGTTGTTTGTTTTTTTGTTATTGAGCTGCATGAGCTGCTTATAAATTTTGGAGATTAATCCTTTGTCAGTTGCTTCATTTGCAAATATTTTCTCCCATTCTGAGGGTTGTCTTTTGGTTTTGTTTATGGTTTCCTTTGCTTTGCAAAAGCTTTGAAGTTTCATTAGGTCCCATTTGTTTATTTTTGTTTTTATTTCCATTTCCCTAGGAGGTGGGTCAAAAAGGATCTTGCTGTGATTTATGTCATAGAGAGTTCTGCCTATGTTTTCCTCTAAGAGTTTGATAGTTTCTGGCCTTACATTTAGGTCTTTAATCCATTTTGAGCTTTTTTTTTGTGTATGGTGTTAGGGAGTGATCTAATCTCATACTTTTATATGTAGCTGTCCAGTTTTCCCAGCACCACTTATTGAAGAGGCTGTCCTTTCTCCACTGTACATTCCTGCCTCCTTTATCAGAGATAAGGTGACCATATGTGTGTGGGTTTATCTCTGGGCTTTCTATACTGTTCCATCGATCTATCTTTCTGTTTTAGTGCCAGTACCATACTGTCTTGATTACTGTAGCTTTGTAGTATAGCCTGAAGTCAGGGAGCCTGATTCCTCCAGCTCCGTTTTTTGTTCTCAAGATTGCTTTGGCTATTCGGGGTCTTTTGTGTTTCCATACAAATTGTGAATTTTTTGGTTCTAGTTCTGTAAAAATTGCCAGTGGTATTTTGATAGGGATTGCATTGAATCTGTAGATTGTTTTGGGTAGTAGAGTCATTTTCACAATGTTGATTCTTCCAATCCAAGAACATGGTATATCTCTCCATCTATTTGTATCATCTTTAATTTCTTTCATCAGTGTCTTATAATTTTCTGCATACAGTCTTTTCTCTCCTTAGGTAGGTTTATTCCTAGATATTTTATTCTTTTTGTTGCAGTGGTAAATGGGAGTGTTTTCTTGATTTCACTTTCAGATTTTTCATCATTAGTGTATAGAAATGCCAGAGATTTTTGTGCATTAATTTTGTATCCTGCTACTTTACCAAATTCATTGATTAGCTCTAGTAGTTTTCTGGTAGCATCTTTAGGATTCTCTATGTGTAGTATCATGTCATCTGCAAACAGTGACAGCTTTACTTCTTCTTTTCCAATTTGGATTCCTTTTATTTACTTTTCTTCTCTGATTTCTGTGACTAAAACTTCCAAAACTATGTTGAATAAGAGTGGTGAGAGTGGGCAACCTTTTCTTCTTCCTGATCTTAGTGGAAATGCTTTCAGTTTTTCACCATTGAGGACGATGTTGACTGTGGGTTTGTCATATATGGCCTTTATTATGTTGAGGAAAGTTCCCTGTATGCCTACTTTCTGCAAGGTTTTTATTAGAAATGGGTGTTGAATTTTGTCAAAAGCTTTCTCTGCATCTATTGAGATGATCATATGGTTTTTCTCCTTCAATTTGTTAATATGGTGTATCACGTTGATTGCTTTGCATATATTGAAGAATCCTTGCATTCCTGGAATAAACCCCACTTGATCATGATGTATGATCCATTTAATGTGGTGTTGGATTCTGTTTGCTAGTATTTTGTTGAGGATTTTTGCATCTATGTTCATCAGTGATATTGGCCTATAGTTTTCTTTTTTCTTTTCTTTTTTTTTTTTTTTTTTGCGGTACGCGGGCCTCTCACCGTTGTGGCCTCTCCCGTTGCGGAGCACAGGCTCCGGATGTGCAGGCTCAGCGGCCATGGCTCACGGGCCCAGCCGCTCCGCGGCATGTGGGATCTTCCCGGACCGGGGCACGAACCCAGGTCCCCTGCATCGGCAGGCGGACTCTCAACCACTGCGCCACCAGGGAAGCCCATATAGTTTTCTTTCTTTGTGACATCCTTGTCTGGTTTTGGTATCAGGGTGATGGTGGCCTCTTAGAATGAGTTTGGGAGTGTTCCTCCCTCTGCTATATTTTGGAAGAGTTTGAGAAGGATAGGTGATAGCTCTTCTCTAAATGTTTGATAGAATTCGCCTGTGAAGCCATCTGGTCCTGGGCTTTTGTTTGTTGGAATATTTTAAATCACAGTTTCAATTTCAGTGCTTGTGATTGGTCTGTTCATATTTTCTATTTCTTCCTGATTCAGGTTTGGCAAGTTGTGCATTTCTAAGAATTTGTCCATTTCTTCCAGGTTGTCCATTTTATTGGCATAGAGTTGCTTGTAGTAATCTCTCATGATCTTTTGTATTTCTGCAGTGTCAGTTGTTACTTCTCCTTTTTCATTTCTAATTCTATTGATTTGAGTCTTCTCCCTTTTTTTCTTGATGAGTCTGGCTAATGGTTTATCAATTTTGTTTATCTTCTCAAAGAAGCAGCTTTTAGTTTTATTGATCTTTGCTATCATTTACTTCTTTTTCATTTATTTCTGATCTGATTTTTATGATTTCTTTCCTTCTGCTACCTTTGGGGTATTTTTGTTCTTCTTTCTCTAATTGCTTTAGGTGCAACGTTAGGTTGTTTATTCAAGATGTTTCCTGTTTCTTAAGGTAGGATTGTATTGCTATAAACTTCCCTCTTAGAACTGCTTTTGCTGCATCCCATAGATTTTGGGTCGTCGTGTCTCCATTGTCATTTGTTTCTAGGTATTTTTTTAATATCCTCTTTGATTTCTTCAGTGATCACTTCGTTATTAAGTAGTGTATTGTTTAGCCTCCATGTGTTTGTATTTTTTACAGATCTCTTCCTGTAATTGATATCTAGTCTCATAGCGTTGTGGTCGGAAAAGATACTTGACACAATTTCAATTTTCTTAAATTTACCAAGGCTTGATTTGTGACCCAAGATATGATCTATCCTGGAGAAGTTTCCACGAGCACTTGAGAAAAATGTGTATTCTGTTGTTTTTGGATGGAATGTCCTATAAATATCAATTAAGTCCATCTTATTTAATGTATCATTTAAAGCCTGTGTTTCCTTGTTTATTTTCATATTGGATGATCTGTCCACTGGTGAAAGTGGGGTGTTAAAGTCCCCTACTACGAATGTGTTACTGTCGATTTCCCCTTTTATGGCTGTTAGTATTTGCCTTATGTATTGAGGTGCTCCTATGTTGGGTGCATAGTTACAATTGTTATATCTTCTTCTTTGATCGATCCCTTGATCATTATATAGTGTCCTTCTTTGTCTCTTCTTTTTCTTTCTTTTTTTTTTAACATCTTTATTGGGGTATAATTGCTTTACAATGGTGTGTTAGTTTCTGCTTTATAACAAAGTGAATCAGTTTGTCTCTTCTAATAGTCTTTATTTTAAAGTCTATTTTTTCTGATATGAGAATTGCTACTCCGCTTTCTTTTGGTTTCCATTTGCATGAAATATCTTTTTCCATCCCCTTACTTTCAGTCTGTATGTGTCTCTAGGTCTGAAGTGCGTCTCTTGTAGACAGAAAATATACGGGTCTTGTCTTTGTATCCATTCAGCCAATCTGTGTCTTTTGGTGGGAGCATTTAGTCCATTTACATTTAAGGTAATTATCGATATGTATGTTCCTATTCCCATTTTCTTAATTGTTTTGGGTTCATTATTGTAGGTCTTTTCCTCCTCTTGTGTTTCTTGCCTAGAGAAGTTCCTTTAGCAGTTGTTGTAAAGCTGGTTTGGTGGTGCTGAACTCTCTCAGCTTTTGCTTGTCTGTAAAGGTTTTAATTTCTCCACCAAATCTGAATGAGATCCTTGCTGGGTAGAGTAATCTTGGTTGCAGGTTTTTCTCCTTCATCACTTTAAATATGTCCTGCCAGTCCCTTCTGACTTGCAGAGTTTCTTCTGAAAGATCAGCTGTTAACCTTATGGGGATTCCCTTGTGTGTTATTTGTTGCTTTTCCCTTGCTGCTTTTAATATGTTTTCTTTGTATTTAATTTTTGAGAGTTTGATTAATATGTGTCTTGGCATATTTCTCCTTGGATTTATCCTGTATGGGACTCTCTGTGCTTCCTGGACTTGATTAACTATTTCCTTTCCCATATTAGGGAAGTTTTCAACTATAATCTCTTCAAATATTTTCTCAGTCCCTTTCTTTTTCTCTTCTTCTGGAACCCCTATAATTCGAATGTTGGTGCGTTTAATGTTGTCCCAGAGGTCTCTGAGACTGTCTTCAGTTCTTTTCATTCTTTTTTCTTTATTCTGCTCTGCAGTAGTTTTTTCCACTATTTTATCTTCCAGGTCACTTATCCGTTCTTCTGCCTCAGTTATTCTGCTATTGATCCCATCTAGAGTATTTTTAATTTCATTTATTGTGTTGTTCATTGTTGTTTGTTTCATCTTTAGTTCTTCTAGGTCCTTGTTAAATGTTTCTTGCATTTTGTCTATTCTATTTCCAAGATTTTGGATCATCTTTACTATCATTATTCTGAGTTCTTTTCCAGGTAGACTGCCTATTTCCTCTTCATTTATTAGGTCTGGTGGGTTTTTATCTTGCTCCTTCATCTGCTGTGTGTTTTTCTGTCTTCTCATTTTGCTTATCTTACTGTGTTTGTGGTCTCCTTTTTGCAGGCTGCAGATTCGTAGTTCCCGTTGTTTTTGGTGTCTGTCCCCAGTGGCTAAGGTTGGTTCAGTGGGTTGTGTAGGCTTCCTGGTGGAGGGGACTAGTGCCTGTGTTCTGGTGGATGAGGCTGGATCTTGTCTTTCTGGTGGGCAGGTCCACGTCTGGTGGTGTGTTTTGGGGTGTCTGTGGCCTTATTATGATTTTAGGCAGCCTGTCTGCTAATGGGCGGGGTTGTGTTCCTGTCTTGCTAGTTGTTTGGCATAGGATGTCCAGCAGTGTAGCTTGCTGGTCGTTGAGTGAAGCTGGGTGCTGGTGTTGAGATGGAGATCTCTGGAAGATTTTCGCCGTTTGTTATTATGTGGAGCTGGGAGGTCTCTTGTGGACCAGTTTCCTGAAGTTGGCTCTCCCACCTCAGAGGCACAGCACTGACTCCTGGCTGCAGCACCAAGAGCCTTTCATCCACACGGCTCAGAATAAAAGGGAGAAAAAGTAGAAGAAAAAATTAGTAGAAGTAGAAAGAAAGAAAGGAGGGAGGGAGGGAGGGCAGAAGGAAGGAAGGAAGGAAGGAAATAAAGAAAGAAAGAAGATAAAGTAAAATAAAATAAGATAAAATATAATAAAGTTATTAAAATAAAAAAACTTAAGAGAAAATAAAATAAAACAAAAAAAAAAAAACCAGACGGATAGAACCCTAGGACCAATGGTGGAAGCAAAGCTATACAGACAAAATCTCACACAGAAGCATACACATACACACTTACAAAAAGAGGAAAAGGGGAATAAATCATACATCTTGCTCTCAAAGTCCACCTCCTCAATTTGGGATGATTCGTTGTCTAAAGGAGGGAAGGAGGGAAAGAAGCAAAGAAAAAAGATAAAATAAAATAAAAATAGAGTTATTAAAATAAAAATTAATTATTAAGAAAAAAAATTTAAAAAACCAAAAAACGGACAGGTAGAACCCTAGGAAAAATGGTGGAAGCAAAGCTATACAGACAAAATCTCACACAGAAGCATACACATACACACTCACAAAAAGAGGAAAAGGGGAAAAAAATCATAAATCTTCCTCTCAAAGTCCACCTCCTCAATTTGGGATGATTCCTTGTCTATTCATGTATTCTACAGACATCAAGTTGATTGTGGAGATTTAATCCGCTGCTTCTGAGGCTGCTGGGAGAGATTTCCCTTTGTCTTCTATGTTCTCACAGCTCCCAGGGGCTCAGCTTTGGATTTGGCCCCGCCTCTGAGTGTAGGTCGCCGGAGGGCGTCTGTTCTTCGCTCAGACAGGACGGGGCTAAAGGAGCCGCGGATTCGGGGAGGGAGGGGCACGGAGTGCGGGGCGGGCCTGCGGCGGCAGAGGCCAGCGTGACGTTGCGCCAGCGTGACGTTGCACCAGCCTGAGGCGCGCCGTGCGTTCTTCCGGGGGAGTTGGCCCTGGTTCCCGGGACCCTGACAGTGGCGGGCTGCACAGGCTCCGCGGGAGGGGAGGTGTGGACAGTGGCCTGTGCTCGCACACAGGCTTCTTGGTGGCGGCAGCAGCAGCCTTAGCGTCTTAGGCCCGTCTCTGGGGTCCGCCCGTTTGGCCGCGGCTCGCGCCCGTCTCTGGAGCTCCTTTAAGTAGCGCTCTTAATCCCTTCTCCTCGCGCACCAGGAAACAAAGAGGGAAGAAAAAGTCTCTTGCCTCTTCGGCAGCTCCAGACTTTTCCCTGGACTCCCTCCCGGCTAGCCGTGGTGCACCGACCCCCTGCAGGCTGTGTTCACGCCGCCAACCCCAGTCCTCTCCCGGCGCTCCGACCCGAAGCCCGAGCCTCAGCTCCCAAACCCGCCCGCCCCGGCGGGTGAGCAGACAAGCCTCTCGGCCTGGTGAGTGCGGGTCGGCCCTGATCCTCTGTGCGGGAATCTCCCCGCTTTGCCCTCCGCACCTCTGTTGCTGTCTGTGCTCTCCTCCGCGGCTCCGAAGCTTCCCCCCTCCGCCACACGCAGTCTCCGCCCACGAAGGGGCTCCTAGTGTGTGGAAACCTTTCCTCCTTCACGGCTCCCTCCCACTGGTGCAGGTCCCGTCCCTATCCTTTTGTCTCTGTTTATTCTTTTTTCTTTTGCCCTACCCAGGTACGTGGGGGGTTTCTTGCCTTTTGGGAGGTCTGAGGTCTTCTGCCAGCATTCATTAGGTGTTCTGTAGGAGTTGTTCCACGTATAGATGTATTTCTGGTGTATCTGTGGGGAGGAAGGTGATCTCCGTGTCTTACTCTTCTGCCATCTTCCCGGAAGCCCAAGAGGTAAATATTTTTTATTGAAAATGCATTGTTTAATGACATAGATGAAGCTTTCCTTCTAATTATGTAACATACCCATGAATATTATTTACTTCTAGAATGAGAGTTCAGAACCAATTTTAATCCTATTATTGTTTTTTATGTATGCCGAGCACTTAAAACTATTTTTCACATAAATAAATAGATGGGAATGGAGCACTTTTTGGACTCCTTCCAAGGATATGCCAAATATTATGGTAATTTATCACAACTACTTTTTTTTTTTTTTTTTCGATACGCAGGCCTCTCACTGTTGTGGCCTCTCCCATTGCGGAGCACAGGCTCTGGACGCGCAGACTCAGTGGCCATGGCTCATGGGCCCAGCCGCTCCGCGGCATGTGGGATCCTCCTGGACCAGGGCACAAACCCGTGTCCCTTGCATCGGCAGGTGGACTCTCAACCACTGCGCCACCAGGGAAACCCACAACTACTACTTTTAATGATTAAGAGACTTAAAGTAGATTTTTCTTCAATTTTGTTGAAAACAAAGAACTGGAAACTTAACTTACAATGTTATTTGTTACCCTGTCATTAGGCTCTTATATGTTTTTAATTCCTGGGAACTATACAAAAATTCTTTATCAAGACATACCAAATAACTACTACTTCTTCCTTTAACTCTTTCACTCATGGGCACCTTGCTCAAACTGACATTCTCAGAAAGGTTGGGAAAATGGAAAAATAATTACTTCCGAAGCACTTTTGCCAGCATTATTATTATTTTTCATGAGTTACTTTTATGGTGTGCTTTATAAATATTTTTATCAGATCTTGGAGCTACATATTATTTATCATTGAATGATTCTGGTGAAATTTTAGATTTTATATATGTCAACTACCTCAGGGAACAAAGTACCGAAACTCCAAAATCATTAAGTAAACACTCCCATAGCCTCCACAAAGGTACATTCATTCCTAGGTCCCCTCACCTATGCTTCCTTGCACCAGTGATTGCATATTATTTCTACCCACTTGCTCTTTGATTTGGGAGGTTTGACATCAATCAGCACAGTTTTATTTCCATATTCTTCAGATTGGGAAGATTTCTCATGGGATATTCATGACAGTACTATTTCACTAAATGAAAAAATTTGTAATTCATAGGTTTTCTTTATGGAAACTCATCTATAGTTTAGTACTTTCATTTTTTTGTATTTTTAATTCATTTGCTCAACAAATGTCTATTTAATCGCCTGGTATACAATGACTGTGGATATAGCAGTAAACAGATAGAAAAGGTAAGACAGAGTGCCTGCCCTTAGACAAGTTATACTATAGTGGGAGGTCAGATGTTAAAGAACTAATTGCAAAATTAATAATTCTGTACAACTCTGAGACCTTCTATAAGTAAAAGATAAGGTACTATGAGGGCAAACAAAAGGAGATTGATCTCTAATAAGGATCATGGAAAGCTTTCTTGACTAAATGATATTTGGTCTGAGTGTTGAAAGATTAGATGGTGTAAGTCATCTTGGCTAGTGACTGTTGAAGAGCATGCACAAAGGTTCTGAGATTGGTAGAAACATGTTTAAGGAATTTAAAACATATCTAGTGAGTCAGGGAGATGGAAAGAAAGAGACATGGAAATGATCCAAGTTGAGGTTGGAGAAGGAAGCAAAGGGCTGGTAGTACAAAGCCTTCCTTTCATAATTTTGGTCTTTATCTCAAGACTCAACAGCTATTGTAGAAGTGTAAGGAAAGAGATGAATAGTTAGATGTGCATTGAAAAAACATGACTCTGGGCAAGAAGGAAAGCCAGGACATCAGCTAGGATGTTCCTGCAGTGGTCCAACTGCTACGGTGGTAGCAATGGGTAGAGACAGAATGGATGCATTTAAGAGACAGTCAAGTGGTAAAGAGGTACAATATGTACAAGGGAAGTATTCCTCGAGTTCCAAGGAAGGCTTAATATCAGTGACTGAAGAAGTGTATTGTCTACCTGTCCCAATGCTTAGGAGAAGACTTAGAGGTGAATTTTTCCCTTTGTCTTCCATCATCTCCTGTCAATTCTGTGCTTGTTTTACTACTAGAAAGCTGGCTGAGTGAAGGGGTTTAGGTTTCCACTGAAAAAATAAAGTTGCCTGAGGGTACAGTCTAAGCTGTGTGCCTCACTGGGCTAGAACATGGGGCATAAAGAAGACTGGGTCTTGGCCTCTGCCTTTTTGACATTCTCATTGTCAAACCAGGGAGACCTGTCCAGAGCATCATGGTACAATACCAAGGCCATTAGGAGTTAGTGGGGAGACTTTGAGGGAGCCAGGATAATATTGTGGTGGTTAAGAGAGCAGGCTCTGGAGTCTGGGTTTGAATTTGGAAATACCTATTTACTAACTTCCTCCTCTAAATTGCCTTATCTAAGACATGGGACTAATAATAGTATATTATTCATAAAGTGGTTCTAACAGTAGTATAGCATGATATATTAAATCATCCATTGGCCAGGCACATAGTAACTGCTTAATAAATGCAATCAATTTATGTTATTATAGGGGAGGGGCCAATTAGCCATCTGCATAGAGTCAGGAAAGGTTACACTGTGATCCCTTACAACTTATTTAAAGAGTATATATAATTGACCTTTAATAAATGCTTGCTTAGGGAATGAGTATGTTTTATGACAATAAAATAATTTATTGAGCATTTATTCTATGTTAAGCCCCTTATAAAGGGCCTTATAAAGATATTTTATAGATATAGATATTTTATAGATATTTTATAGATAAAGAAAATAAAGATATTTTCTCATTTATTCTTATCTGATCCTAAGAAGAAAATACAATTCTTATCCACATTTCACAGATGGGAGTCCTGAGGTCTCAAAACATCAGTTATTTGCCCACGATTACAGAGTAAAAGCTGTATTTAAGCTGGGATTTAAGTTCAGTCCAGACCAATTCCAAGCTTCGCTTTTAACTTCTACAAGTTCTGCAAGCTTCTTTACCTAAAAGCGCTGCTGAATTAAAACTAGCTTTTACTTATTATGTACTTGCTCAGTTGATTGATACGAAAAATACATTAGTATACAGAATCAAAAAATATTCATAGTATTTTACCTGAACATCTTCATTTTATAAATAAACACTTATTGTAGGAAAATAAATAGGTATGGGAATAAAAAATAACTTCTTATTATAACTCATAATTACTATACACATTTTGCTGTGGATTTCTTCAGACGTTTTTCCCATTGCATTGATGTTTGAGTTGTATGTATGTAAACCCACATTTTTATAATAAAAATTGAATGAAGTTAAATCGCACATATTTTACCCTACTTTTTCATTAAGAATTATTGAAAACTCAGTAGTACTAAGCATGGTTGATGGCACATAGTAAAGATGCAGCAAATGTCAGCAGCCGTTGTCACCACTGTCATCAACATCATCTTGCCCTCCAGTAAGGCTGTAATAATTTGACATCCCAACAACAAATTATTCTTTTCACCACACCTCCAGCAAACTTGGCTTCTGACAATTCTTTTGTGTATGCCAATCTTGAAGAATGAAAATGGAATTAGGCTGTTGTTTTACTCTGCACATATTTTATTACTAATGAGATTAAACATTAGTCATTTTTATGTTTTGAATTTTCCTTCACTTGCTATTTTATTCGTTCTCTATTTTATTTTTTTAATTTTTAGTTTTTTTCCTTGAAGTATATTTGATTTAGACTGTTGTGTTAGTTTCTGGTGTACAGAAAGGTGATACAGTTATACATATATATGTATCTACACATATGTATATATAGTTTTTCAGATTCTTTTCCATTGTAGGTTATTATAAGGTATTGAATCTAGTTCCCTAAGCTGTACAGTAGGACCTTGTTGCTTATCTGTTTTATATGTAGTAGTGTGGATCTGTTAATACCAAGCTCAGTTTATGATGGAGGATGTTCTGCCTATGTTCTCTTCTAGGAGTTTTAAGGTGTCCTGTCTTATATTTAAGTCTTTAAGTCATTTTTCGTTTATTTTTGTGTATGTTGTGAGGGAGTGTTCTAACTTCATTGATTTACATGCAGCTGTCCAGCTTTCCCAACAACACTTGCTGAAGAGACTGTCTTTTCTCCATTGTATATTCTTGCTTCCTTTGTCGAAGATTAATTGACCATAGGTGTATGGGTTTATTTCTGGGCTATTCTGTTTCATTGATCCATATGTCTGTTTTGTGCTAATACCATGCTATTTTGATTATGTAGTTTTGTAGTATTGTCTGAAGTCTGGGAGTGTCATGCCTCTAGCTTTCTTCTTTTTCCTCAGGATTGCTTTAGCAATTCTGGGTCTTTTGTGGTTCCATATAAATTTTAGGATTATTTGTTCTAGTTCTGTGAAAAATATCATGGGTAATTTGATAGGGTGCATTGCATTAAATCTGTAGATTGCTTTGGGTAATATGGTCATTTTAACAATATTAATTCTTCCAATCCAAGAGCATGGGGTATCTTTCCATTTCTTTGAATCATCTTCAGTTTCCTTTATCAGTGTTTTATAGTTCTCAGTGTATAAGTCTTTCACCTCCTTGGTCAAGTTTATTCCTAGGTATTTTATTTTTTTTTGACATGATTTTAAAAGAGGTTTATTTTTTTTTGACATGATTTTAAAAGAGGTTTTTTTTTTTTTTCTGACAGTTCATTTCATTTCTGTGTTTCCTGTACCTGAATATGTTTCCTTCTTTAGGTTTTGGAAGTTTTCAGCCATAATTTCTTCAAATACTTTTTTGGTCCCCTTTTCTCTTTTTTATCCTCTGGGATCCCTGTTATGTGTAGATTGGCATGCTTTTTTTTTTTTAACATCTTTATTGGAGTATAATTGCTTTACATTGGTGTGTTAGTTTCTGCTTTATAGCAAAGTGAATCAGCTATACATATACCTATATCCCCATATCTCCTCCCTCTGCGTCTCGCTCCCACCCTCCCTATCCCAGCCCTCTAGGTGGTCACAAAGCACTGAGCTGATCTTCCTGTGGCACGCTTTATATTATCCCATAGGTCTCATGTTGCTTTCATTTTTTTCATTTTTCTTTCTGTCTGCTCTTCTGATTGAGTGATTTCCATTATTCTATCTTCCAGATCACTTCTTCTCTCTTCTGGATTATTTAGTTTGCTATTTGTTGCATTTAGCTCAGTTTTCATCTTGGCAATTGAGTTGTCTAATTTTAATTGTCCTCTTTATAGTTTCTACTTCCTCATTACAGTGATCCACACTTCTATCCATAGTCTTTCTTAATTTCTTCAGGATTTTTATTACTTCCTTTTTGAACTTGGGGTCTAGTAAACTGGAGAGGTCTGTCTCATTGTTTGTTCTTTCAGGGGATTTCTCTTCTTTTAATTGGGAATGGTTTCTCCTTCATTTTACTTATATTTCTCTGACTCTATTAATTTAGGAGAAGCAGTTATCTATTGTGGTCTTGAAGGGCTGTTTTTATTTGAGTCTAATATTTTTAGCGTCCTGTATGAGGCTAATATTTTTCGTGCTAGGGCTGTTTTCGGTATGGATGCCTGCCACATCTTTCCTCAGTGTGTGCTGGCCATTATCCCCTTGATAGAGGGTGTGATTGATGTTGTGGTGGCCAAAGCCTGCACTGGATGTTGGAGGGGTCTCCTCTTTGCTCCATGGTTGTCATAGCCCTGTCGGGGGCAGGGCCTGCTCCCCACTTATTGGAATAGAAGCCCTCAGATCTGGTTCTAAGCTGTGGCGCACTCTCGCTGGGAAAGGAGCCAGTGGGTATTCCCCCGCAGGAGCCGTCCACTGAGACGTGTGCTCTGTGATGTTGCCTGTCACCCTTGTGCATGCTTACAAAGTGCACTGTTGAAACTGCCCTCTGCCCCATCTCAGCAGAGGAAAAGCTGGCAATCAGGCTGCAAGTCCCTCAGGCGCTGCGCTCACAAATCTGCCAGTGGCGTAAATCTGTGGAAGTCACGCGCCCACCAGGAATCAGTTCAGATTTCAGCCCCACTTCTGTGTGTGGGCAACCTGCAGGTGTTTGGGTGCGCCCAGAGCTTGTAGAGTTGGGGCTGCACCCGAGCAGGCTGAGAATGAGGCTGCTGTGACAGGGCCATGCCCCTCCCTTTGCACTAGCGGTGACAATAGGGCTCCTATTTGCCCTCACACACCGCCAGCTGTGACCTGGACCACTCCTGAGGCCCTTGGGGCTGTCTCTGCATGGCCTAACTGAATCTTCTCCCTGGGTTTGTCTGCTGAAGCCCGAGTATCAGAACCCAGCTGCCACCGGCGAGCACTCCAGCAGGTATGCGCTTCAGGCTGGGCATGCAGTGAGGTGGCCAGGACCTTCTGTGCAGGTCTCTGTTTGTCCTGCCTTCTACAAGCTGGCTGCTGCACTCACCTCTGAGCCCCTGAAGCTTCCTATCTGTCCTTGCTGATCTCCCAACCAGTGAAGGCGGTTCCCAGGGTGAGGGAACTTTTCACAGCTCCCTCCAGGGGTACAGGTCCCGTCCTGCTTCCTTTTCTCCCCCTTTCATCCTACCCAGTCATGTGGTGGTCTTTCTTGCAGCTGTGGCTGTATGAGACCTTCAGCCAGCACTCAGTGGGTGTTCTGTGAGAACTGCTCCACATGTGATAAAGTTTTGATGTATCTGTGGGAGGAGGTGAGCTCCACGTCCTTCTATTTCACCATCTTCATCTCCCAGTCTGCTTATTATTTTCTTATTGGTGAGTAAGGACTCTTTATGTTATGATTCTCATGTATTAAATGTATATTGCAGATATTTTCATCAGCTTGTGGTTTGATTTTCTATTTATATTTTAGTGTATTTTTTAAACAAGTAATTTAAAAATTAAGTAATTAAATTGGTTGGTCTTTTTATTGTGGTTTTTCTCTTTGGCATTTTACAAATAAATGTTTTATTCATATTTATGTAATATAAATATGGCATTTTTGACATATAAAAGCGGTATACATCTTTCAGAACTTGGGAACCATTGGTATAAGAAATAAAGTCACATGGGGTTTGGATCTGCATTTATGGTGTCACTGGGAAGAACTGAAAAGCTCTTCGCTTTGGGGAGAGTTTCAGTGGCTTGTGGATGTTTACCAAGTTTCTCGCTTGTCAAAGTCTGAAGATATGAGATTTTTTTTTCTTTTTGTTTTCATCTCCTTTTCTTGAAACCAGAGTGTCTTGTTTTTCAGGTAATCCACTACAAAGTGCAATACATCAAAAGGGGCTCATCTTTATATTAAAGTTGGGACTTCTGAGGCAGAGGGATTAGTTACATTTTTGAAATTGTTAAATTAACACAATCAGAATAATAGTAATGGATCAAATATTTCTGCATCTTACATTATGTTGTTCATCATGAAGATGAAAATATTTTCACTTTTCAAAGATATACGTTTATGTATTATACAATATTAAGTAGATAAAAAATAGATACATCTTGCTGTAGACTTGAAAAAAATATTGACAAACTTGCAGATGAAATTCTGGCTTATTTTATGAACTCAGTTTTTAACAGTGGGCTTATTCTGGATTAAAAGGCCATGTAATGAATCACTTTTATTGTGAAATTCATCAATCAAAATAGAAATGCCCTTCTTCCCGTCAAAGAGATATACGCTTTTATGAACAATTTAATTCCGCATTTAACTGAAAATCCTTCTTTTCTTCTAGTTTTTGTTTCTATCAATTTGACATCATACATGGCTACTGATGGCAGTGATCTTGTAAGTACCCTTTGGAATACTTCAGACTTGAAATATTAATTGTCAGTTTGATGAATGAGTAAAAAATTATGTCGATTTTAAGTTTGGCTAGCTATTTATTGTCCTCCATTTGGTTAGTCACAATGGAATTAAATGATCCTCTTGTTAGAGTCTGAGGGTTTCTTATGATCACCAAGCATTTGTTTAAGACTCCTAGCTATTTACTTTTTTTTTTTTTTTTTTTTGCGGTACGCGGGCCTCTCACTGCTGTGGCCTCTCCCATTGCGGAGCACAGGCTTCGTACGCACAGGCTCAGCGGCCATGGCTCATGGGCCCAGCTACTCCGCGGCACGTGGGATCTTCCCAGACCGGGGCACGAACCCGTGTCCCCTGCATTGGCAGGCGGATTCCCAACCACTGTGCCACCAGGGAAGCCCTCACTGTGGTTTGGTCAAGGACAAAAGCAAATGGATGTCACAGATCTGTAAAGATAGAGTCAGGGAGACTCAGGTTCAGAAAAGCCAAAGTTTATGAGAAGTTTTAAAAAGAAAAAAATGCATGGGATTATAAGCATATGTGTCGTGTATGTGTTATGTGGAACAAAGATATGAAAAGAAAGAATTAGGACTGTTGGATCCTTGAGAAAGGTAATGGAGGGTTTAATTATTACACTGCTTTGCTTTTTCTGAAGAAAAAATGTAGTCTTCCAGCTGGAAGGAGTTTATCTTATATGTTTAAGAGAATGGAAATTAAATAATAAGAGACCACCTAAGGACGTTAAATGAATAAGTTCGTTCATTCATTCATTGAGACATTCATTTAATGCTCACTGATTACCTCTCCTGAGTTTATCAAGTGTCAACCACTGTAATAGGTGGGAATTGGAGATTTAATTGTGACTTGAAACAAGTTAAAATCTCCACATCTTATAAAAAAAAGTATAGCCTTGGGTTTTGGAACAAAGATGGCAGATGTGATTACCAAAGGACTAACATATCGTTCTGTGGCCCCCAATCTATAGCTATTACTGCTGTAATAGGTAACCTGCTTCCCCTTGGTCCTGGGCACAAGTGGATTCTGTTCTTCTTGGTGGGAACTCTGGCTCTTTATGGGTCTTTCTCATTTCATGAGCCATTCTCCACTCCTAGACGCAATCAGCTCAGCTCTCCTTGTGTGTCTATTTACCTGTTATTTTTATCTCACAGCCATCAGCATCTGGGCAGTACTGCTTAATGTCTCTCTTAAGCATTTCTTCCAGCTGCTTTTCAGTGGTTACCCTACTTTATCTTTCCATTCAGAAAATTAGTTCAATTTTCTGCTGTCATTTGTTCTCTAAATAAAATGTAGCACAGGAGACCTATTTTTATGCTAGGTAGTTTCTGTAGGCGTGACACATTTGGCCTAATCGCATCCCGAATTACACCTCATTTCCACTAAACTAACATGTATTGAGCTACATGTGCTGAGCTCTCTGCTTGGTGCTGGGGTACGAAGAGGAGAAGCTGACCACCTGGTCGGGGCAGGGTGATGTGGTGAAGTGGTGCTAATAAAACTGTTCAAGAAAATAGATTCTAAGCATCTGAAATCTCATTATAGTATATTATAGTACAGCATGGTTAAAAGCATTGCTCTTTTTCTGTTAAGCTGAGTTGCTGTTATCTGCTGGTATTCTTTTCTTTCCTCCGGTTTTCTCTCCTCTGAAGGGAAAGAGCAGAATTTTCAAAGCTAAAGCTTCACACAGAATCAAAAAGTATTAACTCACCAAGTTCTGTCTGTTTTCCCTCCTAAATATTTCTCCGTCTTCGCAGATGCGACGCTTGCCCTTCCTTCTGTTCACTGGGCTCTTTGCCTCTCTCTGCACCTGCTCTCAACTACCCCACCCCCGACTACTCTCCGCCGCCTCACAACAGCCAGGGTGGATTTTCCTAACTGCAGATGTGATTTTGCCACCCTCCTGCTTCTATCTGTTCAGTGGCTTCGCTTGGCTCTCAGATGAACTTCATACTTTCAAACATAACTTACATGACGTGGCTTGGCCACTCTGAATGTGGTGACCACGTCCAAAACCTACCTGCACTCGGTGGTCAATGCCTCCTGGCTTGTACGTGCATCTCTGTATCACATCCTCTTAGGCGCAGGTCTTTATCTGGAGGGCCTGCCCTGACTCCCCAGTTCTAGGTAAGCACTGTACTGGTGTGCAGACCTCATTATCCTTGTTCAGCTCTCTTTCGTCTGGGTTTCACTGGAAGCTGTGTTAGAACTTGCTTGCCATTGAATCTCTGGTCCTTGGCACTTAGTAGTTGTGCAGTAAGTGGTGGTAATCACCTGTAGGATCCGGGTCACCTGTAGCTTTTTGGGAAATTTTTAACATAAACGATTAAATTTGGTACAATCGCTAAACATCCATTTGTGTAATTCTTGATGTTTATAAGGCTTTCCATACATTATACTGTGGTGATTAAGCATTACACACCAAATCCGTATGGCTTAGTTTTATGATTAGTTTCTTTTTTTTTTTACATCTTTATTGGAGTATAATTGCTTTACAATGGTGTGTTAGTTTCTGCTTTATAACAAAGTGAATCAGTTATACATATACATATATCCCCTCCCTCTTGCATCTCCCTCCCTCCCACGCTCCCTATCCCACCCCTCTAGGTGGTCACAAAGCACCGAGCTGATCTCCCTGTGCTATGCGGCTGCTTCCCACTAGCTATCTACCTTACGTTTGGTAGTGTATATATGTCCCTGCCACTCTCTCGCTTTGTCACAGCTCACCCTTCCTGCCCCCCCATATCCTCAAGTCCATTCTCTAGTAGGTCTGTGTCTTTATTCCTGTCTTACCCCTAGGTTCTTCATGACATTTTTTCCCCCTTAAATTCCATATATATGTGTTAGCATACGGTATTTGTCTTTCTCTTTCTGACTTACTTCACTCTGTATGACAGACTCTAGGTCCATCCACCTCCTTACAAATAGCTCAGTTTCGTTTCTTTTTATGGCTGAGTAATATTCCACTGTATATATGTGCCACGTCTTCTTTATCCATTCATCCAATGATGGGCACTTAGGTTGCTTCCATGTCCTGGCTATTGTAAATAGAGCTGCAGTGAACATTTTGGTACATGACTCTTTTTGAATTATGGTTTTCTCAGGGTATATGCGCAGTAGTGGGATTGCTGGGTCATATGGTTATGGTTAGTTTCTTATTAAAATAAATAGATAAATAAATAATAACGACCAGCATGTGAATCTTAAGGCTTGGTTAAGAAACTTCTCTGGTCTCAGATTTTAGTAACAACATTCTACCTAGAGAAGGAAAACAGCCTTAATCTAATGATGACAAGGCTCAGAGGGAAGGTACACATCATCTCTTTTACCATCGTACATAATTCTTTTACCTAAAGCTTTCAGGGATTACTTTCAGGGATTGCTCTAGTGGGGAAGAAATGTCAGAATCATCTTAGATCAAAACTTTATGACAGTGTTTTCTCGAAAATTGTTTAAAATAAATTTACTTCAGTAAATATTGCCTGGAAAAAATGTCAAGTGAAAACTTTTTCCTGAAACGAAAGTCTCTGCGTATAAATCATGGTTACATTGCTCAGTTTTCTGCTGATTAGGACAAGCTCACTGAACGTGAATGGACATTTGCTTCTGGCCCTGTGGTCACTGGGTTATCTGCTGTTGCGTGGACTGTCATCTGTGTGGTGATCTAACAGCAGACTGGGCCCCGATGTGTTTCTTCACAAGAGAGCTCTCCATTCGTTGTTCACAGAACATGTATTGCCTGGCCTTTATGTGTACTGTGTGCTGTGAGCAGCCCAGATACGATTCCAGCCCCCATGGGAACCTGCTCTGCCCCCCACTCCATCCCTGTGCTCATGGTGTGTGTCTCAGGGATGTGGTGATATTCAGGGATGAAGTGAGGAATCTATTTTCCACCTTTTTGATCAACTAGAAAGAGCTGAAATGTTGGCACCTTGTTGTTTTAGGCTCCATCAACAGAACTCTATGTTGAATTGGCTGTGCCAATGCTGCCTTGGACACAGGAGACTGTTTTGCATATTTTCTGTCCCAAGTAGGACTCGAGTGGAGAAGTGCATGACAGCTATCTGGGGAACGGATGCCTGGGTGAGGGCTTGTTAGCTACCACTGGAAAACTTGCGTCCCTCCTCCCAGCGCCTCTCCTCCACCCCACGCCTTCCTACTTCTTGGGTTCCTGATTCTTAGTATTTGGTGGATATGGTTAAAACAGGATGCTGGAGAGCTACTGTGTTTTTTGAGGAAATAGTATTTTACCTTCAAGGAAACACCAAGGGTCATCTCTCCGGGTGGGTTCAAACTTAGTGTCCGCTGATCCCAGGGGCTTTTCTCTATGTATGTGCCTCTCTGGGGGAAGAAAGATGTTGGAGCAACTTTTATGTTGCTTTTGTCTGCTGATGTTAGCAGAGGTATTTTTCAGCTCTGAGTAATCAAACAGTAGAGATGGCTTTCCAGATATTTGTTAAATCTCCACTTGTACCAGGCACTATTATTAAGGCATTATAGGAAGTAAAATTTAATACAAGACCCGGTTAATCTTTTGGTAAATATTTATTGAATGCTTCCTATGTGCCAGGCATCCCTCTAGGTGCTAGATTTTGAAGTCATGACGTGTTCAAGAATGTCAATTCTATCTTGAATGCTTGGCCAATCATTGACTCTAAGCAAAGTCATCATTCAACTACAGAGCTGATAAAAGAGATTTGATAAAAAGCAACATTAACGGGAAGTGATTGAGCAGCTGTGCGGGATAGAGGGTTGGACCATTGATGGATTGTGTTACTACCATGTATGTACCACTCAGATATATAAACAGATAGATTATAATATCCATTTAAGAGGCATCAGCAATGCATTGTGGAATATAAAAGACAGAAGAAGTAGTAACACTGAGTTAAACAATAGGCGTAGGAGCCTGACTGGCCTGGGTCCTAGTCTTGGCTCTGCTACTAGCTATGTGTGATCTGAGGGGAAGTTACTTAAGCACACCGAGATGAAGTTCCTTTCGTGAAAAGGAAGGTAAAAATAGTACCTATCATGAAGATCTTTGGGAAATAATATAAATCAATTGTTACAGTGACTACAGATAAATAACACTGGGTGAATGTAAGATTTTTATAAGAGCTCATGCCTTCTAAGGTCAGAAAGGGCTTTATGGTGGAGGTGGCATTTGACCTCGATCTGAAAGGATGAGTAAGCATTAAGCAGATGAAAAATGGGGGAAGAGAATAAAGCATTCAGAAGTATGGAGTTGTTAAAGTGTCTGACATTTCTCTAGGATAGAAAAAAGTCTAAGGTGCCAGGAACGGAATTGGACAGATGTCTTGGTGGGATATTGAAGCTACTGTGGGAAGGGACTCGCTTGACACTTAAACTGTGATTTCAAGATGGAATCTCATACATTAAATGACTGGCTTCCATTCAATAATGGTTCTGCAGATTCACACGAAGACACTCCACTCTACTGTAAATACAGAGCAATGACAGACAAAGAGAAACATAGAAAACAGGGAAAGCACAGTTAGGCTCAAAAACACAGTAATCGTCTCTATGGATCAGAAATAAAAAGTGGCAACACGACTGAAGCTACGGCCTGCTGGGCACCTACTTCATCTGGAGGCAGGAAGCAGTTTGCCTCCTGGTCCAGGTTAGGGAGGTGGGAAAACGCTCCACTAAATATGAGAGAACTATGGTCACTTCTTTTTTTAAATTTTATTTATTTTTGGCTGTGTTGGGTCTTGGTTGCTGCCCACGGCCTTTGGTTGCGGTGAGCACGGGCTACTCTTCCCTGCAGTGCACGGGCTTCTTATTGCGGTGGCTTCTCTTGTTGTGGAGCACGGGCTCTAGGAGCACGGGCTTCAGTAGTTGTGGCTTGTAGGCTTCAGTAGTTGTGGCTTGCAGGCTCTAGAGCGCAGGCTCAGTAGTTGCGGCGCACGGGCTTAGTTGCTCCGCGGCATGTGGGATCTTCCCTGACCAGGGCTGGAACCTGTGTCCCCTGCACTGGCAGGCGGATTCTTAACTGCTGTGCCACCAGGGAAGCCCCTACGTTCACTTCTCAATGACAGTGGTAAACGGCAGCTCCCCCACTTGTGAAAGGGGCTAAAGATGAAAAGAGAAAACAGTTGTTAAAAGCACTGCCTGGGGTTACACAATTCCACAAGCTACCTGAGGGCCTAAGAAGGAAGGAATAGGGACACATATCAAAATCAGGAGCTAAACCTAGTCACCAGCCAGACCAGCAACTGGATAGGCAGGAGTTCCCATGACGGCGTCAGGACCTGATTGTAGGACCGATTCCACATCAGGTGGAGGCAACGTCCAAACGGATAAGGAGGGAGGTGCGGCCGTAATGGGGGAAAGGGGAGCAGAGAGGGAGGGAGAGACTGAGAGAGAGAGGGAGGGGGAGAGAACATAAGGCCCTTCCACTCACAATTCTGCAAACTTAAAAGTCCAAAACAGATTTGAGAAATGCTAAGAAAGATAGACTCTCAAATACAAAATTCAAGTATAGCTTTATTTTACATAAAAACAAAATTTTAAAGCATGACAAAAAATTTTAAGTATGAAGCTCAAAGAATCTTTTGCACAATTTTGAAAGAAAAGCAGGCACAAATGAAAAAGTATAAAATGCAAGTGGGCTTTGAAAAAACTGAGGTATTGGAAAAGAAACCATAATGTTTGAAATAGAAAGCTCAGCAAATGGCATACATTCCACGTTGGATACTTTCTAAAAGAGTGTTAGTAAATTGACAAATTTATGCAGGACATGTATGGCACAGGGAGATAAACAGATTAAAAATTAAGAGAGAAAATTAAGAGCAGAAAATAATGGAATAGTTAAAAAAAAAAAAAGAAACAGGTAGAAAGATTGCTGAAATTTTGAAAGAAAAGACCAAAATATATTCCAGGTTGTAGAGAACTAAAAGTTTTATATATTGCAGGAGGGATTATAAGTAGGACACTTTGAAAGCAATTTGGGGATACCTGCAATATTAAAGATGCACGTGTCCTATGACCATGAAGTCCACTCTCAGATAAATACTCTAGCCCAGAGGAACACGTGTCCAGGGGCACAGTGCAGTTATACAAAGTTGTTAATTGCAACAGTGTTGTGATAGTAAACTAAATGTGGGTCATTAAGTGAATGGATAAATAAATTGTGTCATTTTCATTCACTACAGTGCTATATTAGAATTAGAGCTACTTGTCTCAACATGGAAAAAAATCTCAAAAACACAATACTAAAAATTAAGTATTTCCATTAATGCTATTATTTATAGTGTTGTGAGTGTTGCTTATAAATACTAAAATCGCATGGGAATGATAAAAATCACATTCAGCTTAGTGTAACCTGGGGTGAATGAGAGGGAAGTTGTACATAGGGAGACATGAGTGTATTTAGATTTCATTACCTTAAAAGTAAAATCAAAGAGTAAGAAAGAAAAGAAGGAAGAAAGAGCTGTGTGCTCAGTGAGTTAGAATATGATAGAGTTGAGACTCTTGATACCATGTTGTTAAATTGCTTTTCAATTTCCACTCCCCACTATCAGTGAGTAAGTGTGTATCTGGAATTTACTGCAGGAGAGATTATAAGCACAGGAGTGTGGTTTTGAAAAAACACGTGACGATCTCTCTTTTGGCCCTAGGCCCTCCTGTTACTATCATGTCTCCTCTTTTCAATCAAGGTTCTGGTGAGACTAATCTTCAGTGCCGTGTTGACTTCTTTAATTCCCATTCCTCCCCAAGCTACTGGAATTTGTTTTCCAGCCAACACGACAATGAAACTGTTTTGCCAAGGTCTCCAGTAACTTTTTCTTTCTCTTTGACACTGGTAGTATTTAATGGTTTGGACTCATCTTTCCCTTCAATCTCTCCCTCACTTCCATGGCAGCTCCTCTTCTGGTTTCCTTTTGTCCTGTGCTGTTCTGCTCAGTCTCCTAGACCTTTCCTGCTGCTTCCGTGTAAACATACTGGTCTTCCTTCGGATTCTGACTTCAACCCTTTGACATTCTACACATCTGGGTTATCTTATCCAAACTCAAGACGTCCACTCTCTGTACACTGATGATTCCTAATTTTATGTCTTTATTCCAGATTTCCTCCAAATCCTTAAACCCTGAAGTACTATGTATACTATTTCCATCAGATGCCTCTTATGTACATCAAACTCAATATGTTTATTACTGAATATATTATAATTCAGTATATATGACCATGTCCTCTATATTGATGTCATTTATCCCATTGCTTAAGCTAGAAACTCTTTCCCTGGCACATTGCTCTCCCTCACTTTCCATGTTCTAAAATCCTCCTCCTCTTCCCCCTCAGCTCCCTGTCCGTCCTTCCTTTTCTCCTCTCTCTTTCTTCTTCCCCTTTGCCCTAGTCTTTCTTTTTTTGTTTTGTTTTGTTTTTTGCGGTACGTGGGCCTCTCACTGCCGTGGCCTCTCCCGTTGCGGAGCACAGGCTCCGGACGCGCAGGCTCAGCGGCCATGGCTCACGGGCCCAGCCGCTCCGCGGCATGTGGGATCTTCCCGGACCGGGGCACGAACCCGTGTCCCCTGCATCGGCAGGCGGACTCTCAACCACTGTGCCACCAGGGAAGCCCCCTAGTCCGTCTTTTATAATATTTCCCGAATTTCTCTTCTGTGTAGAAAGTGCCATTGCTTCCAGCTTCCCCTCAGACTCTAGTCCTTGCTTCTCTGTCCTCCTCCGTTATACAACATCAACAACCAAAGCAAATTCCTTAAAGGCTACTACTTTGTGAATTTTACTCTTGAAACAAATATTTGCATTTTACCATTTACTCCTGTGACTTTGGGCACAATACTGAACCTCCGTTTGCTTCAATTTCCTCATCTGTAAAATGTGCATTATAATAGCACCTGAGCCATAAATGTTGTGAGAATTCAATCCAGGTATTTATGCAAAGACTCAGAGCAGTGACTGGCCTATGGCAAACATTATATGAGTATAAGCTTTATATATATTTCTTAGCTATCATTGTTTTCAATTACTGTCTATTGTTATTATAAAGTCTCTTATCTGTCTTCATTTTTCACTATTAGAGATTTTCTTTTCATATTCACTTATTAAGTAATATTAAAGTGGTTAGTCTTCTGAAAAAAACTAAGCAAGTTTTTCATGTATTTTTACAGGTAAAATTTTAATATGTAAAAGCTTTAAAATTCTCTTTACAAAGTTGAGTTTAATTTGCCAGGAAGGAGGAAAGATGTTTGTGGAGCAAAGGTGTTTGTGGAGAAACATGCCTAATAGCTTTATCAGCTGGAGCTGGCTTGGATCTAAAATATTTAGGAATTGTTGTGGCTTCGTTAAAGTAGCACTAAAATTGGCAATCGTGAAGTTTTACACCATGGAACTTGGATAAATGCCACAAATCAAGACTAGCATAACACTATATAATTTTGCTTAATAACAGGACCCTTGTGAAGTTTGATGTAATGACAAACCACTTTATGGTGAATTTTAATGTATGATGGGGGGTAAATTGTACCTGTAAGAGTTAATAGTTACTATATATATTAGAAGTCAATATAATAATTACCCTGATCTTGGGTGTGAGCACCATCATTCAATATCAGAGGAGGTCCATTTGTATCTTTTACACTGGTTCCTTTTTAAGTTTATACAACATGTGATTTTGAGTGATTAATGACCAAATGAATTTTTTTAACCACCTTAAAAAGTAAAAGAAAAATAGTCTTTTTCAATAAAAAGGAAATATTTATTTAAAAGAGAAAATTTTCTCAAGTTTTAGAACCAAGTTAGGGCAAATTCAGAATTTAGAGTAATTCTTCAGTTTTACCTACAACATGCCAATGGGAAGAAAATTGTGTGAGAAACTATCTTATTAGGCTTCGGGTATTTGTTATGATTGTTATAATTCCCTATGGAAAAACTGTCTCATAAAATACACACTGCTTGCTCGGCTTTTTGTCACTCACCAGTGAAATAAACCACATGTAAGACCTTTATGAAACTGACTAGTTTGTGGGTTCCATTTCCTGTTGTGAGGGGTTAGATGTATCTCAAACTCACCGAAGTTCTCAAGATTGTTTTCATTCTTTCATGTAAACCAGTTTAGGTTTCAAATTCATATATTTCAAGTGAAACTGAAATCCTCTCTAATTTATCATTTCTATAATATGCAGTTCTGCTTCTGGTTGGGGGAAACAGTTTGAACAGTTATATAGATTTTACGATCATTTGCCTTAGGAGAAGTACTGTCTGAGGAGGGCTGACTCAATGACTAAACTCCCTGCCCCCCTTTAAAAAAGTCTGAATAAAGTCCTCTCGGTGTTGGGTGCTCACATTGCTTGAGGTATTGTCCTGCTTAGAGCCCCACTTCTCATCCAGCCCAGGTGCAAGAATCTAGCGTAGACGGAGGCCTGGCGTGGGGCAAGGTTGAGACCGAGCCTGCAGTTTGATAGGGGGCTTTCTCTAGAACCAGCCGTAAGGTTGGGTGGTAGAGCTGGAAAGCCCTTGCTGCACTGGGAGCCCATAAGCGATGGATGGAGGAAATTCACTGGCTCCCAGTCAGGAGGCTTGGAGTGGGTGATGCTTCCCTTTACAGATCCTACAGCTGTCCTCGCCTACTTCCTCTCTCTCTTCTTATCAGAGCTGCTTTTTTTGTATGAGCTAATGTGATTTACCTTGTTCACATGGGGCCAGAACATTCTAGGAATGCCTCTGTCTACAACTCCCTTTTCTCCCTATTCCCCTGGTTCTTAGTTTGTCTTGAGTGCCTCCTGGGGTCTCCTGGAGCCCAGATTTTCTAAAGTGTTCCCACTATCTAAATTGACTTACTCTCTTCTTCACCTTTCGTCCTGGCTCTCAACTGAGTTCTAGCTATCCAAGTGGTATACATTATGCAAATAAGATATTTGGGCTAATATATTTTGTTAATAGGTTTTGCTGACCTCAGATAATTGCCTATAGAAAAGACTTCAGGAGACCATTTGAGGGAATGGTGGGAATTTTAGACCAAGATGCAGGTCAGTGTGGGAGATATCTTATGAAGCTGAGACTAGAACTTGGTCAAAAATGCCTACATTTTAGTTGTGTGTCATGACTCTAGCATGTCTACTCTTGACTAAAATTTAGAGCAATTATTGCCTTTGTCATGTCCTTTTTTCACAAGGATGATTAATTTCTTCAGGAATAAAATTTTCTTCTAACATTTGTAAAATAAAAAGTCGGTATGGGATTTCCCAGGAAATACAATTTAAGCACTTTAACTTCATCATTGTTGCTGAAGGAAATACAAATCCTACCTATCTTGAAAACTAGGAAATTTTTGTTTGTTAGATATGAAGTACTTGTTTATATCTATAATCGTGTATTATAGTACATGGTCACATAAAGTATTTTTAGTTTTTAGTGCATTTTCAGGTACAATCTTGTTAAATATTTTTGAGACCTACAGGATTGGAATTATTATAAATATCTTGATTTTACGAATGAGGAAGTTGGTTTTGAGTAATAAACGGATTTTTCCCCGAGTAACACAGCTACTACGTATGACAACCGTGAGTTGATTTCAGGCCTCTGGATTTTAAAATCCCATTTTATTTCCGCTCTGTCATATTCCCTCTTCAGACATATCGTAGAACCATTGTAGCTATTAGATCAATAGTTAGATATGGAGAATACTAGCCAGGTACATCGAAAATAACATTATAAAATCTTGTAATAAGATTGCATACCAATTTTTAGAACTGCTTTTCAATTATGTAGAATGTTTTTCAAATTCTCCACTTGTTACCAGAAAAGATTAAGTCAATTAAACTTGACTAAATTCGGTTTAGATATTGTGGAGGAAAAAATGAAACTTCTTTAATCTAAAATGTTTCTCTCTCTGCACACACACACAGCCGTTGAAAGCATTTTTTTTTGTTTTCTATTTTTGCTGATAGTCTGATGATTTTACATGAATTGTTTAAAATGTATTGTGAAAAACATGTATTTCAGATTGTCTTTTGTCTGATTTGAATATTTGAAGAGCTAGTATCAAATAGAAATTGGCAATTAATTTATCTTCCATAAAACATACGAGAAACATTCAGAGATACTTAAGGCGATATGCAATTTAAATCTAGATGTAAATAAGAATTTCCTGATAAGGAGGGTTGATAGGTACTTAGATCTCACCAAAAGAGGTTGTGGAACTTCTTTTTTCTGGGATGTTTACTTCATGTGGCTTAGATGCAACCCCATGGTATTAGCAGGACCATGAATTTAACAATCTGATGTGAACCTGTAGTATTGTGACATTGCAATGGTTATCTTGCAGGTTTATTTAAATAATTGCTGTTATTTAGAAATGGCACAAAAAGAAGCACAACGTAATTTTGTCTTCTCTCACAAAAAATAAAAAGGGAAATATTTTTATTATTTTTAAGATACTGAGTGAACGGTGTCCTGTCATAACTAAAGCGGTAGTGGGAAAGATGCCTGTGGGTGCAAACAGGAAACATTAGTGATAAATGCTGTTACGTATGTTTTTCAGGTGCAGCTCCGTGTCTGTTGATTCTAATTAGCACATTTTGTGCCTCAGCTAGTAGCTCCCCTTTAGCTCTGCTTGGAGAGTTTTTTTTTTTAGCTTCCATCCTGCTCGTACATACTGCCACCTCCTCCCTCTTTCTCTCGTTACAAATGTTACAACACAATCAGAAATTTCCTCTTTTCTTTCCTTCCTGCATTTCCAGCAGGTTCCCTTGCGTCAGAAGCAGAGAAGGAAAACTAAAGGTAATTAGATCTTTTGTTTCTTTATCCCGTTTGTGTGTGTGTGAGAGTCCTTTTCTCCTGGATGCCTTCTTTAGGATCTGATTTTTGTCTGTCTTAATGCTAGTATCAGAAGGTGGATGGCAGATTAATTTGGGGTTCTTCTGGATCGATTTTAAGAAATGACGGCATGCTGTTCGTTTGGGTTAATCCCCGTGGTATGTCAATAGAGCTTAGAAAGACTGGCACTGAGTCGGGGAAGTGGCCGTGTTTCTAGGTGGGCATTAACCCTTTAGCATCTCTTGCATAACTACTGCTATTATTGTTGAAACGAGCTGTGTTAGTGCAGTGATGTGCCTGCCAGACTCATGATTTTCATGTTTTCAGCTTATTCCATTGAAGAATATTCTTAGACTAACACTTGCATGTGAGTCTCACTGTTTCCTTGATCATATCTTGTACCTTCTAAGCACCAAATGAATGGTTAAAAAGAAAATCGATAAATTACTTTCTTTTTGCATTTGCTTTGCGTAAATCTTGGTACAAAAATCCAACTTCCTGGAGGTAAACAGCGAACACATACATCAGGGTACGATGTTACCTACCTTTTCACATAATTGTTGCAGGTTTTTTCACCATGAGTCGGAGGAGGATATCATGTAAAGACCTGGGGCACGCTGACTGCCAAGGGTGGCTATGTAAGAAAAAGGAAAAAGGAACTTTCCTAGGCAACAAATGGAAAAAGTTCTGGGTGGTCCTGAAGGGATCATCACTGTACTGGTACAGCAATCAAATGGTGAGTCCACTGTCTTCCTCCTGTCCCAGGACCCTTTAACAAAGGGTGGGTCAAAGATCATTGTGGAGCAGGTGAACCCCATGGGAAAGATCGTTTTTATTTCTGGGACTTGGAACAGGGCAAAGAAACAAATAAGTTCTAGAAACTGTTTCTGTAGGTATGTAGGTTATTCTATTATACTTGATGGAGGAGAAAACCATCCTGCTTGACTAATCTTTGGTTGAAGAGGGGCATCCAAATATATATCCTTATTGAAGGAGGATTTCAGGGCCTATTAATGTTACTCTTCCATGGTCGATGCTAATCATTTCAGGATTTCCTTGGACAGCACTTGATATGGGAACTTGACATTGTTAAGATCTCTACTAAAAAAAAGGGACTCAACTTTAAGAGCTATTGGGGTGTAAATTGATTCAGTGCACAGGAAGCTATTTTCTTTTCTCCTCCTTTATTATCTTTTTTTCCTCTGACCTTCTCTATTAGGTGGGTTGGTTTTGGAATCGCTAACCTGTGTGCCGGCATTGTGTCGGTGACTGTCATCTGTCGTTCTTTGGCATGTACAGTGAAGGCATTAAACTAATGATGCTTGGACAGCACTTGATAAGAAACCTGCCTCATTTATCCTGTAATAGGCACTTCACTTTTGTGGTCTGCTTTGCAGGCGAGTTTTCTGTTGGAAAGGGCTGCAAATAAAGTTTCTGTTAAAATGTGTACTGATCTTTCCTGGCTTGAAACATTCTGAAAACAACGATATTTGTCGAATACTGAGTAGAGACCTTTCACAAAGGAGCTCTCTCCATGAACACCGAGTAGCCATTTGATCTCAGGAGAGCCTGAGTTTCCCTTTGTGGTAGAGTGAAGGTCAGCAATGGATGTCCTTTAATCCATTAAGGGAAAATCATTTAAAAATTGACCACAAGCCAGAAAAATTCTTTTTACGTGATACCATTATTTTAAAATGACTTGTGTATGCCCATCTCTCAAGCAACAGAGCTTTAGGGCAAATAACTTTATAAATGTAAAATAAGTGCCCCGTGTAGTTTGTGGGTGAAATTTTTAGTCGATAAATTTACATTCACTGGCCACTAATCAAAAAGTTGTGTACCCACATAACCCAAGGCACCTGTCCTGTAAGGATTTGATTAAACTGGACCCAAATCCAATTCCAGTGCCCTGGAATAAGCATCCTCTCCTGTGCTTTTCTCTGTACTCCCCCTCCCCTGTCCCCTGTTCCCAAGCTTACAGATTTGGTTTCACCCAAAACATGGTACAAAATTCTTTACTGAGTTTTATAAAAATATATATTTTTGAGCTTTTGGCGAGTTTTAACAATTTTATCAAACATTTGGGAGCTTCACAAGAAAGAAGCACCTTGCAGAGTATGCAGTCTTCCACTATCTTCTTTTTCTCTCTTTTCTTCTCCCCTCCTGGATACGTTTACCATCTTGTCTAGCATGGGATAATTTTACCCAAATTAAGGCAAACTGGAGCTGGGGTCTCACCTTCTATCCTAAGGGATTTTTCCTGAACAAATACAGCTTCCTTCTTAACGAAGGTTAATTAATTATGGTTAATATAACTTTCTCCCTCTCGTTTATAATATTTTAGGCTCTTGCTTTTGGTTAGTTGTGCAAGTGATAGTTTGCATCTTCTATGAAATGAGAGGGCTTACCGATTTACCTTTTAATAGCTCTCTAGGAATTTTCCGAGGCTGTTGGAAGGATTGGGTGCTGATGGAGCATGACACATCTGTGGGAAGTAACAAAACTCAGATATAAGCATGGCATTAATTTTCTCATTCAGTCACATTATTCTGCACGTATGTTCTGGTACCGCTCCTGTCTTCATAGGATCGAGCCCCCTCGGAACCACACACACTTACAGATTTGGCTTATTTGGCTTCATAAGTTCATTTGGCTTAAGTTTCTCTTAGAAGAGCAATGAATTACCTATTTTAGGCATTAGGAATCTCACGTACTCGAATAGAATTAGATTAGCAACATTGAATGGAGAATAAATTGACTGTCATTTGGCCACAGAATGACTCTATTAAACTTGTGGTATATAACAGAAGGACCCTTTCAACTTCCTAATTCTATGACTCTGTGTTACAGAGGAATAATCTCTCCACACACACACACACACACACACATACACACACACACACACGCGCGCGCGCGCACACGCGCGCACACACCCTGACATCTTAATTATGTGTTTGTTTTGGGGAAAAAAGGCTACTCAGTGAATACTTAATTAACCGTCATAGTCCTGCTATCTGTGTGAATATCAACTGTGAAATAATTGCCGAACACATACCCTCAGGCTGAGAATATTTATTTACTTTCTGCCACTCAAGGAATTCAGATTCAACGGAGTAGCTCCCAAGGCACCAATGTCTTATGAACAAACTTCTGTTTCTTCTACCTTCCCTGTTCCCTATGCTTTCTCATATGGTAATGGAGCTGATAGCATCACAGCCAGAGCCACCTCTTATCGAATGCCTACCATATGTCAAGGGAGAGTCGAGGTACCTTTCATACACACTCTTTTTAACTTCTCCAAAATACCCTCCAAGGTAGCAATTGTCAACACGTTTAGAAAGTTGGGAAGGCTGAGGCTCACAGAACTTGTGTACATTCTTCAAGTGACCCAAGTCCTAAGGGGAGGGGCTACAATAGATCCTCTTTAGCCCCTTTGACTCTTCAGCCCCCGGTTGTTGTCATATGCCAACCTGACCCCATGCGGGGACCAGGATAAATGATGTGGTTCAACTCCCTTATTGTCCGCGTTCAATGGGATTTGGAGAGAACAACTCTAGAAGTGAAACGTGGGGCCGTTCTTATGTGCAAGTACAAGTGAGCTCATGGGATCCCTTTGCTTGTCTCTCTTGTTCCCTGACACAACCCGAGGAGACATCACCCTCACCTCTCTAAGCGTTTTGTCATTGTTGTTACCTAGTAACTGACGCATGGTGTACTGCCTTCTTCCATCACTCTTTGCTGCTTTAAAAAGTACTACGCAGATTTCCTTGAGAAAGGTCAAGTTCAGACACTCATCTACCATTTTTCACACCCCATATTATGTGCATAGAATGTGATGCAGCACACAAGAATTTATGCCATGTCTTACAAAACCGTATTCAAGTTGAACAGCCTTAAAAATCCAGGCTGTTTAAAATCCTGGATTGAAATCCACACAATTGTTTTCCTTTGCCTCTAGATAAAGTAACAATTCATTTCCTGGCTCCTGGGCGTCTCCTGACCTGTACCTGTCTTACTTCCCCAGCTTCCCCACCTCCACCCAAGCTTCAACTACACAACTGCTTTTAATTCCTTATTAATGTCCTATATGCTGGCTGTCTCTTTAAGCCTTTGCATATGCTGTTTCTCAGCTCAGCAAACTCTTTGCCTTCATGCTGTACAGTCTTTCTCCCACCCAATTCCATCAAGCTTATTCCTCCTCATAAGTCAAATTTTAGTTTAAATAGCGCATCCTCGAGGTGTTCTTACCTTTCCTCTGACCCAAATTAGGCTGCCTCTTCTTCTCCCATAGCAACCTATACTTATTACACTTATCTTCCTCTTTCGTACATGTTGTTAGACTTGCTGTTTTCCATAATTGATAATAATCTCTGTAGAGAAAGACCGTAGTATATCTTTAGCGCCTTAGGTAGTGTCTGATACTTCCTAGGTACTCAAGTAATATTTGTTGATTTCATAAATAAATCAGATTTAGGAATCATCAGCATTTACCTTACCCATGGGAATTTTGAGAAATGGGATGGTGAATAAGGACTGCTTTTTTAAAAAAAATTTATTTTCTTTATTTTTATACAGCAGGTTCTTATTAGTCATCCATTTTATACACATCAGTGTATACATGTCAATCCCAATCTCCCAGTTCATCACACTACCACCCCCACCCCTCCACTTTCCCCCCTTGGTGTCCATACGTTTGTTCTCCCCATCTGTGTCTCTATTTCTGCCCTGCAAACCGGTTCATCTGTACCGTTTTTCTAGGTTCCACATATACGTGTTAATATACGATATTTGTTTTTCTCTTTCTGACTTATTTCACTCTGTATGACAGTCTCTAGATTCATCTAGTCTCTACAAATGACCCAATTTCGTTCCCTTTTTTGGCTGAGTAATATTCCGTTGTATATATGTACCACATCTTCTTTACCCATTCGTCTGTCGATGGGCATTTAGGTTGCTTCCATGACCTGGCTATTGTAAATAGTGCAGCAGTGAACATTGGGGTGCATGTGTCTTTTTGAATTATGGTTTTCTCAGGGTATGTGCCCAGTAGTGGGATTGCTGGGTCATATGGTAGTTCTATTTTTAGTTTTTTGAGGAACCTCCCTACTGTTGATAGTGGCTGTATCAATTTACATTCCCAAAAACAGTGCAAGAGGGTTCCGTTTTCTCCACACCTTCTCCAGCATTTGTTGTTTGTAGATTTTCTGATGATGCCCATTCTAACTGGTGTGAGGTGATACCTCATTGTAGTTTTGATTTGCATTTCTGTAATAATTAGTGATGATGAGTAGCTTTTCATGTGCTTCTTGGCCATCTGTATGTCTTCTTTGCAGAAATGTCTATTTAGGTCTTCTGCCCATTTTTGGACTGGATTGTTTGTTTTTTTAATATTGAGCTGCATGAGCTGTTTATATATTTTGGAGATTAATCCTTTATCCATTGATTCATTTGCAAAAATTTTTTCCCATTCTGAGTTTGTCTTTTCGTCTTGTTTGTAGTTTCCTTTGCTTTGCAAAAGCTTTTAAGTTTCATTAGGTCCCATTTGTTTATTTTTGTTTCTATTTCCATTAATCTAGGAGGTGGATCAAAAAAGATCTTCCTGTGATTTATGTCAGAGTGTTCTTCCTATGTTTTCCCCCTGCTTTGGCTATTCAGGGTCTTTTGCGTCTCCATACAAATTTTAAGATTTTTTTGTTCTAGTTCTGTAAAAAATTCCATTGGTAATTTGATAGAGATTACATTGAATCTGTAAATTGCTTTGGGCAGTATAGTCATTTTCACAATATTGATTCTTGCAATCCAAGAACATGGTATATCTCTCCATCTGTTGGTATCATTTTTAACTTCTTTCAACAGTATCTTATAGTTTTCTGCATACAGGTCTATGGCTCCCTAAGTAGGTTTATTCCTAGGTATTTTATTCTTTTTGTTGCAATGGTAAATGGGGGCGTTTCCTTAATTTCTCTTTCAGATTTTTCATCATTAGTATATAGGAATGCAAGAGATTTCTGTACATTAATTTTGTATCCTGCTACTTTACCAAATTCATTGATTAGCTCTAGTAGTTTTCTGGTGGCATCTTTAGGATTCTGTATGTATAGTATCATGTCATCTGCAAACAGTGACAGTTTTACTTCTTCTTTTCCAATTTGCATTCCTTTTATTTCTTTTTCTTCTCTGATTGCTGTGGCTAGGACTTCCCAAACTATGTTGAATAAGAGTGGTGAGAGTGGACATCCTTGCCTTGTTACTGATCTTAGAGGAAATGCTTTCAGTTTTTCACCATTGAGAACGATGTTTGCTGTGGGTTTGTTGTATATGGCCTTTATTATGTTGAGGTAGGTTCCCTCTATGCCCACTTTCTGGAGAGTTTGATCATAAATGGGTGTTGAATTTTGTCAAAAGCTTTTTCTGCATCTATTGAGATGATCATATGGTTTTTCTCCTTCAGTGTGTTAATATGATTTATCACATTGATTGATTTGCATATATTGAAGAATCCTTGCATTCCTGGGATAAATCCCACTTGATCATGGTGTGTGATCCTTTTAATGTGTTGTTGGATTCTGTTTGCTAACGTTTTGTTGAGGATTTTTGCATCTGTATTCATCAGTGATATTGGGTCTTTTTTTGTAGTATCTTTGTCTGGTCTTGGTGTCAGGGTGATGGTGGCCTCATAGAATGAGTTTGGGAGTATTCCTTCCTCTGCAAGTTTTTGGAAGAGTTTGAGAAGGATGGGTGTTAGCTCTTCTCTAAATGTTTGATTGAATTCACCTGTGAAGCCATCTGGTCCTGGACTTTTGTTTGTTCGAAGATTTTTAATCACAGTTTCAATTTCATTACTTGTGATTGGTCTGTTCGTATTTTCTATTTCTTCCTGGTTCAGTCTTGGAAGGTTATACCTTTCTAAGAATTTGTCCATTTCTGGGCTTCCCTGGTGGCGCAGTGGTTGAGAGTCTGCCTGCCGATGCAGGGGACACGGGTTCGTGCCCCGATCTGGGAAGATCCCACACGCCGTGGAGCTGCTGGGCCCGTGAGCCATGGCTGCTGAGCCTGCGCATCCGGAGCCTGTGCTCTGCAATGGGAGAGGCCACAACAGTGAGAGGCCCACATACCCCACCCACCCCCCCCCCAAAAAAAAGAAAAGAATTTGTCCATTTCTTCCAGGTTGTCCATTTTATTGGCATAGAGTTGCTTGTAGTAGTCTCTTAGGATGCTTTGTATTTCTGCAGTGTCTGTTGTAACTTCTTTTCCATTTCTAATTTTATTGATTTGAGTCCTCTCCCTCTTTTTCTTGATGAGTCTGACTAATGGTTTATCAATTTTGTTTATCTTCTCAAAGAACCAGCTTTTACTTTTATCTTTGCTATTGTTTTCTTTGTTTCTGTTTCATTTATTTCTGCTGTGATCTTTATGATTTCTTTCCTTCTGCTAACTTTGGGTTTTGTTTGTTCTTCTTACTCTAGTTCCTTCTGGTGTAAGGTTAGATTGTTTATTTATGATTTTTCTTGTTTCTTGAGGTAGGTTTGTATAGCTATAAACTTCCCTCTTAGAACTGCTTTCGCTGCATCGCATAGGTTTTGGATTGTCATGTTTTCATTGTCATTTGTCTCCAGGTATTTTTTTATTTCCTCTTTGATTTCTTCAGTGATCTCTTGGTTATTTAGTAACGTATTGTTTAGCCTCCATGTGTTTTGTACTTTTTTTTCCCTGTAATTGATTTCTAATCTCACAGCATTGTGGTCAGAAAAGATGCTTGATATGATTTCTATTTTCTTAAATTTACTGAGGCTTGATTTGTGAACCAAGATAGATCACAATCTTGTGATCAAGATTTGTGATCTATCCTGGAGAATGTTCTGTGTGCATTTGAGAAAAAAGTGTAATCTGGTGTTTTGGGATGGAATGACCTGTAAGTATCAATTAAATGTATCTGGTCTATTGTGTCATTTAAAGCTTGGTTTTCCTCATTAATTTTCTGTTTGGATGATCTGTCCATTGGTGTAAGTGAGGTGTTAAGGTGCCCCACTATTATTGTGTTACTGTCCATTTCCTCTTTTATAGCTGTTAGCACTTGTCTTATGTATTGAAGTGCTCTTATGTTGGGTGCATATATATTTATAATTGTGATATCTTCTTCTTCAGTTGATCCCTTGATCATTATGTAGTGTCCTTCCTTGTCTACTGTAACATTCTTTATTTTAAAATCTATTTTATCTGATATGAGTATTGCTACTGCAGCTTACTTTTGATTTCCATTTGCATGGAATATCTTTTTCCATCCCCTCACTTTCAGTCTGTATGTGTCCCTAGGTCTGAAGTGGGTCTCCTGTACACAGCATATATATGGATCTTGTTTTTGTATCCATTCAACAAGCCTGTGTCTTTTGGTTGGAGCATTTAATGCATTCACATTTAAGGTAATTATCGATACGTATGTTCCTATGACCATTTTCTTAACTGTTTTGGGTTTGTTTTTGTAGGTCCTTGTCTCCTCTTGTGTTTCCCACTTAGAGAAGTTCCTTTAGCATTTGTTGTAGAACTGGTTTGGTGGTGCTGAATTCTCTTAGCTTCGCTTGTCTGTAAAGCTTTTGATTTCTCCATCGAATCTGAATGAGATCCTTGCAAGTAGAGTAATCTTGGTTGTAGGTTCTTCCCTTTCATCACTTTAAGTATATCGTGCCACTCCCTTCTGGCTGGTAGAGTTTCTGCTGAGAAATCAGCTTTTATGGGAGTTCCCTTGTATGTTTTTTGTCGTTTTTCCCTTCCTGCTTTCAATAATTTTTCTTTTTCTTTAATTTTTGCTAATTTGATTACTATGTGTCTCGGCGTGTTTCTCCTTGGGTTTTTCCTGTATGGCACTCTCTGTGCTTCCTGGACTTGGATGGCTGTTTTCTTTACAATGTTAGAGAAGTTTTCAACTATAATCTCTTCAAATTTTTTCTCAGACCCTTTCTTTTTCTCTTCTCCTTCTGGGATCCCTGGAATGTGAATGTTGTTGCGTTTAATGTTGTCCCAGAGGTCTCTTAGGCTGTCTTCATTTCCTTTCATTCGTTTTTCTTTATTCTGTTCCGCAGCAGTGAATTCCACCATTCTGTCTTCCAGGTCACGTATCCATTCTTCTCCCTCAGTTATTCTGCTATTGATTCCTTCTAGTGTATTTTTCATTTCAGTTATTGTGTTGTTCATCTCTGTTTGTTTGTTCTTTAATTCTTCTAGATCTTTGTTAAACATTTCTTGCAACTTCTCAATCTTTGCCTCCATTCTTTTTCTGAGGTCCTGGATCATCTTCACTATCATTATTCTGAATTATTTTTCTGGAAGGTTGCCTATCTCCACTTCATTTAGTTGTTTTTCTGTGGTTTTATCTTATTCCTTCATCTGGTACGTAGCCCTCTGCCTTTTCATCTTGTCTATCTTTCTGTGAATGTGGTTTTTTTTCCACAGGCTGCAGGATTGTAGTTCTTCTTGCTTCTGCTGTCTGCCCTCTGGTGGATGAGGCTATCTAAGAGGCTTGTGCAAGCTTCCTGATGGGAGGGACTGGTGGTGGGTAGAGCTGGCTGTTGCTTTGGTGGGCAGAGCTCAGTAAAACTTTAATCCACTTGTCTGCTGATGGGTGGGGCTGGGTTCCCTCCCTGTTGGTTGTTTGGCCTGAGGCGACGCAACACTGGAGCCTACCCAGGCTCTTTAGTGGGGCTAATGGCAGAGTCTGGGAGGGGTCATGCCATGGAGTACTTCCTGGAACTTCTGCTGCCAGTGTCCTTGTCCTCACAGTAACACACATCCACCCTCTGCCTCTGCAGGAGACCCTCCAACACTAGCAGGCAGGTCTGGTTCAGTCTCCCTTGGGGTCGCTGCTCCTTCCCCTGGGTCCTGATGAGCACACTACTTTGTGTGTGCCCTCCAAGAATGGAGTCTCTGCTTCCTGCAGTCCTGTCGAAGTCCTGCAATCAAATCCCGCTAGCCTTCAAAGTCTGATTCTCTAGGAATTCCTCCTCCCGTTCCCGGACCCCCAGATTGGAAAGCCTGACGTGGGGCTCAGAACCTTCACCCCAGTGGGTGGACCTCTGTGGTATAAGTGTTCTCCAGTTTGTGAGTCACCCACCCAGCAGTTATGGGACTTGACTTCATTGTGATTGTGCCCCTCCTACCGTCTCATTGTGGCTCCTCCTTTGTCTTTGGATGTGAGTATCTTTTTGGTGAGTTCCAGTGTCTTCCCGTCGATGATTGTTCAGCAGTTAGTTGTGATTCTCGTGTTCCTGCAAAGGGAGTGAGAGCACGTCCTTCTACTCCACCATCTTGAACCAATCTCCCCTGTCTTTCTCAGAGTCGAATGAAGGAGCTTTCAAATTATATGGAGGGGGAAAAAAATCTGTTTTAAAATTATGTGGACTACTTACTGTCTTCCTTCTTCGATCCCTCGTATCACACAGCACAATCCTTGGTATGATTTGCTAAATTCTTGTTAGAGGGAAGGTATCTTATTTTGTTGTTGTTTTTTACATTCAGGCAACAAATGGGTTGGGGATTGTTCCCATTAAGCAGGTGAAGATGATACTTCCAGTTCTCTAGTGAAAGATCATCTTTTTCAGCAAGAGACAGTTATAACCAGTGAGTCTTACAGAAGCTCAAGACCGCCGCGGAGCACAGGCTCCGGACGCGCAGGCCCAGCGGCCATGGCTCACGGGCCCAGCCGCTCTGTGGCACGTGGGATCCTCCCGGACCGGGGCACGAACCCGCGCCCCCTGCATTGGCAGGCGGACTCCCAACCACTGCGCCACCAGGGAAGCCCCCTTCTCCCTTTTAAGATCTGAATGCCAGAAGAATCTACCGTAAACTGGGTGGATTAAATAAGTTTTTTTTCCCCTCACAGTTCTGAAGGCTTGGAAGTCCCAAGGTTAGGGTGCCAGCATGGTTGATTCCTAGTGAGGGCTCTCTTCTTGGATTGCAGACAGCCGCTTTTTCTCAGTGCCAGAGAATGCCCCAGGACTGCTTTTGCTGGAAAATAATTTTCCAGCAAAACTTATGTCTCTTTTAAAAATAGTCACGTATAGTCACGTCTATTCTTAAAAATACAGGAAAAGGTCCAATTTGAGATTTGCTAGAAGGGCTCCACGGTCCCAAATAGGTCCCACACAGCAGTTCCCATTTTGCTAACATCTTATCAGAGTTTATTTTATTAGATTCTTTCTAGCCATGGCCTCTGGCTGAAGACAAGGGTTCATTCATCCAGATCACCAGGCTGGGGGCAGAAACGTTGAAAGAGAGAAAGGTTTCCCAGGGAATTCCCTCCACTCTAGCATTTCACCTGGATTTCAGGCACAGCTGGAGACTGATGTTTGGGATCAATATCTTCTCTCTGGAGAAGGAGAAGCAAAGTTCTGAATTATTGTTTTCCTTCAGGCATGTTGCTACGAAATAGTGACAGTATAGGTCCTTAAGATGTGATTACTTATTTGTTAAAACTATCTTATATCTTTCAGTTTTTAGATTTCCCTCTTTTGCTATAACTTCTTATTTTTCTTTTCTAAGAATTCTTAATTAAAATTTAGCGTAGTTCCTTGGGAAATATATTGTGGATTTTATTTATACCCAAGACCAATCATATAGTAAGTATCATATATATTATTATGTTATACAACCCACTTAAAATCAGTGAGGTTCTTAAATATTTCTACTCAAGGAGCATTTACTCATCTTAGAGGTGTGTTTTCTTACTTTATCCAAGAGCACATGTGAGCAATCAAAATACATCAAGGGAACAAATGCATTATGCTGGTATAAACTTGGAGGCATTGCCTGAACAATTTAGGCTTTAATTACAAAGCACAGTTTAATATTAGTTACAGATAACAGATATTAAAAGTCTCTTCTTAAGTGAGCCCAACATGAAAAGTTTATCATCCATCCATCCGTTCATCCACCTACCCACCCACCTACGTACATATCCTTCCACCAGTATTTATCGAGGACTTAAAAATAATTTGGGCTAACTGTTGTAAACGTAGAATTAAAAATAAATGAGAGACTACAATTCTCTCTTAAGAACTTATAAGACTGGTGGAGAGGAAAAGACCTATGTAAGTGACATGATCAGAGAAAAGTTGGTGAAAAATATGGCTCTGAGATTGAGCAATACAGATGAATTCTGGAAATTCCAGGGGTAAGGAAAATATTTTGGGTCGAATGTGAGAGAGTTCTGCCAAGCAGCTTTTATTCCTGGAAGATTCTTTCTCCTTTCTACCTAGGAAGGTGTGTTTTTTCTTTTCTTATCATTTTCCAAAGCTGCATCATTTCCTTGGTCAAAGAGGCCAGCCTTCTTTACTAGATAAACATAATTTTCACCAATCAAAAAACATTATTCCTGTGGGTTGCAGTGGATATAGAAAGTCTTCATGGAGAAGATTCTTTTAAGATCAGCCTTGGAAGGCAGGTTTTTTTTGTTTGTTTGTTTGTTTGTTTTAAGGTTAGAGGGTAGTATGTGGGCATTCCTGTCTGGGGACTAATGTGAACAAAGGAATGAAAATATATATGAGCTGTGCCAACCCATTGTTTTAGGTATTATATTGAATTCTCATAATAACCTGGCAAGATAGATTGTATTATTCCCATTTTTCAAGGGAGTTTAATGAAGCTCAGGGAATTTAAGTAATTTGCTCAAAGTTGCATAAAGAGTATATGGCAGGGCTGGGATTAAAAACAAGATCCACCAACACCAAAGCCAGACTATTTCCTGGGCTGCACGGCTTCTCCATTTAGAGGTGAGCCAGGGCTGGTAAATGGGGTCTCAAATGCACAGGGCAGGAATGTGGATTTGATCCAGTAGGCAGTAGGGAGCCACTGCAGATTCTTGAGTCTGAAGTTGATCTCATGAAATTGGAATGTGAAAATACTAACCAAGCAGTAATAAAGGGGATGTATTGGAGAATAAAGGAGTTTTCAGAGGGTCAGTTAAGAGATGGTGACAGAATGCAAGTATTGAGACATGAACTCCTAAAGTAGAGGGGAAACTGAAAATTTGGGACACACTACGCAATATGAAAGGGCAAGGTATGTTGAGCACTTGATATAGGACACAAAACATTTGAAGCTAAAATAAGAATGACTCCAAGTTTTGGAGCCTGGGGAGACTGGGAAAATAATATGAAAATTGAGGAAGGACAAGTTCGTGGCTAAAAATGTGGAGTTCCATTTAGATTCAATGTCATTGACTTTTCTGGTCTATTTTAGCTTTGTACACTCTTTCTTTGGATAAAATTACTAGAAAGCCATGTTCTTTAGTAGTGAAGTAACCATTTATTGATGCCATTTGTGCTATTGCATCAGTGGTTCAAGGGAGCCCAGTGGTTCAAGGGAGCCCTGGGTCTCTTATAGAAAAGGTGAATCACCAACTCTTTATTTCATAAAAAACTTTTGGTAAACTGGTGAGGTTTGTGGGTTACTATGTAGTTTAATACATATTATGCAGACTTTTCAGTTCTTTGAGAATCCAACCTGCCTGCCCTAATGTGATTGTCTTTCCTCCTCACCATCTGAATGATTCCACGTGTCTGCAGATTCAAGTAACCGGGACTATATCAGATGTTTTTAGTATTTAGCTGTATATGCAGGTCATGCGAATTTTGGAGGATCTTAGATTTGGAAGGGATTTTTCTTGGAATCGGTTTTATGAGAATCTCTATAGAAAAAACCTAATCAGTTTTTAGATTAAACTGAATATACCTCTGTGGAAAATGTTACTTGAAAGCCAGAATTTCTCTTTTCATGAGACAACTGTTCTAGAAGTTTCAGTAAATATAGAGCACCTTTTTTTTTTCAGCATAAGAAAAATAAGAAATGGGTTAATTCTCCCTTTGAAAGAGACATTTTTCTTAATTTTCATTATTAATCACCTATCAGCATAGATTTTGGGAAAAGTGTCTCAGCAAGTTTAGCATAGGTTGAAAAAAAAATCTGGGACTTCCCTGGCAGTGCAGTGATTAAGAATTCACCTGCCAACACAGGGGACACGGGTTTGAACCCTGCTCCGGGAAGATCCCACATGCCATGGAGCAACTAAGCCCTTGAGCCACAACTACTGAAGCCCACGCGCCTAGAGCACGTGCTCTGCAACAAGAGAGACCACCACAATGAGAAGCCAGCGCACCTCAACGAAGAGTGGCCCCCGCTCGCCACAACTAGAGAAAGCTGGCGCACAACAACTAAGACCCAATGCAGCCAAAAACTAAATAAAATTAATAATTAAAAAAGTAGATTAAATAAAAAGAATCTGTAGGAATTTATAGTGCAATCAGAGCTTATTATATTCTTGTTTTCTTTTCCCATTATAATGGAAACACCTGAGGGCGTTTCTTTACCTCTCAGGTTTAAACTGTGTCCCTAGAGCCTGGAACCAGTAGGCACAGGGTAGGCACCAGTCCTTTTTTGAGAAAATTGCTTATTACATTACTTAATTATCAACTAATTATATAAATCAATTAATCGAAGCATTTTGAACACCTAATATATTCTGAGAGTTCTACAAAATGAGATGCTTTATGAATTATGGGCTTCTAATGTGTTTGATATCCATATTCATTGTTTCGGCTAACAACCAGCTTCTGTGTGTATCCCGAACAAAATTCCAATATTTAGAAAAGTTTCTTCAGTGAAGACAATTCAAACCAATTAAGTAAAACTGATAAACTCTTTGCCAACCTGTGTTTCTAGAGTTTGTATGGGAAAGGAATATGAGAAAGTGAAATGATGACAGATCCACACAGGGCAAAAGATGTTTCAGCAGCTGTAAGTGAGCAGTTTACTTCAAGATGACCACACGGGTGAAAGGGGTAAATGGGACAGTTTAGGTACCACTTGAAAACCTGAACATAGGAATTATTGAGGACTTTTTGAATTCTGATATTTCCCTCATAATTTCAGGGGAGTGAAAAGATCTTTAAAATGGATGTTTTTTTTTTAAAAATTGGAGTATAGTTGCTTTACACTGCCATGTCAGTTTCTGCTCTACAACAAAGAAAACCATCCATATGTATACATATCCCCTCTTTTTTGGATTTCCTTCCCATTTGGGTCACCACAGAGCACCGAGTACAGTTCCCTGTGCTATACAGTAGGTTTTCATTAGTTATATATTTTATACATAGGGGTGTGTATATGTCAATCCCGATCTTCCAATTCATCCCACCTGCCCCCCCCACTCCCGTTTTCTCCCTTGGTATCCTTATGTTGTTCTCTATATCTGTGTCTCTATTTCTGCTTTGCAAACAATATCATCTATACCATTTTTCTAGATTCCACATATATGCCTTAATATATGATATTTGTTTTTCCCTTTCTGACTTACTTCACTCTGTATGACAGTCTCTAGGTCCATCCACATCTCTGCAAATGACACTATTTCGTTCCTTTTTTAGGGTTGAATAATATTCCATTGGCTATATGTATCACATCTTCTTTATCCATTCCTCTGTTGATGGACATTTAGGTTGCTTCCATGCCCTGGATATTGTAAATAGTGCTGCAATGAACATTGAGGTGCATGTATCTTTTTGAATTATGGTTTTCTCTGGGTATATGTCCCGGAGTTGGATTGCTGGGTCATATGGTAGTTCTATTTTTAGTTTTTTAAGGAACCTCCATACTGTTCTCCATAGTGGCTGTATCAATTTACGTTCTCACCAACAGTGCAAGAGGGTTCCCTTTTCTCCACACCCTCTCCAGCATTTATCGTTTGTAGATTTTTTGATGATAGCTATTCTGACCAGTGTGAGGTGATACCTCATTGTAGTATGTTTGGTTTTGGCTTAATTTATTTGTTGTTTATGATGTTATCACCATGTCCTAACATTTATTTTCCTTGGTAGGTTCCAGAATGTATTTCTAAAATAATGGTCCCCCACCCATATCTTTATGACCAGGGCAGGCAATAGCTGAGGCAGGCTTTTTTTTTTTTTTTTTAATTAATAACTTCTTGTTGCTAAATTCACAGTGTGGGAACAATTGCTTATGTTGCCAATATTATTTTCCTTTCAATTCTTCCCAAACTTTGCAAAAGCAATTGTGAAACACCAAGGCTGTGAAATGTTTCATTTGCTGTCTTGTTCTCATGAGGCTGTGGTATGCTCGGGCACTGCTGATTTGGAAGAGGACGCCAGGGTTAATGACATAGGTTGGGCTGTATCAGAGGATAGTCTTCTTAGCTCACAGCAGTGACTGAAATGCCCAGTCAGGGGGATGCATCATTATCTTCTCTCGTCTGGTAGGCAGTGCATAGTGCTTTTTCTGGTGTTTCCACAACCTTTCTCTCTTAAATTACTTCATCTTTTTTTTTGGTAGGATCCAGCTTCTTCCTTCTTGAAAATTTAAATAATTTTTTTAAATGCCTTAAATAATTAAGAAAATGCTTTAAAATATCAGACAGATATGGAGGCAGACAGAAAGAAATAAATGAATTAAGATCATTTATTTATTTAAATGAATTAGGATCCCACCACCTTGGTGCGATCACTGTAAACATTTTAATGTATCTGTTTCCAAACATTTTTCTGTGTTTTCCAAAAATAAAATTATAACTTGATTTTCTCACTAAGCAATATATTACAAACATATTTTCATGTCAATACGCATATATATCCACAACATCATTTCTAATGGCTGTGTTACATATGGATATATCACAGTTTATCAATCCATAGAATTTGAAATCGGAAATCCTGTTATTTTAAAATCACTTAAAATACCTAACAGAAAATAGAATATACAAGCACACATATGCTAAATTGAATATAAAGCAGTATGTATTTATAGTTATGTATGTTTAATATATGTGTTTATATAATTACTAATATGTGTATAAATATCTTGATAGGTGTGTGTGTGTATAACTCAGTTATTCTTTTAAGCAAGCAGGCAGGAAGGTGAGTTTCGCCAGCATGGGTAGGAAGGACAAACGTCACCAGGACTCTAGTCCTGCCCTTTCGTACTAAGTTGTGTCATCCTAGGTCAGTGATGTAACTCTGTATGCATCCATTTTCTTACAAGTACACTTTGACCAAGAATGCTGTCCCTATGTAATTCAGAGTGTTATTTGAGAAAATCATATGCATCTTAAAGTGATAAAATAAAATCATATAAAGAAAGACAATTATATATATTCTTTAGATGAGATGTGCTTACATAATATTGTGATTTTAGTATGCAGAAGAATTGTGCTAAGGATTTTCAGACACCAGAAATGTTTGTTTGTTTTTGTGTTTTGTTTTCTTGGTGACAATGGCTATCGTGTGCTGGAGATTCTAAAAATACGCTTACTGACCCTGTGTCAAGGGTGATTTTAAGCCATAAAACTGGACAGTGAACTAGGAGGCCCTGGGGGATTCTTCAGCACAGTAGTTCGTAACCTGGAGGAAGAGTTTAGGTAATACGTGATTTAGTGATACGGGCTGTGTGCACATTTCCGGAGCAATAGAATGAGAAGTGCCCCATGGGATGAGCTGAACTTTGGGTTAGATTTGAGGATTTTCCTGAGAAATCATTATGTGAACATTTATCATCCCCCTGGAGCAAGCTTTTTAAGGACCAAGGGCCCAGCTTCTTCTACCGACAAGCTAGCTGATAAACTCGTCTGTCATTGTGCTGCTGTGTTTGGTTTCCCATAAAACGTGTTTCAAGAACATTTGGAAAGGAAGCTATGCAGTGGAAATGATATATATATATATATATATATATATATATATATATAAAAATAAAATATATTTTTAAAGGAGTCAGCATTTAAAACATGTTTGAAACAATGTCTTCAATAAGGACACAAGGAAATGACGTGCTATAGTCGAAGATGTCCCTGGGTTCAGAATCAGAACGATGGGTCCCACCGTGACGCTGCAGCCACTTAACAACTTAGGCTAATCCCCAACCCTCTCTGGGCTTTCTTCCTTACCTGTGAAATAGGAACATGAATAGCTGGCTGTTCCCTGGGAAAGAGGTGGTCTCACGAACACCATAGTAACCACTGATATTTTCCTATTTTGAATCTTAGGAAACTTACTGTGGCAAATGCATTCTCATCCTTTACTGACAAATAAAGATTTTCAGAGGAGTAACTTAACATTTTTTAGAATTTATTTTTGAAAAATTGTGGTACACTGCACATAACGTGAAATTTCCCATCTTAACCATTTTGAAGGGTATACAGTTCAGTGGCAAGAAGTACATTCACATTATTGTGCAACGATCTCCAGAAGTCTTATCATCTTACAGAATGGCAACGCTGTATTCACTAAACAATAACTCCGCATTCCTTCTTTCCTCCATCCCTGGCAACTACCATTCTACTTTCTGTCTTTACGAGGTTGACTCCTCTCGGTCCCCTGTATAACTGGAATCATAAGGTATTTGTCCTTTTGTGACTGGCTTATTTCACTAAACACAATGTCTTCAAGGTTCATTGCATCATATTGTAGCATGTGTTAGAATTTCCTTCCTTTTTAAGGCTGAATAATATTCCATTGTATGTGTATACCATGTTTTTTTATCCATTCATATCTGTTGACAGGCACTTGGGTTGTATCCACATTTTGGATATTGTGAATAATGTTGACATGAATATGTGTGTACAAATGTCTTTTTGAGACCCTTCTTTCAATTCTTTTGGTTATATATCCAGCAGTGGAATTGCTGGATCATATGATAATTCTATTTTTAATTCTTTGAGGAACTGCCATACTATTTTTTTTATGGTGGCCATTTTACATTCCCACAACTGGTGCACAAGCATTCCCTTTTCTCCACATCTTCACCAACACTTGTTATTTTCTGGTTTTTTGTTTGTTCTTGTTTTTGGATAGTAGCCACACTAGTTGGTGTGAGGTGGTGTCTCACTGTGGTTTTTTTTTTTTTTTTTTTTTTTTGCGGTACGCGGGCCTCTCACTGTTGTGGCCTCTCCCGTTGCGGAGCACAGACTCCGGACATGCAGGCTCAGCGGCCATGGCTCACGGGCCCAGCCGCTCCGCGGCATGTGGGATCTTCCCGGACTGGGTTACGAACCCGTGTCCCCTGCATTGGCAGGCGGATTCCCACCCACTGCGCCACCAGGGAAGCCCTCACTGTGGTTTTGATTTGCATTTCCCTAATGATTAATCATCTTGAGCATCTTTTCATGTGCCTTTTGGTCACTTATATATCTTCTTTGGAAAACTATCTTTTCCCATTTGGGGTTGTTTTGTTGTGGCTCAACTAACTGTGATTTTGAAAGAACTAACCTTATTTTTTATTTCTCTTGAATTTCTAATATTGAAAGCAAATGCACCAGATTTCAAGTGTTCTTAAATGATGTTCCTTTATTTACTCTTCCCTCACTCCTGCTCTAACCATGGATGGTAGATGAAATTTACTGGGAAGCAAGAGATACAATTTATTCTATAATAGCGAAATTTAATCAAATGTCTTCCTATTCATTAAAATTTTTTCCTTCCTTTTTAGTGCTTTCTTTCTTTTTTTTCTGACCATGTTGCTGAAGAGACTAACTCTACGTAGGGGAACGTGATAGCATCTCTAGGGTCTTAAGGCTTCTAAAAGACTGATGAGAGTTGAAGCTGCATGGGGCAGATCACGAATGGCCTCGTGTACTAAGGCTTGTGCCCTGTGGTGAGGATATTATATTACAGAGAAAAACAACACAAGATTGTTTTGAGCTAAGATTTCCATCTTAATTGTTTCTGAAAATATTTCAGAAGATAATGACTATCTTTTATGTCAGACTACCAGAAAGTTCACTAGTAACTTAATTTCATTTAAAATATGATTTCATAGGGAGAGAATGGAAGAATGTAAGTAAGAATGGCTAGCTAGAGGAGCTGATTTATAAATCATACAGTAAGATGCCAGTCACTTCTTGGTCACCACTTAAATATGACCTAATATGATAATGAAGTAGTCCCATTCTTGGGTGATTTTTAAAAGGAAATAATGAAGAGGGATTATGGTGTCAAGCAGATGGGCTGTTCCTGAGCAGGAACCACGAGTAAGGACATTTTCAGTGAGAGGAATAGCATCTCGATTTAGATTTCCCAGAAGCAGACCCTGAGAAGAGAATTTGGGTTCAAGTAATTTATTTGGGTGGTGATACCAGAAATACTTGGAAAGGGAATAAGGAAGTGAGAAAGGGTGGAAAGTTAGCTGATACAGCTGTCTTGAGGGCTTCCCTGGTGGCGCAGTGGTTGAGAGTCCGCCTGCTGATGCAGGGGACATGGGTTCGTGCCCCGGTCCAGGAGGATCCCACATGCCGCGGAGCGGCTGGGCCCATTAGCTATGGCCGCTAAGCCTGCGCGTCCGGAGCCTGTGCTCCGCAACGGGAGAGGCCACAACAGTGAGAGGCCCACGTACCGCAAAAAAAAAAGAAAAAAGAAAAAAAAACAAAAGCTGTCTTGAGCAAGCGAATTATGACTGTGGGTAACTTAATTCTGCTGGGGAACTCCGAGAGCCTGAGAAAAACATGCACTTCTGAGTTTTCCTCCCAAGGGACAGGGGCACTGGAATATTTATATACCCAGTCCCAACGGTCATTGGTTGAGGGCTTGTCCTGGGGGCAATGCATCTCTGCACAGGTGGGGAACTGGAATCTGGCAGCCAGAGAAGTCCTCCCACAAAGAGATGCAAGGACTGGCAGTGAAGTCTGGCCAGTGTGCCCCAGGTGATCCATGTGGCTGGGTCGCTGGCAGCGTCCGCTGCAAGCGGTCTGCTTCCTTCAGAGCTCTTTTCTCCCCCCCTTGCTGAAGCGTCAGCCTTTCAGAACCATCATGATTATCACCATCAACACCTTCAGTCCATTTTTATAATGAATGCCAGGAATCTGTGGGTTCTGTAGGAAATCAGGTCTTTCTGTTTATTAACCAAGAACACTTACCGAATGTTTTCTATGTGGAACGTCTCTTTGTAAGAAGAAAGACTTTCTGGGTGAAAATCTCATTATATTCATAATGTAATGCTAGATAAACCCCAATGCAATAACATTTTAATAAAAGCATAACCCAGATAATGTATGAAGGATACAGAGAGCTTGCTAACATTATTGTTCTCCAAAGAATTTAAAATATTTTGTACAGCAATTAATCTGACGCAGAGGAAACAGGGAGCTTAGACACAGAAAGAGCTACTCAGAGGGCTCGGCTGACAGTGGACAGAGTGAAAAACTTATTTTACTTCACCTTTGCCTTTTTGGGTCATTCCTCCTCTTATTTCCTTTCCATGCCTTTTCCCAATTCTTATCATTAATAATAAAATCTTAAATTATGTATTGCCCTGACAGTTTTACAGTATTACATAGATTCATGTTAACTCTAGTTAGCCTGAAGACTCTGGTTAGATCCACCATGTGGTGCTGACCTGAGGGGTTAAGTTGCTCGGCCTAAAAATCTTGCTTCAAGATACTCTGATTCAAATCCAGGATTCTTCCTTCCATGCAATCCGTCAACTGCAGATTCTCTTTTATTTCAGCTCTTGTCTGAGACTGAAGAAATTTTTGTCTAGAATTATTTAACTGAGTTCTGGCTTCTGCTCTGAGTTTTGTCACTTTAATGACATCACATAACTTTCCTATTGTGTAATGCCAATCTAGTTTGATGTCTAGGTTAAAAACTGATCCGTTTCTTAAATTCTGGCACTTGAATATGATTAATTGTCCTCTAAAGGCTAATAGTACCTAGATGGCATATGCTTAGCACTCAGTAAATGTTAAGGTTTTATTAGATATTACTCAAGATTATTATAATTATTATATTTCTTAAAAGGGTTTCAAGGATTCTCACTGCCAGGCCTGCTTCTGATATCTAAAAACAAAACAAAACAAAACAAAAAATTATTTTTTCTTCTTCCCTTGCAGTGCTTGTCATAGCCCAGTGCTAATACACTCGGCTCTCTGCCTGCAGGCCCAGGTAATACTCGTAAAATGGAGATTGCCTTGGTGTATAATCTTCCTAGTTCCTTTACTGAAAGGAAGAGGGAGTCGAGTTGCTTATCAGAACAAAGCAGCATCACATAATCTGTCATCTGAAGAGAAGGAGGGAAGCTTTAGATTTCATGCAATTTTTTGAGAGGAAGAAACACTACTAAAACTATCTAAAAATAGTAACAATGTCACTACTAAACGTTCTTAGACTGTATTCCACTAAATATGTATAGCCAAATTCTGTGCTCTATTATTATTTGTGTGGGGTTATGTCACCGTGTTTGTGTTCAGTTAGGTTCATTTGTTTCTACTTGTTTTAAATTTTTGGAACTGCTTCTTTTTTGTTTGTTTTTGGTTTATTTATTTTTTTACTAGAAATCATTTACTCAATTCCAAAGTCAAAACTATTTACAAATTACAACCAGGTAAGCCTCGCTTTCATCCCATTCCTCTACCCACTTTCCTCCCTCCTTTTATTTTTGTTTAAAAAATTTTTTTCTACTGTTTCTTTTTACAAATATAGGCAAGTATGTATACTGAGGGGTATCCTATCTCTCTTTTCTTACATGAAATTAGCATACTGTATCTATTGTACTGTACCCTACTTTTTCTCTTGCTTTGTCCTGGAGATTATATGTATATATGTCATTTTTCATAGTTATTCATTATATGTAGATGCCATAGTTTATTGAAATGTCCCCTGATCATAGACATTTGAATTCTTTACAGTCTTTTGTTCTTGCAAATAATGTTGCAATACATATGCCATTTAACATATTTATATTTAGGACAGATCTCAGAAGTGGAATTTCTGGGTCAAAGGGTAAATGCATTTTTGTTAGTTACTGCTCAGTTTCCTTCTATGGGGTTTCATTTTGCATTACCACTAACAGTGTAATGAGAATGACTGTTTCTCCGTAGAGCTAGAACTTTAAAAATTGATTTCACCTTTTCTTTCACCTCAGTTTATTTTTACCTTGTATTTTAGAGGATATAATTCAAATTTCTTTAGTGTCATGAGTCTGTGTACCAATAGAATTTACTTATTTATTTATTTTTCATTTTTATTAAACTACAGTTGATTTATAACATTATATTAATTTCAGGTGTATGGTTTAGTAATTTGATATTTTTATAGATTATACTCCATAGAAAGTTGTTATAAAATATTGGCTATATTCCCTGTGCTGTACAATATATCCCTGTAATTTATCTATTTTATACCAGGTAGTTTGTACTTCTTAATCCCCCTCACCCATTTTGCTCCTTCCCCCACCCCTCTTTCCACTGGCAACCACCAGTTTGTTCTCTGTATATGTGAGTCTGTTTCTGCCTTGCTATGTTTGTTCATTTGTTTTATTTTTTAGATTCCACATATAAGTGAAAACATACAGTATTTGTCTCTCCCTGTCTTACTTAAGTCACTAAGCATAATACCCTCCAGGTCCATCCATGTTGTTGCAAATAGCAAAATTTAATTATTTTTTATGGCTGGGTAATATTCCATCGTATATACATGTATATACACAATATATACAACATTCCATTGTGTGTGTGTGTGTATATATATATATACACACACACACACACATATATATATACCACATCTTCTTTATCCATTCATCTGTTGATGGACAAGAAAACTGGGTAGCAATACCCATATCAGACAAAGGCGACTTTAAAACAAAATCTATAACAAAAGACAAAGAAGGACATGTATTGATAAACAGGTCAATCCAAGAAGAGGTTATAACATTTGTAAACATTTATGCAGCTAATACAGGAGGACCTAAATATAGAAAGCAAACATTAACAGATATAAAGGGAGAAATTGACACTAATATAATAATGCAAGGGGACTTTAACAGCCCACTTATATCAATGGACAGATCATCCAGACAGAAAATCAGTAAGAAAGCAGTGACCTTAAAAGACACATTAGATCAGATAGACTTAATAGATATTCACAGAACCTTCTTTCCAAAATCAGCAGAATACACATTCTTTTCAAATACACGTGAAACTTTGTCCAGGATAGATCACGTGCTAAACCACAAAACAAGTTTCAATAAATTTAAAAAGATTGAAATTATTTCAAATATTTTTTCTGACCACAATGGTATGAAACTAGAAATCAATTATAGGAATAAAACTGGAAAAACCACAAACACATGCAGACTAAACAACATGCTACTAAAAAAAGCCCAATGGGTTAATGAAGAAATCAAAGAGGAAATCAGAAAATACCTTGAGACAAATAAAAATAGAAACACAACTTTTCAAAATATATGGGATGCAGCAAAAGAAGTTCTAAGAGATGTTTTTAGCAATGTAAGCCTACCTCAAAAAGAAGAAAAATCTCAAATAAACAACCTAACTTCCCATCTAAAGGAATTAGAAAAAGAAGAACAAACAAAACCCAAAGTCATCAGAAGGAAGGAAATAATAAAGATTAGAGAGGAAATAGAGACTAAAAAAACAGTAGAAAAGATCATTGAAAGAAACTGAGTTGTATCTTTAGAAGATATTGATAAAATTGATAAACCTTTAGCCAGACTCATTAAGAAAAAAAAGAGAGTGGGCCCAAATAAACAAAATTAGAAATGAAAGAGGAGAAGTTATAACCAATGTCATAGAAATACAATCATAAGTGAATACCACAAACAGTTACATGCCAACAAATTGGACAATCTAGAAGAAATGATTAATTCCTAGAAACATACAATCTTCCAAGATTGAATTAGGAAGGAATAGAAAATCTGAATAGACCAATTCCTGGTATTGAAATTGAATCAGTGATCAAAAAACTTCCAACAGACAAAACTCCAGGACCAGATGGCTTCACAGGGGTATTCTGCCAAACATTTAAAGAAGAATTAATCCTTCTAAACTATTCCAAAAAATTGAAGAGGAGGGAATATCCTAACTCATTCTATAAGGCCAAACCCTGATACCAAAACCAGACAAAAACACTGCAAAAAAAGAAAATTATAGGCCATTAGAATTTAGTGACAACTGTTCCAGAGTGACATGAGAATGGACAGCTCTGCTTAGAGTTTAGATTTTGCTCGTTTCCAACATACTGGGGGTTTCAGGGCAGAACTGAGCAAACCACGGATTTATATGGAGAACTGGAGCTTTGCAAAGCTCCTAATTCTGATATTCATTGGGTAACTTCCCTTAAATTTATTTAAAGTAATTCCAAAACTGTCAAATCCATATTCACACATAAATGCAAAAGCATATTACAAAGAAATCTATATTTTGTTTTCTAATTTTTCCCTTGAACTTAAGATTCTATTCACTTAAACACATACTTTATTTAATAACAGGGTTTTGGGGGAAATGATACAATGAAAATTCATATAGATTCTAACGTGCCTCTTGATTTCAGAACTATTGAAATGTAAAAAATCAGATTTCTCAGAATCAAGGAAATAGAGTTCCACTGAGAATAGAGAGATAGTTATACTTTTTGTTTTTCACCATGAAATACATAATAATTTCCTGTATTATACTTCATTTGCTTCTGGTTTGGTCTTCTTTGACCTACTTATCCTCTGGAATATATATATCATTCTTATTTTTCTAGGTCTCGTCTCTACCTTTCTGACATATGTAGTCCCTTAAGAAGTGATTTTATCTATTTTGCAAGGTTTGTAGTATGAAAAGCCAAACTTTACTGATGGCAATGAACACTTTGCATTTAAATATTAAAATTTGATGTCCTATCTTAATTAATTTTTAAAAATATGTCTGAGTGTGGCAAATTCTATGTAAAATATTTTGACTCTAAAATTCCTGTAGTCCAAAATTGAAGCAAGTAAGAAATATTAACCTACTTTTGTGTCTAAAGTTTGAACAAATCATACTGAGTCATCAGCGGGATCGTCAGAGACCTCATATTTTACCTTCATTTAAGTCTTACTGATAGCCAAACAGGAGGGATTTCATTCATTGTTTTTTACTCCCCAAACTTTTCCTGCATCTCATGTTTTTAAAAACAGCTTTATTGAAATATGTTTTACATACCATAAAATTACCCTATTCAAATTTAGAATTCAGTAATTTCTGGTAAATTTACTGAGTGGTGAGCCATCATAATACATCAGCTTTAAATCATTTTAATCATATCTATAAAATCCTTTATGCCGATTTACAGTGAATCTCCATTTCCACCCCCAACTCCAGGGAGCCACTATTCTATTTTCTGTCTCTGTAGATCTGCCTTTTCTCTACATTTTATATAAAGGAATCATACAGTATTACATGATTTCTTGTGTCTGTCTTTCACCTAGCATTATGTTTTCAAGACCCTTCCATGTTTTAGCACGTGTCAGTTGTTCACTGAACAGTATTCCATTGTATGAATATACCACACTATTTACTAGTTGATGGATATTTAGATTGTTTCCCATTTTTGGCTATTATGAATAGTACTGCTATGAATATTTGCATGCAAATCTTTGCCTGGGCATATGCTTTCATTTCTCTTGGGTAGGTACCTAGGAATGGAATCACTGGGTTGTATGGCAATTGTATGTTTATATTTTTTAGAAACTGCCCAGTGTTTTTCCAAAGTGGCTTCTGCATCTCATTTTAGCACTTTCTTTATTGTCAGAGGAAAAAGACCATGTTTCTGTCATTCACTCATTCACAAAACTCATTTCTTTATTTTGCATGTGTTGAACACGTACCTTGTCCCAAGAATTAATGATATAACGATAAACACAAAATTGTTTCCTCCAAAGTGCTCACCATCTGTTGGAGAACCAGAGGAATACCTAGATAACTAAATACAGTTAAGAGAAGTATGGTAAGCAAAGTCCACTGCTGAGGTTGAGGTGCAAAGAAGAGGGCACAATTCCAGGCTTGGAGGAGCAGGAAAAAGTTTTGGAGAAGGTCACACCGAAGTTGATTTGTGGAGACATATCTAGGGGAGTGAATGAGGAAGGGCATTATAAGCCTAGGAGCAGAAGGCATCCTGCCCTGCTTGCAGTCAGAACCCCTTTACCCAGATCACCTTTACTTTTCTTCATAGCAATTATTGCCTACCGTGTGCTATGTAATTTATGTGTTCATTTGTTGAGCTATTGTCTCTTTTCTCCTTGAAAGTAGAGATCTCTGTCTGTTTTGTCCACTGATAAAGCCCAAATATCTGACACGGTATCTGACACAGTACCTGACACAAAGAAATGGTACTCAATAAATATTCATTGAATAAATGAATGTATAACCACAAACAGTTTTGATAAACATGTGTGTTTAATGCATAATACACCAACTACAGATGAAACTTCACTGAGTTGAACAAAATCAGAGTTGCTGGGTAAAGTGGATGGATGGGTACATGAGGAGGAACACATTTAAGATTGTAGAACATCACGTCACAAAGTAGAGAGCAGTGTCTTGTTTCAGAATTTAAGACTAGATTTGGTAAGGCAAGTTTGCACAGTGACCAAAGGATGGTTTGATACTTCTGGTAAGAGAACAAGATTTTTATTACATTAGAATCCAGAGAAAAAATTGCAGGTACCGATGCAGAAATTTCAAGTAACTTTTCAGAAATTTAGGAATGATTGAAGAGAAAGGATGCCATTTGAGAAAGTTATTTAATTAATACAATAAGGAACAAGGGATCTGAGGGGGTGGAGGAGGGAAAGGAGGAAGAAGAGGAGAAAACTGTCATTTCCTTAGGATTTTCCCACTGTGATTGTCATTTTTGAGGCATTTTTTGCAAGTCAAATAAGCAAAGACAATTTTTGACACAGTTGTGATTTTGAATACACCTTGAATGTCTTAGGTACAATGAAAAATGCCTTTGCTCATAAAGGAAACATTACTGGGGAAATACTAAAGCATCTTTTACTCATATTCATTTTGGCTCTTGTTTGAAGGAATCTCAGCCGTCTCCATTTTGCAGGAAAGGAATCCACCCAAATGAAGACTTACAATTTATCTTTTACATATATCTGTATTTAGTTTTTTGTTGATTGACTTTTGTGTTGTTATCATTTAATATGGGCTTCTTGTACTGAAAAAAAATTGTCTAGAGACTAATAATGCTATAAATTGGGTGCTAATTGTAATTCAGCTCAATGGAAGTATTATTCTCTGTGTTTTAATTTTTTTGTTTATTTTGGTTGAATAAGGGGTAGGGACCCTGGAGGAAATGAAATTGTATTATTAAGCAGGGCTTGATCATGAAGCACCTTTTATACTCTGCTAAGCCTCTTAGACTTGGTCTAAGAGCAATTGGAAACCGTACAGGATTTTAATGAAAGAAGAAGTTCATGGAGTGAAGATTTGCTGTGACTGTGATTTGGACACTAAATCAGAGGAAAGGACAGAACTAGAGAGAGGGATAATGGTTTAGAAGACTTTTGCAGTAATTCAGGTGAAAGTTAATGGTGGTCTGAAGGAGGTGGTGGATAAGGGATGCATTAAAGAGCTGTGGCAGATGCAGCAATCATACAACTTAGTGGTTATTTGCACAGAAGCTGAGAAGGAGATTGAAGCATCAAGGGTGTCTTCCATATTTCCGTTTTTTTTTTTTTTTTTTTTTTTTTTTTGGACAACTGGATAGAAAGTGGTATCTTTCACTGAAGAGGAGAACACAGGAGAAAGAGGAACAGGCATTTCATGGAGTAAAATGATGAGTTTGGTTGTGGATTTTCCACTCTTGGGGAGAGTCTTAGTTTCTGCTGTCACATAACAAAATACCATAGTCTGGGTGCCTCCAACAACAACTATTTGTTCCTCCCAGTTCTGGAGGCTGGGATGTCCAAGATCAAGTTCTGGCAGATTCCATGTCTGCTGAGGGGCTTCATTCTGGTTGGCAGACAGCTGCTTTCTTGCCATATCCTTAGATGGAGGAGGAGTAGGGAGAAGAGGGGGAACCACTGGTCTCTTCCTCTTCTTATAAAGGCACTAATCCCATCGTAGGATTAGTAAGGGCTTCACCCTTATGACCTCATCTAAACCTAATTACCGGGCTTCCCTGGTGGCGCAGTGGTTGAGAATCTGCCTGCTAATGCAGGGGACACGGGTTCGAGCCCTGGTCTGGGAGGATCCCACATGCTGCAGAGCAACTGGGTTCGTGAGCCACAACTACTGAGCCTGCGTGTCTGGAGCCTGTGCTCCGCAACGAGAGGCCACGACAGTGAGAGGTCTCCGCACCGCGATGAAGAGTGGCCCTCACTTGCCACAACTAGAGAAAGCCTTGACACAGAAACGAAGACCCAACACAGCAAAAATAAAATAAATTAATAAACCTAATTACCTCCCAACGGTCCCACCTCCAAATACCATCACTTTAGGGTTTAGGGCTTCAACATATGAATTTGGGATGGGGGGGCACAAATATGGGGTCTGTGGAACACCCATTGAATAGGTACACTAGGCAGTTGTATCTTGGGACAGAAGCACCAGGATTGAAACGAGTTTGAAGTATAGGTTTTGGATATGTGTGTACAATGGTTATACATGCAGTCATGGGTGTGTGTATGATCCCTGTGGAGAGTACTGGAATGAGAAGAGAGTAGGTCTGTGGTTAGAAATCTGGGAAATACTGACATTTAAGAAACAGACAGGGGGAAGAAGACCCTGTGAAAGAAAGCAAGGAGTAGTTAGAGGAGAAAGGGGGAAGCAGGAATGTGTTGTTAAGAGGCATTTCAAGAGGGAGGAAGTGGGCTGGAGTGTCCGTTCCTAGACTTCAATTAAATGAGGGCTAAATAGGGTAGTGGGATTTAGCAACATGAAAATCACTGGGGTTCATGGTAACTACCCCTTCTGTGGAATTGTGGGCATAGAAATGAATGAGGGGAGGAAGTAGAAACAAATGGTGAATATAAATTGTTTTATTCTTTCTAAAATAATTACAGGAATTTACACTAAAATACCCTAGCCTATCATAGGGTTGTTTTAATCAAGGTGAAATTTACATGAGATTGTCCATTCCTTAATGAACAATTCAGTGGTATTTAGTACACTCACAGTATTGTGCAACCACTATCTCTGTTTAGTTCCAAAGCATTTTCATCCACCCAAAGGAAAACCCATACCCTTTAAGCAGTGGCTCCCTATTCCCTACCCCCACCCCAGCCCCTGGCAGCCACTAATCTGTGTTCTGTCTATAAATTTACCTATTCTGGATATTTCCTGTAAATGAAGCATGCAGTATGTGATGGTTTGTGTCTAGCTTCTTTCCCTTTGCATAATGTTCTCGAGGTTCCTCCACATTACAGTATGTATCAGTACTTCATTTGTTTTTATGGCTGAATAACACTCCATTGTATGGATAGACCACCATTTATTTATCTGTTCCTCTGTTGATGGGCACTTGGACTGTTTCCACCTTTTGACTATTGTGAATAATACTGCTATGAACACGCATGTACATGTATTTATTTGAGTACCTGTTTTCACTTCTTTTGAGTATATATCTAAAAGAGAAACTGCTGGAGCCTAACATCGTTTTTTAAAACTATACTTTTAGTGTGGGTGGGGGAGGGATGGCTTGGGAGTTTGGGATTGGCAGATGCAAACTATTATCTGTAGAATAACAAGATCCTACTGTAGAGCACAGGGAACTATATTCAATATCCTGGGATAAACAATAATGGAAAAGCATGTGAGAAAGAGGGTATCAATATATATGTATAACTGAATCACTTTGCTCTAGAGCAGAAATCAACACAACATTGTAAATCAACCATACTTCAATAAAATAAATTTTAAACACTATACTTTTTTTTTTTTTTTTGCAGTACGTGGGCCTCTCACTGTTGCAGCCTCTCCCGTTGCGGAGCGTAGGCTCAGCGGCCATGGCTCACGGGCACAGCCGCTCCGCGGCATGTGGGATCCTCCCAGACCGGGGAATGAACCCGTGTCCCCTGCGTCAGCAGGTGGACTCCCAACCACTGCGCCACCAGGGAAGCCCTAAACACTATACTTTTGTATAATGCTAACTGAGAGTTCACAAGGAGCATTGTGCATTGTAGAAAAAGTTAACGTACCCAGTCTCTTTTCAAGTTCTTTACATTCTCTTTGAGATAGGATTGGTGAAACCACCATTCGGTAATTAAATAACACATCAAAAGAGAGATAAGTTGAGTGAAAAAAACATGTATAATTTTTAAAGAAGGAAGTGCCCTTTCGAATTGAGTTCTGAGTTTCATAAGAAGAAAGCACTTCAGGTGAAGAGTTTGGATAAGTTGACTCATGCAGGAGAGAGAAGACAGGACAGGGCTAAGGTTGGAAGTTTCACAGTTTAATATTTCTGAAGAAAGAGTGCAAGTTGCACCCTATTTGGCGATAAGGGAAAGAAACACAGATGAAGAGCACCCATGGTGCTGATTTCAGAGCTAGGTGACTCTAAAAATTAAGATTGTATTTTTAAAACCCATTTTTACTCATCTCCCAATAACTGACTCTTTTATGTTTAATCTTGTGGATTGTAATTCTCCATCAGAGACACCAGTGTAGATGGAAGATTGGAGCTCTGTCTATGATAAGCAGTCTAGCCTCCTATGGTTCAGTTAAATTTTATTCATAAAGTAAAGATTAAGACATTTTTAGAATGTCTTAATGGAACATTAAGTGGAACAATGATTACATTTCCTGTAAAATTCTTGGTGTTTTAAAGTGGCATTCATTCTACATCCTTAAAAGTGTCATTTTCCTCTGCTGTCTTTCCTTTATAGAAAAAACTCCTGGGAATTGATTATGGAACTGAGATTTTCCAAGACATGGGTCTGTGATTTAACCCCCAAGGAACTTCCTAAAGACTTGGGAGAGGAAAAAATGTTTGTTCAGTATCTGTTAAGTGTTTTATTTGTCTGAGCTCACTTAAGTCCTATTACAACCAGTAGGTGGTAGACCCATGATATGAACCTCAATTTACTGACTCCAAAGTCAGGCCTCTGCTCACCATATAATAGCTAATTAGGTTTCTTCTTATGTGCCTGTGGCTTGTGAGAGAAGTAGGATGAGAAAGATGCTGAGGATAGCAGGAAGTGGAGCTCTGATAGGTGAGCTCTGATGTTTTCTAGGAAGACAAAAAGGGGTCGGGCAGGTCCTACTTGTGCCACACATTGGCTGTCCCTAAACTGTGCCATGTTACTTCTCAGGGAAAGATTCTGGATGATTTATCAGAAGAATATTAATTCCTCTTAAAAATATGTATCTAGGATAAGTCCAATGCTGATTCAGAGGGGTATCTTTTTTTTTTTTTTTTCGTGGTACGCGGGCCTCTCACTGCTGTGGCCTCTCCTGCTTTGGAGCACAGGCTCCGGACGCGCAGGCTCAGCGGCCATGGCTCACGGGCCCAGCCGCTCCGCGGCATGTGGGATCTTCCCGGACCGGGGCACGAACCCGTGTCCCCTGCATCAGCAGGCAGACTCTCAACCACTGTGCCACCAGGGAAGCCCAGAGGGGTATCTTTTGACACACCTCCATTTCACTTACTCTATCTCTATTCAACATATATGATCCCAATAAGTGAACTGCTAAGATGGACACTTTTATTCATATTAGTGTATGTATTTGTTTCAGGCAGAGAAAGCTGATGGATTTATCAACCTACCTGATTTCACTGTAGAGAGAGCATCTGAATGCAAGAAAAAGCAGTAAGTTGTCTATCATTTTCCACAAAATATGGAGCCAGGATAACATCTCTTTATAATGTTCCTCAGGTGATAAGGTGATGTGGAAGTTAATGATGGTGACATTCAAATGTCTGAGAATTTTGACTTTATGGGTTGGAACCCCAAACAATAATAGAAGCTTTTAACCTCTTGTCTTCTGGAATTTCATTTTGTGGAGCAGATGGATTTTAAAACCCCACGGAGCCCTAGCAGGGCGTGCTGTTAATGATGGTGTCTGTGATCCAGTGAAAAGCAAGCTGCCATCCAGGACTGGCAGGGTGATGAGATGTCAAGGCTGTGTCCTTGTAAAGAGAATGACTACATAGGAGTCACCAGAGCTGCAGATATGATACCAAACCAGTTTCTTTTTCTTAGTTCATGAAATTGTCAGTAACATCCTTGAAATTGAATTCTCTGAGATGTCTTAGACTTGGGGATTAGCCCCCTGATATAACGGAAGTCCAAAAGGTTTGAGAGCAGACAGGAGCCAAGAGTCACCAGCCCATGACTCTAGACCAGCTAGCCAGACTCCCAGTTAAGTGCTCTTCCCATGATAGGATCCAGCTGCATTTTGCATATGTGCCCTCTTCACCTTTCACTTATTCTTTATTCTGCTTTTGACATCTTTTCCTGTTTTATTAGAGTGGGGCAGTTCCCTATTGACCTGTGTTCCTAGTGACAGCAATTGATTAGTTTATTTTTAATGAATAAACTGGTGTTGGCTTTAGGTCTTTGCCATTCTGATATAGCTTCCTATCTTTAGTGATACACGAGGTTGTGGTTTTGACCACACTGGTCATTTACAAAATCTCTGGCCCATACAGCAGGACTTCCTGTCTAAATGGTAAAAGGGAAATACTTTGTTATCTTCAATGTTCTATACTTTTCTTTTAAACGAAAAATCTGCCTTATATTTTTCCTTTACTAATAGAGAATAGCTTGGATAAAGTTTTTGATGTGTTTTCACAGTGTAGAAGTTTTATACTTGATTGTTTTTCTGTAAATACAATTATTGTATATGCTTGATTGAATTTGAATGAATACTTTGTTTGAAGGAATTGATCTGAGTATTTTGAAGTGATACATCTATCACTTTATATTTTAATTTATTGTCTATTTATAGCAAAACAGCAAATGAAAATAAAAGAATATATCCATATGTTTTAAATAGAAACTATTGATCAGCCATGACTCAGTCCTGGTCTGGATGTCCTGACATGATGAATTACCCCTCTGCTCTCTACATAAAATAGAGATTAGACAATGGGTATTTAACGTAACTAAAACTTTTGTTTTTGTAAATTAACAAAGAAAGCAGATGAACTTACCATACTTATATTTGACTGTTTTACTTTCGACTACACTGTTGACTACACTAACTTCTAATTTCTTATGTGTCTATGCTTTTCCCCCTTCAAGTGCTTTTAAGATCAGCCATCCACAGATCAAGACCTTTTATTTTGCAGCTGAGAATGTGCAGGAAATGAACCTGTAAGTAGAGAACCATCACTAAATCCAATCTTTATGGGAATAGATTACTTTGGTCAGGTGTCTGAATTTTAAGCACATGTGCATATCAATTATTATTTTTTTATTTCTGCTGCTTTAAGGATTAATCTCCTTAGCAGTTATAAAGTCTTCTCGCTTTCTTTTCTAGTATTTAGAAGCATTTTGGAGAGCTACACAGATCAAAATGGCTATTTTAGGAAGAAGTAATAAGATTCTTCTGAGGGAACCACTAAGTTGAGAAAGGAATAGAAGACATTATAAGAAAATGTTAATATGAGAATCAGCATCACAGGGAGAAAGGCTCGAAAGAATGGTGTAACCGATCTCACAGCTTTCAGAATTCTACACAAAAAATATCTGCAGCATTTCATAGTTGCTGTGTGATTATCATGATTCATGGTTATCATCTCTCCATGTTCTGTCCCCAAATTTTGCAAAACATCTTTGTTTAGAGTACCTCTAATATAAATACATATCCCTAACTCCACTTCCTGTTTGCTCAGTTTAAGTAAGTGGAATATACTGGTAGAGTGTTACTCGTCTTGCGACATCCCCTGCTGGTTTAGATTACGGTGAGATCGCAGTGGCTCTTACTTGGATGAGGCTCTATATATTTAAGGTGCTTGAGGCACCAGAGGGCATTCTATTTAAGTCCTAGTCTCAGAATTCAGTGTTTCTTATTACTTTCACTTAATTAATTAAAAATATATGTATGAAAAAAATGTATATGTATGGAATAACTATTATGCGCTTCCTTGCAGCAGATCCCAGGCACTAGACCTGAAAAATATGGACATAATCCCTCCATTCACAGAGCTTATCGTTTAATCTATTTATATTTTTATATTTAATTATATATTTATATCTATTAATCAGTTTATCTTTTAATAGATCTTTATTGGAGTATAATTGCATCACAATACCGTGTTAGTGTCTGTGGTACAGCAAAGCGAATCAGCCATGTGCAACACGTGTCCCCATATCCCCTCCCTCCTGAGCCTCCCTCCCACCCTCCTTATCCCACCCCTCATATTAATTTATTTAGACATAATGATTTTCTTATCTATCTGTTCTCTGTAATTTCTCTTTGGCCTCTTGCTTTAGAAATGTAAAGGAAAAAAAAGCTGCTTTTTACTAAACATATATGAGCAGGAGTACACACACACACACAGAGAATGCCTTACACCATATCCCCAGGGAAGCCTTTTCTCCCTAGAAGCATTCTCATCTGTTCCCTGCATTTATCTCGCCACCACAAACCTTTAGATGAGGGCGGAATTGCTCTTTACCAGAGAAAGTTAGAGAACCCTGCGTTAGAAATGACAAAGCAAGGTACTGACAACGGCGTCTTCCAAACAAGTCTTTAATTTACTTGGACAAGGAAAGAAGTTGTTTCTATCCTCTTTTTGACTTTTAACTCCCCCCCCCACCAGCTTTCTCAAGCATCTGAGAAAAATAAGAGCAGATACACAAAAGGAGGAGATAAAAACTTCACAGTCAAAGCTCTTTATTTCTCTTTTTATTTGCGTTGGTAACGCTAAATCCTATTGACTAGCAAGGTCTAGGTGCTTGGAAAGCTTAGTGTCTTGCCCAGCGGTCCTTGGAATCATATAGTAGTGAGTGTCAGTCCGGAGCCGAGCCATCCATCAATCCCAAGTGGTCCTTTCTAAGCTTTAATGGTGGTGAAACAGGGCTGCCCGTCAGCAACCTCTCCCCACCCCCATAGGTTCCCTTGGTGCCTGGCTTCTCCCAAACAGCTTCTTGTATCTCCAGCTTTCTTCCGGTCCACATCCTTCCCATTCATCCTGTGACTGGTTCTTTCAAAGTCGTTCTGTTCTCTCCAACAAGGGCAGAGTAAGACTGAGTTTACCAGAAAAACAATGACTGCGAAAGGTTTTGTTACCGAGAGAATTTCTCTACCTACACAGTGAAACACATTTTAAGCCAGTAAAAGTGTGAGACCCTTACAAGATTATCTGAGTCAGCTCTATTTCAGGCAGATGTGCTTTCTAAATCACACACCAGTTATTTAGCTCCCTGCCCACCCAGTCCTCCAGTTTTTGTTTACATTTCTGGCCCATTTATCTTCACTTTTCAACATACTCCCTTTGCAGAGCTCTATCTAATGGCAAGTACAGTTGCATGATTATTAGCTACACTCTCTGCCTATTTGACGTTAAACCAAAGCCTTTTATAGTTATGAAAGCCAAGATCTCATGGCCTATCTATGCTGTGAAGATCTGTTAATTTTACTTGAAATTATTTTAGTATTTGTTTATCTTTCCAGCTTACAAACAAGATGTAAAATTGAAATTTGAATGTGAGGTGTCATGACCCATATATTTGAATCTCTCAGTGACCTTTATACTCAAAAATTGTCCGTCTGGCTACTCATAAATAAATGGCCCATTTTGTCTGTGCCTGAGTGTATCACAATTAATGTATCATAATTTTTCATTTATAATGTCATTATTAAGCTTTATTATTCTGAAGATGGTTTTTCTAATAGCCAACAATGCGGAATCCCGAAAGTTAACTTCTCCCACAAGAGTAGGCGCTGCGGGGGAGGGGGGTTAAAGCTTTTTTTTTTTTTTTATTAATTACTTAATTTTTATTTTTGGCTGTGTTGGGTCTTCGTTTCTGTGTGTGGGCTTTCTCTAGTTGCGGCAAGCGGGGGCCGCTCTTCATTGCTGTGCGCAGGCCTCTTAACTATTGCAGCCTCTCGTTGCGGAACACAGGCTCCAGTCGTGCAGGCTCAGTAGTTGTGGCTCACGGGCCTAGTTGCTCCACGGCATGTGGGATCCTTCCAGACCAGGGCTCGAACCCTTGTCCCCTGCATTAGCAGGCAGATTCTGAACCACTGCGCCACCAGGGAAGCCCTAAAGCTTTGTTCTGCAGTAGCCCCTGAAGAGCTTCCTTTCTTACTGATGAGGTCTGTTTAAGCTAGAACGGAGTGCATCTGGGTATTTCTTAGTGAGATGCAGAGGTGCTAGGGAAGGAGGGAGTGGTATCTGGAGAGATGGATCCTGTTTCAGAATTTCGCCTCCTTGGGAAACTGCCTTTTTGGGTGGTGACGTTTCTCTCAGTGATGATGAAGGAAAAGGTAGTTAAGTTTAATAGAAGCACTGTGTGTTCTGCAGGGACCCTCAATTGACAAGTATAGGGGTGAGTAATTAAAGGTAATGAAAGGGTTGGTTTCTAAACAAAGACTGGTGGTAGCTGCCTTTCTCAGACGGTGTTTGTGGGAAAAATGTCATTTTGTACATCAGTTTCTTAACACTTGTGCTTCTTCAACGCACACATTCTCATCCAGTTAACATACAACAAACTCCCAGGAAACATCTGTCATCTTCTTTTATGTAAATATGTCTTTTTGTGTATCCATCTATTTAGACACAAATAGAAAGTTTGCTACTGCCTGGATGTTTTTAAAAAAAAGTGCTTAGCAAAGGAGGTACTCCAACCCCGTGGGTTCTAGAAAGAAAACAAACAAGATTCTGAACAATCACTAGTTTTTCCCAGCAGGTAACTGATGGTGGCAATTAAAGGTATATGAGTTTTGGGTAAGGGCTGAGAGGAATCTGCTTTACTGTTCAATAGTCTTCTGCTATATCTGGAAAGGAACTTAGAAACGTCTTTTCTTATTTCAGGCATTCTCAATTCATCTGTTTTTTTGTCTTGTTATGTTAAAAAAAGAAGTTTGTCTACTTCACTTTGAGATGATTGTTTTGCGGGCAGGGTCAGCTTATACAATTATGAAATCAGGAATAAACTAGGAATTAGTGAGCCATTAAATTCATGGTGCTTTGCCTGATCAGTTTTTAAAAATGTACTTTTAAGTGTTTCTTTTAGTTGAGTAATGCATAAAACATATTCTTGTAAAGAATCATGTAATACAGAAGTATGTAAAGCGAAAACCTTCCCATTCCCCCAACTTTGCCTTCCCGTTCTACTTCTTTCCCTAAGATAAAGCCACTTTTCACAATATGACTGTGTCCTTTCTGAGGCTTTTCTTTGCATACCAAGTCTTGTATAATACATATGCAAATATATAGTTTTAGAAGCACATTGAATCAGGATAAACACTTTGTTTTGTACTTGCTTTTTTCACTTAATAGTATGTTAGGATTTTTCCAGGCCATTACAAGGCCCCCCACCCCATCTCAGTCTTTTTATTAGCTTCTTAATAACATGGTACTTTTGGAATTGGTACCATACTTTATCCGTTTTCCTGTTAATGGACAATTATATTGTATCAGTTTTTTCTTTTTGCCTTTGCAAGCCTTATTGAATTAATATTCTTCCACATTTATTTATGTACATGAAGGTGTGTTTTGTAGGATAGATATTTATAACTACGATTATTGGGCGAAGGGGATGAAAATTTATGTTTTGAATAGTATCATCAAATTACCTGCTTAATATTGGCTGTTCCAGTTTTTCATGGTCGACTCAAGGGATGAGAATGTTTTTCCTAAAATCTAATAGAAATCAGCAATATTTAAAATTTTTGCCAACCTAGTGGTGGAAAATATTTTCCTGTGCATTTCCCAAAATACTACTGAGCCTGAGAATTTTCCCATATATTTATTAACCATTTGTACTTTTTTGGTCATTTTCTGTTTCTTAGTTTTGTTTGTTTTTCTACTGAGTCTTGATGAGCATTTTTCAGTTCCTATGGCATGATCTGGGCCCAGGTATTGGTCCAGTTTTAAGTGGCCCAAGAGACTCATGTTTATCATGGTGCAAAAGGGGACTTTCTAAATGAGGCTGGAGCTCATCTTCTGTCTTGTAGGCAGTTCTATTTTATTTATTTTTTAAAATAAAATTTATTACATATTTCCCATTAAAAAATAATCAGTACAGCAAGACCATGGCAGGATGAGGGTTGGGTAAGGGTTCCTAATTTGTTGACAATTGCAGACTTGGGAATGTGCAATATTTGTGCTATGGTGGGGTGTAGCTGGGTAATTTACCAGGAATTACAGGACTAGAAAAAATAAACCATATAGGTGAATCAATAAATGCATAGCATTATTATTATCATTTTGTTGATGTTGATTGACTTAGGCTACTTATGTTTCAAAACAAGATGAATACACATTATGGGATATTTTTTAAAAATAAAGAAAACTGGAAAGAAGTGGGAAATAAATCACTTAGATTATCTCTACCCCAAAATGATATTTTCCCTTTAAATAGAAGGTTATATAGCTAGGAACATATGAAATAGATACATTTTGTGTCTTTTGTGTATTTAAATAAGTTTCTAATTGAACCCTTGAAAAGGAACTACAGTGGCCTGAAGTCATAAGCCAAGTTTGTGTTCCTTAAGGTTTGTCTAGTTCTTTTTTCATTATTGATGGGTAGTTGAAATTCATTGCCAATAAATGGCAAATCAATGGAAGATGAGACATTGTCAATTTTTACCTTACATAAAATTTTTCAAGAAATTGAAATTTTCCCCAGCTTAGGAATAACTGTGAAGCTCTGGCCAGATCTTTTTACTGATTGATACAAAGATTGTGGTTTAAAAATAGATGATCTTCATTTTGTGTGTGTGTGTGAAATAAGCTTACATTTTAAGAATTAAAGAGATAGAACTTTAAAGGTCAAGTTAAGAAATTCATTTTGATGGTTGACAAGAATTTCAAATACACAATTACAAAACGTATATTTATTCGTATTTAGAATATCTAATGTAGTTGCCCACTTTAACTGGCTGTATAATGGGCCACCTCATTTCTTATCTGACAAAGAATGCCCTAAGTACGGACAGTATTGTGAAACCAGAGGTCTTAGGTTTCCATACCACAAACTTAGGCTGTTTCTAGAAATGTTTAGACTGACCATAGCACTATGACCTAATTTTGTTATAAAGTCTGGTACAAGACCTTCCTTTAGGGTCTAGCGTAAAGGTGGATATGTTGGGAACCAGTGTCTCTGGTCAAACATTTATTTTCTATTTGAATTTTAGGTGGTTAAACAAATTTGGATTAGCTATAATCCATCTTGAATCCACTACAAAGGATGAAGGTATGTTCTATTTTCAATTTCTGAAAATTTAGCAAGAATATTAGAATAGGGTGAAAATACAATGTCATGTTCTATGTAGTCTTGTTCTAATGAACCGTACTTTGTTATTTAAAATTATCTGAAAATATGTATAGACAGACATAGACACACAGGCTCGCCAACATGGACTAGAGCTTCCCATGCTGGCTAAGAACGCTCTTCACACTTCACCCACACATTAGCAGCTGTAGGCTTCACTGGGATCTCAACCAATTGCCAATGCAAATGTTTTATTGCCCCACTTACTGAATTCTTACTCATAGACATGATCTCGTCATGTTCGAGACAGATAACTTTCAGCCCACTGTTTCCTCTCTGATATTTTAGTATTTCCACCAGGTGTGTGCTGAGACTAATTACCCTAAGTTTGTACCAGGAGCCTGAATGTCAGATTGGGACAGAAGCCGTATTTTTAGCTCAGTCTGTAGCTTTCAGGGTTCAAAAGCTACAAGAGTCTAATTCTTCTTAATGATGAAGTTACTCCTTAATATTGAGAAGAAAGAGGATTTAGGTGCCAGGGTCGCAGAGCTGACACTATTTCTGAAATGCTCAGACCACATAAAACTTGGAAATTGGAAGTAGGGAGTTATATCTTTGGAGAACAAAATCATAAAGTCTTAAATTTAGAAATGAAAAAGTGGCAACTTGATTTAAAACAATAAAGAAGTGTAATGCAATGCTGTGAAACCAGTGTCCTAATCATCTCCTTGGTCTTCTTTTCCATAAAATAAGCACCCATTATATATTTGAAGTATATTTATAGATTGTGAGCAAAAAGTAACTACACAAAACCCTTCTCCTTTTCCTGGTATGTAAGGCCTTCTATGATATGGCCTCAAGCAACCTTTCAGCTTTGTTTTCCACCCTGTCCCCTAGGGAACTCTGAATACTTGGCTCAGTCTGTGTCCTCAGCCTGGTACTCCCATTACTCTGTGTGCACCATTGATGGTTTACTTATCCTGCCATTTTCAGCTCATTAAGATTCCTATGCTCAAAATTAATCACTCCTGATCTTGTGCTCCCTTAGTGTATGACTCACACCTCTTTTGAGGAATTAGTTTCATTTTCCCTGAGCTATGGTTAGTCGTCTTTCTGCTTATTGGACACTCTTTGAGGGCAGAAACCCTCACAGAGGGAAAGTCTTATGTATCAGGTAGCTCACTAGATAAGTGCTTTCTGAATTGGGTTGGAAATGCAATAGCCAGATGGAGAAGAACCTCTGCTCATGCATTATGGAATAAGTGATGACAGTGCTGAAACATTCAGCGTTTTCCTTTTTGTTATAGAATGCTACAGTGAGAGTGAACAGGATGATCCCGAAATAGCTGTCGAGACACGACCCCCTCATTACTCTGCGGAGACTCTCTCTCCTTTGGTACGTACCGTTGTAATTGGTCTGTTGGTCATCGATCAAATGTGTGGATGTCGTTCCTTCCAGTTGGGTAGAAACTACCTTGACTAATACATTTTTAGAGGACGCTAAGTTAAGGTACTCGCCAAAGAGCAAGTGCAGTTCTCAGGGCGCTGATTTTGAGCCTTCTCCATAGCAACCCATTTATATGACAGATTCGGTGCATTTGTGTGTGACCCACAGATGTATTATGCTCAGAGGGTTCATGGTAATGCAGAGGACTTCTAGGTAATGGGCCAATGCTTGCAAAGATTTGTTTTATAATGTTTATTTATATCCTACTTGTTCTCAGAAAGAATTGAAAATACCTTGCCTAGGTGCATGCACTCTAACGATGTAAAATGAATGTAAAGGGGATGAAGGCAATAACATGAAGAGAAAATTAGAATCAGAAAGAGAGCAGGAAGCCAGGAGTGGGGTTGGTGCATTAAATCTGGGTATATTTACTAGAGAGAAGTCCAAGCTTGAGTCTAAGCTTTGGAAGCATCCAGTGTAAGTTCAGGTTATTAATGGACGTTAAGACTGTGGAGACTTGCTTTATATTTGGATGTTCATGGGCGTTATAGCGACGGCATGTAGAAAGAGTCAAGCAGAGATCTTTGGCGAGGTTGACTTATGGCTTTTATACCTACCATATACCAGCACTTATAGAGGTACTTTAAATATATAATCATTTACTTCCCTCAGATAACCCTGAAATGCAGTATTATTTAATCTGCATTTCCCTGATTACTAATGAGGTCAAGCATCTTTTCATGTTTTTTTTGATATTTGGATTTTCTGTTCTGTTAAGCGTCTCAAGTCTTTTGTACATTTTTAGCTGTCTTACTAATATTATTTTGGATTTATAGGATTTCTTTATTAATCTGTACCTTAGTCCTTTGTCAGTTAAAAAAGAGGCAGATCTTCTTTCCCAGTCTATGGCGTTTATAGTTTTTAAACTCTGTTTCTTTTTGTTGACAGATGCTCTTGATTTCTGTGTGTCAGGTTTACGCATCACGTCCGTTGTGGTTGGTGTCTTTGTTTCTGGCTTACATATTGTTTCCTATTCCCAGGTCATGAGGACATAGATATTACTATCTCGTTTCATGGATTAGGAAACAGAGGTTCAGAGAGGTAGAATGGCCTAGTCATACCCCCAGAAAATGGAGCACCTGAGATGGGAACCCCGGTCTGTCTAGCTTTATAGCATATGCTCCTTCCATTCTACTATGACCCTCGTTCATCCATGGACCCGAGTAACTATAAGTTCTAATAGGTTACTGCAACTCCTTCACTTACCAGACCTCTTCTGCCAGAATTTTCTGTTTTGTGTGATAAGGTTTTCAATCTTTATTTGCCAGTTCCTGGGTTTAAGGTGTTAATATCATTTAAATAATGACTTCTGCTGTTTTTATCTGCTGCCAGTGGGGAATTGTGGTCACTTTTCTAATTTATTTGGCTAGCAGCTGAGACCAGAAATAAATAGTTATTGAATGAATATTTATTAAAAGTCTATTAAATAGGATTAGCCAAAATTAAGCAAGACATAAATAAAATTAAACTTTGGTAAAACGTCGACCAATTTTTGCACTAGATTTACAATATAGCCTCTCTTAATATAGTTTTCCCTTGAAGTAATCTATCTCTTCTTTTAAAATCAGTTTCTGCATTTGGAAAAAATGAAATAGATGTGCCTTGCTGGTTTAATAGAGAAGCCTGTGTTTCTGTTTAGTTTCTTTTTGCCTTCATCTCTGTTTCTCTGTGTCTCTCCATTTTTGTCTGTCTCTTATATGATTTAGTTTTGTTCTAAAATACTGTGATTTTAAGTTTTATAATGGCAAACTATATCACAGATTACAAAGAACATTGTCAGGCATCTAGAACTCTACTGGATGAAAGTAAAAGCAACAAAGTTGTCTTCTTAGATGAAGGATCATGGCTCAATTGCATTATACAATGATAGTCTTACATAATGTTAGAGTAGGAGCCCAGAGAACGCTTGTTTCCAAACAAGTAAATGAAGGGATGGATGTGAGACCAGTAGGTTAGGTCATTGAATTGGGAGCATTCTTTAGAATGTCATTCTAAACGTCAATCAAATGTTATTCCTTAAAGTTCTAAGAAGTTAAGCATGTTTTTGAAGACCACTAAGGCTAACATTATTCTTTCTGAAGAAATGTATTAGAAATAGATAAATGTTGAACAGTTAGATTTTACTTTCCTTAGAAACAGAGTATGTTGTTCCCGCTCACGTATTTCCCAGGCAGATTTTGTTTTCTCTTGTTTCTGAAAAACAGACATGCCAGACACTTGGTTAAAACAACATTTAAGCTTTTTTATCTAAACAGATGAAATTTTAAAAATCGTGGTAACTTTTATCCAGAGCATGAAGCAGCTTATTGTTTAGGCTCCATCTGGCATAGGCTACATGACTGAGCTATACAAGCCTAGGCGAGAAAACAAAACAAAACAAAACAAAAACCAAAGACACCCAAACCTTTCCCAAGTTCTTGCTTTTAAAAAAACTTTTGGGTAATGAACTTTCATTTTGGAATGATGAATTCAAAAGTATAAGATCATACTATTCTGGAAAATTCTCTCAAAATTATAAAATCTCGAACTAAAAGTTTAATTCTGTGTCCAGTCATTTTGATTGCTCTAAAGATAAACAGTAAGACTTCAGCACCAGACCAATTCGGACCTGTTTCTAATGGGTGGGACCATGTTCTGCAGAGAATAAAGAACATTACAGGGTCTCCTTTGAGTGAACAGCAGATTTCTCTTTATGTGTTTCCTTCTTGAGAAAGCTCCACAGGATGGATAGTGAAAAGAACGTCCATTTATTTACAGAGAAATTAAAAATGGAGAGTTTTTCCACAGGCTCAAAACAGATGGAACTCTGTAGGTTTCACTTTGGAAGATCCTTTGTGGAAATCACTACCTGTGATTCCTTGAAATTCACAAAAGAGCAAAAAAGGAACTGACTTCAATTATATTTCCAACTCAATTTTATATGTTATAAAGTGATTTAAGAGATCAAAGATCATTAAAAATTTGTTACAAATATTTTCCCCCTAAGTTTAATTTTTCAAAAGTGTCTGATAACTTGAGCTGTGCTTATATGCTTATTCATTCATTTAACAAATATTTATTGAGAGCTACTATTCTAAATAGTACTTGGGACACAACAGTAAATGAACAAAGATTCATTTCTTCATGTAGCCAAACTTCTGGTTGAGGGAGACTGAAAATAAACAATCAACATAAGTAAATTATCTGCTAGGTCAGTAGAAGAAGTGGAGCTGAAGGGGTCAGGACAGTTTGTGACAATGAATAGGGGAACCAGGATAGGCCTGAGTGAGAGTTGAGATCTGAGCAAAACTCTTGAAAGGTGGTATAAGAGTCAGCCAGGTGGATATTCAGGGAAGGTGTTTTCCAAGCAAAGGGAGCAATTAGAGTCCAGATCTCCTTGGTGCATAGATGGCAATGCAAAGAGGCCAGTATGGCTGGAACAGGGTGAACCAAGGTGAGAGTTGCAGGAAATGAGGTTGGAGGATAATTGTGTCCATATGTATGGGGCCTGTGGACCATTAAGGACTTTGATGTTTTGAGTTCCTTAGCCTTTGGAAGTTTTGAGCAGAAGAGTGATGTGACTGATCTCCATTTTAAAAGGGCCACTCATGCTGCTGTGGGGAGAGACCCTGTGGCATAGGGGGAAAGTATAGAAGCAAAGAAGTCTAAGGGGGAGTGTGCAGTAATCTAGTGTAGTGAACATGATGACTGGGATGAGGTCACAGTTGAGAAATGGAATGGTTGGATTTTGAACGTAGTTGGAAGGTAGACCTACAGGTGGATCAGATATGAGAGAAGATAAATATCCCAGTTTTAAGCCGCTCATGCAGATTATTTTAACATGAGAGTCCTTATATTTTGATGCTTTTTCAGAAGTACAATTCCTTTATATCCAAAGGGTGGGAAAAAAACCCTGTGTACTCTGGCCCATTGGCCAGAGGTCAAAGATTAAACACAAAAAGGGGTAAAATCAATTTTAGAAATTCAAATTTAATCTTAGTAGGATGGCTCTTGCACAGTTGTTTACTAAAAGACATGTTCTTTCGATACGTGTACTATGATACAATAGTAGAAATGCTTTCAAGTGAGATAGTTGGATGAAAAGTTGTTAGTGAGTACATATACTTACAAAGAAAAGGCAGAAAGAAAAATTCACCCGCTGTCCTCAAGATGCAAAACATTTCCTTAAGCTCTATGGTTGAGCACTTAACTGATTTTAAGATTTTTCTAAAATTAGATTTTACATTTCGCCTCTTGCTTTAACAGTTCATCTTCTGGCCGTCAGTCACAGGCAGGGGGCTGTCGGCAACCTCTCCCGGGCCTCCATGTTTGCCCCTGCCCCAGTTGGGGTTTGCACTAGCTCTTGCCCAGGCTATTTTGAAATAGCAGCCTCTTTTTTTTTTTTTGTCTCTAATCTCTCTTTCCTCTTAATAAAACCACTTCCAAATTAGTCTTCCTAATGTGCAGTTCTGATAAATTGATTCAACAACAAAAGACCTTTCAGTGCATCCTCATTGCTTATCAAATTAATCCTCAATTCATTGGCTTGGTATTTCAGGCCCTTGGGCTTACTTCTAACTGCCATGACAGTCTCCTCCTTTTTCATCAGCCTCCTTTTTCATCAGCCCAATAAACTGCCCCCTATTTCCCCAAAGCTTTCCAGACTTTTCTGTTCCTGTACCTATATTTACAAAGTTTCTCCACTTGCAGGAACCATTCACTCTCACCCCAATTCCACCTTCTAAATATCTTTCAAGACTGGTTTAAATGTGACTTCTTTCATTAAACCTTCCCTGGTCCCCTGAGACAGGAGGATCTTTCCTTCTTCTAAACTCTTTATATTTCTATAGTGCATTTTCTGGGATACTTTTTTCATGGTGTTAGCCTCTGCCTTGAATTATAGATTTTGTGTATCGGGTTTATTTATCTAATTATTAAATTCTTAAGGTTAGAGGCAGTGTCCAATATCTTTTTCTTTACCCGCAACATCTATGACCTTGTCTAACACATATTTGAACCGAATTAAATATTTATTTAATGGATTGATAAATGGGCGGGTGGGTGACGATTGTCACTTCCTCCACAGATCTGTAGCTATACAAATATTCCCCCGTGTGAATTAGAAAGTTACTTTACACTTGTCTAGTGATTTCACTTGGCTTTCAGAAGGATGACTTCATTCGACTCATAGAAGTCCCGTCTTTTACAAATGAAGTCAAGTGCCAGAGAAGTAAATAGAACTGTCTTAAGTAACCTTTGCAAGCTTAAGTTTACCTTTTATTACGAATATCTTTTATGTTCTCTCATTTGCTCTTTTTGATAATCTAAGGCAGACAAACCACTGGCAACTTTTTTTTTCTGTATCAACCACGTGCCAGGTATTTTCCAAAGAAGGGGATGCTGAACTGAGCTGGACAGTCTCTTCCGTGGAGCATCTTAAGTTCTAAGTTGAAGAAAAGTCACAATAATTTGTAATTCAAACAGTCTAAGTACTGATAAATGCTATGAAGAAGCATTAACTGGGGCAGCGTTCTAGGGAGTGGCTGGGGTTGAGGTTGGGGAGGATATTGCTTTGCTTACGACCGTCAGGGAAGAGCCTGCTAAGGAGGTGATATTTGACTTGAGACCAAAGTGATGGGAAGGAGTCAGCCAACCCCAAATCCACAGAGTGAGCTTTTCAGGCACAAGGAACCAGAGACGTGCTCAAGGAACAGAAACAAGACCATGCGGTTGGAAAGGAGAGGGAAGGGGAGGTTGAAGATGTTGCTGGAGAGGTGGGTAGGGGTCCATGTGGGTTGTCTTGGCTATAATGATGACTATGGATATTCTACTCATGATGGACAGTCACTGGAGGATTTTCAGCAGGACAACACTATGATGCATTTTCTGCTTTAGAAATGCTCTAGCTATTGTTTGGTGGATGGACTAGGGTAGGGAGGGGTTGGGTAATGGTAGAGGCAGGAAGTCAGTAAACTAGGACCTGGAAGTAAAGTGGTTTCTGCAAGGCCACTTGGATACTAAAGATTGGAGTGAGGAATGGACGGCCTGCAGCTCATTGCCCAAGGTCATGCAGAAGGCCAGTGACAGAGGGGGCAGTATACCATACAAAGTCTTCGGGTTTTTAGAATAATGTTTCTACCAGCATGTGGTAGAATTATAAACACAATACCTCCTAGGGCTTAACAGCAATTGGTTAGTTTATTTTCATTAATATGGCCAATGGAAGGAGAGAACAGCTGTGTACTTTCCTTTTTTTCTCATTTGGTTGTATTTTGTTTAGTCTTAAGTTATTCCTGTATTTTCTTTTATTTTTTATATACTTTGACTAATGCTGCTTAAATTTCTATGCTGACTCACTCCTTTCTAATTACAGGCTTTTGGTGGCCATTTCAACTCTTTTTTCTTTTCTTTAAAACTTGTGTTTTAAAAACAATTCAGAGAAAAGAATTTTAGAGCTAATCAGCTTTTGAACTAAGCTTCTTCAATGAATAAAAATCTCTTATACAGAAAATGGAGAAAAGCAATATTGATTCTTTTATTTAATCATGTACATACTCTCCTCATTAAAACTAAGATTTTTAAAATATCTTTCATTTTCTCATTAAAAAAATAAAAATTTGAAGCCCAAATGTTCTGAAATAAATGAAACAACATACAATTATTAATGTCTAATAAATAAAATAATTTTATTTGAGATTCTGAGAATACTTTGTGGGAGTATCTGCATTGCAATCAGTAATGGTCACCCCTGGATCCCAGGATTAGGATAAATCATCCATAGCAACTTCACAGAGAACTTCAGGGTGCTCCTGAGTAAGAGACTGAACTGCTCTGGGCTGTTTGCCTTCACATAGCTGGTTTCCTAGACCAGTCTTTGTAGCATTAATTTATTACCAACTAGCTATTAATTTATTAATTTACTAAGGTCAGGCACAAATGCAAAAAAATGGAGATGCAAAAATGATTAAAAGCAGGCTGCTCTCAAGTAACTCACCGAAAAAGAGGAACAGATCCATCAGCAATTACAGTATTAGTTGACAAATAAAACGATACTCTACCTGGTGTGATAGAAGTAAGCCCAGGATAGAAGTAAGCCCAGGGGCGTGGGGAAAAGATACCTACCTCGCCCTGAGGCCACTGGAGAAGGCTTCCTGGAGGAGGTGACCCTTGAACTGACCCTTGAAGGTTGGGGTTGTGTGAGCCAAGCAGGGGTGGGCTGGAGAGGAGAGACTGTTGCTCCTTTCTACCTTCATGTGATTTGCAGTGGGGAGTTTTCTGGGTGTGTTACTTGGATAGTTCCTAGAGGCACTGAGCTAAAGGTTCTCTGCCTTATGGCTATGAATAGCTAGAGGCTGGTAGAAATAATAAAGCAGGATTTAGCTTTATTAAACCACAGGGTTTATAAAGCACATTCCCCTATCGATCCTCTGTAACTGCACTCCAGGTAACCTTTGATTTGTGTCCATCTCTCTTCTGACGAAAACTCCCTCTGACCTGGTACACACCATCCTTTTCTCATTTTGTTTTTCCTTCTCTCTGGTTCTTTTCCTTTTTCCGCCCCTCGCTCTTCTTTTCTCCGTTTGAAAACCAACTTTATACGTGCTACGTGGTGCTAGAGAAAGCGGGCTGGAAGCATTGGCTGTGTGTTTGAGGAGTACCACAAGCAGGAATACACTCCCCGGAAATTTCTGATGCTCATTGAATGTGTCTTTCCTCAGTCTTTTAAGCAGAGTTTTGAGGTTTAAAAAGGCTTACGGAACGTGCTGCAGCAACAGCGTTTTTGCACAAATAGCCCATTTTGCTATAATCAAATTACAGTAGTATCAGTAGGAGAAGCAAGAAAAGCTCGTGTTTGGTCTCTTTTCAGAAAAGGAAGCTGATCCCACTGAAGCCAAGTTTTACTAAAATAGCTCACAATAGGGAACTGTGTCAGGACTGGGCCTGAATGGGTATTTTTGTTAACATTTATTCCGTAGATCCTGCTAACGAGTAAACAAGTCTTGGCATTTATTTGGACAGTTTGGTAGGGGGTGCGTTACCTCCTCTGGGTAGCTAGGGTTTTATTTAGTGAATTACAGATCTGGATCTCCTAGTTAAGTGGTCTGGGTGATTGAAGGCAGCTGGTTTGAAAGATTTTTGACACATTCCTGAAAGGAAAGTTTTCACGTCATGCCAAATATATTATTTTTAAGAAGATGTGTGTGATGAGTTAGTATCTTAACTAGATGTTTTAGTGTCATGCTACTAAAAAGTGGATTTATTGCTTATTTGACAATCCATGTCTAGCATGCAGCCAGCTAGGCACTCATCGGACACTTCCTGACTTTTTCCATCAGAACTCAGAGCTTAGAACCTGCAAAATTCTTGGGCACATATTAATTTGGAACACAGTCAACTATCTCGAGTCAGTTGCAGTGATGCTGAGGTTTTGGGGAAAGGAGCCTACTTTGCTCTTTGGCTTCTTCCCTCTAACAGTCTCCTCCCTACCAGTTCCTCCACTTCCTTGGAGATCTGAATGCTTGAAATTGACAGGAGTATCTCATAGGGTGACATAATGAAACCGAACCAGAAAAAGCCTTCTCTATCTTATCTGCCATTGGAGATATAGGGTGACCCCTAGAGCACTGGTGTTTAGATTTTTTGGATTTTTATTGACCAATGAAATTAAAAATGGAGGAACAACATATAGTTGCCACATCTTTATTTTGCTATGGAGAACATTAAAAAAAATCTCCAAAAGACAAAAGCTAGTAGCTACCATTACCATTTTCCAAATGAAGGCATATATTTTAACATCAAAATATAAAAAGGATAAAATCTCAGAATAAATGAAGTCCTTCCCCAGAGAGGACATTGGTGATGTTGCATTGATGTTTTCTCCACGGACTGGTGAAAATTTTGCCAAGGATTGGCATTCACCCTTGGATTGTATGCCAGGAGATGCTTTCAGAAGATCCTACACCCACCATCAACCCGCTTCTCTTAGTTTTTGGTTTCCCTTTAATGAATGAGGAGACTGCATATGTATTCCCATCTTCTTTGGTGAAAGTTTATTGATATTTTAAAACTATTGAAGAGTGAATGAGTTAACATTATTTCACTTAACTCTGCAGTTATGAGCTTATACTGGTCATGTGCTAAGGAACTGTGACAAATGTTTGAGGGTGTAAATGTATGTGTCGTACCCACATCACTGGTCTTCCACTCAGTTAATATTATTTTGCTTCCCGTCTGGCTCCAGCTTTTGCTTTCCCTCTCTTAATCACCTTTCTCAAGATTTTTTGCTCAATTGGTAAGAATTCAGTGAGAGATTGCAATCTACTTTTTGCTCAAAGCGTCCTTCAGTGTTCCAATGAATTCCTCAAAGGAGTCTGTTAGTTACCTGGAGAGCATTGAAGAGTAGGGTAATTCATGACATGGAGATCTTTCAGATCCTAGAGTAGTGATTCAAAGTTATACAGATTGGTTTTGGAAAATGGGATCATAGTGTCTGTCATACCGGTATAAATACCATCTCTTTTTCTTTTGATTCTTTTATTATTGGCAACTTTTTGAAACGCTGGAATACCTTCCTTGAAAATGAAAAGTAGAGAATGCTGACTTAATCATGATTTATTTTATTCTCTTTTGCTTTTATTTGTGAAAAACAGGCTGCCCAGCGGGCATCTTCGTCTTCACCCAAATTGAATGAAACGTCGCGTTCTTTCTCTTCCATGGAAAACATAAAAAAGACGCCCAGCAGTTTGTCTTCTCTCATATCTAGAGAAAGACAGCCCTGGATGGACGTGGTTGACAGCTCGTCTGCCGCTGAAGACGTGGAACAGTCTGTGACACGCGCTGTGCAGGCCTGCTCACCTGCACCCTCGGAGGCAAATGGTCGCAGGGCCCTGGAAACCAGCTTCGCCACATCAGAAAGTGGAGTTTTGAACTCTTTATCCAGTGATGACGCTTCTTCATTGAGTAGCAACCTAGATCGTCTTTGTGTCCCAGACAAGCCGGCTGGATCAGAGATGACAGATAGAGGTAAACCAAGAAACGATTTACTCTTTTTCGAGGATGAATATTTGTATGTGGATGTGGAATGCTAACGTCGATTGTAAAAAGAATGTTTAAAGTCACGAATGATTTAATAATTAAACGGTCAAGTGGGGCTAAGTCCAGGGGCTACTTCTGTAGAGGAGAGATCGCATGTAGAAGACTCCAGCTTCAGGACCATTTATTACCTGCTGTAAGTGTCACCAACCACATGCTTGCAACTATGAGACGTGTTCAGAAAAGAATGATACTTTTTCACCAATCTGAGGTAAAACTTGAGGTTTTTGTTTTGTTTTGGTTTGGTTTTTATTGGTCCCGTGTGCTGTGCTCCGGAGCTTGTGGTGATTAGATCGACATTTTGTAGATGACATCACCACCATGTTTCCAAACATACGCAGAGCTACCACCTTCCCTGGGCTATAAGCACAGATGAGGTCTGGGTCCTCGCAGGTCAGCTCCTGAGGGGCCTTCCTACATGGTGAGCAGGAAGACAGACGGTCTGCGTGCACTTTGTGGGGCAGCACGAGGACTTTAGAACCGAAGGAGAGCACAGCTTATGTGTTTGAAGAAAAGCATGTTAAGTCTTAGCAAATGGAAGAGTTTATTGGAGTATGGAAATGAAGAATGTGGGCTTTCTTAATACTCCATGATTGTTGGTCCTTGTCTTTTATTCAGACTAACTTTTAAAAAATGATTAGTTTTCAGTCATGATGGGTCTTTCCTGATGGTCTGTGCCTTATTCATTCCAGTGTAAAACAAGTTTACCTGATAGCAGATACTTAAAAATGAGAGAATGACGAGTTTGATCTGTATTCTTTCAGTGCACCATTGAGGGGAGGCTGACTGGCTAAAGTCCCATGATCGCCAATCGGGTGGCCTGATGACGTAGGTGACAGCTGTCCCCTCTCCCCCAGCCTAATCAGGGAAAGTTTCTTTAAGTTCTCAGATTTTCATAGTTACCCTATTAATTTGATATTTGGTATCAGTAATTTAGGCCAAGAATTACAACTATAGACCCGTGTGTCCGTTGTCACTGCTCCCTGTGACCTTATGTGAAGATGCTTTACATAAGGCAACTCAACATAAGTTGAGTTACCTGCCTGGCCTCTGATGTCATTTTTGTTTGATACCCCTAATTTAGGCCAATTAATCTACTTTACAATTAGAAAAAATGGAGTAAATGAAGTCATTGCCAAAATAACCTACTTTTAGAGGTGAATGAGGTAGGGGCAGGGGGATCAATATTGGACTGTACAGAATGGAAGGCAGTAGACTCAAGCTGGCCTCAGCTCTGTGAGGTGTTTTGATATGAAGATATTGGGCTTAATTTGTACCTCTGTGGAAGTATGAAATTGATGCAAATTTTGAGGCCCGTGGTGCAAGTAAAAAGGAGATAATTTTAGGTTCAGCATAAGAAACTTCTTTGTAACATTGAGAACTGTTCAAAATTGAATAGGCTCAATTGCATGTTGCGTGTCAATTACAATTTTTTCTCTTATGAAGATATACTGAAGAGGGAATTTAAGTACCTTGAACTAGATGGCCTCTAACTTGATACTTAGAAGATCCTTCCAGATATAGGCCTGGTGGAACTAAAGAAAATAATGAAGAGGACCATATCTATTATTTTCCTGCTAAAAACTCTGGCTTTAATTATTGGGCCATTAGTAGAACTAAAATGTTTGTTTCATGCATGCACAAATACACATACACTCACGTGCGCACACACACACAGCACCCCGGGGTGAGGATGGCTTCAAAAGCAAAGTAGAGAATAAAATTGCATTTGCATTCGTTCTCAAGAGATAACACCGCGGATTGAGTTTTCCTTTAGGACGAGTAACCTGATAGTCATGGGAAGATGCACGCAATTCTTGTCCATGTCTAATGTCATTCTGGGCACGAGTGTGCTGCAGAGCCTGACTGAGTACCAACAGCTCTTGTAATCTAAGAAGGAAGAAACCAGGTATTTTAAAATTTTGAGTTAGGTACAGAGTGACCAACAATATCTGTATGCTTCTTCAAACAGCTTGACATAAAGGTATTCCTTGGAGTAGAAGGAAGAGAAAATAAAACTATTTTTCCCCTCACTGATCTTTTGGCACTTGCCATATGTTACAAAATTTTTGCTGATGATTTTCTCCTGCTGCTGGGGATTTGGTTAAATTCCCAGCAGAGTTAAACTACATAAAGTCATTGCTATGGAAACAGCAACCCAGTTTTCGCTTGCGTTTGCGATGACGTGCTGTTGAGTAATCAGATTGAGTACTGTGCTTTTTTTTTTTTTAACGTGTGTTTGTGTGTTGGAAGAGAAGGTAGCGTTTCATTCTTGTGTCTTCTAAAAATTATTATTATTTTAGCTGCCAATTAAAAAAAAAGTGCTGAAATTCCTGTGTTTGAAATATTGTTCAGCAATTTTTATAATAGGGATTGAAGTTCCGACATGGTCCATGACAGGAGTTAGGATTTTAGATTAAGTCCTAGTTTCAAGATATGTTTGCTGGAGAAGGAGGCTTTTATCCTAGAAAAGATTCTTAAAGGTTAATAACTGAGCCCTGAAACAAGCAGACAGAATGTATTATAGCCTTCTTTTTATTTAGACAATGAGAGAAATATTTTGCAGTTGGTATGCGATTAAAATTGTGGTTGCTACAATTTTATACCGAATTTAAACCTTTTTAGACATTTTTCCCCTGCAAAGTAAGCTATTTAAACAATGCAGGGTGTTAATTGCATTCTATTGCCTTTCTACATTGGGAGTGCCAGAGCTCTTGAGACTCTTCACTGAGTCTTTCCACAAAGTGTAATGGGGTAAGAGGTGATGGGGTTAAATGGAATATTCATCTCAGCTCAGTTTTACTCTATACCGTTTCTTTCTTTAATGAAAGGTTATTCCATGACTCACGCCTGTGTGATGATGACTCACATTGTATTTCTCTACTTACATTATGCTGGCGATGTGGAGACAGTTTGACTTCTACTTACTCCATGAATGGGGTGACCCTACCCTGGGTGCTGTAACCACTAACAAGACTAATACCCAATTTATGCAAATAAATTGTTAAGTACAAGTACAGACAGGATGGACCTGGGAATCATGTTGAAAAAAATGCATTTTTAATGAAGATATAGACATACTAGCGCATGCATGACATCTCAGAAAAGTGACATAAATGGGCCAGATTTTAGGATTTAACAATTACCAAAAATTTTACACAATTTTAGGGCAAACAGTACAGATGCGACATTATTTTAGCTAGCTACCTCAGATGATGCTGTAGGAGTTATGAGGTATGTCTCTTTAGGAAGCAAGATAATAATAAAAGAAAAAGTTGATTAATGAACTCCATTCAATTAAGCATTATTATTATTATTTTTGAGTACCTAACATGTACTCATGTACTTTGTGCTAATAGGAATACAAAAACAAGCAAGATACAATTTCTGGTCTAAAATATTTTAATGTGTAATGGGGAGAGTGGGAAGAATAAGACTCATTTAACAAAAGAAAGCAGAGTAAAATAAGTGCCACAGAGACATACAAAGTACTCGAGGGATTTGAAAGAGAGCAGGAACTCAAAATACGGAAGATCGTATCTAAGTGATCTAAGCTGATCTAAGATCTAAGTGGGAAGGTCTGCAGGTAGAGAGGTGAGCCATGGAAAAGAGGAATGGAAAATAAATTTGGGTGATGTTGAATACTGGGCTCGTTGTTAGTTTATTTCAATAGATAATAGATGACTATTTCTAATCAGGGTAATCATATAATTGGAGGTGCACTTTAGAAAAATTACATGAGCTTAAGAATTTGGGGGTAGAAAAGTGTAAGGGGACAAAGGAAATTAGAAGAGTTAGGAAGCTTGTGTAATAGCTGGGGTGGCAGTGGGGATAAGAAGCAAAGGAGAGATTTACCTGAGGGGTTCTATAGCATGTCTATCAAGGTGAAGACCAATCTTGGTTTTCGTATCTCTGCTACTTAATTTAGTCCCTAGAAAATTTCCTAGTGATCCTATCTTTTGAACTATAATTTGCGAAGTGATTTGAAAATGGGAGTAAATATTTACTACTGGAAAAATCTTGAATCTATAATTCTTGACCTCGATGGCATTAATCTCAAGCATGGATGACTCACTACCTGCTTTCTCTGCTTCATGTCAAGTGGCCAAAGATCCCTGGATGATGTCATGAAATAATGCTGATGAGGTTACCTGCAAATTTATGCCATATAACTAGGTCAATTACAGTTCTCAGACCTTAATCTCATTCTTTTGGAAATATAGTTGATGAACAATATTATGTTAGTTCAGGCATTCTATATAGTGATTTAACATTTGTGTACATTAGAAATGATTACCATGGTAAGTCTAGTGACCATCTGTCTCCGTACAAAGTTATTACAATATTATTGACCATATTCCTTATGCTATATGTTACTTCCCCATGATTTAATTGTTATATAACTGGGGTTTGTACCTCTTAATCCCCTTCATTTATTTATCTAACCCTCCCCCCCACCCTGCCCTCCTTTCAGGCAACCACCTATTTGTTCTCTTTATCTATGAGTCTGTTTTTGTTTTGTTTTGTTTTTATTTTTTAAATTTTTTTCTTTTTTAATAAATTTATTTATTTATTTTTGGCTGCATTGGGTTTTCGTTGCTGCACGCGGGCTTTCTCTAGTTGTGGCGAGCGGGGGCTACTTTTCGTTACGGTGTGCATGCTTCTCATTGCGGTGGCTTCTCTTGTTGCGGAGCACGGGCTCTAGGTGTGCGGGCTTCAGTAGTTGTGGCACGCGGGCTTTGTTGCTCCACAGCATGTGGGATCTTCCCGGACCAGGGTTTGAACCCGTGTCCCCTGCATTGGCAGGTGGATTCTTAACCACTGCACCACCAGGGAAGTCCCTGTTTTGTTTTTTAGATTCCACATATAACTGAGATCAGTAGTTCTTTGGTGGCATCTTTAGGATTTTCTACCTATAGTATCATGTCATCCGCAAACAGTGACAGTTTACTTCTTCCTTTCCAATTTGGATTCCTTTTTCTCGTCTGCTGTGGCTGGGATTTCAATACAATGTTGAATAAAAGTGGTAAGAGTGGACATCCTTGTCTTGTTCCTGATCTTAGAAGAAATGCTTTCAGCTTTTCACTGTTCAGTGTGATGTTGACTAGTTTTCTCATGTATGACCTTTATTATGTTGAGGAATGTTCCCTCTGTAGCCACATTGTTGAGAGTTTTTATTATAAATGGATGTTGAATCTTGTCAAAAACTTTTTCTGCATCTATTGAGATGATCAGATGGTTTTTATTCTTCAATTTGTTGATGTGGTGTATCACATTGCTATAGTTGCAGTTACTGAACCAGCCTTGTATCCCTGGGATAAATCCCACTTGGTCGTGATGTATGATCCTTCTAACGTATTGTTGCATTTGGTTTGCTAATATTTTGTTGAGAATTTTTACATCTGTGTTCATCAGTGATATTGGCCTGTGATTTTCTTCTTTTATAGTATCTTTGTCTGGTTTTAGTGTCAGGGTGATGCTAGCCTCATAGAATGAGTTCAGAAGTGTTCTGTCCTCTTCAATTTTTTTGGAATAGTTTCAGAAGAATAGGTGTTAACTCTTCTTTAAATGTTTGGTAGAATTTACCTGTGAAGTTGTGTGGTCCTGGACTTTTGTTTGTTGTGAGTTTTTAAATTACTGATTCAATTTCATTGTTGATGATCAGTCTCTTCATATTTTCTATTTCTTCCTGATTCAGTCTTGGGAGTTTGCATGTTCTAGGAATTTATTCATTTCTTCTAGGTTCATTTTATTGGTGTATATTTGTTTGTTGTAGTAATCTCTTATGAGCCTTTGTATTCATGTAGTGTTGCTTGTCACCTGTCTTTCATTTCTGTTTTTGAGTCCTTTTTTTCTTGATGAATCTGGTTAACGGCTTAGCAGTTTTGTTTACTTTTCAAAGAATCAGATCTTAGTTTCACTGATCTTTTCTACTCCTTAGTCTCTTATTTATTTACGCTTTGATCTTTACTATTTCTTTCTACTAACTTTGGGGTTTGTTCTTTTTTTAGTTCCTTTAGGTACAGGGTTAGATTGTTTATTTGAGATTTTTGTTTGTTTGTTTCTCAAGGTAAGCTTATATTACTATAAACTTCCTTCTTAGAACTGCTTTTGTTATTCCCATAGACTTTGGATCAGTGTGTTTCCATTTTCATTTGTCTCCAGGTATTTTTACACAAAGCTGGGGAATATTCTTTGTGCCCCTGGTCTGAGAATGACGTCCCTGATCTGCAAGTCTTCTTGAACGCATACACCTGCAGTTTACACTTTACTTCTGTGAAGAATCTTGTGCAGTCCTTTGAGATGCTCCCAACCTAATGGTCTCAGATTCATTTGTCTCTTTGATTATACCCTCCTGACCCTTCCTGGCTGTTCCGGAGACTCCTGAATATATGTCACCCTGTGCATCAAGAGCAAGGAACTAGAATGATATGAGCACGTGTCTGAATTTTCAACTAGAAATGGAAACTATAAGATCAGTTTTTACAGGTAGATCCTTCTTGTCTAGACAACACCATAAGCCTTTGACATCTTTTCCTGCACTACCCTTTGGTTGTTAATTTTTAATTTCTCTCCCTACAATTTTATTTCTTCTTAATTAAAGCCAAGGCAAATAAGGTTCTATTTGCCTCAAACTACAAAACTATAGTAAGCAGCCACTTGACAAATATTTCAAAGTAGATTTTAATTTTTAGAGCAATTTTAGGTTCACAGCAAAATTGAGAGGGAGGTACAGAGACTTCCTGTCTACCCCTGCCCCTACGCATAATAGCCTTTTCCATTATCAATATTCCTCCCACTAAAGTAGTATATTTTTTAAAACTGATGAACTTACACTGACACATCATAATTACCCAAAGTCCATTGTTTAACTTAGGGTTCACTCTTAGTGTTCTACATTCTGTGGGTTTGGACAAATATATAACAACGTGTATCCATTAATACCGTATCATACAGAGTATTTTCACTGTCCTACAAATTCTCTGTACCCCACCTTTTAATCCTTCCCTTCCCCAATGCCTAGCAACCACTGATCGTTTTACTATCTCCATAGTTTTGCCTTTTCCAGATGCAAATTCATGTCATATATGAACAAAGATAGTTTTATTTATTCCTTCCCAATCTGTATACTTTTATCTCCTTTTCTTGTGTTATTGTGTTGGCTAGGACTTTCAGTACAACGTTGAAGAGGAGTAGTGGGAGGGGACATCCTTGCCTTGTTACTGATCTTAGAGGGAAAGCTTCTAGTTTCTCACCATTAAGTATGAAGTTAGCTGTAGGTTTTTTGTAGATATTCTGTATTGAGTTGAGGAATTTTCTTTCTTTTTTTAAAAATTAATTAATTAATTTTATTTATTTTTGGCTACGATGGGTCTTCGTTGCTGTGCACGGGCTTTCTCTAGTTGCAGCGAGCGGGGGCTACTCTTCATTGTGGTGCCGGGCTTCTCATTGCGGTGGCTTCTCTTGTTGCAGACCACAGGCGCCTAGGGGCTTCAGTAGCTGTGGCTCGAAGGCTCTAGAGCTCAGGCTCAGTAGTTGTGGCACACGGGCTTAGTTGCTCTGCAGCATGTGGGATCTTCCTGGACCAGGCCTCGAACCCATGTCTCCTGCATTGGCAGGCAGATTCTTAACCACTGTGCCACCAGGGAAGCCGCCAGGAATTTTCTTTTTATTCCTTGATTACTGAGAAGTTTTTTTTTTTTTAATCACAAATGAGTATTGGGTTTTGTTAAATGCTTTTTCTGTGTCTATTGATATTATCATGTGTTTTTTTCCTTCTTCCTCTTAAGCCTATTGATGTGATCGACTACATTAATTTATTTTCTAATGTTGAGCCAGCCTTGCATTTCTGGGATAATTCCCACTCGGTCATTGTGTAAAATTTTTTTATTCTTCAATTTGCTAATATTTTGTTGAGGAATTTTGCATCTATGTTCATGAGGTATATTGGTTTTCAGCAATGAAATGTATTTGTCTGGATTTGATGATTAGGGTAATGCTGGCCTCATAGAATGAGTCAGGAAGTATTCCCTCTGCTTCTGTCTTCTGAAGGAGATTGTAGAGAATTGGTATAATTTTTTCTTTAAATGTTTGGTAGAATTCATCAGTGAACCCATATGGGACTGGTGCTTTGTTTTAGAAGGTTATTAATTATTGATTCAATTAGAAGGTTTTTCAATTATTGATTGAATATAGGCCTATTCAAATCATTTATTTCTTGTGTGAGTTTTGTTTCTTTTAAAGAATTGGTCTGTTTCAGCTAGGTTATTAAATTTTTGGGCACAGAGTAGCTCATAGCATTTTCTTACTATCCTTTTAATGTCCCATGGATTCTGTAGTGATAACCCTCTTTTTCATTTCTGCTGTTAGTAATTTGTGTCCTTTCCCTTTTTCACTAACCAAAAACAAATTTTAATTTTTACTTTTACTCTATCTAGACCCTTGACATTTAGTAAGAATAGTTTACTTACTGAGTTTTTAAAGAATCCAAATCCAGAATTAGCTTGCTGTGTTTATTATGTATGGATATATGAAGGAGGTGATGTATGGATATATGAAGGAGGTGAGAATGAGATTAAGAATGGAAATTTTGACCAAACAGTGAATGTTTAACAAATACGTTGTGAGGAGGTATTATATTTCTGGCTCAATTGTTGGCATTTGGAGATGCTTTTTGAAGATAACAAAGGCAATAGCCCTCTTGCATAGAACTTACAGTCTGGTGCATATGTCTGTTTTGGCAGGGTTTGGAGACAATTAGCAGGTAAGTAGAAGAACAGGATAATTTCTGGTAGTGAGTAAGTTCTATAAGGGAAATTAGGTAAGGGTATATAATAATGGAGGTAGGAAGAAGGACCTTTATTTAGATGACTGGTTGGGGAGGATCTCCATGAGGAGGCAATGTTTGATCTGGGACCTGAATTTCACAAGGAAACCTACACATATAAACAATAGCTGGCAACATGCCCTAGACAGAGAGAACGTAGAGTATAAATGCTATAGGACTGGCACAAATTTTGCGGTTCAGGAAACAGAAATAAATCCAGCATGGCTGGAGCAGAGTGGGTAGGGGCAGCATAGGAAGATACTGGAGAATTCAGTAGCAGCTGGCTATGTGGCAACTAGTGGGTCCTTTAAGGTATTTGGATTTTGTTCTAAGTGCAATGAGATGCTTTTGGAGGAACTGAAGCTGAGGAATGTTTTGGTGTGGTTTACATTTTAAAAAGATCACTTCACTGTATGAAAAATGGGTATTAGGAATGTAGCTGTCGAAATAGACCAACAATGAAATGATGGTAGCAGTGGGGTGGGGAGCAGAAAAAATACACATATTTGGGATATATTATAAACATACAATGTACGAATGTAAGATTCATAAAGGATTGTTGCCTGGTTTAGTCTATCCCTAGTCTTTCAGCTGCACTGCCCGAGTACACAGTGGACGTTCAAAGATATGTGATGGTTGAACTTAATAAGGGGATCAAACGTGTGAGGGAAAGAGAGGAATCAAGGATGAGTCCTAAGTTTTCCAGGACATTCAGTCCTCTGCGGAATGAAATATAATCTCAACTGTATAGGATTTTTATCACTTCCTGGGAAAAGGTTTATTAGTAGGGATTTAATGGCCATGTGGAAATATGTAACTCTAAATATGTACGCTGAGGATTTCCTATAAGGCAGAAACAAGGATGTCTTGCAAGTAATTACAGATCACACTAGATTATAACCATAGACGTAAGGACAAGAGAGCACCATCTTGGAAAGGTAAGGGCATTTATCTGCTCCAAACCTTCATTTTCTGCTTGTGAAATTGTATTGGGGTGACTTCTCCTTCCTCTTGCCTCACTGCTCTTGGCATGAAGTGCTCCTCATATCTTTCCCCTCCTTCTGAATCTTCCATGTTTTGTCTTTTGCTAATGTCAACAAGAAAGATCTTCTTAAATATATATCATCCCTTTATTGAGTCTAAATCATTAGATTATTGACCTAAGTTTGGAGAACGTTTTCTAGACTGACCCCTCCAGACATTCAGAGCCAGTCTAACAGAAGTAAAGGGTCACTAACATTTACCTCAAATTCCTACCAACTCAACAATATTGAGATACTGATGCTTTAGAGCAGGGATTCTGGAACCCTCCCTTGAGCAAGCCAGATATTTTAAAAAACTATGATATGGCACAGAGAAAATAGATGCTGCTTTCTGGACAAGTCTCAACTTTCTAGCTGTAATTTCAGTCCTTTTCTCTTCCGGTGAGCTGAGGCTGTTTCTGCATGACTAATTGCTGGGAAGCAGTCTAGCCTTGCTACTCAGAGTATGTCCATGGACCAGCACTTCAGACATCACCTAGGAGCTCCTTAAAAATTTAGCGTCTCAGTGCCCGCCATCCCAGACTGAATGAATCAGAAACTGTGTTTTACCAAGATCCCTAGGTGGTTGTTTGCTTATTAAAGTTGGAGAAGACTGGTCCGGAAGTGCCTGGGCCTGCACAGCGTGGAAGCAAACTTTTATTCCTCATTCCACACTGCTTTACATTTTGGAAAGATCACTTACTGTTTTCCAAGAATCTCCACATTTTTTCTCATCTATAAAATAAAAATAGTTTTCATCTTCCTTGGCAAAGAACTCGTGAGGCGTGATGCCTTATGTGGAGAAGGAAATTAAAGTCCTGTTATTTTATGTAAGAGACTAAAATATGCACTTGAGAGGAAGGATAACAGTTGCGTTGAAAACACTTGATTGTCAGACAAAAGTCTTTCATTTTGCCACAGAAGACAAGGGAGATAGAAATAATTAACTTGGCTTCTGTTTCCAGAGGGAGAGAGACCAGTGGTCTTTTCTGCCAATCTTTTTTTTTTTTTTTTTTTGCTCTTTTTATAATCTGGTAAGATAAGGGAACAATGTAGTGTTTCCTAATATGATATTAGAATTTAGAAAAATATTTATATAAAAAAGGTGAAATGGAGATTTTTAAAATATTACTCTATTGAGAAGCCTTTGAAAGGTACAGGGATAGCCCTGTAGGATTAGCCAGCCAGCGCTAGTCTTCCATACAACCGTTAGGAAGGACTCGGTTCACCTCGGCTTTGGGGTCAGGTGCAAGCTGTGTTTTCCTGTGTGCTTGTGCCCTTTGGGTCTTTTTTTTTGTCCTATGATCCTATTTATCATCTGCTTCCATTATTACTGGATGTTCATTTTATTGTCCTGTGAAGACCTAGGCACCAGCCATTAGTAACAGTAAAACAGTATAAAATCCCCATTTAGGTCATGGATGAGGTTAGATCACAGGTCTTTCCCATGAGTATCTAGCAATATGTTGTATATCTCTCAGATTATGATACAAAAAAGGCAAATAGGGACAGGAATATGTGTGTGGAAGGGCGATAATCTCTGATATTTTTAACTTAAAGGTAATATATATTGATATAAATATATTAAATAATAATAAAATTATCCAAAGAGGCGGTCCTCTTTATTTTTCATTTAGGGAATGTCCTTTATGCCATGTTATTTCAAGATTCTAAAGTTTATTTTCATCTTTACTGACTTAATATTGTTGAATTAGATGTAAGATCTTAATATAATCATTTTACTCTGACATAATTACAAATTAACGTGTTAGTCGAAAGTATTTTTATTTTCTATCACAATCTTTAGCAGCACAACTGAGCAGCTTGGTGAACACAGAGAAAGTAGTCATTCTGTTTATCTTCTTTGTTGTATACTTGTTTGGTTTGTTTCTTGAGGTTTGTTAAATATATATTACTTTAAAAATACTGTGGTATTAAAAGCTATGTATTCAGGCTTTATTTGAGGTAGAGTCCCCACCTGCCTATCTGTAAAAAAACGATGTGTACAATTATTGTGTTCTTGTGGGACTGAAAACTCCCAGAGTCGCCAATGCTAATGTTCCTCTCTAAGAGTCAGATGTCTTTTCATTTAGATCTCTTAAGACTTTCTAATGTCTCCAGCTTAACTCCAGGACTGTTGCCATGCTTAGTATTTCTCCTATGCAAGTGTCATCAGTTATCATGATAATCTTATAAAAGTCTACTTTTTAATAGCGCTATTGACGTATGCTTCACATGCCATAAAATTCACACATAAAAACCTACAGTTCAGTGGTTTTTAGTATATTCATAGAGTTGTGCAACTAGATCCACAATCTAATTTGAGGGCATCTTAGCACCACACACAGGAAAAACCCCATACATATTAGCAGTCACTCCCCATTCCTACTTGTCCCTTCCTCAGCCCCAGGCAGCCACTAATCTACTTTCTGTCTCCATGGATTTGTTTATTCTGGACATTTCATTATAAATGGACGATACAGTATGTGTCTTTTGTGACTGGCTTTTTATACTTCGAAGAATTTTTCAAGGTTCAGCCATGTTTTAGTATGTGTCAGTACTTCATTTCTTTTAATGACTAATACTCCATTGCATGCGTGTACCACAATCTGTTACCCCACTCATCAACTGATGAGCATTTAGGCTGTTCGCACCTTTTGTCTATATCATTCATGACATTCATGCACAAGTTTTGTGTTAACATGTTTTTAATTTTCTTGAGTATATAACTAGAAATGGAATTGGTGGGTCATATGGTAACTTAAAATGCTACATTTAGCATTTTGAGGAATTACCAAACGGTTTCCTAAAGTGGTGGGTCCATTTTATATTCCCACCAGCAACTTTAAGGGTTCCAGTTTCTACACATCCTTGGCCACACTTCTTATTGTGCCTTTTTGATTTTAGCCATCCTGGTGAGTGTGAAATAGTATCTCATTGTGGTTTTTTTTTTTTTTTTTGCGGTACGCGGGCCTCTCACTGTTGTGGCCTCTCCTGTTGTGGAGCACAGGCTCTGGACGCGCAGTCTCAGCGGCCATGGCTTACCAGCCGCTCCGCGGCATGTGGGATCTTCCCGGACCGGGGCACGAACCTGTGTCCCCTGCATCGGCAGGCGAACTCTCAACCACTGCGCCACCAGGGAAGCCCTCATTGTGGTTTTGACTTGCATTTCTCTAATGACTGATGATACTGAGCATCTTTTCATGTGCTTATTGACAAAAACCTACTTTTGATGTCTGCACAGCCTGAGCCAAAAACTCTAATTGTGTTGAAATGTAGTTTTGAATATTTTCTCCTTTTTTAATAATATTGTAGTGAACAAAGAAGTTTACTGACCAATACTTTAATTTAGTTGCAAAGTTAGCCCAACATCTTTGCTCTTCATTTTATGAAAGAGTATTGGGCACACCTGTGGGCTTTCTGGTAGTAGAAGGGGGAAAACTATTGCCTAAAGACACTTAATCTTATAAGAGTAAATGTAAAGTAAGTGAGTGCGCTTAATTTTGATGCTTCTAGACTACTGTTGTGTGCTTTTCTCTTTGGTGAGACCTTTTCTGCAGTTCTTCTAAGGCCATACTTCCTATATGATCCTCTATCAAGCTTGTTCTCAGGACGGGAGCTAAAATGCATAGACACTAGGGAGTACATGGTAGAAAACAATCTTATTGTCTATCTTTCCCAACATTATTTTCAGACTGAAGTGAATAAAGGACTGAAGTTCTTAGTAAGAAATTAAAGCACCATCAAGAGATGGTTTTCTTTGAGTAACTTCCTGTATCATTTGAGACTCTTTCAGCTGCACATGCTTGAAAACGACACTCAGAATATCTTAACAAAGGCAATGTACTGGCTCCCATAAGCCAAGAGGGCAGTAATGGTATCACCGAAATCCATGTGTCAGTTGGATCCTATGGATTGGCTCCATTCTCATGATTCTTGGCATGATTTCTGGAATCTTCCAGGTTACATCATCACACCACTCCATTTAGGAAAATAGAGAAATTGATTCCCTGATACCCCAAACCAAAGTCTCAGAATTGAGTCTCTTTGGCCCCAGTGGGCCTGATCTGAGACACGTGCTCATCCCTGGGTGACTGACTGTGGCTAGCATGATGGAACTGCCACTGGCTTAGCCTAGCACCTCCGGGTCCCCCCGGATCCTGGGTGGAGTCACTTTACTGGGAGCATTTGAGCTGAGGCTGGCAAGGTGTGGTTAACAAAGAGAATGGAGGTGTGTGGCATGAGGAATTATTATTATCTGCTGAAAGCCGCAGACCACAGGTGGATTCCTTCATTCAAAGAACAGTTCTAGGAAGGACATTAAAAAGTGATCTGGGACAGTGGTTCTCAAGCTTTAGAGTGTGTACTGGTCTGTAAGGTTATCCTGCCCCACCATTGTATTTTAGAAACAGAGAACTTACTTGGTTTCACAGGTTTATAGGTGGAGAGGAACTTTGCTCCAGGATGAATCGTTCCCTGAGTCCCACCAGTCTCTGATTTAGATGATATTTGGGTGAGATTTGAGACTTAGACTTGATGTTTGAATGGGTTAAGACTTTCGGAGGTGTTGGGATGAGTGAATGTATTTTGCATGTGAGAGGGACATAAATTTTGGGAGGTTAGATTGTGTACTATTATGGGTTCAATTGTGTGCTTCCAAAGTTCCTGTGTTGAAGTCATAACCACTGAGACCTCAGAATGTGACCTTATTAGGAAATGGTTATCTTTTGCAGGTGTAATTAGTTAAGAGGTCAATAGGGTGAGCCCCTAATCCATATGACTGGTGTCTGTAAAAGGGGGAAATTTGGACACAGAGACATGCACACTGTAAAACACCATGTGAAGATTAGAGTTATGCTGCCACAAGCCAAGGAACCACCAGCAGCTGGAAGAGAGGCCTGGAACAGATCCTTCCCTACAGCCTTCAAAGGGAACATGGCCCTGGTATGACAAAGTACCACCAACTGAGCGGCTTAGACAATAAAAATTTATGTCTCACAGTTTTGGAGGCTGGAAGTCTAAGATCAAGGTATCAGGAGGGCCTTGTTTTAGGACCATGTCAAATGTTCTGTCCTTGATTAACTGGGTTTATTGGTATTTATTTATTTTAATAGAAGAGACAAAAGTGTCTGAAGATGATGAAATGGAGAAGCTCTACAAATCGTTAGAGCAAGCTAGTCTATCTCCTCTTGGGGACCGGCGACCTTCAACCAAAAAGGAGTTGAGAAAGTCCTTTGTCAAGCGGTGCAAAAATCCATCCATAAATGAGAAGCTCCACAAAATCCGGACTTTGAATAGCACATTAAAGGTAAGAAATTTCGGACTGTGGATGAACTCTGTGGATGTGGCGTGAGAAAATGCTGGTTCTGTAGAATGATTTATGCTAACCACATGTGTGGGTGGAGGGTAGGGAAAGGCAGTAAAAGCCAATACAGTCTCTATAAGGTGAGTTGACCCTTGACATTCATAAAACAGTAGGAAATTCACACAGTAGCACCCAATGCAGTTTTTTTGTTTTGTTTTTTTTTGTTTTGTTTTGTTTTTGCAATAGGCCTTGATTTTTGCATTCACTCTGGTGTAAAATTTCAAATACTAAGCTCCTAGATGGCAAGGATCATGTGTAGTTTGTTTTTGTACCCTACGACCTGGAATAATAAATGTTGCTGAGAGCCTGAGATAGTCAACTGGTGAGAATACACAGTAAAATTTAATAAGATCTTGGGATTTTGCCTGATTCATTAAAGGGTGCCGTTCTTTTAGACTATATCCAGAAGAAACTTCCTACATTTCAGATATAGCAGGCTTACGTGATGCTAAGCTCTTGCGTCTGGAGCCAAGAACACCATGAGAGCTGGGCAGTGGGAAACAGACACTTCACGGTAGCAGACGAGCAGATGTTTTCACAGTGAGAATAAGGGACAGGGCACAGGATGTACTGAAGCTGTGTTCATGGCCTCCCATAACTAAAATGGTTCTTTATAACACAAGCATCCCGCTTTCACGTTTAGATTATAGCACAAACAAGTAGAGGCCAGAATACTTGGTAAAACAGTCCTGAATTAGCAGAAGATTTATAGATTCTGGAAAGCCTTGTAGACCCGCAATTTAATGCTGTTTTATACATGTCCTTTTGCATCATGAATTTGAATCCCTCTCCAGGAAGAAATAGCAGCAATCAAAAGGACAAGGCTACAAAAGATGGTGGAGTGACTCTCAGTCAGATGTCCCAGTGAGTCAGTGGAAGACCTAAGCCCCCTAAAAGCCTTGTAAAAATAAGGCTGAAAAATAAAAGGCAAAGGTGTATTTTATTTATACAAAGAAAGCCCAAATGTAGAGGAAATTCCCTAGCATTTAATGATGAAAGACATCACTAGCACTCATTTCAAAGTCAAATATGTTCTATTCCGTAGTATTTACAGAGTTGATGAATGTGTTTGGTCATCCAGTGTAATATGCCGTACTGTGTTGGGATTTTACTGTCTTATCTGCGATAACTGATACGAGTGAATACATTTTTTATTGAACAAATACTTCCCGACTCTTACTATGTATGAGGCACTACTCTAGGACGCTGGGACCACTGAGAAGACCCCACTGGACAATGGAAACATAAAGGAAAACAATCGCTATGAGATGTGATAAGTGCTATAGTTGATATCAGCTTTGGTAGCCCAGAGGAGGGAAACAGCTGCCTACCTGAGGCCATTAGGGACAATGCCATGGAGATGCTGAAACTGGCCCATCATAAGAGATGAAGAAAATCAGGAAGAGAAGGAAGTGCATTCAAGGAGGAGGAGCTGGCCTAGGCAGATGCATAAAAGTGGATGAGACGTTGCAGCCCACATTGGGAGAAGTAGGGAATAGAGGCTAAGGAGAGCCCGGACAGTTCAGGCTACTTCTAGAAGGAGAAAGACGGTGGTCTCAGCTTTCCAAAGAGCAGGAAACTCAGGATTCTGGACCTTCATCCGACCATGGCCAGGGGCTTGGAAACTGGGAGCACAGGTTTGTACAAAGAATTCAAAGGTTTTACTGACGCAGCTGGTTCTCTGTGATGTCTTGTTCTCCATGCACTATGGCCACAGACTTGAGGAACTCAGCATCTTTTTCTTTTCTTCCCAGGTATTAGTTATCTATTGCTAGGCAACAAAATACCCACAAACTTAGCAGCTACAGGCAATAGACATTCATCATTTCACAGTTTCTGTGAGTCAGGCATTTGGGTGTGGCTTGGTTAGGTGCTTCTGCTTCAGAGTCTCTTATAAGGCTGTAATCCAGGCATCAGCTGGGGCTGTAATCCAGGCATCAGTTTTCATTCCTCCACTGGGGGAGGGTGTGCTTCCAAGCTCTCTCACGTGGTTGTTGGCAGGATTCAGTTCCTCGCAGGTTGTTGGACTGAGGGTCTCAGTTGTTCACTGTCTGTTGGCTGGAGGCCACCCCCAGTTCCTTCCCATGTGAGTCTCTTCATAGGGCAGTTCCCAAAATAGAAGCTGGCTGCCTGCAGAGCAGTAAAGCTGCGAGAGTGAGCGAGCAGGGTGGGTTATACCCCAATCTCAGGAGTGACATCACATCGCATTTACAGTATTCTGTTCATTAGAAGCAAGTCGCTAGGTCAGCCTTCCTGCAGTCAAGGAGGGGAATTACAGAAGGGCATGAGTACCGGGGAGCAAGGAACATTGGGGCCATCTCAGGGGCTCTCTACCCCACCCAGCTGAAGAACTGCACTCTCTGAACATTTCTGGAAAGAAGACCTTTCCACAGATCCCTTACGCTGGGACTGATGAAATGTACCCCACGTTATGTATTCCTGTGAACCTCCGAGGAGGACATGATGATGTGGAAATTGACCTTGTTGAAAAAAAAGAGAAAAAGCACATCAACCTATTCATCAGAGAAGGATTATTTGGTACATCATGTTCATTCATGTCACAAAGCTATCAGAATTATTTTAACTGTCTTTAAAACTCAAAGCAGTCAGGATAGTGGTTGCCTTTGAGGGGGAGGGGAGAATATGCACTGGGAGAGGCCACAAGTGAAGCTTCTGAGATAAGTCTTTTTTGACTTTGATGGTGGCTACACAGATGTGTTCATTTTGTGATAATTGCATCAAGCACAAACCTTGTATGCGCGTTTTTCTCTATGTGTGTTACGTTGCAATATAAATGTTTACTTAAAAAATACTTCAAAGCCGGAGTGTGGACAAGCAAAAAGAACAGTTTCATGCAGAAACAAGGAAACTGTTTGAATAATAATGTTTGTCTTAGTAATAGGCACATTCCAGAAATGAAGAAAAATCCTCTCACTGGGACTGTATTGGAATGAATGCTCTTCATGGAAATTCTTTTAGAAAGTTGAGCAAACTATCTTGTCACACACTAAAGGCCTTTAGATTAGACCTTTAGGAGTTTCTGATAGCTCCACATCCCCGGACTTTTGGCTAAGCCTGTATTTATTTTTAAATGAATGATTAATGGAATGATTAATGGGTCCAACTGAAACTTTCTCCCAAGATTCCTCTTGCCTGTGTCAAAAGAGGAACGAGCACTTCTTTGCCCACCTGCTCTGGTAGAACACATTTCCAGTGCTTAGGTCTTAAGGCAAGCCATGTACTGAATATTTGGAGTGAAGAATGGAAGTACATTATTTTTCAGAACCCCTACCAGACTCTGCCTGCCTGCCAGAAAGCCAGGAGTATGTTGTCAAAGTGGTTCAAAGCATCCAGTGAGCCCGCTGCTCTATAGGGGAGGAGCAGGGCCTTTGCGTGATGCCTGTTGACCCCAGGGTGCTGAGTCAAGGAAGGAGCTCAGGGGGTTAAGTTGTTGCATTAATTTCCTTCCTCTCTATTCTTATCTACAGTTTTTTCTTTTATCCATAAAAGAACTAACACGGACTTGAGCTGAATGGTAAGAAATTTGCATTATTTAGAGCTAAAAACCATTTGAGAAGTGTTAGTTGAAGAGACCCTTTCCTAAAACCTTTTATCCCCTTTAGAGTGGTGGTGAATTCATTTTTGCCTTAAAAAAATCAATTTTCCAAATTTGGTTGATCTGCAAAGATCTTATTTAGTAGTTTTTTTCAATAAAATATTAGGATCTCTCTCTGCACAGATATCAAAATTTCTTAAGAACAAAGTAACACTCCTTAAGTAACTTCACATGAATAGAACTATGGTAATATTAGAGAATGAAAGCTTTTTTTTTTTTTTTCGGAAAAGATTGTTTTTGGAAGTAGAGATGTGGAGAACTCAGAGAGAAGAAAGAAAACTCTCTTGGTCCTGCTTGACTTTCTACCAGCAATCCTTCCTAGTTACCCCCTTATTAACTAACCTTTCTTCCCTCTGCTTCTGGGTCCTGGCCAACCTGCTTCATATCCCTCTTTGGTTACTTTCCTACTGCACAGTTTTCTCTCCTTCCTGAAACCCAAATATATCTTTTGATCTCCATTTATCACCACACCCTTGCTCTCTTGCTGTCAAATTATAAATCTCACCACTCAGATTACTATATGTGTGGTACTTTTCCCTCGAAATCCATATTATTCTGACCAATCTAGAAGTAGGAAAAGAAGAAAAGAAGAAAATGTAATAAAACACCCCAAATAAAATGTAAGTTAAAGCTAATTGTAGAGGACAGAAAATACATTTGTGTGCCACTAATGTTTGGGATCATGCATCAGCAGATACCTCATTTGGATAAAATACATGCTGCCAGTTCTTAGAATCCCTAGAACTATATGCAAATGTGTGGATATATCTATGTCTGTGTCTATGTCTATGTCTGTATCTACCTATATATGTGTAATATATATCTATATAACATAGTATATATTATGTAGATATAGTACAGATATATTCAATAATACGTATATCATATATATAATTATATATATATATTTTGTTTGTTTGTTTGTTTGTTTGTCCATTTATGGAGAGAATTTCCTCAGACTCTAAATAGCATTCATGATGCAAAAGAGATTAAAAGGCAAATGGGTGACTAGTTCTTTCATTTACTTCTTATTTGATGTATTCATTTTTTTCAACAGGTATTTAGTGAAAGTCTACTGTGTGTCAGTCATTCTTTCAGACACCTGGCTGTATATCAGACAAAAGCGCTTGACCTCATGAAGCTTACATTTAGGTGGAGAAAAAAATAAACAAAATAAATACGTTAAATTTGTAGTGTGCTAGGTGATGGTACATTTGATAGCAAATAGGAGAGAAGGGGAATAAGGAATGTTGAGGGACTGATTTGTAACTAGGATAAGCATGAGAAGCCTCTTTAAAAGATAGAATTTGAGTAAAATCTGAAAAAGGAAAGGGAGTGAGCCTTCAGTCTACCTGAGGCAGAATGTTTCGAGTAACAGGGACAAAAACGCACATTCCTTGGGATGGGGGTGTGCCTGGTCCATTTAAGGACGGGTAAGGAGGTCAGTGTGGCTGGAATGGGGTGGAGAGGCAAGACGGGGAGCAGAGCCATGGGTCCAAGGGGCAGCAGGGGATCATAGCCTGTAATGCCTCACTGACATTGCAAACACCTTGGCTTCAACTCAGAGTGCGATAGGAAGCCTTTGGAAAGTGCTCAACAGAGCTGTGCCATAGCTTGACATATTTCGAAGGTAGAACCATCTGAATTTTCTGGTACGTTGGGAGTAAGAGAAGGAGTCAAGGACAACTCCAGTGTCTGGCCTGAGCAGCTGGCAAGATGGAGTTGCCATGAGGTGCTTTGAGGATGACTGTGGCAGGAGCAGGTTTCAGTATGTATTGGGAGTAGATGGGGGTATTGAGAATAACAGGAAGTAAGTTTTGGATACGTTTTATTGGAGACGCCCAAATGGAGCTGCTGAAGGGATCAACAAGTATGGTGTTCAGGGCGATGGTAAGGCTGGCAAGGTAGATTTGGGACCCTCAGTGTGTAGGGAGAGGGGAAGAGAGTACGTGAAATTTCCAAGAGCACGAATGTAAATAAAACAGAGAATAGGCTAAATCTGGAGCTCTGGGGCATACCAGTGTTAAGAGATTGGGTGGAACCAGCAAAGGAGGCTGAGAATTAGCGGTCACTCTGGGACGAGAAGATTCAGGAAAGTTTGTCACAGAAGCAACATGATGAAGGTGTTCAAGAAGGAGTAGTCAGCAGTTTTAGATGCTGTTGATAAGTTGAAGATGAATAATTGATCATTGGACTTAGCAGCATGGTGGTCATAGATGGCCCTAACCAGAGCAGTTTTGGTGGAAGGATGGGGGCAGAAGCCTGATTGGAGACATTCTGTGAAAGAACGGGCGCAAGGACGTTGGAGGCAGAGAAGAGCTGAACGTTAGCAGGAATAGTGAAGTGGGCTCAAGGGAGGGCTTTTACGATGGGAGAAATGAGAGCATGCTTGTACGCCCGTGAGAATGATCACATGGAGACAGGAGACTGACGAGTCACAGGAAAGAGGGGAGAATTGCGGAAGTGAATTTCTTGAATGCGAGAGAGGAAGCACTTGTACAAGTAGAGAGATCGGGCTTCGCTAGGAGCACAGATACTTCACCCAAATGAACAGGAAGGAAGGCAGCTTATATTGGTGCTGATGTAGTAGAAGGTGCTGGGAGCTTGGGAGAACTACTCTTCTGATAGTTTCCGTTTCCTCAAAAAAATAAAGAGCAGGGTCATCAGCTACAAGGGAGGATTGGGGAGGAGATTTGAGTAGAAATGAGAAGTTTTGAAATAGTCATTTGGGAGAGGGGGAGAGAAAAGGGATAAGAAAACACAATGATTGGATAGCAGTGAAAGTGCATTTAATGGCAGTGGTCATGAATTTGAACTTTGACCCGTGAGCACAGTTGTGGATATTTAGCACGTGCCGACCTGGATCTAGGCAGAGAGATTAGTTCAGTAATGAACAGGCATTGAATGTCTACCTGTCATTCATGACTGTGTTAGGTACAGGGAATACAGGAATGAATAAAATATGTTCCCTGTCACCTTCCTTAAGAAGCTTTAGAATAGGTGGCGTGACAGAGCCATGAACATCTCAGCGTAACATGGTAAGTTCTAAGAGGGCTGGATCCCAGCATTGGAAGGCACGTGAACATACAAAAAGCTTCTCAGTTCAATCTGGGGGTTCAGAGGTTTTTTTGGAGAGCATGATGCCTGAAGTGAGTATACCTTTATGAGTTGTAGTAAAATCCAGTAAAAAAAAAACAACTGGGAAATGTTCCATGTGAAGGTCCCTCAAGGAATTAGAGTCCTCCAGTGAAGGAAGGTGAAGAAGGTCCTCTGTGCGGCACATCCCGGGGGTATGAAGTAGCAGCGTGTCGGGGAGAAAATCCACATCAACACTCTTAGAGAGGAAAGGAAGAAGGAAGTGGAGGATGGGCTCATGTCCGCGGAACCTTGGGCATGAAGGGGAACTATTAAGAATACTTGGAATTTTAGGGGAACCCCTTGCACTGTCGGGCAGAGGGTGGATACAAAGTGGGGACTGGAGGCAGGAACCTCACTTGGGAGGCTGTAGCAGCAGGTCAAGTGTGATATAGTGGACTTTGTATCCGAAAGTGGGATTATGTGCACAGGGATGAAGGGAACAGGAATAGATTTGAGATAAATGTGTCAGGTTGAGAGATCTTTTTTTGAATGTGGCGGCTGATACCTCTTATGTTTCACTCCATTCCTTGACTACAGAAAAATCCCCTAACCTGAGACAGACATTTTGGAAATGTGTCATTGGTTACAGAGGAGGCAGGTGAAGTAATATGAATAGATTGTCTACTAGCATCAGTGAAACATGCACTATTTGGATGGAAGTTTAATAGTCTTTTCTTTGAATAAAATGATAGCCTACATATTTATTCTGTATATATTAAATGTGTGAAATTTATTAAAAATGGTATAATTTAATAGAAAATAAAAAGATATATATTTTTTAAAAATAAATTTATTTATTTTTGGCTGCATCGGGTCTTCATTGCTGTGCATGGGCTTTCTCTAGTTGTGGCGAGCGGGGACTACTCTTCGTTGCGGTGCGCGGGCTTCTCATTGCGGTGGCTTCTCTTGTTGCAGAGCACGGGCTCTAGGCGCATGGGCTTCAGTAGTTGTGGCCCACGGGCTCAGTAGTTGTGGCTCATGGGCTCTAGAGTGCAGGCTCAGTAGTTGTGGCGCATGAGCTTAGTTGCTCCGTGGCATGTGGGATCTTCCCGGACCAGGGCTCGAACCCGTATCCCCTGCATTGGCAGGTGGATTCTTAACCATTGTGCCACCAGAGAAATCCCTAAAAAAAAAAAATATATATATATATATATATATTTATTTATTTATTTATTTATTTCATTATGTAAGGATAGAATGTATTGGGATCAAGGCATAAGGAATAGGATTATCCCAATATAATGAGCTCCCTGATAAAGGGATTTTCTTAAGGAAAAAGGGTAAGATATATGCAAAGCATAAGGCAACTGATGAGTTTTTAAGTGGGCTATTTCAGTGTTGGGCCAGATCCAATATATATCTCTATCTCTATCTCTATTTCTATCTCTATCTCTATCTCTGTCTCTAAAAAGATATATTTTTGTACTGACTTATGTCTTAGGAAAAGTACTATGTCCCAGCTTTACTTAGTGAAGTTTGGATGGTTAACAGCATGATTATACAATTATCCATTCCAGGAGGAATAAAGCTCACACCGAGATAGAAATATGACTGTAGTGTGGAATAGTGGATTGATCAGGGAAGAGCGACATAGGAGACCTTGGTTATATGCCTAGTTCTTCCCCTAAGTCTTGGGTGGGATGCCTACCTTCTTTGTGGTCAGCCTGTGTAAATGGGTGTCTTGCCATATCTCTTAGGGTTGTTGTAGGGACTTGAATATTAATATGTAAAAACACTTTGATAATTTTACAGTCAAGGTATATGTGAGTTTATTTGTAAAAGGGCTGAAGATGGTTTATTGAAATTAAGATAGCCACCACATCTCACTCTCTTCTCTCTCTCTCTCTCTCTCTCTCTCTCTGTCTCTCTCTCTCTCTCCCTCCCTTCTCTCTCTCTCTCTTTTTTCTACTTGGACAGTGTAAAGAACATGACCTGGCCATGATTAACCAGCTGCTGGATGATCCGAAACTGACAGCCAGAAAATACAGGGAGTGGAAGGTCATGAACACCCTGCTCATCCAGGATATCTACCAGCAGCATCAACAGCAGAGGACCCCTACGTCCACCCCCGAAGGCTCCCTCCAGGGACTCGAGAAACCACCTTCCTCTGCCTGCATTGAAAATTCTATTTGAGAAGAAGCCAGGATGCTCTCCCCCCGCATCTTACCCCAAAGCAACTCTTCACGATGTTGTAGTAGCTTAACATTTTTCCTTATAAAGGAAAACTGAAAGCCAGTTCCTGGAAGCACCAGCTCCTCCTCTAGGGATGCAACTGGGGTGAAGACAAACACTGACGCTGCATCACCAGTTTCAGTGCTTCCATTCCAGCTGGAGGGATGGAGTCCAGCTGAGCAAATGGTCTCTGTGTTCCTTCTGGGAGCCCCCGGCCATGCTAAGTTCTAGGTGGGATGTGAGAACTGTCACCTCTGTTTGTTGCTCTCAAGAGAATGACAACATTCCATGGACAAAAGATCACTTTTTACCAGGGATACTTCTTCATAGAAATACTCTGTTTTCCAAAAGAAGAATGTATATGTCCCATTTGGTAGCGTCGCTGAGTTCCCTAAGTCATCTTTTGAGTGGAGGAATGCTATCTACAGCAGTAACCGGGGCAGGACAGATGTGATATTGTGGAACCCAAATCGCTTGCCTTTGGTCCAGAATGGTGGTGCCTTTTCCACGTGTTGAGAAATACTTCATAGCAAATGGTGTGCGGGAACGCCCAAGGAGGAGGCGTGTCCTATATTCCACTCACTCAAAGGACAGCTTAATATTTTCAGACTTTATCCAGTTTGGGTAAGGGATCTGATTAATGTTTCCTTGCCACAGAACAGCTAAAGAAAACTCTCTCATTACACTTGGACACCTCTGTTCCCTCTGAGATTTTCTAAACCACTGTAGGACATAGTAATATGTCCAGAGGAATGTTTACTGCCTTTGCCCTTGGGGGTGGTAGCTATGCACAGTATAAATGTACAACCAGGGACTTCCCTGGCGGTCCAGTGGTTAGGACTCCGCAGTCTCACTGCCGAGGGGCCGGGTTCAATTCCTGGTTGGGGAACTAAGACCCCCAGGCAGTGCAGCACGGCCTAAAATAAATAAATAAGTAAATAAATAAGTAAATAAGTAAATAAATAAATAAATGTACATCCAGATTCCCTAGGATCAATATTGACAAGATGATTCTGGTGTCTGAATTGTTTTAGTATCTTTAGTATCTAAAAAAAATCAACCCAACAGAAACAGCAAAAGAGTTAAAACATGACTGTTTTATTTTTGTATGTCTGTGTGTCACTTTGTGTCCTATGTGAATAGCTAAATATAATATATTTGTTATTTAAGAATATTTATAGAAGTTCAAATTACTAGTGTCTTAAAAGATGATATTATATGTTTTATTCAGTATATGTTTCAAAGTATATACTTTTTGCTTGAGAAAAATAGGAATACTATTGATTCACTGGAGTTATTATGTTGCACTATAATGTCTGAGGAATGCTCAGGAGATCTTGTGGGATAAATGTAGGGCATGCATTAATAATCTTTATTTTCTGGCTTTTCTCTCTGCTTCTTTCTCTCTTTTTTCTCTCTCTCTCCAGAATGCTTAGATTTCTATTTGTTGTAAACGATCTTCCTAACCAGAAAAGGACTTCCCTCTTACATTATCCCTTCTAGTAAATATACTTTAAGTTTTATGCCATTTATGCCTACGTATCCTAAACCAGATGAAGCACAATTAATGCAGTCTTTTGATGGAAGACGAATAGAATTTTGGGGGTTTACCGTTTAAGAGAACTCATTTTATTAGAGAAACAATAGGAAAGTTTTCACCCACTAATCACCATGAATACTTCTCACCATAAGAATAACCGAAACCCATGAAAGACCCATTTTGGCCTAACCCCTAGCAAGTTGTCAACACAACATCGTTGGCTTTATAGTGTCAAAGTGTGTGGCTTGACATTCAAATGGAAATAACCCCCTGAATTTTATCTGCGAACTAAACGGAAATAGTTGTTGAAATTTTCCCTAAGCTTTACTAAGAAGTCTTAATACTTTGTAAACAAAAAACAACCTTAGCATTAAGGAAAAAAAAACCCCAAAAACCCAGGAAGCAAGTTGTAATACTAGAAGCTTCTGAAAGGCCATGCTAGTCAGTTTGGCGCAGGAAACATTCAGGTGCTCCTGCAACAGTTGGAGCGCACTGGGCAGGGCTCAGACCCTGCAGAGGAGGGGACCTGGCCCTCTGTGAGTGTGCTGTTGGCACAGAGAGAAGCAAACATTCAGGTCCTCAGACTGGACCCTGAAGTTTCTGGTTTGAAGGCCGGTGCTTTAATCTCTTTGCTCTAGAAATCAGCATCGATTCTTTCTGTAATTAGCAGCATCTAATTCTTCCCATAATTAGGTGGACTGTTTAGGATTCACAAAGTAACCAAAGTGGTGAGGAAAGGAGAAATAATCGCAGAGGAAAGGATGGGATGATAAGGCATTCTTCTACCTTTTCCTCTTTGGTTTCCAGCACCAACCTATAAACGTTAAACCCGTTTTTCCTAAAGTGAAGTGCTTCGAAAGCTTTTGGCCAGGGCTTGCAAATATATTCTAACGCTTTACTTTGACTTTTCATGAATACATATTTAACTGACCTTTTAAAGTCCATTGGTACCACTCCAACTTAAAGGCAAAACAGATCCGTGAGATTACTCAGTCTAGCTTTTCAGTCACTTTTCAAAGTCAGGTTCGTCGAGATGTTTTGCTTTGTTAGTTAGAACAGTTACTATGCAGAACCTCCCAAACGAAAGTTAAACTGAGATGCACGATTTCGCACCCGGCTCTTCTAGACCAAACTCACCTGCTCACTTGTGACTTCCCTTCTGAGGATGCTTTCACTCTGTGTTACGTTGTGCTAGGAAGTAGGGGCACGGCTGCCATGAGTCTCCCTCCTCCCTGTGCCTCTGCCTTGTGCGGTGGCTGCGGGGACCCAGCAGCTGGACCTGGACTGTACGTGCCATCGCGCTGCAATGGGCACAGGGCCGTGGTAGCTTTTGCAAGGTCATCCACTGGAAACCCAAAGGCCCCTTTTCCTTGAGTACAGTCTCTTCCTCATGGCCTGAAAGGTTACTGTCCCTCCTGCAGTGACCTGCTGCTGGGCTGGCTGTGGGTTGGGGTGTAACATCACTCTGCTTCCTTTCCTTCCTTCTGTAAAGTACACTGCTCGTTAGGAGCTGTGAGATCCTTGGATGGAAGGGATCCATTTATTTTGTTTTCCTTTTAAAACGTATCAGGAGATGCCAGAGACGAGCTTAGTGATTAAGGGTTAGGACCTTAACTTTCCTTTCAATTCCTTTTCATGTAATTATGCTAATTTCCTCAGACAGCCTCTAAGTCACAAACAATATCATAGAGACGATCCAGATACTTTTAAGTCTTTTGAAGAGAGGGGCTATACCAATTCCAGCCATATTTAAATTCATGGACACGTACCTCTTTGTACGATACTCTGATTGAAACATAATATTTTGATGAGGCCACACAGACGATTGAGTGAGTAATTTAGGCACACAAGGTGCCCATCCAACCGTCACTTTGTGTTGCGAAGCTGCCGTGTCCAAATGAAGTTTTAGGATGCATCTCTTCTTCGTCTAATAGAATTTGATATTTGATTGGGGTTTTCCAATGTATTTCACCTTTCAATTTTTTTGTACACTTATAAGAGGAATGGAGTCCTAGAAATGTGAGGAGACTGTCCTGCCTATGGTTTTGTAATATGTCACTAAAAATGGAAGCCCCTGAAACTAGATTTTAGCCACGCATAGGAAATGGACTGGGGATGGGCCATCCTTCCACCCAGCACTGAGAGCTGCTCGTCTCAGCAAACAAGATAACGAACCTCTACGTGTTTCTCTATGTTGTGAGACAGGAAGTGATGTTCTTACCTCCTCTGCACATCTCTATTCTTCCTCACATCACCACAGACCACAGAGAAAACAAAGAAGAAAAAAATAGATATTTATAGATATTTTAAAAAATAGTTCAATTTCTCCTGCTGTGAGAAGACTTCACTGCCCTGTTTTGATATTTCTTTGAGTCCAAAGGGGAAGCATGCCCCAGGGAGACGTCGAGCATCTCTTAATAAAGCCCAGGATTTAATTAATTAATTTATTTAACATCTTTATTGGAGTAGAATTGCTTTACAATGGTGTGTTAGTTTCTGCTTTATAACAAAGTGAATCAGTTATACATATGTTCCCATATCTCTTCCCTCTTGCGTCTCCCTCCCTCCCACCCTCCCTATCCCACCCCTCCAGGTGGTCACAAAGCCCGGAGCTGATCTCCCTGTGCTATGCGGCTGCTTCCCACTAGCTATCTATTTTACGTTTAAGCCCAGGATTTTAAACCACCATTTTAACGCCCTTGCATGATGGGGATGTGACGTTTTTTGCACTGCATGGTGTTTGGGGGCAAGATGTTAATGTAGGAATGATACCTTCAATCTCATTGTACTTTGTTCTGTCTTCTACCCTCTTTGACCGAACTGAAAAAAGAGACATGACTCATTTCTCCTGCTCTGTGTGTTTGAGGATGACTTGTAAGATAAAAATAAAAACAGGAGAAAATAGATCTAGTAAAATGACCTGGAAAACATTGGAAATGTCCCAGTGGTGTTCGTTTTCTGCCCTGCAATGTTGCTTCCTCAAAATAAAAACTCCCTGGGAAGTGTGGCATGGCTGGGCTTTTATCGTCTACAAAGGGTTATAGCGCCCTCTGGTGGCAGCCGCAAAATAATTGATTCGAGACGATCGATGTTTTTATTATTAAATGAAAAGATTTAATTACGTTGGGAAATCTGTTTCCACAACAACTGATGTGGCCTCCTCCAATGGTCTTCAGCTTACAGATTTCTTCGTATCGAGATATTTATATTTTTCACAATTGTCGGTGCACACAATTTGACTCGTTACTAGGCACCCACATTTTGTTTAGAGAATCTTAAAAATTTGAAGATTATAAAAGTTACAACCAGTAACACATAAGCTCCTTAAAATACGTAAGATATCTCTGTGAAAAAGGAACAAAGAAAATATTGAAGTAGATAATAAATTGCCTTTTTGCTGGATCCACTGATGAGAGGAAGTTAGCCTGCACTGAACTTGATTCACACCTCCTTGTTTGCTGTCTACACAAAGTGTTATTTTGTTTCCTCTCTCTCTCCAAATTTTCACTTTACATGCTGAGGCCCATCCTTTTTTTCCTCCATCTGCCACCACCAAATCTGTCCAGGCTCCCACACGGAAGCAGTAAAAATTATTCTAGACCAAAGAGATTAGCAAAAGGCATTGATACAGTACGTTCTTGATTTCTAGAACAATCTTGCATTCGTTTCCATTGCTGCTGTACCAAATCATCACAAATGCAGTAGCTTGAAAATTGTGTTTTCTTCCAGTTGTAGATTCAGAAGTCTGACACCAGTTTCCTTGAGCTAAAATCAAGGTGTGGTCAAAACTGTGTTCCTTCGGGAACCTCCGAGGAAGAATCATTTCCTTGCCCTCTCCAGGTCACCCACATTCTTTGCCTCTTCCTCCATCTTCAAAGGCAGCAAGGTATCTCTCTATACCTTTTCTCTCTAGTCACACCGTCCCCAGACTGACTCTTTTTGTTTTGTTTTTTTTTAACATCTTTTTTGGAGTATAATTACTTTACAATGGTGTGTTAGTTTCTGCTTTATAACAAAGTGAATCAGTTATACATACACATATATCCCCGTATCTCTTCCCTCTTGTGTCTCCCTCCCTCCCACTCTCCCTATCTCACCCCTCTAGGTGGTCACAAAGCACCGAGCTGATCTCCCTGTGATATGCGGCTGCTTCCCACTAGCTATCTACCTTACGTTTGGTAGTGTATATATCAGACTGACTCTTTTAAGGACCCTAGGATTACATGGGCCCACCTGGATAGTGTAGCAACAGGTTGCTTCTCTGTTTTAGCAACCTGAATACAACCTGCAACCTTTATTCCCCTTTGTAACATAGACTCAGGTCCAGTGATTCATGGTCGTCATTCTGCCGACTGTAAACCTCCATTTCAAATATCCTGCTTAGTCCCCCTGAACCATCAATTTCTTCCAGAAATTCCAGGACATCTAAATTTTCATGACAAGCATGAAATCCTTTGTCATACCATGTGGCTTGAATTTGGTTTCATCAAAGTATGTTCACCACAGGGAAAGTAATTCCATCTTTATGAGGAGAAAGGGGAAAAGTTTTCTAGTTTTTAAAGTCACACATACACAGGTTTGACAGGTACAGTAGTTTCACAATCAGATCAAGTTTTAATAATACCTGCATTTAAAGACAAAGCATTAGAATGTCACTGTTGAGAAATGAGTATCATGATGCAGAGGATAATTCAGGCCTCAAAATCTTAGGTTCATGAGCTGCTCTGTGCCATGTCAGACTGGCTGAGGGCTCTGGACGAGTCCCAGCTTTCTCTCCCATGAGAGTCGCAGAGACTCTTGTGAGAGCGTGATGGTGTTCAAATGTACTGACAGGCATAGAATTTCGATAGGCCCCGGTCCTCATAAATCACAATCCGAGTATTATATTTGCCTTTTCTCTTAAAACACCCAAACAAGCCTATCTTTACAGGTAATTCCCGGATGCTGGTCTGCTTGTTTATCCCGTCTCGTGGTTGAGGAAGCCATACGCACTCTGCCTACACCGAGGTCTCTGCTGAATGTGTGTCGGCAGTTCTGTCCAGAGCAGATGGTGTGGGGAAGGGACAAAATTCCCAGGCAAACAGGGTGTCTGGCTGTTTTGCCAGTTCTTATCCTAGCACCAAAGGTGGTTGTCGTGGACACCGTGGATGCCCGCCCAGACCCCTTCACTTGGCCAGAGCTTTCATGCCTCAGGATTTGCACTTAACTGCGTCCCCCATTTCCAGAAAACCGTCCTCAGCTAAATGAGAGCCACTTAGCCAGGACGTCATGTCCCTCATTCTCAACCAGGGTGGCCGTGGCCAATTAACGCCGAGGCCAGATGGCAGCACTTGAGAATCACAAGCAAATGTAGTCAGAATTACTGGAATGGACGTAGTGACAGCCTGGGTCTGCTGCTGACCGTATGGGTCTTTGGAGACTGCTAATAGAAAATGGTACCCCAGCGACAAAAATACATGGGAAGCCAACAACATGTAGAAATACCTTCAAGGGAAATTGGATACAGGGTACAAATTCTCAGGAACCACCCCCAAATAATATGGCCAATGGGTTACAGGAGGGGCGGGGCATATACACGCCAAGTGATAAATAGCCTATGTCCTCTAATTTCTTTCTTTCTTCCTTCCTTCCTTCCTTCCTTCCTTCCTTCCTTCCTTCCTTCCTTCCTTCCTTCCTTCCTTCCTTCCTTCCTTTCTTTCTTTCTTTCTTTTCTTTCTTTCTTTTAAAAATTTTTGGCCACACAATGTGACATGTGCGATCTTAGTTCCCTGACCAGGGATTGAACCCACACCCCTTGCAGTAGAAGCGCGGAGTCTTAACCACTGGACCACCAGGGAACTCCCTCTTATTTCTAAATGTACAATTGGAAATGCCATGCTTAGCAGCTGGAAGACTTCTCATGTCAGTTCTTTGACCAGTAATAGCTACTGTAGTAAAAAAAAAAAAAGGCCAAATAGAAGTCCCTGAAGCTGCCTTCTTCAGGAAAGATAGTAAATGAAAATCAACATTGCAACCAAGGGGAATGGCAGAGACTAGCGCCACCCTAAAAGACTTTGAGGTACAGGGGTAGTGGTTCCCACTCATACCTATTCAATTTACAAGTTTGTCTCCTGAAAAACCAAGATGAATCATGGCAAATGATGGCGGATCCTTGCCAACTTAACCAAGTTATAACCCCAGCTGTAGCTGCGGTGTTGGACGTGGTCCCTTTACTAGAGCAGATTACAGCCTCAAGTACATAGACCTTGGCTGGGTAAGGGGACTCTTCAATATCCTTCATTTTACATTTATAGGAGACGGATGACAATACACATTTATGGTCTTGCCCCAGGTCTATGTTTATCTCTTGCTATTGTCACAAAGTAGTTAAAATGGAACCAGACCATTGGAACATTCCACAGAAAATCACATTGATTTACCATATCGATGACATCATGTAATAAACAATAAAAACTTGATGAACAAGAAGTGGCAGGTGCTTCAGAGGCTATGATTTGACACAGGAACTCCAGAGCGTGATAGATAAACCCGTCAAAGATTCAAAATCTTACTAAATATGTGAAATATCTAGGGGTCCAATTGCTTGGGGAAAACCAGGACATCTCAAGCAAAGGGTAACTTATCATACCTTAGACTACTACCAATAAGAAAGAAGCGTTATGCTTGGTGAGACCGTTCAAGTTTTGAAGGCAACACATCCTGTAATTGGGAGGATTGTTCTGACTTTATCCACTGAGTGACAGGGAGAGCTTTCAGAGCCCAAAACAAGAATGGGCTCTACAGTGAGAATAGGCTGTGGTGCAAGCAGTCCTTCTCTTGCTTGGGCTATACGACTTGGCAGCTCCCATGGTAGTAGAGATTTATACAACACAGAAAGAAAGAACGTGGAGTCTATGACAGCTTTCAACATGAGAGTCCCGGCACAGGTCCCTAGGATTCTGGACCAAGGTCCTGCCATGGCGTCTCTGCTGGCTTTGCAGCCAGAACTAACCATCAAGAGGTGAGTGCTGTGAGACATAACTTCAGGGTGGCCCAGAAGTAATTTCTTGTAAAATGGAAGGGGCACATCCAAGGCTGGGCTTAAGCAGCTCGAGGGGGCACAAGGAAATGGCATAAGCAGGTGAATCGGACACCTCGGCCACCTGTCACTGTCGCACAGTCATCTCCCTTAGTGTAACATTGACCCCATGGGAAGTCTTCATTGTCAGACAGAAGAGGAAAATGCCTGAACCTAGGTAATTGGTGGGTTGACTTTATATGTTAGTTCAAGCCAAAAATGAACTGTTCAGCTGCCCTACCATCTCACTTATGGGTGACTCTGAAAGCCAGTGGTGAGCAGCAAACCTCCGTCAGAGCTTCCGGCAGTGCGACTGGTTATCCAGTTTGCGTGGAGAGAGGGGTGGCCCAGGTGACACTGAGGACAAAGAGGCCTGGGGGAGAAGCTTGAGGATCTACCCCTGGGAGAGGGCATAATGTGTGAGAACCTGATCTTTGTATTGATGTTCATACCCATCAGAGAGCATCCCTTTCAGAAGAAGCACTAAGCAACCCAGTAGACGGATGCGTCGGCCAATTGATGCCCAGTAAGCTGTGGCTGGAGGTGGATTTAGTGTGACTCCAGTTTGACTTTGGCTCCGTTACTGAAGCTCCGACAAAACCGTAGGTTCTGCTACTCAAGAGCTGAGAGCAGAAATGGCTCATTTGTTCATTCGTGCTTCTCCAGGGTCTGATATTGGCCTATAATCAGAATGTGACAAATAACGATCGCTTTGACCACACCAGGACAGCAGCTGAGAGATCAGGGTGTAACGAAAGGGAAGCGGTCTGCAGGAAGTTTGAAGAAAGGGTGCCCTTTCCCAGACTGTAGTCAACTGGGCTGAAGGTAGAGATGGCGCCCCCTGGGAGCTGACCTATTAAATCTCTGTTTCTCTGTCCAGTAGTTTTTTAGAGTTTTCTGAGGCTGCATTGTGATTCTCGCGAGGCCCTTCTGTGAGCAGCCCCTCATAAATAAATGGCTGAACTTTATTTTTAAGGTTGATGATGAAATAAATCATAGGTCTGGGAAGAGTGTGAGATGGAAAGCTGGAGTTCTTAAAAACCTTACTTCCTCTGGGGAGGATGAAAGCTGTGGTTCTTTTGCTGTGATAATGACAGACTGTCAGTGTCTGTCTGCCTGAGCCCTGCTCACTGACTAAATGCTGGTAACTGCTAATTGCTTCAAGAAGAAACTGACTCACAGCCCGAGAGTGACTTGCATATCAATGTTTCAGGCCCCTGGTGCTGGTTTTCTTTGAGAGCTGGAGTGTCGTGACTGGAGTCTGCACGCTGGTTTCTCCAACTTCCTGCAGGTTAGGACCGGTTCAAGTGTGACTCTGGCCAAGAGATATCCTTACCGGGAAATGTAACACGTGGGATCAGTGTTCCTTGTTGCTGGCCATTTCAGTCCTCACATCATGTTTTTCATTTTATATACACTGGAGAAAATGAAACGCTTTTGATTAAATTTCTAGCAAGCTAGGAGCTGATGTAAGTGGCTACCCACACTTGCCGGGGTCCTTCGGTGTTTTCTACTCTGACTGCTTCTCTGAAAATGTATTAGCCTGCTACAGACTGATGGCTGTGTTAGACACAGCTGCAGCCATGATGACACCCTTTCTTTCCTTCAGGACAATTCTAAACTAAAAGCGTGTTCCGACACGGGGAGGGGGAAGGGTAAGCTGGGATGAAGTGAGAGAGTAGCATCGACACACGTACACTACCAAATGTGAAACAGATAGCTAGTGGGAAGCAGCCGCATAGCACAGAGAGATCAGCTTGGTCTTTGTGACCACCTAGAGGGGATAGGGAGGGAGGGTGGGAGGGAGGGGATAGGGAGGGAGGGTGGGAGGGAGGGGATAGGGAGGGAGGGTGGGAGGGAGGGGATAGGGAGGGAGGGTGGAAGGGATACGCAAGAGGGAGGGGATATGGGGATATATGTATATTTATAGCTGATTCACTTTCTTATACAGCAGCAACTAACACACCATTGTAAAGCAATTATACTCCAATAAAGGTGTTAATAAATAAATAAATAAATAAAAAGCATGTTCCCAGTGTATACCCCGCCCTCCACTTTAGGGGCTCTTTCTGACACTCCAGTGACCAGATGAGAGAGAGGGAACATGGTCAGAGCGAAGATGGACAGGGGACTCCTCAAGGGGCCACTGTTATTGATTGCTGTCCTTTTCCGTTGCAGCTGCTGAACTCTGTGTATTTTCTTGTTTGTAGTTTGCTCCTAGTTGGAAGAAAAGTAAGAGGCAAGAGATTGCAAGGGGAGAAGTCAATGACTTGGAGATGTACCATGAAGGGGACACATTTTTATGTCCCCTAAGGGAGAAATATAACCTTGCTCATGATCTCTCCAATGTCTGTTACACATCTGATACGTTTCCCATCTTTTCTGCGGGATTCAGATACTTGCTGCACAAGGCAGGACTCATCAATTCTGGGATGCCCACCTTGGCTGTCTCCCTGCCCTCCAAGCATGTGGGCAAAGCTCCCAAAGGTCTCTTCTGTGTGTTCAACCTGGAAGGCATGCATATGAGAATTACCTGGGGACTTCTAAAATGTCCTGATGACCAGGGCCCACCTCCAGACACTTAACAGATATAATTCATCTGGAGCAGGGCCCAGGCATTGGTAGTTTTTATTTGAAAATAATCAGATGATTTAAATTAATAACTGGGATGAGAATCACTTCTGTATGAAGACACTCTAAAATATTAACACTATCAAAAGCCACATAACTGTCACTTTTTTTTTACTGAAAACTTTCTGCATATCGTCTAATTTAATCCTCATGTCAGTTATTAATGATTATGCCCCGGCAGAAACAGGCTCAGGGAGGTTAAGAAAATGCTAGTGAGTAGAAGGGGTGAGGGGTTAAACCTGGTCAGTGACTCGAAAGCTCAGAATTTTAATTACTACACCATTACAGACGCTGCTTTAATATTCTTTTACACGGGGATCTGAGCCCCTTGAAGGAGAAGATGGAGTCTTTTTATGGCTCTCTTTCTAGTGCTCGGCACTATGCCTGATGGTAGTTGGACACGATGAATACTGTATGTTGTTCAAGAGTTCCAGGGCCTTTCAGTAGCGAGATGGGTCTTGGCACTGACTTCTGGGTCTTCAGAGAGTTCAAAACCAAAATTCAGCTGAATACGTTTCAGAGATCCTAATGGCTTTATTCATGAGTCAGGCAGCATCCGACCCAGCATATAGAGAGGAGCTCCGAAGAGCTCTACAAGGCAAGAGATGTTGTAGGCAGAGGGGAGCAGGACGAGTAAGTTGTACTAGGCAGAAAAGTGGGTTGGTTATTGCAAGTTTACCTTCCTTACAGAGGAGAGCGGGGATTTGTCAGGGAGATTACCTATTAATGCTGATCAGGTGATTCCTAAGTGACTGGTTTAAGATTCCATTTCTGGGAGAGCAAAATCTGTATTTCAGTCTTGGTTGGGTGACATGTGGCTTAGCACAAGCGACTCCATTTTGAGCCTTTTGACTTTTTTTTTTTTTTTTTTTTTTTTTTGCAGTACGTGGGCCTCTCACTGTTGCGGCCTCTTCCGTTGCGGAGCACAGGCTCCGGACGCACAGGCTCAGCGGCCATGGCCCACGGGCCCAGCCGCTCCACGGCATGTGGGATCTTCCCGGACCAGGGCACGAACCCGTGTCCCCTGCATCGGCAGGCAGACTCTCAACCACTGCGCCACCAGGGAAGCCCCTGCCTTGTTTTTAACAAGAGTCACTTCTACTTTTGCACCTGGCTCCTGCGAATCCCTCTGCCTCCAATGTCACATTATCCTATCCATTGATCTCCACACCACACTTATTCGCTTTATCTTACCCACATTTTCCTACTTACTTTTCCAGGCTAACTTGGCTGAAATGGTTTTTCTTTCTTTGACCTCTCATGGCACTTAACACATGTATTATATTATTTGATTTATGACTAAATCTGTACCATTCTGTGTTGTATGTATAAAGATCATATACTCCCATTTGGATTTGTAAGATGATTGGAGTAAGACTGTAAACAGACCAGAATCTTCTGTTTTGAATTTCCAATAACCCCCAATACTCCAGCTATAGAGCACTTGCTAATTAATGTCTGTTTAAATTAGTCTGTCCAAATTACAGAAAAAAGTATTTCTAACATTAGAAAATAAAATTATTGGCATAAAGAACTGAATATATAAAGGTTTATCTCTTTATTTAACCATAAAATAATTCATTAATCTTGCACAAGACATGCCACAGAAAATAAACATATTCAGCGACAGATACGTTTTTAAATAGTAAATATACTCTTATCTAATTCTTTTTATCACTGTAAATAGCTGTAATTCTTCTCCTTACCATAAGCTCACCTCTAGCTTTATTTTTCCAATCATGGGCTTTTATTTATATTTCATTTGAATGTTGGGAAATAATTTTTGAAAGAAGTAGTATAATGTGAAAGTTAAGAGCATACTTTTGAAATCATTCACTCCCTGGTTTACTAAGGAGAATATAATCTCTCAGTCTTGATTTCCGCATCTGCAAAATGGGATAGCAGTGGTATTGCCTGAGAAGGTTGTTGTCAAGATTAAATGAAATAATAATTATAAAGCACTTAGTGGAACATCTGTAGTTTGCACTTGATGAATGTTCACGATATCCATATTATATCTTTATTATCATTATAAGAGTTTTAAAATGAGTGCCCTTTATATTCCCAACTAGTCGTGGGGACTTTTCTCAGCAGGTAGGTGTGGGCAGCTACCTACTACTCTGCTTGCCTCACTCTTTTGCCTTCCTATCGTGAGCGAACAGGTGGGAACCCCTTCAAAGCTCACTCCATCCACATCGCGTGGGTGGATCCCAAAAAGCAGTAGCGGTTTTCATTGCACTCCCCACATATTGGAATCTAAGGAGCTGTACCTTTGTGTTGTGCCTACATTTCAGAATGTGGCTTGGCCTCTGTCTATGGGGATGCTGGGCCAGTGGGGGAAGAGGACTCAGGAAAGGAGCTGAGTGGCTGAAGGTTTAGGTGGGACATGAGGTCCCCTAGCCATTCTAAAGAGGGAGCAAAAGGTCAGCATGAGAGATTTAGATGAGCTTCGTCTGCAGAATCACTTGGCTACATATGTGGCATCTCTTTCTACATTATTCAGCTGAAATTTGCTACCATTGTTTTACTAGAAGAGTCCAGGATAGGCGAATGTCGTAAATTCCTATAGAGGTTTCTCTCATTTCTACTTCTGTCCTTCTACCTTGGGCAGAGTATTTTTCACATTAAATATTCAGCCTCAGAATGGAACTCTGGTGCAGTCAGGAATGGGGAAGGCAGGGGGGAGTGGTGACAGAGAGATGGAGAAGCAGGATCCCAGGAAAACAGCACTGGTGACAGGTTGTGACACAGGTAAGATTGTGCATAGGATCCCTTTGATATGGCTTCTCACTCTTTTATGATAACCAGGTCCCAACAAATTCATTCAGTCACTCCCACGTGACCAACCAGGTCTTGCTGGGTGTAATGTCTCAGGCTTTCAGCATGGGCAGAACTGAATTACGTCTTTATAGGTTCTAAACATGCAAAAGATAGTGGTTCCCCACCTTCCATATGTAAATTAAAATAGTGAAAATACTCAACACTAAAAAAAAGAAAGTCCAGTGAGCTTGAATTTTTCTATTATGATTATATTGGTTCTTCCTTAGGGAATATTGAATATCAAATTCTTTCAATTTTCCCTCTATCCCGGTGTTTTTAATACACCTGCTTTATTTTCCTCTAAGAAAGGGCGTGTCTAGATTCAGTGGGGAAGCTTGGCACTGCTCCAGTATCAGGCTGCAATGGGAAGAGTTTGAATGGGGCTCCAACTACTGCTTTCATCGTCTTAGAGCATCCGTGTGTCCCTGCCAAAGCTGAGAGGCTCTGGAGGCCTGGATATGAGGCCCAGGTGGCTCAGAAACATCGGGCACTGTGGCTGGTCCAAGCCTTTCCTATGCCACCATGGAGCCTGTCACTAGGGAGAAGACAGAATTTATTTATTTATTTAACTGTCATCATTTTTCATATGCATTATCTGCAGTAACACTGTGACAGCTCCATGCCGTGGACTGACACACAACACGTAGAACAGATTGATCATATTTGGTCTCTAGGGAACTAATCAATGTTTTAAAATTGCCTAAATCTACCATTCTGAGCCGTCTCATTCCACTAGGAAAACACAGGGGTTTTTCCTCTCTTTAAACAAAAAATTAAATACCAATATAACCACCCGTGGGGCTTCCCTGGTGGCGCAGTGGTTGAGAGTCCGCCTGCCGATGCAGGGGACGCGGGTTCGTGCCCCGGTCCGGGAAGATACCACATGCCACGGAGCGGCTGGGCCCGTGAGCCATGGTCGCTGAGCCTGCGCGTCCGGAGCCTGTGCTCCGCGGTGGGAGAGGCCACAACAGTGAGAGGCCCGCGTACCGCAAAAAACAAAAACAAAAACAAAACAAAATAAAACAAAATAACTACCCGTAAATAAATGTTATGACAATGACGTGTAAAAATTCACAATAAGGCCAAAGCCCTCTTTCTGTTTGCATGCCGCTCAGCTCTGTCCCGCAGAACCCTCTGGAAAGGTGAGTGGCTTTCTTCCGGAGGAGCGTGGGCTGAGGCCGTGCGGGCCTCCTACTTCTCCTTCTCTCACCTTTGTTTCCTTTCCTCTCGCTTTTATTTGTTGTAGGAGAGACGTCAGCCTTAGTACCGGACTCGGTTCTAAAAGGTTGAGGAGCATTTCCTGTTGCAAAGCTGGGTGTTTCCAATGCTTACCTGGACGGAGGACGCCTGCTTCCAAGGCCCTGGCGTTAACAGGCAGCTTCTGCTCCATCCCAGCCGCTGCTCCTGGCTTCAGGGGGGGCGAACCGCAGCATCACTGGGCTGCCGGCTGGTCGGACGATGCTGAGAGCTGGTGATGGTACCCAAAATAGCGATCGTGCCACGGAGAGATCTGTGACGTTTGTTTGAAAAGGGTGTGTGATAAAAGATTGAATCTTTTTTTTTTCCAAATGAAGAAGCAATAGTTCTGTCGTTTTAAACATACACAATACGTAGGAGACTTGTTCGACTTAGAGTGGAAAATTATGCCAGGGACAAAGTCAACACAAAGAAACAAACAACAAAAAGTAGCAAGAAAGAGAAATGGGTAAGTGCAGCTCTGCGAGCCTGGCAGCTCTTTACGTCAGGGTTACAAGTGGCCCTCGGGTGTCCGTCTGTGTGTCTGTCGGTCCTACACATGGAAATGGAGGTGGATTAAATTCATCAGGTAGCTGCTCTAACGTGGAAAATTTGCAGATGTCAAGGGAGAAGACAGAAATTAAAAGAGAACTAAAGTTTCCCTTAGATCCGGACAAAGATTCAGGCTATCAATATCCCTTAGGATGGATACACAGACTTGATAAGGGAAAACAGCTATTCTCGTAGACTTCTAGTTATTATGGTCTATCTTGGTTTTGCAAAAGACATCTACAATCAATTCCATGATACGCACAGTGAACAAAGCTTTGTCAAGAGGTGGAGTACAGATTTGACCTAAAGAAATGATCTAAGGTTCAGTCTGCCATGAAACTGCCCCTGGAGGTCCCATGATCCCGTAGGGGATGGGTGGGAAATAAAGAAGAGCTCAGAGGTCTTCTCTTTTCACCATAAAATTTAATTTAGGTAGAGTTCCTGCCACCTATTTTTGATAAGTGGTTTAGCTACTATTCCCATTTCCTCTTCTCAAAGAGTGTTTTCCTTTGACTCTTGTCCTAAAAATGCGTATGAATTTTTAAATGAGCTGCTCAGACAGGCAGTTTCTGGGAGAGAACTGTCTGTACTTTTGTAGGACTGCCTGACTGCTCCTGCTATCTGGGTCGATAAGTTGGAGGGGAAGAAACCTGAGTCATGGTTGAATATCTTTTAACGAGTTGCTGATTTGTGTGCATTTTACTGCATGCAATGTGGCTTCTGGATGTATTATGTCCAGCCCTTTTAGTGCTGAGAATGTTCCCTGCCTCAGTCTGGGAGTTAGATGAAGGGGAAGGGATGGGTGGAGAAGAGGATGGGTAATTTGGGCACAGCTGAAGTACCAGAGCCATTGTATCTGCTCTCATCATCTCAACATCCCAGAGAACTCCATGTCTTCCATGCAGATGTAAAGTGGTTCAGAGAGGGTAGCCTGCCTCTCCTGCCTCTCAGATCAAAATTTGGACTGAATGTTGGCGCACTGGAAAGGAGCACATTGCTGACTGTGTTTACTCTAAAAGGGGACGACTTTCCCCCGCCACCACTAGGCATGAAACAACTTCTCTGCTTTCGGGTTCTCAGCACCTGGGTATGAACATAACCCTACTTTCAAGGCAGGCGTCTGGGAATTTCGGTGGATGGAGTTGGGTATCGATGCTGCTTCCTGGTGATCTTTCAAAAATGCCAATCTAATCATCTGACTTAATAAAGTATACATTTCTTAAATAACATCCAAGTCCCTTAAAATTTGGCTTTAGCCAAAGTTAAAGCTTCTTCCGTCATTCAGCTCTCAAACCCTATGCCCCAGTCATAAGCCATTTCCGGTAGGCAACACTTTATATTAATCAAAATGCCTTTGGCCTTTTCTGTAGAAATCAACAAGCTGTCTCAAAAATTTGTATGGGAACTTAAAGGACCAAGAATAGCAAAGTCAATCTTGAGGATGAAGAACAAAGGAGGCCATATGCTATTAGATAATCAAGAATCATTGTAAAGTTATGGTATCTAAAATAGACCAATGGCCCAGAGTAAACATAAACAGACCCACACATATAAGGTTACCTGAATTACAGCATAGGTATGCTGCAGTGCAGAGGGGAAGTAGTCTTTTCAGTCAGTGGTGGTGGACCAATTGGATGTCCGTATGGAAACAACAATGAATACTGTGCCTACTGTGCCTTCTTCATTTAATACATATAAATAAATTAATAAATACATTTGTTAAAAACTGACAAAATGAAACATTGGCAAGGTTGTGTAGCAGTGGAACTCTCTCACACACTGCCCGAGGGAGAGTAAATTTGTGAAGTCACCTGAGAAAACCATTTGGTATTCATTTACCAAATAATTCCATCCCCAGGTACGTACCCAGGAGAAATGCATATATTGATATAGGTGCACCAGAAGATATGTATATACTAGTATTGTTTATGATAATCTCAGACTGGAAACAACCTGACTGTCCATCAATAAGTGAAGGGATGAATAAATTGTGGTATATTCACACAGAGTATGAAGTCCCTTGGATGTCATGCAAAGGGATTGGACTTTAATTGTTAGGTAATAGAACACCATTCAGAGGTGTTCAGCAGAGAACAGAGTTGTGAATGAAGAAGTTGTATCTGGTCATGCTATGCAGAGAAGATGTTTGCACATATTGGGATTTGGACACAGGTTTTTCTTTTCAAAATGTTCAGGTTTACAACTCTTTATTTTATTTTATTTTTAATTTTTGCGGTACGTGGGCCTCTCACCGTTGTGGCCTCTCCCGTTGCGGAGCACAGGCTCCGGACGCGCAGGCTCAGCGGCCATGGCCCACGGGCCCAGCTGCTCCACGGCATGTGGGATTTTCCCGGACCGGGGCACGAACCCGTGTCCCCTGCATCGGCAGGCGGACTCTCAACCACTGCGCCACCAGGGAAGCCCTACAACTCTTTTTTAATATATAATCTGGAGTGATCCAATGTTATTTTGAAATACTTTTTTCTTACCATAAAGTGTTTTCATGTCAAGATTGCTTCTACATTCAAAAGATCATACCTAACAAATTAAAGTGTGCTTCAACTTTCACCCTGTTGAACTTCTTGTTTCTTGTAAAGAATTTCATTGCTTAAGACATTGAATTCATTTCAAAAAATGGACTAGAAGTGAATGAAACTTTGTTTATTTTCAACTATGGACTTTACAGCAGAGGATTTTTTTTTCTCTTTGTACAGTTTGGTCGGCAGTTCTAGCTGAAGGAGTCATGAAGTTAAGATTAGGGACACTTGAGTTCTAAAAATAGAAGTAATTCGTGAAGAGAGAAAGCCCACTTCTTTCACTCATTTCTAAGTGCTTATTCAGTATCAAAGTCATCTGTTAGTCTGATTCTTAGGCTCTTTACGTACAGTGGAACATTTACCTGGAGAATATTCTTTTTAAACAGGCCAGTTATTATGTGTGAATGAGAAAGACAAGAGGAAATTCTAGATTTCTGTTATTATCAGGTTTTCTTTATTGGTCATATATATCATCACACATTACATGCAAAAAAATCACAATATAGACCAAAATGTATATATATTCCGTCACAAGAGTAATACAATGCAAAAGTTTATGTTTTTACACACAACTATCTTAAACTGTCAGATAGGAATAATGTAAAATTAATTTAGCGATATGCTCACTCTTTGATGTACGGGTCAACATTTTGATCTGCATATGAGACCGTTGTGATTTGACAGATCATTCTTTTGAAAGCTACAGCTGATCATCCTATCCTACTCGGAAATGTGCATTAAATGATAGCTTGGTCTTTACTGCAAGTGAAAATATTTGTTTTTCAACAGTGAAAAGGACATTCTGATGGGACTAACACACTAATTAAAACCAAAACATAAACAAAAAGCTAAAGAAAAACTACCAGACCATCAAAATGAAAAGAATGCTGTATATTTTTAAAACATTCTCTTGTGTGTGTTACCGTAACCAACAATATATTTATATGTCTCTATTTTCCTGGCAGGGGCACATAGGTGAAGTACAGATACCAGGCAATACTTTTGTCTTATTGTGATGAAGACAGATACGGGAGGAAGATCTGAAAAATAAATACAGGAAGCATGTTGTATTCATTGTTAAATTTATGGATTTCATGGTATGTTTCAAAAGATGTGGTTATGGGCTTCCCTGGGGCGCAGTGGTTGAGAGTCCGCCTGCCGATGCAGGGGACACGGGTTCGTGCCCCGGTCCAGGAAGATCCCACGTGCCGCAGAGCGGCTGGGCCCGTGAGCCATGGCCACTGGGCCTGTGGGTCCGGAGCCTGTGCTCCGCAACGGGAGAGGCCACAACAGTGAGAGGCCGGCGTATAGCAAAAAAAAAAAAAAAAAAAAAAAAAAAAAAAAAAAAAAAAGATGTGGTTATGATTTCATTATTTGGATACAAAAATCTGTAAAACATGAACTATTCTAGACTGTCTTTTTATGTTACTAGTTGGCATTTCTTCTACTTGCTCTTTAGATAATTAATTGCTGCAGGAAAGCTGAATCCATAGGCAGAACAGCAGATCTGTTTCTTTTCGTTTACTCCCAATACTTTCAAGGAAAATGATCAGTTCTGCTCTTCTCTCAGACCCTGGATGGGAGCCACTTGAATGAGATCCATGCATTGGGTTGATTGCTTATGTTAGGTTTGACTTTAAGCTATAGAAACAGGAAGTAACAATTCTGCTACCATTTCTATTGCTGGGGAGAAAAGCAGTTTGTGGGCAAGGACTTGTTTAAAAATATTTGAACTAAGTCAACTACAGAGAATCTCATTTAATGAAACATATTCCTTTATGATATTTTCCCCACAGAAACATTATGGTTACCTTTATAAACTAAATGTTTTTAGTTACCTGAATTTCAAATGTAATTGAAAACATACAGCACATCTTCTCTTTTCTAATGGAAATTACCTTTAGAAAGCAAAAATGTCTCAATAATGTTACAAAAAATTTAATAACAAGTGACAGAGCACCTAATATTGATTCAGACTTTTTTTAAACTTGTCTTTTTTCTCCATTTGATAGAGCAGATTTTTCAATTTCTTTTTTCTTTTAAAGCACCACTTGCAAAGTGGTTTCTTTTTTTCATTTAACAGAACAAAATGAAAACAAGAAACTTGTTATTTTAAGTTTCCAGAATTACGTCAGTAGATGAAAAGTTTCAGAAAATGTTTTATGAAGGGAAGGATGAGTTAGTGGAAACTGGCATTTCTTCTTTAATTCCCATTAAACTAATGGGAATTTATATGCCAATATAAATATATAGGTAAGTTTATATAAATATATATATTCCACTTATATGAGATATATATTCACATTTAATGGGACATATAATGGAAAATATATATGCCAATATTCCTAATTTGTTTCTCATTAAATTAATGGGAATTTATATTCTGATATTCATAGAGCAGAAATTTTTTATGGTGGGAGTATTAAATTATAAACAGCAGCATTGAATTTTATGGATTCAGAATTGATGACCATTCAAGCTTTTCATTGAAATTGATGGTTTGGGTGGAGACCATAGCATCATTTAAAGTTCAACTTAAGATTTAAATAGAGAATGTGTAGTTGAAAGCATTTTCTAATTTTCATTTTAAGTTTACAAGTAGTTTATTGAATCTAGACTTTCAAATGAGGAGCTACATTTTCGATAAATTTCATTTTATTAATTGCTTTCTATTTTGATTACAATTACCATATAATTTCCAAGGCTTCATTTTGCTATGGGGTGTGTATTGGTGTGTGTGTGCCAATGATAGCTATTTTAAAGGTTATACTGTAAAGTACCTGATTGATAACAGAAACTTCATCCAAACTAGCCATTTAAAAAATCACAGGGTTCTCTGATCCTCGAGAGGCTGCAGAGCTATTCCTAACAGTTAGGGAGTCACATGTTATCAGGCCATGAACTAAATAAATATGTTTGAGAATATACGTAGAACTATCTTTCAAATGTATGTGGATATTCTTACAAGAAATAAAATACAATCTAAAAGTATGATTGATGTTTTAGTTTTTCCATTAGGCATTTTCTCAAACAGGGGCACTCAAATTCAAATAGTATTTGTATGTGGACGTCTCCAATATTATATCATGTTGACATGAACTTCTTAGATTTCAAATACTTTAAAATACGGATACAGGCTGAAACTATGCTCTTTTAACATAACAGAGTCAAATTGACTTAGTTTATAGATCCAACCTAACATTAATTTCCTATTATTTACAAAGATATCTGTGTGCTACGCAAAAACAGAGCTAGAGGAAACACTTCCGGTTTTCCAATTTATGTCAGAGATAGCATGGCTGTTACAGGCATTCCCCTCTCTTCTCCCTCAGCTCTGCGGGATGTATAAGGCAGCCTTTTTTTTTTTTTCTCATGGTGTCTTTAATTGCTCAGTGTTCACTTGTCTCTAAGTGAGAAACCAACCAGTTAGAAAGCAACTGGCAGAATTGCTTCAAAGATCTTCAGAATCAATAAGAAAACTAACCAAATTGATCTCCCAATTTCCTACTGAAATTGGTATGTGAAATGGTTATGATAAGATTTAGTGCCTTCTTGGAGAAGGAAGGATTTCATAATAAAAGTGAAAAAGGAATCATGTAATCAGGGTTTACTTCCCCCCCACCAACCCCCGCTAGTAAATGGATGGAGTTTATTAAAACAAACAAACAAACAAAATCATTGGTCAGTTTTTCATGTAAACCCAAGTTTTTCTTACTGTTGTTATTTTTCCCCAGTCCACGTAGAAGTTATGTGATTGGTTCACAGGTAGCAAGGGGATCCTGAGAACATCTGCCAGGTTCTACTATTTGCAATATTGAATTTGTAAACCCTGGAAATAATTTATTTCAACTTAATTTATGTAGACACAGGAGCTTGCACGGAAAGTACCCAGCTGGTAGGAGGTCTCCTGGTTTTTCCATTCCCTTGAGAAATAAGGGCCATGAATTTCCATAAAGCAAATTAGTTAATACAGCAGTGATCGGTAGCAGCTTCCAGCTGAGTCAGAGTGCTAGGTGAGCCTGGGGGCAGATGGGAACAAATTGTCTCACAGCCAAAGAGAGTAATAGGAAGACATTTTTATTTTTCTGTTTCTGAATGGACCCCTGTGGAGGCCCAGGAGCAGGCGATAGGAATCACCTGCAGAGATGCAGAAGAGATTCAGAAGATGGGTTTCCTGTGCTAGATAGGATAATGGAGATTGAATTCTGACTAGTTCTAAAATCAAAATTATGTAGAGGAGGGGGCCATTGTTTGGTGAAATGGATGTAGGTGGCTCCTCTGTGATGTCAAGCCATCAGCAAAGGTAATCGCAATTTTCCACTTTATTCCTGTGATGCTGACCTCCTACACTGGTCATTGCATAGGGAAATCCATTCAGTAGAGAGAATAGAGGAGTATGTATCTGTGTGGTGACAAGCATTCCAGAGAGACCTGAACAGCAGCAGCAAAAACCCCCTAACCATCTAGCTAACCAGCCAACTAACAAAAAAGTCTCCAAGGGTCAACAAATGAGGAGCAGGCATTCTGAAACACCTAACTGATCATTTTATTCAAATTCACTTTATAAATGGGAACTCTTCTCTTTTGGAAGTCTCTGGTTGTCAGAAAGCTTAGACAACAATATGCACGTGGTCAGGACATCAGAGCATGATATCTTGACCACAGCAAGAGAAAAGTCACATGTACTACTCTGCCAGGAAAACTATAGAATGTGTTAAATTTATGAAGCTCAGTCATGTTGTCCAGTGTATGTGAGTATGCTCAGTTTCACCCAGACTCTTAGGAAAAGAGTTGTCTCCTTTATTCTCTCCTATCCCTTCTTATATCTCCCTCAGCTTGGACTACTTCTCCTCTCATTTCCATTTGGTGTTTTGTAATCCTGTTGATTCATTGAAAAATTTCTAACATTAGTGGGTAATGCTAATTAAATAAGACATTTATGTATTTTAAGTAAAACAACAGAAAAATTTTTAAAGAGATTTGACAACAAATATGATAGCCTGTTCTCAAGATTTAGGTTCTTTTAAAAATCAAATTGCAAGGTAAGAAGAAGGAACTTGCACATAATGTTTAAAATCACCTTGTCCCAGGAGATTTTTTGCTGCTAAACATTCTTATTACAGGGCATGTGACAATATTAAGGTGAATTTTTCTCACTGTCTCCAAAAGGACCCCTGTGTTCCTTCTCTGAAACCATTAAAAAAATATGCATTTTTCTTTATAGACAATGTAAGTCTATAAAGACTTGCTAAGAATGGGATACTATTAGTTCGAACATAAGTAACAGGCACCCCCTTTTTTGATTGCACTGATCTAGACTTCATGCACATGACTGTGGAGTGAAAAGCAAAGCATATTTGATTCATGAGGTAGATTTGAGTGACAGCAAATCATGAGAAGTGCAACCATTGAGATGTACAGACAGAGGCAAATTTAGTTACTGTGAAAACTGTATCTCCTTTCATAAGATATATACTTGTAACTCATGTGTCAAGAACCATTCTTTCAAAGCCAAAACTGAAGAAGACATACTATCTGAAAAATATAAACATATTTATGCTTCCGTTGAAAAATTGGGAGCTGCTATGATTAACACTGGGAAATTTTTACACTAACATAGGGCTGTTTGTGCTATTGCCACAAGTGCAGAGGTTTTCCAGAAACACAGAGCTGTAAAACTATCTAGTGTAGCTGTCTGCACTCAGATGTGGTTTCAGTAGGTCTTGCTTCTGGTCTGATAGATGCTATAGCAGCGGTCCCCAACTTTTTGGCACCAGGGACCGGTTTCGTGGAAGACAATTTTTCCACGGACCGGGGGTGGGGGGAAGGGATGGTTTCAGGATGATTCAAGTGCATTGCATTTATTGTGCACTTTATTTCTATTAATATTACATTGTAATATATAATGAAATAATTATACAACTCACCATAATGCAGAATCAATGGGAGCCCCGAGCTTGTTTTCCTGCAACTAACGACAGTGGTCTTAAGTATAATCTGGATGCCGTGTTCTGTGACTATGAATCCTGAAGCATCTCACACCAGGGAAAATGCAGTGGTTAGGCCAAGACATTGATGAAGATTCATGCTTGTTCCCATCTCCTGCCTAACCCAAACAATATGGCTCTTGAAAACAGAATTATGTTGAGAATCTAGGCAAGAATTTTGTTGCTTCTATAATGGCAGTAAGAATTCCTAAAGGCACTCATTTCCTGTTGGTGGATAGCCTATGAAGAGGATAGTGTTTTTGATTATGACCAACTTCTGCAGTTGCACAGCCATAGCAGAGACATATGTGGTCAGTAAAGAAGCCAAGAAGCTGAGGCTACCATGTCCTATCCTAAGTCTGCTCTGGCTAGAACACTGCAGAGCTTGGAAAACCCCAAGGGATAATATCACCTCCTGCAGTATTCATGGCTGAAGCTGGAAAAGTCACCTGTGGGCCACCTCATCTTGGTAATTGCCAGTATACAGAGAAGAGGTCTGTATAAACTGATTACTTCTATTAAATGAGATGCAGCAGACATCTTATCATTTCCATGCATTTTGAATGAAACATTTAGTCCAAGCTTTATCAAGAGGATCTTATTTTCACTTTTGAACATATAAATATACTTTACTTACATAATAAAGGTCATATACATCAAACCCACAGCAAACCTCATTCTCAATGCTGAAAAACTGAAAGCATTTCCTCTAAGATCAGGAACAAAACAAGGATGTCCACTCTCACCACTATTATTCAACATAAATTTGGAAGTCCTAGCCATGGCAATCAGAGAAGAAAAAGAAATAAAAGGAATACAAATTGGAAAAGAAGAAGTAAAACTGTCACTGTTTGCAGATGACATGATACTATACATAGAGAATCCTAACGATGCCACCAGAAAACTACTAGAGCTAATCAATGAATTTGGTAAAGATGCAGGATACAAAATTAATGCACAGAAATCTCTTGCATTCCTATACACTAATGATGAAAAATCTGAAAGAGAAATTAAGGAAACACTCCCATTTACCATTGCAACAAAAAGAATAAAATACCTAGGAATAAACCTACCTAGGGAGACAAAAGACCTGTAAGCAGAAAACTATAAGACACTGATGACAGAAATTAAAGATGATACCAACAGATGGAGAGATATACCATGTTCTTGGATTGGAAGAATCAATATTGTGAAAATGACTATACTACCCAAAGCAATCTACAGATTCAATGCAACCCCTATCAAATTACCAATGCATTTTTTTACAGAACTAGAACAAAAAATCTTAAAATTTGTATGGAGACACAAAAGACCCTGAATAGCCAAAGCAGTCTTGAGGGAAAAAAACGGAGCTAGAGGAATTAGACTCCCTGACATCAGACTATACTACAAAGCTACAGTAATCAAGACAATATGGTACTGGCACAAAAACAGAAATATAGATCAATGGAACAGGATAGAAAGCCCAGAGATAAACACACCCATCTATGGTCAACTAATCTATGACAAACGAGGCAAGGATATAGGTTGGAGAAAAGACAGTCTCTTCAATAAGTGGTGCTGGGAAACTGGACAGCTACATGTAAAAGAATGAAATTAGAACACTCCCTAACACCATATACAAAAATAAACTCAAAATGGATTAGAGAACTAAATGTAAGACCGGACACTATAAAACTCTTAGAGGAAAACATAGGAAGAACATTCTTTGACATAAATCACAGCAAGATCTTTTTTGACCCACCTCCTAGAGTAATGGAAATAGAAACAAAAATAAACAAATGGAACCTAATGAACTTCAAAGGTTTTGCACAGCAAAGGACACCATAAACAAGACGAAAAGGCAACCCTCAAAATGGGAGAAAATATTTGCAAATGAATCAACGGACAAAGAATTAATCTCCAAAATATATAAACAGCTCATGCAGCTCAATATTAAAAAAACAAACAGTCCAATCAAAAAATGGGCAGAAGTCCTAAATAGATATTTCTCCAAAGAAGACATACAGATGGCCAAGAAGCACATGAAAAGCTGCTCAACACCACTAATTATTAGAGAAATGCAAATCAAAACTACAATGAGGTATCACCTCACACCAGTTAGAACAGGCATCATCAGAAAATCTACAAACAACAAATGCTGGAGAGGGTGTGGAGAAAAGGGAACCCTCTTGCACTGTTGGCGGGAATGAAAATGATACAGCCACTATGGAGAACAGTAGAGAGGTTCCTTCAAAAACTAAAAATAGAATTACTGTATGATCCAGCAATCCCACTACTGGGCATGTACCCAGAGAAAACCATAATTCAAAAAGATACATGCACCCCAATATTCACTGCAGCACTATTCACAATAGTCAGGTCATGGAAGCAACCTAAAAGCCCATTGACAGATGAATGAATAAAGAAGATGTGGTACATATATACAATGGAATATTACTCAGACATAAAAAAGAATGAAATTGGGTCATTTGTAGAGATGTGGATTGATCTAGAGACTGTCATACTGAGTGAAGTAAGTCAGAAAGGGAAAAACAAACATCGTATATTAACGCATATATGTGGAACCTAGAAAAATGGTACAGATGAACCGGCTCGCAGGGCAGAAATTGAGACACAGAGGTAGAGAACAAACGTATGGACACCAAGGGGGGAAAGCGGCTGTGGGTGGGGGTGGTGGTGGGATGAACTGGGCGATTGGGATTGACATGTGTACACTGATGTGTATAAAATTGATGACTAACAAGAACCTGCTGTATAAAAAAATGAATAAAATAAAATTCAAAAAAATATATACCTGACTTAAGTAAGGACTTTGAAAGATTTGGGGTCTTTGTAATAAATGTGGTCAGAGAGAATCTTTTCAGAGGTACTTTCTTTGTACCTTAGTTACATTTCTCTACTAGGTTTAGAATCTGTGCTTCTGAATTTCAACTTTTGCCTGTATCTTGAGACATAAAAGGCCCGCTGTGATAACGCTGAAAATAGAACTTTATTAGCATCTTTTTTGGGGGGTAATATTAAATAAGCTAAGTGTGCTTTTTCAATAATGAAATTTGCAAGTGAATGGGTATCAGTTTTAGCAAAACATGTCATATTATCTAAGGAAATGAATATTCTCTTACCAACTCAAAGCTGTTTTTTCGATGACTTTATTTTAAAACTGCCAACTGTCTATTTCAATGTTGAGAGGTATTTCAAGTGGCCAAACTAAGAGTCTTGTTCTTCTGATGGCACAGTTGGGATGCTCTTCTATCACAGGAAATTCTGCTTGAGGTGCTTCCTGTTTTCTTAAAAGAGGTCCCTCTCAGGGTTTTGTGCCAAAGGTGGTTAGAGGTGATTCCCAATGAATTCACCAAGTTACTCTCTCTCTCTTTTTTTTTTTTTTTACATGGATAGTTTTCGTTTATAATTTTCATTCCACATAGGGAGCATTTGCTACATGGTAGGTCTAGATTTTTATATACATTACCTCACTTGATCCTGACCATAACCCCATAAGGGTGCTACCGAAGGCCTTACTTTTAAGAGAAGGCTGAAGGTAAAAGGGCTGAAATACGTTGCTCAAGGCCAGAAAGCCAAAAAATGCCACAATATGTTTTCAGACGTGGATCTTGATGACCTTGAAGCTCAACCTTTTAGCTTCGCCACTAAACTCTTTTATTTGACATCATCAGATTGTTAGGGTGGATCCAGAATATTACAGCAAAAGTTTAAAACAAACGTGTGATCAAATCCCCTTCCGAGGAGCCCCTCCCCTGAGTAGGGGTATTGGCAGTAAAGTCCTGGTGACTCACTTTTGCTCCTGCTGAGCCTCACCTCCCTCCAGGGAGAGAAGGATGCCGGAGCAAAATAACAGTGAAGGTAGAGACCAAAGAGGAAAGGCCACTATGTACTAGAGATGAGAAATTCCACAGCAAGAAATCAGGTGAAGAAGCAAAACTTCCATTTCGTATCTAGAGTCGACATTACTGAAATGCCCAATGAGGAAGAAATTCCATGCATAAGGAGAAGGGTGAAATAAAAGAATAAAAGAACAAAGAACAAATCAGAACATTACATTTTCTTAATCTTGATTTCATAAGAAGCTTTAGCTCATCCAACCGAGTCCGGGCTGTTACTTCTCTATTTGCCACGGAATTGTAATGTAGTTCTAGCAAATTTACGATAAAAAGGAGTAGTTATATGTACATGTATAACTGATTCACTTTGCTGTACACCTGAAACTAACACAAATTATAAATCAACTATACGCCAATAAAAATTTTTAAAAAAAAGAACAGGAGAAATGTTTCCATGAAAATAAAAAAATAATTTTGAATGAAAAATATAAAAAACACACTACTGTATTATTCATTTTAGAACGTCTTAACTAAGAGCTGGTCATTAGGCAGAAATAATGATCATTGAGAAACAGCCTTATGAGCAGAAAGCTGTACTATGTAATCCCTTGAGAAAACTCATGTTATTATGGCCCATTAAAAATAAGAACTTTCCTCCCCAATGACTTATATACAAATATTTCATTCTCCCTTATTGTGCTTCGTTTGAATCACCCCTTTTACTTGTGGAGGCTCTAGTAGTGTATATATGTATATAATGTATATAAACAAATGCATTTATTTGACTTTCTAAATCTTTTCACAGTCCTGGTTTTAATTATTTTGATCAGGAAATGTAAAAAAATTAAAAATAATGCATATCCATTCTGGGACATTATATTTGAGAAATGGTGATTGTTAGAGGCAAATATAAGACTTCATCAGAAGGAAACACTAAAACACTTATCCTTTGCTTTGCTTTTTTTTCTCATCCAACAGAGATGTGGGCTGGATCCGCATAACGACAACCTATAGGATCTGAGATAGTAAATTCATTTATTCCAATCCACGACAGCTGTCTTCCTGAAACATTGCCCTTGTGTATCTGGTGCATATTTGTGCCTTGTTAGATTGAAGAATGAATGCAGATTGTAAGGTTGAGACTACTGGCAGTTTGTAGATTCAGGAATATTCTTATAAGGGAAGCTGGCACCCTGTTTTCTACTGTGTCTTCAAAGGAAACTACAGTGTACTTGATTCATTTAATCAATGCAGACAAAAGTTCAAAGTGGAGAGCTTTAGGTCATGGGCCATCTAATTTGCTTGTCGATATAGATCAAATAAAATGGGTGACTGCCAAATCTCTAACTGTATTTCATGCCAAAGAAAACCAAAGAGACGAATTGTCTTAGAGAAACTACTTAGAAGACTGACATTTTACAAAGGAAACCTTGACATGTAGCAAAGATCAAAAAGACCAACATATTGGTGATGACATTATAGAAACATAATATTCAGGAAAATATTCTTGGGTCATTGTTAACATTTCATGACCAGGTAACTACAGAGGAGTGAAAAGTAGATCACCGATTTTTCTCCACGGTCATTTGAATCTTTCTATTTTGAGATTAAGCTGACTGGATCCATATTTTTTTTTTTTTTTTTTGCGGTACGCGGGCCTCTCACTGTTGTGGCCTTTTCCCATTGCGGAGTACAGGCTCCGGATGCACAGGCTCAGCGGTCATGGCTCACGGGCCCAGCCGCTCCGCGGCATGTGGGATCCTCCCGGAGCGGGGCACGAACCCGCGTCCCCTGCATCGGCAGGCGGACTCTCAACCACTGCGCCACCAGGGAAGCCCCTGGATCCATATTTTTTTTAAAAAGTTTAAACTGTTCTGAAAATCAACAAATAACATCTGTCATTTTATCTTGCTGATTCAAAAGGCATAAGTATTCTGAGCAGAGTTTTAAAAAAAGAAAATACGATGTAAAGGGAGCATGTAGTAAGGAGAAATTATTGAGAAATAAAGAGTACATTTTAGTGCTTGACTTCCGCAGGGATAAAATGATGAGCTCATCGACCCACTATTACCTTTTCGAACACTTGGATGGGAGCAAAGAAACTGCACAGTTAAAACCGGGGAGAAAACCACTGAAAGCCTAAGAGTGGAAAATCTCCCATTATGACTCTCAGGAAGGACTCACAGTGCACAAGAACCAACCTTTCTGCAGCGGACACGTTACTGGGTTTCAGATTACCTTTCATGTTAATTTCTTCCCTTGCAATAATGGAGCTAGGTAAGAGATGTTATTTTTTTTAAAAAAAATACAAAACAAGACATGAAGGTGGAAGTTATGTCTTAACTGAAGATAATTTTAAGGTTAACATTAAAGGTCAAAATAGAGCAAAGTATTCTCTTACAGAAGACTGGAAAGTCTTGGAATTCCACATCAGTTGCTTTGATCAGAGGTAGCATTTACTTTACATGTTACTACAGTGAATTTAATAATTAATGGTTTTTCTTTGATGAGACTGTAAATGTTTGCTTGAAAACAATATTACATGCAGAAGGGCCATCTGTGATGGTAACCTCAATGCACATACCACAGCACGTTTCGGTCCCTTTGGGCATCTTCCTTGTGATTATGTACACAAGCAAACTCAGTGTGGTTTGGTTCTTTCCTTCCTAGTGCTTGATTTAGTTTGGTTGTCCCTCTCATGTGCAGAATGGAGTGGCCAGCGAGGAAAGAGTTTTGATGACTCAGAGCAGGCACTTTCCTAGGAAACCAGAGCTTTCCAACATTCTTGCAGTGACCTGCTTCCACATAGATGGTGGCTTCTAAGCTCAGTGAGGGTCTGAATGGCATGAGACCCAGTTAGGGTAGTGGAGCGGTTTCTGCTTCCAGATTTTGTAGCTGAAAGTCGAGAAAGAGCAAAGACAGTGAATGTTTCAGGTAGGGTTGCAGTGCATATTTACTGGGCATCTTCTATGTGGCAGAATTATATTGAGAACCTTCATGTATACTTTCACCTGCAACTTTCAGAGTTTTTCCTAAATATCAAGACGTTATTTAATCTCCTGGGTCATTATGAATATGCTATTGCATTTGTACACACAAATGAATAGGAATTATACACTAGTCATGAAAGAGATGTTATTGATGGGTTCTTGAAAAAATATATTTTAACCCAAACTCTGTTTCCCTCTGTCCTTGACTCTCTTCCCTCCTTGTCTTCAAATTGTTCATGATTTGACCAAACTTTCAAAAGAAAAGCAACATCTCTTTTTGTAGTGCTGTTTACATTCTTTATTTCTAGGTAAAGAAATTTTATATTTCACCCAATTCTCCAAATCAGTGGATTCTTTTTTCTGAAGCAACTGATTTGAAGTTCAGAGATTTCCCCATCCCCACCTCCACTGTAAAGCTAGCGTATCTGTTGAGCAAAAATGGGACATTTGTTCCCACACAAAATTACGGCTTGATATTTTCAAATAAGGGAGGAGGATTATGAACATGAAACAAGTTTTATAATTAACAGATAATTGCTGTGTCCTGGTTTTTAACATTTTTGTTGAGAAGAAAGGAGGTGTTTGTATAGTAAGTGTAAAGGGATGAGAATTGTTTTGCTTTAACTTTATTTTGGTAACTTTCAAACTTCAGGAAAAGTGTAAGAATTAGAACGGTACAAAGAACACATGTGTACCCTTTACCCAGATTCACCTACTGTTAAGATTGTACCCCTTTCACTATACCATTTGCTTTCTCTTCTTTTTTTCTCCTTCCAAACAGACACAAAGACACACACACACGCACACACACACACATTATCTTATTGAACCATTTGATGCTAAACTGATCCCTCAATATTTCAATATACATTTCCTAAGAATAAGGAATAGAGCGATCACTATGTGATCGCTGTGGAAGAGGCAGTATGAGCCCTGGATGCCCCTGCTCATCCTTGCTGATTGTGCCAAACTGTAAGGCTAACCAGTGTCTGACCCTGAACAGTTCCTACGATGGTAACTTAGACGATTAAGTAGGTCAAGGTGACCATAGCATTGATCACTGTGGACTGCTTGCTCCTGGGAGGTTGGTTTATTGCTTGCTGCCAAAGGGACTGAGATTTTAGCTATGGGTTCCTTGACTGTGACTCAACCCATTGTGTGTGCAGCCACCATCTGGTCCCATCGCATCACCCCGTGGGACTTGGGAGCAGGGAGAACCTACCAAGCTAAAGCTTCTACAGCTCACTGTGCCCCTAAGTATTTTTATCTACTTTGGGCCCCTATGGACTTGTGGCAAGACAACCTGTTTGCTTGCTCAGTCAACTCCTTTGGAGTCTCATTACTTCTTGTCATCTTCTAAGAGGATGAGATTCTTCCCAAACTGTACAACACACAGTGTGTCAAGATGGATGATGACTTTTTGAAAGAGAAAAGACAAGGGCTCATGGATGAGATTTGAGGAGGTGAAGAAACTCCTTGGGAGCTAGTGGCAAATGTTCTGGCCCATGTGGTGCAGAGACAGGGAGCGAATGGTCCACCCTGTCCTACCTGTTGTTAAACATGAGTTGAGTTGATGGATGGAGGCTGAGCAGTGAGGGGAAAAATCTAAGCAGCTTCCCAAGTGGTGTCATGGTTGCTGCTTGCTCTCCTGTGGACTAGGGGACCAGGAGAGCACCCCAGGCCCCGCCATGGAGGAAAGCACAAATGCATTCAGTCTTAAGTCACAACCGGGAACATCCAGAGGTCGATATGTCCCTACAGTGAACACCAACTTATAGACCCTTAGTGAGAGGGAAAGAAGCCAGCCCAGGGGCATTTCAATCAACAGACGGAGCAACTGTTAGACCCAGAGCTGACGGAGGAGTGAGGAAGGTTATGCTCTTAGAGGGTGAATGGAGCACCTCGGCTGTCAAAATCTTGGGTGGGCTATGACTCGAAAGTGGCTTCCAGAGGCAATAAAGAAAATATTCTTTGCGCTATGACTCCCCATTACCAGAAACATAGCTCAGCACTTCATTTCACTGTCCAGCCATTGGAGACAATGTGTGCCTTGTCTATGTACACGTTTAGTTGTCTGCAGGTTCATCAGATAATCTGTCAAATTTGCCTGAGGACCTAAGCATGCGGCACTGGAGGCACTGCAAGAGCAGCCCAGCCCTGGAGCTTTCTGAACCACAGATTTCTGTAAGGGGAGGCAGTCTCCATGAGGGGCATCCCTAGGAGCCTTCCTGGCACCATTCCCCACTTCAGCTGCGGCAGGAATATCTTAGGCTTTGGTGTTGCTGGGAGGGGGAAATGATGAATGCTCTCTCTGTCTCCAGATTCCAGCCCCGCAGACTGGCAAAGCAATCACGTGGTCCACTGGACACGAAACAGCTCTGATTGCCGAACTGACCTACAGCGGGGTTTATCACCCCGGTCTGTGTGCTGTGAGGTCAGAGGAACTCATGTGGGTTTGGCTGGTCTTGCGCTATGCCTAATGCAGCTCCTAAATGTGAAAACCTTGTACGTGTACAAACACACACAGATAGAGGCAATCTTGTTTCATTTAAGCTCATACCAGTTCATAAGCTTCTCCTGATACCTGAGTGCCCTGGGGTCATGCCATGTGTGGCTATCGAGGCCACAACTATTTGGTGACCCTGCTCCTATGGGTTCTCCAGATCAATGTAATTGTGATCCGAATCACGTTCAGCAACAAATCTAGAATTGGAATAACCTGCCCCCTTCAGTTATATGTTTGTTACATGGGAGAGAGAGTGCTACAGGCTATCTCTCTACTAGGCGTGGGGACGGGAGGCTTAGTGCCTCTTTGACACCCTGCAGTTATTAGCAATGACACCACTCCTTGGATCACATTCCTTTCGATAGGCCCTCAAGTAAAGAAGACTGTGCTACCCAAAGGATACATGAATCCCTGCGTCATACAGTAGTGTGAGTATTGTTCCCTGACATCAGAGTCCACTTTCTAGAGATAGCCAGACACTCACCCTTGACTTCAGCTACCGTAGCCAATGAGGCGGAATAGGCCACAGGCAATCAACAGGCCAGGCTAAACTCCCTGACTGTAACTGAGTCACTGATTGGCCTTTGACTACATTCTGATAAGTATGGTTGCCAACCACGCCTGTTGTGTTGGCGTCCATGCTATCAATAACAATATCGTGGTGCAATCCATGCACATCGTGAGAAAGCAGCTACATGAGTATCTGCAGTAAGACCTGTCAGCCCTCTCTGGGACTTAGTCAATTCAGTCTGTGGTCTGGGAGTACATGGCTGAGGTCAAAAGTGCAGGTTGACCTGATCCTGTTGATAGGGATCCTATGGACAATAACCCTGATCACGTATTTATTGAGATAAATGAGACAGATTGGGTCCTAGCCTCTATCAGTATGTCTAATCCAAATTGCTGATGGGGTGGCATAATCCTAGGAAAATTGAATTGAGCCAAGAATAAGTGGAGCTGACAGGTGCATTACTGTGGGAGGCAGCTCATCAGGCATCCCTGTACATTCTTGCTGACTGAGCTGAGCTGCAAGGCCTTACTATCTTCTGACTGCAAGTACTTTCTATAGCACAGAGTCAAGGAAGACCCTTTACTGCCAAATCACATAAGGACCACAGTAGGACCAATGTGCGATTCCTTGCTCTTACGGGAGGAAGATTGCTTTGTTCACTGCTTGCTACAAAAGGTGGTGAAGCGCTAGCTCTGGGCTTGTCAGGTGTGGTGCGATCAACTGTGTGCATAGTGACAATCAGGGTCTATCGTGTCACTCCATGGGACATGGGGGCAAGGGAACCAGCACTCCTGTGTTGACGCTCCTACTGTTTGCTGTGCTGTAATAAACTGTTTTCTCTGAACCACTGGGTCACATTGTCTATTTTTGGCACCCAGAGAGTCATAACAAGCTGAACTGTTTAGTGGCTGAGATAACTCTTTTGGAAACTTGCTACTCCCTGCCATTTTCTAAGACTGGGCTTCTTTCCTGACAGTACCACAGTACCATTAGAGATTCAGTAAATTTAACATTTGACATAGATAAAATATTTTCATCTACCATCAACTTTCCAGTTTTTTCAAGAGCTTCTTAAACTGTTATTTTTTCCAGAAAGCCAACTAGTAAATCCACTTGGGCTATTTTTTAACCTATTTTGAAAAATAAAGTTTTGAAAAGCTTTAAGGTTCAAACTGAAGCTTCTTTAAAGCACTTTTAATCTCTATCCATACAATGATTGACATGTGCTTCCTATCCCTGGAAGGAGTTTAAAAGATTGCCTTTTCCAATTTCATTAATCTATGGGAGGAAATAGAGGTCTTGAGAGGGGAAGTGACAGGCCCAAGAGTATCCGTTGAGAAAAGCCCATTTAATATTTTTATTTTTGCTCTTTGCAGCACTCTCTTCCACTTCTATTTTCTCTGTCCTATTTGTGATGCCATCCAAAGTTACAGTTGAAGCCAGTACCAGACTTGGGTCCCTCTGAAGCTGATTAGTGTTTCAGCCAGTAATAGACTTCAAATTCCCATTCATTACAGAAGCCATAATAACAGAGCCACACAAAAAAAACTTTGGGAGTGGATGACTCATAGGTAAAGGTCTCCATATACCTAAATAATGGAGAACTCATCCCTTCTTCCAAGTTCCATTGCCGGAATCAAACATATTGGGATCTAGAGTATAACAAGGGGTCACACTTCAGTGAAGGAGAATTCAAGGAGAGGTGGAATAATCTGCTAGTTCAAAGGATCCAGACTCAATATGCCATATGCTTCCTTCTGCTTTTAATATGAATTTTTTGTTCAATATAATAAGTTCTTTCACAAAAGGAAGCTTTGGTGGTTACTTTTGTTGTTTACTACGAGAAACTAGCCCCCAGACTCTGAATAGGGGTAATTAATCAAGCCCAGAAATGAGCCCTAATTCACTGGCCGTCGACAGAAGCTGGGAAAGTCCTGCTTATGAAGAGATCCCCTTGGCAGTCATTAGCATGGGATGCCAAGTCCACACAGCTGGTTATCAGCAGCCTGGCACCAGAACCCAGGTGGCTTGGCTTCTATCTTGCATTCTTTCACAAGAAAGATTGTAATTAGTTAGCCTTTGGCACGCTTCTCACAGTTGACAATTGATCACTTTTAAAAGATTTCCTCCTTTAGGATTGTAACCAGAAAGTGACAGGCTTCAAAACACAGCCAAACAAAAGTGAAAACCCAAACAAAACACAGTCTGTTCTATTCTCAGAGATATGAAGTTTCAATATCTTGTTTGTATTTAGGCCATATATTTTGAATGAGTGAGAATAAGAGATTGATAATCAATTTTAGAACCCTGGTTAATGCCTGAAATTATGGGACATTGCCATTTATTCTAGTAAAGCATTGGATTTGGAACAGATTTGTCCATAACTGGGACTAATGATCTACAGTGGGCTTTTTGAAATGCTTAGCGGAAACCATTCTGTGAGATGTTACAACGTGTCTCTTGAAAAACTGAGACGGTGCTCAGATAAATTTGAGAACTTTAGCTTAAAGGACTAGATGCAAGTATATATACAGGACTAAATGCAGCACACACACACACACACACACACACACACACACGAATACCAATAGGGCTTTTCAAAGCCTTTAAAATGCTAATCCAAGTATCAGTCCCCATGACCAAAATAAGATATGCAACGTTTCTGAACATTTGTCTAAAAGCTATTTTTTAACGGACCACATATTAGCACTTTCTATAGGAACTCAGTGGAACTTGTAAAAAACTAAAAAAACTTATGAAAGAGTCACTTGTTCTGATTCCCTAAACATCAAATCTTAACACTTGAGTTCTTGTAACATCCCCTTTTATGTAGGCAAAATGCTGATGTTTGGACATTCAAAACTTCCAGTGACAAGGGAATCCTAGTGTCTCAAAGCTTAGAAAAGCCTTTCTTTGGTTGTATTGCAATCCCTTTCCCTGTAGCTTCCACCTGTTGGCTTTAATTATTGGAGTCGTATTGGTAAGTCCAATTCCCTGCTCACATCCCTTTAAGTATATGAAGACAACTATCTTGTGCCGTTTGAGCCTTCTATTTCCCAGGTAACCATGGGCACTTATTTCAACCATTTGTCATATTAAGGAATTTTAACTCCTTTTGCCTTCTTGGTTGTTCATCTCTGAACACAATCTATTTTGCTTATTTCATTCCTGAAGTGTGTTGTCTATTAGAGTGAGGCTAATATTTCTTTGGTTCTAGAAACCAAAATTCTATTGATGTGATTATCTATAATTGCAAGAGTTGATATGGCCTATATCATATTGTTGGTTCATGAAATAAAATCTTTATGACTTTTTGCACATCTGTTATCACTCACATTCTATCTTTCTATAATTGGATTTTTGGACTAAAGTTTTTCTTCTAGTAACTACTATAGTTTTAGTTTTTTCTCTCTCTTCTAGTATGTTTGACTCCTTACCCGATCATAGGTTATTGAGCATTTCTCCATTGATTGGGACCCTTCAGGTGGGAATCAAAGCTGTACCATTACATTCAGATCATAATTCAATATAGGATAGAAGTGTAGAAATTAACAAGTGTTTGTCAAATCTCTTGTCAAAAACACTATTGATACTGGGGTACCTGATTTCTCTGTCCCCTAAGAAAATAAAATTTGTCTTGTAACTAATTCTTGAGAACTTATCTCACCTCCTAGAGGTTACTGCTTCCTTTCTAAGTGCTCTCAAAATACACTTTAATAATCTGATCTAGGTTCTTAAAACAATTAGCACAAAGCTACGTGGTCTTTGTAGTTTTCATAACTCCTTTGCCTTTGAAGTTATGATTTGTGTTTCATTAATTGTGTTTCATTTACAAGTTCTCTTAGTGTTTTAAGATCTCCAAGAGATTCGAGCTCATTTCTGAATGTTCTCTAACAATATCTTCACCTTTACTGGTCTTCAATTCTTTCTTAATAATGTTTCAGGCTGAAGATCGTTTCTCTGAAAGAGAAGCTTGAAATAAAATCAGCGTTGAAGAATTTTGCTTTCTCTTGTCTTCCATTAATACTGAGTCTTATTCTTTGCAACTGGTTAGCAGTGCAGACTAAAGCTTTGTTTGAGAAATCAGTGTGATATTTCAGAGGAGATCTAGTCCAAAGTCAGAATACCTGGGGTCTAGTTCCAACTCTCAGGTGGTGCTTTAAGGACATGACTAATTTGGACCTTGATGTTTCTTCATCTATTAAACATCATTGGTCAGCTTAGATCAGTGGTTCTCAACTGATATTTACGCTAATGGTTTTCAACTGATTGTTTTCCTTGGGGGGGCAATGTCTGGAGACATTTTGGCTGTCACAACTGGGGATGGGTGGGTGATACTGGCGTCTAGTGGGTAGAAGACAGGGATGCTACTAAACATCCTGCAATGTGCATCCCCTCACAACAGAGAGTTGTCTGGCCCAAAATGTCACTAGAGCCAAGGCTGAGAAATGTTGGGATAGACCAACTTTACGATCCCTTTTAGCAGCATTAGTTCATTCCTTTAAACTTTTCATTACAAGAGCTATAATTCAACTTCTTGGGGGAAAGAGAATAGAGGAGGTGAAAACAGTAGAACCTCACTAAGTGGCTTACACTAGTATTACTAGCCAGTTTCCTGGCACTGTGCTATGTATTTTACATGGCTAATTATGCATCACATTCACATCAAAATAACTGTTAGACACTATAGTTACGACCATTCTTACATATAAGGACATTGAAATATAGACAGTTTCAGGAAATTCCACAGGGAAATTCAGCTGGTCAATGGTAGGATCTGGCCAAATAAATGAGCCATCTAAATTTTTAAGATTTTATATTATATTTATATTATATTATATTATATTTAAGATTTTATATTATATTTGCTATTCTTATTTAATTATAAAGTTTCCCTTTATCTGCTGGTATTTTAAATTAAATTTACACATAGTAGAGTTTACATAAAATACAATTATCTATCTTTTTCTTTAGTCACAATTTTTAAAAACTCTATTTGGAAACTAGGTATTTGAAAAGACTCTCACAATTATATATTTTATATTTGGAAAAAAGCATACAATAAAAAAATACATTTCTGGCCTACAATTTCCCCATTTATAACATCAGGAGGTTTGGATTAGATGATCTATATACTTTTTCAGTTCCAATATTCTAAGAACTGTGAATATTTTTCATCTTCTTGATAAATCCAATCGCATTATTGGGATTTAGATGTTGATATTTACTTACAGTGTAGCCATTTGAAAGGTTATTTGTTCCACTGAATTTCTGAAACAACCAGAAAAATCTTCAGTTGTTAAAGGGCATATTAGCCATTCTGCAAGCCTCTATCTGCAGCGTTTTAAGGTTCTAGGAGTGGCATGTATCTCGTCTGTTTCCAAAGAGCATCTCGAAGACAGCACTTTTTAAAAGTTGATGTTTTGAATTTGAATGAGCTCACATGTAACTATATTTGAGGATTTCTGAGTATAAGAACATGTTAGCTGACATGACAGAGAAAAAGAAAGAACAACAAGAGTGAGATATTTTTGCTAAGTTGTTAAATTATGGGATGGATTAAAGTGGTGATTGCATTATGAAACATAGAATGGCCATACTCTAGTTCACATCCACTATTCACTGAATTTTCTCATTGTTAAGTTTATTTTTAGTAATTTGACTTTTCTTAAGATATTCTTATTTATTAATGTCAATTTCCATAGACTTTACTTTTTTGCTTTCATATCAGATGTCTTAGAGGTACCTATTTTGTCACAAGAAAAATTTTATTCATTTCTTGTGCTTTAAGGGACTTAGACATATCATATGGGACTCTGGATCATATATATATTTTATATATAGTATTTTTTAATCTTTATGAAGATTTGATAATGTATGTAGGAAAAAAAGGAAGTAAGTAGGGCTTGATAGATTTTGTAGATTTCCAGTATCCCTGAATTTCTGTTGTCTATATGGAAAACAGAATAGTAGGAAGAATGTGACTAATTTCCAACACAAAATATATTCTGTGTCAGCTTTTTTCTCTCCCTTCCTTCCTTTCTTCCTTCCTAATAAATACTGCACTCTATACAGACAAATAGCATGGATTCTTTTTCTACATATTCATTCTCATTCTTGGACCAAGGGGGCCATTATTTTAAATTATAGTGAAACTTTCAGCTTATATTTATTTGATATTTGTAATTACATGGAACTAATTTATCAGGCTAGTTATTTGCATGTGTTCCTAATAAGGCAGGTGTTATAGAAAGAAAAAGTTGTTCATTTCCTTTGATTCACAGTGAAGCAACAAGCACTAAATTAAATTCATACTAATCTCCCACCCAGGTATGGTTAATATGTACATTGCCAGATATGCATTCCTTCTGCATACATCATTGGCAATGGGAATGACCAAACTCACATGGGGTCTTGAAAGCTGGCATTATAATCTTTTGGATATGTATCAGGAATGCCATTCATGTTTTGAAAAGTACTATTACAATTTTTTAGCACTCAGAATAAATCCTGTTTCTAGCCTCCACTTACCCACACCATATGTGTGTGTGTGTGTGTATATATATATATATATGTGTGTGTGTGTGTGTGTGTGTGTGTGTGTGTGTATGTGTATATATATATATATATAGTATTCTATTTATATGGTATTTTATTGGTATTGGTATGTTATATTATATGGTATTTTATTATTTTATATATATGTTATTTTATTGCAGTAAAAGTATAAATCATAGACAATACGGTTCTAATATTTCTTTTCATCGTGAAAAATTTCTACTCATTTCAAAGCTAGGAACTCTACTATGTAAGAAAGAAATTCTTGAGTGTAAAGGGAGAAGGCAGGCAAAAGTTATGGCTCTAGGTTCTTGATTTCCAGGGTGATAATAATCAAAAAGGAAATATTAAGACATATTTTATTCTAGAAAGTTGTAGTTCTCACAACGTCACCCCCAAAATAATTTTATAATTTTTAAAAAATTGTAGCGATTTGTAAATATTTATTGCAACTGACCAAAAGATAACCACATCAGAATGATATTCAGAAGTTAGTGGTTGGTCATCTTCATTCCAATGGTAACGTTGTTTGAAGTGAGGAAAAAAATATAAAAGCAAAAAATACTATAAAACTGAATTTCAAATTCATAAACGTAGAAGTAAGAATACATGTGTTGTAGAAAGTTAAAAGAGAAAAGAATCTGCCTCTCATAGCTGACTCCCAAAGCTAAAAAGAATAGATACATTTATATGTATAACTGAATCACTTTGTTGTACAACTGAAACTAACATAACATTGTTAATCAACTATACTCCAATATAAAATAAAAAGTTAAAAAAAAAGAAAATAAGATCAACATGTTCCAATGCACTAAATCTCAATGTAAGGACTTTTTCATGATAAATGTTTATAAAATAGCAATTTACCACTTAAGGTTGCCAAATTAATGACACATCATTTTGAGTTAATTTTTTAAAGAAAACTGTGTTGCCATATTTTATCAGTTAGTTACATTAATTGGAATAACAAGCACAAGAAAATGCTGCAGTAATTATATTAGTTAATCCAATCTTTAAAGCTCAACCTCCCTAAAAGTTCATAGTATTCAGTCAGGAAGAACTCTAGCTAATTCATATATCAGTGTCCACTGTACTGTTCTGCTGTACAGAACAATCTTCTGGGTCAGCCCACCAAGGTGATAGCTGAAAAGACTGAGTTCTTGCAAGATGAAGGGTTTCCTCCATCACATGCTGGTCAAGGGCAGCACGACAACTAGAACATTCAACTGACTCCCTGTCCTGGTTCCTCTGGCACCACCAGCCCGCCAAGCTACCTTCTCTAGTAGGATAGATGTGATTGGACTCACAATCCTAAAGGTCAGTTTATGAAAATATTAAATGAACTTCTCTGACGTTAATCAAAAATTTTAACTGTGGAAAAGAAAATTCTATCATTCAGTAAGAGTCAATATGACTTTACTGACAGCAAAAAATTTTAGTCAAATAATTTGAGCTCATATAATGGTAACCACGATCCCCATTATTGGATTTCTAATTCCCCGTGATAGTCATTAATCTATGTGAGTGTTTACTTTTATATACAATATGCAAATACACTAAGAATACATCTAAACAAGCCCATATAAAGACCTTATGGCATTCAAACTGTCAGTATATAAATGTTAAAATTTAGTTCTAGGAGACACCACTGAGCGTAGTGAAAACCAGACCAGGGGGAAAGTAGGGCACATTAATTAAAAGTCTGGGTTATAATATCAAATTCAACTGGGTTCATTCCTCAGCCACTGCTCTTTACCTATGACCTTAGGCAAGTTAATTCCTTAAGCATTGGTTTCCTCAACTGCAGAGAGAATCCACACCTCATATGATTAAATAAGATATACTGGATACAAACCAGTCAATAAATGTTATTACTAAAGTCTTTTTTTTACATAAACCTAAATTTATTCAATGCAAATATTGTAATTCCTTTTTTTAACCATTTTTTATGGAAGTATAGTTAATTTACAATTTTGTGTTAGTTTTAAGTGTGCAGCAAAGTGATTCAGCTGTATGTATATATATATTCTTTTTCAAATTCTTTTCCATTATAGGTTATTACAGGATATTGAATATAGTTTCCTGTGCTATACAATAGGTCTTCTTGTTTACCTATTTTATGTATAGTAACGTGTGTATATTAATCCCAAACTCCTAATTTATCTCCTCCCTCCCATTAAACCCTTTGGTAACCATAAGTTTGCTTTCTATGTTTGAGTCTGTTTCTGTTTTGGAAATAAGTTCATTTGTATCATATTTTTAGATTCCACACATAAGTGATATCACATGGTATTTGTCTTTCTCTTTCTGACTGACTTTACTTAGTATGGTAATCTCTAGGTCCATGCTGCAAATGGCGTTATTTCATTCTTTTCTCTGGCTGAGTAATATTCCATAGTATATATGTACCACATCTTCTTTATCCATTGCTCTGTCCATGGACATTTAGGTTGCGTCCATGTCTTGGCTGTTGTAAATAGTGTTGCAGTGAACATTGGGGTGCACGTATCTTTTCGAATTAGAGTTCTGTCTGGATATATGCCCAGGAATGGGATTGCAGGATCATATGGTAACTCTACTTTTAGTTTTTTAAGGAAACTCTATACTGTTCTCCATAGTGGCTGCACCATTTTACATTCCCACCAACGGTGCAGGAAGGTTCCTTTTTTCCCACACCCTCTCCAGCATTTATTATTTGTAGACATTTTAATGATGGTCATCCTGGCTTGTATAAGATGATACCTCATTGTTGTTTTAATTTGCATTTCTCTAATAGTTAGTGATATTGAGCATCTTTCCATGTGCCTGTTGGCCATCTGTATGGCTTCTTTGGAGAAGTGTCTATTTAGGTCTGTTATTACTAATAGTCAAATATTTTGTGGCAATAAACATATTTCCAAGTAAACAATATTTTCTCATCCCAGATTGTAGCCAATTTACAGAAACATATTAAGCTCTTCTGCTATATTTATGAAAGGGATAATTCATTTTAAACTTAGATATACTCTAGTATTGCACATGCATAGAAGCACGCCTATATCATGCATGTGTATGCTCTCTCTCTCTCTCTGTCTCTCTCTCTCACACACACACACACACACACACACACACACACACACACTCTTAACTGGAACTGTTTTCTTTTTAAACTAAAGAATTGAAAGAATAGCCACTTTGGCCTCATTCACAAAATATGCATTAATGTGGTCAAACCTGGTAATTTTGTGAGCTATCCTCATTTGGGACTTTTGTCATGGAATTGAAATGCTTTTCCTTCTCAAATTGGTTCTCCACAGATGTCTTGTAAAAAAGTCGAGAGCCAACTTTTGAGAGTGATTTGACAAATTAGGCTTCTGCTTTTAGTTTAGCTGGGGATAATATAGTTTTTTAGTTAACGCAAATGCAAAGCATCTCCTCATTGCTTGACCTGCTACTTTGATCAAAATGTCAAGAAACTGCTAAAAAAATAGTAACCTAAGGGTTTAGGAATGGGCTTGCCATATTGATGTGGAGTTAGCAGGAGGTACCATAATGTTAGCTTTATCATTGTTATATTACTTTGTTCTATAAGACTCACTGATTGATATATTAGAAAGTTAAGGCTTTGTCACAAGATAACTACATTATTTTGCTAAACACAAGATTCATTTGGTGAAAAAAATTAGTATCAATCAGCTTGACCGAATGGGTTACTCAGGTTAGACAAAACAGTAACTTTGGTAGTGTTTGGATGAAGTTACCTTTTAAATCAGCTTTCAGTTTAGTGTTTTGTTCAAAATTCAGATTATTGGACCCTACTTTGACTCAGTGAACCAGATTTCTTAGAGTTCCTCAAAAGTTACACTTTCTGGAGCTCACTGTAAAGCCTGAGATCCTCTGCCTGAGACCATATACTAATATTTGAGTGCAAAGTGGTATTTTGTGGGATAGCAGAGAAAAGTTTTGGATTAATATGAGAAGTCTAGATATTTGTCTGGGTTCTGCCTCTTACTGGTGGTTTGATCTTGTATAATCATTTAACCTCCTTGAAAATTTTTTTTTTCATGTTTACCCATTAGGGTTATTATAGGAAGCTGATGTGATAAAAGCACTTTTTAATCTTCATGCTATCATATAAGGGAAAGATAGCATTATTATTATGGTTCTAGTTAATGCAAACTCTTTAAATAATAATCTAACTGACATAACAAATTTCTCTTTTCCCATATAATGTTATACATTAAAAAATAATCTAGGTGTCAAAACTAAAAATACATTAGAGAATGTGATCAGGGTGGAAACCAAGCAGTGAAGGCAGGCCAGCATCTCAGGTCTGAGTTGGACCTGGACTGATTTGAGCAAATGATGGAAGTGTTTTGAAGCCAAGTGGAATCGAATGAGGACAACAACAGGGTACAAAGAAATTAAGTTGCATTGAGAGCAGATGGAAAATGAATGCCTTTGCCTAAGTCTACCTACCAAAGATCTAGAAGACATAAAGACAACAAGCTGAACATAAATCAGGCATGGAACACTACAGCTGGAGCAGTATGCTGGACCCTGGAATGCATAAAAGAATATGAGACCATCTTTTTTTTTTTTTTTTTTCCACATTGAGCCAGGGTATGAGCTCTTTAGGGCACTGAGTCTGGTTCTTGACCCCCTTATCAATAACACTTATTAAAAATAAAATTAGAAGGCAAGCACCAATGTAAGAAAATTTTTGAAAAGTGTAACTTTGGATCAGAGGACTAAAGGCTGGAGAGAAAAAATAAAGAATCCCTCCTGTGAATATTTTTTTTACTGAAGGGTGAGCCTGAAATAATGTCAGGGTATTACACAATCCTTTAGCTTGTCAATCAGTTGCAAGAAAGGGGTCATTCCTACCCCCTCCAGATCTCCTGAAATATCAAAAGATATTTATTTAATCATTCATTTATTCAACAGATGTTTTTGGAGTACACTTTACTGTGCTAGGCAGATACTGGAGATACAAGAAGGAGCAAGACAGATATAATTGGAGCTCTCAGGGAGCTAAGGCTAACTTGTCCCACGCACCATGTGCCTACTGTAGATGGTTAGCAAAAGTGGCCACAATGACTTCCCTCCCTACATCCACACCCCTTTGCAATGTGACTGCAGCTCCATCAATAGGTGGAGTCTGTTTTCCCACCCTTTGAACCTAGAACCTGTGATGGCCATGAGAACAAGCCTGGGCTAACACAGATAATGGAAGATGAGGATCCATGAGGAGCTAGCCATTCTTGCTATGGCCACCTTAGATCAGCTGGCTGACAGCCGATAGGGCAGCTCACCACAGAGTGAGCCCAGCTAAGACTGGAAGAACTGTCTAGCCCAGCCCAGCCCAGCCCAGCCCAAATTACTGATCTATAGAATTGTAAACTAAATAAATGGTTGCTTTCAGCCATTAAATTTTGGAATGATTTGTTATGCAGCAAAAGCTGACCAAGTAGCCCTTAGCTATGTAAGTATGACTCCAAGTTTATCTTGGGCACATAATTTTCTTATATGATCAAATTACCTTGATAACTGCCAACTCTCCACTTGACTTTGCGTTGCATGGACATGATCTCAGTGTACAGTTTCAGAATACAGACACCCTGGGAAGGTTTGATATTGGATCTCTGATCTGCAGAATATGAAGTTGACTAATGTGCTTGACATGTGACACACACAGTACAACATATTTCTTGGAGAAAATACAAATACATAGATAGGCAGGACATAAACATATACAATGGTACAGACAGCAGTTAAACAGTTAATGCAAATCCAATTAGCTTTGTTTCCTAACATGACGGTTCATGACTTAAAAAAAAAAAAGAAAAAAGAAAATAACACCTCCCTGTCAGATACTGAATTTGTAAACGAATCAATGACCTACAGACACAGCCGTAAAGTCTCCAATTTTTCCCCCAAATAATTTTATTATTTTGATATATTAGTGAAAAGATCACCAAAGACTTACGTATTGTTCCAGATGTCTGTGTATAACTGCCTTGATTCTAATGATGACACCTCAGTGGAGATTAGTGAAAGGGATATTTGATTTATCTTAATTTTCAAATATGTCAGAGTGTCTTTTCCTCTTTTCCTGGCATCCACTCTTCTGTGTCCAGCTCTCCCAGCTGGGCGTTTTGGGAAAGCAGCCAATTACAGGGCTAATGTGTTTCTGCTGTTATCTGACACTGATGCTGCTTCACAGAGGCAGCAATGAAGATAAGCTCCATTTGGATGTATTTTTAAAGCAAACCTTTTAGTTACTTAGACCAGAGCTTCCCCAGTTAGCTTCCTTTCTCCTCTCTCTGGCTGTGCAAGAACCACACATGTGGCTGTGAAACTGCTGGATTTGGAGGGGAGTCAAGGGCAGTGTCGGGGCAGCTGAAGGACACTCATGCTGAACTCAGGAAAAACACTCCACCAGACAAGCTGGGAGCTGTACTTCCAGGAAAGCAAGGCAGGTGAAGGGTTCTGAGAGGATCAGATATGACAAGAGACCTCGGCAGTGGTACAGGGTACAATACCAGCAGCCACTCCCCAAAGTGCCTGAAAGGAGAGGGAGGGTATAAACGGGTGCTTAAGGAGAGAGAACGAATCCTTTACAATGGCCATCGTTTTGCTCCAATGGTAAATATTTTAACCTCAGTTTAGGACTGAGGGTTTTAAGTTGCATTCTTTAACGTATTATCTTCAGGTTAGAGAAAAATCTATTTAAATTCCTACCCTCTTTAAGTTATTCACAAGATTTCCAGAATCACTGAGAAGGAGAGCTGCTTAGTAAAAGGAGCAGGCTTAGAGGTCTTGATGTGAAAAAAAAAAAATTAAAGAAACAGAGTAAAAAAACTGTTCTTTCTGGCTTTTGTTTCTGAAATGGAATTAGAAGGGAGACATAATAAGTTAATAATTTCCCTTTGGTTGGAAATAGGCCTGCCATCATTACCTCATGCTCCCCAGGGCTTGCGAGTTCCTGGGTTCATTTTAACATTATTTAATATCAAGAGTATGAGGATTCCTGTTGCCGTGGCAGATCCTTCTGGGCCATCTTACATTGGTCCTGTGGTCAATTAGAAGGGGTGAGCTCTTCTAATTGGGCTGGGTTGGGTGGGTTGGGTGGCAGTAGTGGCTGTCACAAGGGACAGCGAGGAGTGGGGAACAGGAAGCAGAGAGGAAGCAGCTGCATCCTAAGGGAACCAGGCTCTCTCTCTGGCTCCGTGACTTGACTTCCTGATGATTTTTAGGGAGACATCTGTCCCCACTGTTCTGCTCCCTGACCCTAGAAACTTTACCTAAGATTCTGACATGAGGATTTACTTTCACAGGGAGTTTGAATTTGAGTTCTGTGTTATAAAATTACACAGGCTGTGATTTTTGGATGCTGGTACCATCATTCAGAAATTTACTTACTTAAGTTAATTTTAATAATTCAGTGACTGATTTACTTTACAGGCCAGACTCCAAAATTTCCAAACCAGTGGCTTAACAAGGCAATATTAACTTAGAGACAGATTTTTTTTTCTCTTTCCTCCTTTTTGATTTCTCATGTGATTATTCTGTTGTGTGTAGACCTTGCATCTTCTGTGCAGGCTCCCATCTGTACTCTTCTGTGCATAGGGATATATCTTCCAACAGATAGTCACTCCTCATTATAACCTCAACTGGTATGATGACTGTTGCAAAACTAATTTAGTTCTAATACTTAAGTAATAAGTTTGATGTTTTCTCTAGAGTTCAGGTATAAAAATTTATAAATCAGTGACTCAGCAAAGTTAAGGATGGGTCATTGAATCCTCTTTTCTCCTTTGGTGTGACAGTGAGTTGCTGGGAACATCGTCACCCATCACTACAGTGGGCAAAGTGCTGACACTTTCTCTGTAACCATAGATCCAGAGCAGGACTGGCTTTTGAGAAGCGACAGGGACATTGGAGTGATATGCATGAAACACCTAACATTGGGGGGAATGAGAAGAATTCTAGATTAAGATCACTTCCACAATGTGCTGAAGTCATTAATTTTGCATAGAAGCAAAGGCTGTGAAGATAGTAGATTTTTAGTAGATGTATGGATATCTGATTGGAATGTCTCTATATCTGAATGCATATGTACAAAATACATAGAGCTCAGCCTCAATCCCCTGGTTACTGATCCTTTTCCAGTGGATTCCAATCTTGGCTTTTAAGAAGCTCTATAACTTTTCTGTCATCCCCAGGAGGTACACCCAATCCTAGAAGCTGCCTACCTGATGGTTAGTCCTATCCACTGTGTTGGCCGTGGACGGGAGGTCTCTGGTGTTCTGACGTATTCTAGTGGAGTTTTGCTGCTCAATGGTGGAGGAAGTTGGGATGCAGAACTCTCTGAAGCATCGTTTGAAGTTTTCATCCAGAAATGCATAAAGGACCGGGTTCAGGCAGCTGTTTGTGTAACCGAGAGCAATGCAGAAGTGCCATGAAACAGTCTGGAAAGTAGTTTCTGGGATTGTGATCAAGGCTTTGACGATGACGTAAATGTGAATGGGGGTCCAGCAGACGATGAACACAGCCACAACCACCAGCACCATCCTGGTGATTCTTCGCAGGTTCCGATCCTTTTCTTTGGAGCCAGAGAGCATGCGGACGCTCTTGAGGCGTAAGATCATCAGTCCGTAACACACCGTAATGACGAGGACAGGCATGATGAAAGCAAAGATGAAAACACAGATTTTCAGCAGGTTCTCCCAGTACCAGGTTGGGTGAGAAAACGTTAGTGTACAATCTATGGAACCTAGAAGAGAAGAATGATAAGGAAGAACTAGCAGCAACTTTTAATGATGTCATGAGGTGTTACGATTGCCATTTTGCTCTCTAATTTGTCACCTTGACCTGGGTTAACCTCTGGCTATTACTACACAAGCCAGAAAAGGAAGATTTAAAGAAACCATGGAAGAAACTCAGTTCTCTCTTGATTTTCAGGAGAGTTATTTTTTCCAGATACGTCATTTAGGTTCTCCACTTTGATGACGTTAAGCTTTCATTCAGTCAACAGTTATGAATCTCTCACCGTGAGCTAGATCCTCTATGGGGTCTAGGCTGATATAAAAATATAATCACTGTCAAGATTCTATAGGGGTTTCCAGGTAATGGATGTCTTCACTTCATTTTCTGGGTTTTTTATTTTGGCCACCCGTGTGGCTTGCGAGGTCTTAGTTCCCCAACCCGGCCACCACCGCAGTGGAAGTGCTGAGTCCTAACCACTGGACCAGCAGGGGATTCCCTCAACTCTACTTTTTGATGGGTGATTTATCATTCTGAAGTCTAAAAAGATAAATTTGTCATGTAGGCAGCCACTCGAGATTTTAAAACAAGCCTCCACTTAATGTTCTTTGGGTTTAAGCTCTAATTACTCTTGAAAGAGCTGTGTTCTTATTTTCCTGTCATTTTGATGAAGTAAGTGCAGAGAAATCAGGAACCGATAGATTATGGTTTATCTTCTCTTTCAAATGTTTACTGGACTTAAAATTGTAGGGGAAAATTCCTAGTTCAAAATATTCAAAACTATTTTGCTAAAAAGAATCATTAAAATTACTGTTTGTCTACAGCATGGGACCACTCCATAATTTCTACTTGGCTTATGACTTCACTAACATATCTAACTATATTCTCTCTATCCCTCAGGCCTGCAGCCATACTCACCTTGCCGGTACTTTGTTGTTGCCATGAACATCACAGGCAGACCAATGGCTGAAGAGAGGATCCAGTTGCAGATGTTGACGATCTTGGCATTGCGGGGAGTGCGGAAATCCAGGGCCTTGACGGGATGGCAGACTGCGATGTAGCGATCAATGCTCATGGTGCAGAGGGTGAATATGCTGGTGAACATATTATAGTAATCTATGGAGATCACAATCTTGCAGAGGATGGTTCCAAATGGCCATGTTCCCATTAGGTAATTGACACTCTGGAAGGGCAGGGTACTGGTTGCTAGGGCGTCTGCCAGAGCAAGGTTGAAAATATAGATGTTGGTGGCAGTCTTCATTTTGGTGTATCTAAGAGATGAAGGAAGAGCAGTGGCACCGCCAGAAAAAAATAAAACCATCAGGGTGAAATGTAGTTAAGCTTTCAATTAAAAAGCAAAAACTAAAAAACAGAACAAAACAAACCCCCCCAAAACCAAAGCAAAAACAATTGCAAGGATTAGTGGGAAGCATTTGAGATTAGATACAGAGGAACTCTTTCACAGTGCTAGATTGGCCATTTATAACCATGTGCCTATGGGCTATATATATACCTTCTCTAACTATCAGTTTCATTATCTGTAAAAAAGTTATAATAAGAGCTGCCATACTGATTTATTGGTTTATTTGCTTTTTTAAAAAATGTGCCGGACACTGTGATAGGTATAATAGACACAGGGAGGGCTCAGTCAAGTATCCAGACATGGGGTAATAATACATTTTAATTCTAAATATATGAGAAAAATTTCAGCTATCTAGTTAAAATTATGGAACAATGTAATCGTGCAAGAGTGTATGTATATGTAGGTGTATACACATACACATGAACCCACACACAAATATACAGGCTACTATGGAGTCATAGAGATGAGGCAAAGGGAATAGTAGGGGTATCATAAGGAAAGAAGGAATGCATCTTGAGAGTGTACATGCGCGAGTTTAATCTTACAGTTGGTAGGAGTAGGTCATTCAAGACAGAGAGAAAGCTCGAGCAAAGGCATAGAGGTGAAATGGCATGATGGGTATGTTTGGCACTGAAAGAGTAAAAATGCCAGCAGGAATGACAATGAATCTGATAGGGGAGGAATATAGAGGCCAGTTCATAGAGGGACTTGTATACCATGGTAAGAAGATTAGACTTTATCCACTTTGTGATGGGGAAGCTAAGGCTGTTTGTCTTGTTTTTATTATTTAATAACTTTATGGAGGCATATAATAAAAGTATACAATTTGATGTTTTGCTATATGTACACACTTTCGAACCCATCACCATAACCAAGAGCAGGGACTGGCTTGCACACTCAATTAGACTGCACCTGATTTTGTAAACAGTTCTATTGGTACACACTCACACTCATTTAATTCTTCTTATCTATAACTGTTTTGATGATGCAATGGCAGAGTTGAGTAAGAGACTATATGGTTTGCAAAGCCTAAAATATTTACTATCTGGCCCTTTACAGCAAAAAATGCCAACTCTTGATCAAGATGATGAACATGTCAATCACTCCCCCCTCAATGCTTCCTTGTGCAGCTCTCTAATCCTTCCATCTTGCCCCTCCCTGCCTTGACCCCCACTCCCACTGTTCTATAGGCAATTACTGATCTTGATCTCCTTTCTGTCATTATAGATTAGTTTTCATTTTCTAGACTTTTTATGTAAATAGAATCACCCAATATGTACTCTTTTTTTGTCTAGCTTCTTTCACTCAGCACAATTATTTTGAAATTTATTCACATTGTTGCACTCATCAATGATTCATTCTTTTTTATTGTCCAGTGGTATTCCATTGTATGGATATGCCATAACTTGTCTATCCACTCACCTATTAATGGGAATTGGGTGGCATCCACTCTTTAGATATTACTAATTAGCTGTTATGAACAGTTTTGTACAAGTATTTGCATGGACTTATGTTTTTCTGTCTCTGGGATAAGTATTTAGGAGTGTTATGTGTCCTCAAAGCCGCAGAAATTAGAACTACCAAGTAGAAGACAAACAGGTACGGCGAGACACTAATGAATTATATCTGATGGTAGAAGAATAGCTAGCAAATATATTGTCAAATTGTCAAATATATTTGACACTCCACGTCTATCTGCTCTGCTGTTGGTAACAGGACCTCAGTTTCACTCTAAGGAGCCACTCATTTCCCATTCTCAGTCCATGTACTTTGCGATGGGCTCCATTGCTAGTTCAAGGCATGAAGATTTAAAGTGAATGCCCAGCAATGGTCTCATGTTTCAACTAGAGCCGGTGAGATTTTGGGGGGACTTCTGGGGAAAGAGTATATTAGTTTTAAATAATTAAACCTGAGAGGATGCAAGGTATGTAGTTGTTGGAAGAGCCTGTCTGAAAATGGATTTAACCCAGAGCATGTGGATCTGAGAGAGTGAGAGAGGAACCCATGCCTAAATCCTGCATGATGTAAAGGCACACGCGACACTTCCCAGCCAGCAGACCTTACATTTCACATCTTATCTTTAGCAGAATGTTTTATGTCAAATAATCAGGTTCTTTACTGTCAGTTTATGACTCATCATACTTTTAACATTTTCTTCAGGTTCATCTTAGCACCAGGTACTTACGGATGTATGATTGTTTCATTAAAAAAAAAATCCTTTCCTCCCCCAGAATGAGATGTTTGTGAAGCAAAATTAGGTTAGGTTTCCACATCACAAAAGGAAAAGTGAATATTTATCTATAAAAGCTATGTCAATTGGCATTTTACAGGAATAATGCTGTTTTTCTCCATTTATCCAAAGAGCTTTCCTCTAAAGATAGCCAGTATTCATATCCCAATTACTTACCCTCTGAATCACAGCAACATATAAGAGAGGGTTCAGCAGTTTCCAAAATATGTGGAGGAGAATAATTATACAAGACTAAAGGTTTGGGAGTTCCACTTGCCTCTGGCATATCTCCAAAGCCTTCAATCTGAAGGGATAGTCTGACCAGAAAAGGGGTCATGCAGTCCAGCAAACATGGGCTTTTCATTCTGTTCTGTTCTGTTCTGATGTGGTGGCATGAACATTGCTCCAGGAAAGTTACAGGAACAATCAGAGTCACACTATAAGTTATAGGAATATACGAACCAGAGTTAGCAAGCATGCCGAAGAGGTGAGCCGGAGGGAGGATTACCTTTGGGTTCAGTTTACCTGGGTGGGTCTGAGTAGAACTCCTGGATGTCAACACACAATCCTTTTTCCATCTTTTGTACCTATGAGTTCTTACTGTGTCATGGATGAGTTTAGTGGCAAAGTGGGCAAAACAAACTGGGAGGGATAGGTGACACGTTCTCAGAGTGTCTCACCTGTACTACAGGACCTTTTTGACATTGACTGTTCCTGCTATGCTCACTGAATTAGATCTTTTCCTCTAGGCGGTGAGCCAAGCTATTTTTTCCTTTCTAGTTAGCCCACTGAAATTTTCCTAGTATGTATTTAAAAAAATTTGTTCTAAATGACTGAGTAGTTTATTTGCTATATGAATCCAAATGAATTACAATGCTGTCCAGAAAAAAAAACAGACCAAGGATGCTTGAAAAGAGGAAGAAAGTATTCCAGAATCCAGCTTGTCAGCTCTGTACCCCATCATGTGCTTCACATGGCTCTCTACCTATTTTAGGAGTTCACGATAGAACCAGCTGGGATGTACAGAAGATTTTCACCTCTTTTTGGGCTGATTTTCTGCCCTTTCATGTTTTACCAAATGGAGGTTTTTTTTTTTTTTCTAATATCAGTGAAGAAGAAAGATGTCTAACTCAGTAAGGATTCAATGAGCCCCTTTTATATGTTCAGCATTGTGCTTGGAAAGATACCTTTTTCACATCTGTCATGACTTTTATATCCACTTACCCTCACATAGAGAAATTCACATTTTTAATGGAGAAAAATCCTACTTAGAGTGTTGTCTTTAAATACTCATGATTAATTGGATAAATCCAATGAAATAAAGGCACTTGTCCTACATTTCAGGTTATAATTTAGATGAAGAAAATGGTCACATTAGTACCTACCTGAATCTCTCCTTTATTATCCATTCCATTCTGTTGTCTCAGGCAAACGTACATGTGTGTGTGTGTGTGTGTGTGTGTGTGTGTGTGTGTGTGTGTGTGAAAGAGAGAGAGAGAGAGAGGTTGAAAACAACCAAAGCCTATGATACATTCTCATTAGGTATAAACACAGAAAGAGACCATATATTAGTGTATTATTCTCTGTTATCTTCTCAACTAGCTTAGTGGAGGGAACAGGGGATTTCTCACTTTGCTATAAAATATTCTAAAACATTTTACTTACATTTATTTCAAAGTGGTTTCTGTGGTCAGTGACCAAATTTCCAATGAGTTTATACTAGCAAAAGGAGAAAGTAGTATTCTGAGACCTCTGAGCCCTGCAGACAGAAAAGTGATTATTGTTTACTAATTTGTCTCAGAAGAGAAGACAGAGAGAGGTTTACAGGAAATTAAACAGAGAGGCACCTTCTTCCAGAGGTCAATTACCTCTTTCTGTCTCTGTGCCACCGGAGTGTAACAACCGTCAGAGTCTTTTTCGTTGAGTGGTACTCTTTTTTTTCATCCATACTGCCTTTTTGTTGTTGTTGTTTTTCTCTATATTCCTACTTTCCTCCTACTCCATGTCCCATTAATGAAAATTCATGAAAAAAATAGCCTTCGGATGGAACAAGAACAAAAATCTGCTTTCTTCAAGCAGTGGATGAACTTTATAAATAGAAAATGCAAAACGAGTAACGGATCATATTTTTATTTTCGCATTTGGTGCTAGAAAAAATCAGAATAAAATGTGTGGCTCCTTTTAATAATTGCATAGAATTCTAATGGCACTAGAATCTAATATACTTCTATTGTACTGAATCCTGCGAACCTCATCATTTCATTCTCTTTTGGCTTCCAATTTGTCTATTTTCTTCTTTATTTTTCTTATTTTGTTGCATGCATTTTTGTAAGGCTCTTTAAATCCTCTTGTTAGAATTGGGAACTGGGGTGGAGGATGGGGAAAGAACAGGCCCACACATCAATGGAGAGGGAAGGAAATGAAAAGAGAGACTCTTCCATTATGGTCAAGAGACTTCGCTTGACCATTTTTTGCATTACACCTTTCGGAAGTGCTTGTTTTCTGCTTTATTTGATTTCTGAAAATTTTATATACTTCAGGATATTTATTTCATCAGAAGTTTATATGAAAAAAATAATGTTTTTTCCTTGATTCCTGTATTCTGTGATAAATAAAATTTACCTATTATAGAAACATATTACCATGCTAAATCCTCTGATGTACGTAATTATAATTTGGTGAAATATTCTTATCTGTGACTTTAGATTTTTGTTTCCTGAAATATAGATTTTTATCTCTTTAGACCAAATTGCTTCAAAAACAGCATCAGAATATCTGTCTCAGCCTTTTGCTTCTTAGATAACAATGTTTTATTTTTATTCTAAAGGCCTGGTTCTTAAAATTTAGAAATACTTTAGGGACTTCCCTGGTGATGCAGTGGTTAAGAATTTGCCTGCCAATGCAGGGGACACAGGTTTGATCCCTGGTCCGGGAAGGTCCCATATGCTTTGGAGCAACTAAGCCCGCAAGCCATAGCTACTGAGCCTGTGCACCACAACTACTGAACCCACGTGCTGCAACTACTGAAGCCCGCACGCCTATAGCCTGTGATCCGCAACAAGAGAAGCCAATGCAATGAGAAGCCCACGCACCGCAACAAAGAGTAGCCTCAGCTTGCTGCACTAGAGAAAGCCTGTGAGCAGCAATGAAGACCTAACACAGCCAAAAGAAAAAAAAGAAATACTTTAGCTTCCAAACTTGGGAGTTCTAAGAGAAAAGGAAATTCCTTTTATTTTAGGATCTGAAAGTTCTGAATGTAAAAGATAATCAAAGGTGCATTACCACTAACATCAAATAATAATATATCCCTAGGTATTTCTTTAATATTGAAGGAACAAAAGAGAAAACTTCAAAATATAATAAAACAATTCTACCAATGTCAATATTAGAAAATTGCTTTTTGAAGAAGCTCAAGTGTATGCTGTAGATTATAAATTTTTAGAGAGAGTAGACTATGAGTAGAATTATTATCTACTGCACTTAGTGCAACAAATTTAAGATTTCACCTATACTTTTTGTGATGATGTACGTATAATCACTCAATACAAGTATTATATGAAAGATAACATGAACAGAAAAGTTTAAAAGCTATAATTAGGGCTTCCCTGGTGGCGCAGTGGTTGACAGTCCGCCTGCCGATGCGGGGGACGCGGGTTCGTGCTCCGGTCCGGGAGGATCCCGCATGCCGCGGAGCGGCTAAGGCCCGTGAGCCATGGCCGCTGGGCCTGCGCGTCCGGAGCCTGTGCTCCGCAATGGGAGAGGCCACAGCAGTGAGAGGCCCGCGTACCGCAAAAAAAAAAAAAAAAAAAAAAAAAAGCTATAATTAACTTATCCATTCAAAACAGAATCCAGCACAAGATGCTCACCAGTAAATGGAATTGAATACAGGAAGAAGGGTTTGGATTATACTTATTTTTCTTTATGATAAGATGAAACCACCTTTTTTTTTTAGGGAATCCGTGGCTTTTGAAGTAAACAGGGAATATTCCTTTTTGCCTTGTCATTTTGTTGTCAAATTAAAAAGAACTTTGGTCATAGAAGGTCATGGAATGATGAGAAGTAAGATCTGAAAGGGGTTTTCAAGACCACACAGTTTGATCACCTTTTTTTATGGTGGAAGAAACTAAGCACAGAGAGACGTACAAATGTTTGAGACCTTTTCCCCCCACTTCCCTAAGCTTCATTTAAAACAGAAATGTACCTTCTGTGCTGTAACTGCATTGTGGGCCATGTGTATTTCTGGATGTTCATTGCTGATATACTCAACCCACTGTGTAGCTAAAGCAAGGTAACCATGCAAAGCGTCTTAATCTTCTTTTCAAAGATGCCCATGCTGGGAATATCTTGGGAATTTTGAGATATTTTCTCATTATATCGAATGTTGTAACAGAATCATATTTTTTAAAGGAGAATTGAGTTTGCTCCATTTCCTTTGCTTTACTCTTTCACAATCCATGATTTAAGCCTATCATTTCTATGTAGTTGACACACAACCTCTCTCTCAAATTCCATGACTACCTTTCCCACTCTCTTTGGGACATCTGTAATCTGCTACTGACTTCTCAAATGCAATACTTGTCAAAGTGTGCTTATTCTTTCTTACCCCCCAACAACAACACTACCATCACCATCAGCACAATCAATAATAGCAAAATAATCAATAACATCATTGAAGAAGATTAAATCAATAACATCATCAAATGGAGAGCTGAGATAACTAGGAAGACAAAAGTTAATTAAATTTTTAGAAATAGGGAGTAGAAGGGGAAGGGTGAAATACGACTCCCAAATTCTAGCATAGAAGAATGGACAGATGGCAATATCATTGTTTAACAGAGAAGGAAGAGAGGAAAAGCAGTTTTGGTGTTGATAGAAAGTTCAGTTTTGAGTGTACTGTGTTGTGGGACAAAAAGAAAATGACTATCAAGTAGCCAAATATATGTTTGCAGTTCAGCTGGAGCAATTTATTTATGTCATCAGCCTCTAGATGTTAATTCCAGTCAGGCAAGTGGATGAGATTGCCTTTTTGTATGTTGCAAAATGTGAAGAATGTTGAAGTCAGAGAAGAACAAAGTTCCATAAAGGGACAGAAAAGAAGAGAAGGAGAGAACAAGGGAGAGACAGAAGGTGTGAATATGTTATCCATGATGCATCAGAATGTGAATGGGAGAGAAATGAGTTGTAAAATGTCAGAGCTAGAAGCTCTTCTGTGGAAAACTCTTCTAATCAGCAGACATACATTTTTGTAAATGGGAGGTTTGATTTTTATCAATAACCAACAAAATAGTTATTTTCTATCATGACTATATTTGATTATACAATGTAAAACGCAATTATTCATAGACTATAACACTGATGGCAGTTGCGTGAAATAGAATTTATCAGAATTCTTGCTTTTGAAAACACAAGTCTGTAGCAGTACCACAGCCATGAGTATGTCTATATGTGAACTCACATATTTTATATATTCTAATAGATTAGATCACTTCTTACTTATATGATACATATTTCCCTATAAATCTTATAGCTCATATAAGAAATTTGATAGAAATTTCCCCAAATGTGATCATCTTAAAAATTTACATTACAATTCCAGTATAAATTTGTAGAATGGAAAGACATTTTTCTATAGTCCTAATAAAAATAAGTAAATTTTGATCAACTAGGATAGGGAAAAAATTAAATTATTTTCTACTTACCTATAAGAAATGATAATGCAAAATTGTTAAAAACCTTTAAAATATCTACCAATCTATGAATGACATGTAATATGTCATCATTTTAATTAACATTTTACTGATTACTCTAGAGGTTGAAAATAATTTTATGTATTCCTTGGTCAATTATACTGCCTCTTCTATTAATTTGTTTTTATTTTTTGCTCATTTTTTTCTTATTGACTTGTCAGAGATTAAAACGTATACTGTAACTGTAAATATTTATTCTCAGACTGCTACTGCTTAAAAATATTCACCATGTTTTGCTGTTCCTTAAAACTATCGAATTTTAACTTCCTTGATGGTGTGTGTATGTGTGTGTGTGCCCATTTTTCATTAAAGGCCTTTCTTATTATGAGGTTATTAAAATGTGACTGAAATTTCCTTTTAAAAATTTAAAATATAGATTTTTCAGAATATATTTTTAATTAAAAAATATGATGCATGCTTATTGTAAAAATAAATAATACAGGAAAGCACAAAGGAAATAGAAACCTGGAACTCTACCACCTGGAGATAGCCCTTGAGCCAACATCCTTCTAAACATCTTCTTATACATGAGACAAGTAACGTTCATTAATACTGGCTACTGACCTGGCATTGCACTAAGTAAATTTACAAAACTGAAGGGAGAGGTACTTCATCATCCCCATATTACAGATGAGCAAACTAAGCCTCAGAGATCTGCTACCTTACCCAAAGTTGTAAAGCCCATAAGTGACAGAACTGGTGTTACCTCAGATCTGTTCACTGCTGCATGCTGCCCCCCTCTAATGTATCAGAATGTCACAGAGGTAGGATTTGAGTCTTGTTACTCTTCCAAGCCCAGCATATAGAAGATGCTCAAAAATGCTAATTTTATTTGGTTATCTAAAAATATATTTAATCTTTTTTTAAAAAGTTAAAATTTTATTAGTTTTTTAATTTTAGAATTTTATTTATTTTTTTATACAGCAGGTTCTTATTAGTTATCCATTTTATACATATTAGTGTATACATGTCAATCCCAGTCTCCCAATTCATCACCCCCCCCACCCCTCCCACCACTTTCCCCCCTTGGTGCCCATACGTTTGTTCTCTACATCTGTGTCTCAATTTCTGCCATGCAAACTGGTTCATCTGTGCCATTTTTCTAGGTTCCACATATATGTGTTAATATATGATATTTGTTTTTCTTTTCTGACTTACTTCACTCTGTATGACAGTCTCTAGATCCATCCACATCTCTACAAATGACCCAACTTCGTTCCTTTTTATGGCTGAGTAATATTCCATTTGTCAGTCGATGGGCATTTAGTTTGCTTCCATGACCTGGCTATTGTAAATAGTGCTGCAATGAACGTTGGGCTGCATGTGTCTTTTTGAATTATGGTTTTCTCTGGGTATATGCCCAGTAGTGGGATTGCTGGGTCATATGGCAATTCTATTTTTCAGCTTTTTAAGGAACCTCCATACTGTTCATACTGTTAATCTGCATTCAAGAAACACCTGAACATAATTTCATCCTTGTGATGAAAAATGTCAGTTCCTCTTCTCCTATCTCATTCCTATTGCTTATGTGGTCATTTTCAGTATTTGTAACTGATTGTCTAATCTTTACTTCAATACCTCTAAATAACATGCTTCTAGAGTATGTTGAGGGAGTTACCTCTGAAATATCTACTTTGGCTTGACATTCACAATGGTTTGGCTCACTTTATTCCATCCGTCTTCTTCTTTACTCCAATGGTGTTGATGGAAAATTCTGGTTTTCTTCCTTTGCAATGAATTATCCCTTCTCTGTCTTGCAATTTTATCTCTTTTATGTTCTGGAATCTCATTAATATATGATGAGACTTTTTTTTTTAAAGATTGATTGTGCTTGTGACTCAGAGAGTCCCTCCAGTTTGAAGTCTCATCACTTTCTTTAGTTATGGGAAATGTGGGGCTATTATTTCTTCAAATAGTGCCTCTCTTCCATTCCCTCTGTTGTTTACTTCTAATGGATAGCTTTTCTCTGTCTACACTTCTGGTATCGCATTTGTTTTTTCATCCTTTCCATTTCTATCTCATTGACTACATTCTTCCAGCTCACGAACATACTCTTGATCTTCCCTCTTTTTGTGTTACCCATAGAATATTGAATGCCAAATATTGTGGTTGTTATCTTTAGAATTTCAAATTTGGTTTCTTATGTAAGAAACTTATATGTAGGCTATTGCTCTGAGTGTTCTACATTTGTTAAATAATTAGGTAAGTGTTATGATTATCTCCATTATACAGATGAGCAAACTAAGGCACAGACTGGTTAGATAATTTGCCCTAGGGACCCCTGACTGGCAATTGTTGGAGGCAGGGTTTGAGCTCACATTATTTGGGTCCTTAGCTGCTATGCTTTGCTTGTTAATAATCATCTCTTCTTTTTTTCAGACGGCTTCTCCTTGTTTCATGGAAACAATACTTTCTTTCACCTCTCTGAAGATATTAAATATAACTTGTTTTAAAGTCCTTATCTGATTACTTTTTAATTCTGTTTCCTCAAGTGTAAATTCTTCTGTTTGTTATGCACCCTCTCTCATCTCTTTCATGGTGTAGTCACTCATTAACAATATGATGACCATTGATTTTGAGTTGACCCTTAAAGTTAATATTCCTTGCTAGACTGTTCACTGACGGGACAGGGGTTGGAATCAGCTCCTGAGGCTTGTGTACCATACTGTTCTCAATAAGAATGGAGGATGGGGTGGGCTTGAGGTCGACATAGTACACAGGTGGCTACCTTCTAATCCTCCAGAGCATTGCTGGTCTCCAGGTTCAGCCTAGTATCTCTGCGCCAAGCACTGCACCAGTTTTCAAATGGACATTATTGCTTCTGTCTAGCTTGTAGACTGGAAAACACACAAGGGTCAACTCACATGGCCTCCACCATTGTGTACATCTACCCCATTATGGAACCCTCAGGGGGGCCTCCCCAACCTGAGGCTCACACTGTCTATTCTCTGTCCCAGGCATTCTTTTGGCATTTTACTTTATCTGAAGTGAAAGAATCTCCTTTCTTCTGAATTCATAATTCGAGAGTAAAGTCGTCAGTAACGTTATTATGATCTTAACATTATTGATCTTTCTGTTGCATCATTCACTCTTTTCAAAAGAAGGAATGACTTATCTAGTTTATGTTTAAGATAAAGACTTGGTTATGTACAGCTCTGCTCCTTTTCCTGTTGCTTTCTGAGATTCAGCTGCTCAAAGGAAATGCATGTTACATCCCACTACTCCAGCTTCCAAATTTTAAAGGAGCTGGTCCCCGTATGGAGAAGTTGCTGGTGGTCCAGGCCTGTGGGTTAGTGTATTTCATTCTGGGATTTAATTAAGAAGCCATTATTACTGTACAGCTATGTCACATCAGCAAAGTATTTATCAGTAATAAAACTGACATTTTTTTTCTCTGCTGATTCATTTTGCATTATCTCTCAGTTGGTTCAAACATCAGAAGAGAAAGTAGGAATGACATTGAATAAGACCATTTAGGGACTTCCCTGGTGACGCAGTGGTTAAGAATCCACCTGCCAATGCAGGGTACATGGGTTCGATTCCTGGTCGGGGAAGATCCCACATGCTGTGGAGCAACTAAGCCTGTGCACCACAACTACTGAGCCTGAGCTCTAGAGCCCGTGAGCCACAACTACTGAGCCCGTGTGCCACAACTACTGAAGCCCGTATGCCACAAACAAGAGAAGCCACCGCAATGAGAAGCACGCATGCTGCAACGAAGCCCCTCTCGCCGCAACTAGAGAAAGCCCGTGTGCAACAACAAAGACCCAATGCAGCCGAAAATAAATAAAATGTAATAAATCTATTTAAAAAAAAGACTGTTTAAGCATTCATATTGCCTACGAAGAATTTCTCTATCATTTTCAAAAATTTATGTATGGTTCTTCATTGATTTATTGATTTAATTTGTGTTCTTTTAAAAGATAATTTCTGAAAGATGTTCTGGAGTTCAGGGGTCAGAAGTAAAGTTTTGTGCCTGTTCTCGATCATCCTGAAAATGAAAGATTGTTTCATATTCACTTTTAGTTTGAGTAATAAAGGGCAATCTTGTGCTATTAATGAACTTGAGAAAAAATTCAGCCTTTTGTATGCTTGCACATGAAATCTCAGTGCTATGTAACACACGTGCAGATTATATTTGTATTATCTGTTTTGTTGTTTTGTTTGTAAGCCTGTGGAGTATAGAGACCAGGACCAATCTGTACTCTGCTACGTGCTTGTCTGAATGACAGGATCAATTCTCCTGACCCTAATGCCCACATCTATATAATTTCTTTAAATATGAAATTCCTATTCATCTCATGTTCTTAAAGCATTCCCAACCCCTAAGAATAAATCATACCTCCCCATCCTATGTCATCTTATCATTCTCACATTGATCTACATTTTTACCCCTCCCCTCTTGCCAGAGGAGAAGAGGGAATGGCATGTGAGAGTAGTGGGGTTGAGTAATGGTGAGAAAGAAAAAAGCCCCTGAGAGCTTTTAGGGAACAAGTCTAGTTGCTAACAGCCAGGTTGTGATATTCCTTTGTGGAAAATAATTCCATAGAATATCAACCTCAGATGAAGACTTTGTGACCGTGATGCCACAAGACAAAAACAAGTGGACTCTATAACCATGCATGATCAGAGATAACACCAAGATCACCCATAACCATAAAAATAACAAACATCTCCCCTTTCCTGGTTAACATTAAGTGACTGCTGCTTATTATTCAGTGACAACTCTAGCCCTACTCTATTAATTCTGTCTCCTAGATTAAAAAAAAAACTTTGATGCCCGTGTATCAAATTCCTCTTGCTTTGAGACAGTGACCTATCTAAACAGAACTCTGCTTCCTTGAATCCTCTTCTAAATCACCAAGTATAAATTAAAATTCCTGTGATGTTGTCTTCCTTGTTGTAACAAACTTAATAAGACAAATTTTGTTCCCAGCAGTATTCCTGGTGGCTTTGGCTGGTGAGCATTGATAGCAGAGTGTCCTCGCCTCAGGAGGGGCCAGCAGCAGCAGACCAACAGCAATCAGCGACTGGTGGGAGGTGTTAGGTATCTTCCAGTGGTGTCCACAGATGGGTACAGGCCACTTAGAGGGCATGGTGGCCACAAAAGCTGCCTGCATCACTGGAATCTTGGCAAATACATTCACCCAGTGTCTATCTGTAGCAGGCAGAATCTATTGCTGGTGGAACTGGGGGCTGTGAAAACTCACATTCCATACTATCTCCCCTTTTATCAGGGCTGATCCCCTCTTTCAGAGGCTACAACCAATGCTGCATCCTTAGCTGTACCCTCCTCAGGCTGCAGATTAACTCCCCTCACCTATTATGCATTCTATCGCTTCAGGTACTGCTGAATGTGCATCTTTAGGTCTAGAAGTCATCAAAGCAAAGACCTGCTTGCTCAATTGTAGTCATCTGGTTTATATTTAGTGTGCTTATTTTCAATATCTTTTAGAGCTATTTTGAATTTTAAAATGACTATCTGATGTTCCCTTAATGAAAATCTTAAGCGTTAGGAGATTAAAGATCAAAAATCTTACCTTTCAAGGCAGGACCATTCATTCGTGACAATTCTCCAGTCATACCAATGTTTACTTAATCTTAAGAGCGAGGCCAACCCTATTAAAATGCTATGAACCCACACAGCAGTGAGTAACTAAAAGTACCTTGATCTTGTTAATTTTCTCCCAATTTGGCTTTTTAATCAAGTTAGGAGTAAAACTCCAGCATAGCCTAGTAGGAAGAATATTGGATTTGGAAGTACGATACATAGGTCTAAGTGCTATGTCTTGTGACCTTGGCCACGTGGCTGAGCTTCCATTTCCACAACTGTAAAGAGGTGATTATATCACCACTAAAAATTACCATTAAAACAAATTAAATGATGATGGTCATAGGTGCTGTTTTCTGAGCGTTGCAACTACAGCCAACATTTACTGAGTGCTCACACTGTGCTAGGTGTTACTATACACAGTTCACTTGATTACTTAATCTTCGTAACATACTTGTAAGTTGCACATGATCACTTCTTTTGTAGATGAATAAACCAGCTTTTATGGAGGTTGAGTAACTCGCGCAAGAACAACAGTTGCAGAGGCAGAATTTAAGTCCACACCTATTTTTTATAGTTTATGCTCTTTGCTGTTACATTACACTACTACAGTACGCACCATGTAATATAAGCTCTCTGTACGATAAATAATAACTTTTATAAAGTGCAGTAGGGTTTACAAACACTTATATATACACTTGTATAAACTGATGCTCACAAAAATCCTATTAGCTAAAACAACTATGAGTATTATCCCTATTTTAAAGAGAACTGAGGTTCAGAACAGCTGTCAAGGACAAAAATGCTTAACATAGTAAATTTGAAATACTTGGGTGTTTGCTGCTATGAAAACTAAATGCCTGGATAGGTTGGATATTTTATTGTGTGCGTGTGTGTGTGTGTCCCGTAGATTGAACCATTAGCAGTGTTTAATATTAGCACAACACGTTGGAGAGAATTATACATTAGGATACTGTGTAGGGAGTTGAAATAAGAATGTTCTCATTGCTCCTGGGTTTTGCAACAGAGATTTAATTAAGATCCATGAAGACTTAATTTAAATTCTACTTGTCAGAACTGTTGATGAGCATTCCCTGTTTATCCCTTTTAATGTGTCATAGCACCTCCTGATATCTAAATATTTTCACATTCAATTAATTCCTGCAGCAGAAGCTGTCCAAAAATCTTTTAGGACCAACTGAAGGAAAAAATAAAAGTAATGCAATTAGTGCCTGTAGATCTTGGCATATATAAAATCGTGTATTTATAATAACTGTTTTCCATCCAAGAATTATATAATCCTTTATAACTTAACTATCATGCTGACCTGGGATTTTTCTAGGAAACAAAAAGCAATTTGTTGAGTTTTTTTTTTTTTTTTTTTGCGGTACGCGGGCCTGTCACTGTTGTGGCCTCTCCCGCTGCAGAGCACAGGCTCCGGACGCACAGGCTCAGCGGCCATGGCTCATGGGCCCAGCTGTTCCACGGCATGTGGGATCCTCCTGGACGGGGGCACGAACCCACGTCCCCTGCATCGGCAGGTGGACTCTCAACCACTGCGCCACCAGGGAAGCCCTGTTGAGATTTTTAAAGAAGTATTTTCAGGCAGAGAGGTTTTTTGGAACATATTTTTCCTTCCCGTGTGGAGAATTCAACAGCACTTGTTAGGAGAAAATATGATTCATGAATAAACCAGTAATTTGGTAAAGCAAGGAAGTCCCTTTAATTTTTAAAGATTGAAATTTTAGACTTATGGTGCAATAAGGGTTATTAAATCAATATAGAATTGTTTTCCACTTGGAATAGAATCACTTGGTACTGACAACATTTTTAGTCACTAATGAATATATGTAACAGTATTTTAAATAGGAAAACTGCAAACATGACCTTGATTTATATTTTAGTGAAAAAACTCTCAAATGCAATATTTTATTACATTTCAGGATCATCTATTACTTTTGAAATTTTCTCCCCTTTTATTTTCATATTATTAATTGTGGTTTTCCTCATTCTATCACTGCACTTCAATTTGTTTAGAATCTGAAGAATATAAAAAGTAAAATACGAATCACCATCAGCTTAATAGGTAGAGATAAACTCATAACATTGTATGTTTAATGCTCTAACTCTGTGATCAAAGTTATATTTCACATTGCTCCTAGCTTAATAATTATATTGGACTTTATGTATGAAATAGAACATCTTAAGAATTATACACGTGTTTTCAATTTTCATAAATAAAAAATATTCCCATTTGTATTTTTCTAATGACTTTTTCCATCATAAAACCCTCTAAGTGTCAACACTGAGTCAAGCATACGTTTATTTAACACCTTTTTTTATTTTTGCCGAGTACTGCGCTGGGCAGTGGTTCTCAACTGAGACATATCTTGGAAGGCCCTTCAGTCTGGTGAGAGACCAGAAACAAGTGCTTTCCAAACAGTAGTTAGGTATCATGGCAAGGTAACGGGTGATATGGCAATGCTGAAAGAAGTGCTAAACTTGTATTCAGTTTTCAAGAAAGTTGCAATTATTCGACATTTGTTTCATCACATGGACCGTGTCCGTGAAAGTATTAAATTTGTTTCTCGGAGTTATATGACAGGCCCAGGCCGCCAAGGATTTTGTCTCTGATGGTGGCAGGAAGGGATTAGTAGAAGGTTGACCCCAAATAAGTCTATCTATTGTCTGTTTTCCAGAAATAAATGTAAATCTAGTTTCTCCAATTAGTCTATCATGTACCTGTTTTCCAGAAACAGATACAAACCTCTGTTAAATACATTTAAATTGGCAAATTTTACTACCATTTTACTGATAGTGAATAATTATCAAATTTTACCAGTTTATTTTCTGCTCAGTGAAGTAGAACGTCTTTTTCTTGGCCTAAACTTTGTACTTTTAAATGTCTGTGAAATGCTTGGTCCATAGTCGAGACCAGAAAAGTTCCTTTAGTCACCTAGGGTGACTTCTTGTGTGACACATCGCTGAGATGGATCTGGATTCCTTAGTCACATGTTATCTTTTGATTTCTCTCTTTCTATGTCCTGGGAAGAACCCCACTCCTGTTATTCTCCTGATGTTAGGGCTATTGTCACCTCGTCTTTCTTCTCCTGGGGAGGCATATGTCCGTTGATTTTTCGGGGAGAAAAAAAATCTCTCCACTGAGAATTCTTCTCCCAGCGTCTGTCAGTTTTCATTTTATCATGTTGATGCAAGAAGCAAGATTCCATGTACTAGTGATCTCCCCAGATACCTCACGTTCGCTAATCTGCTTTTAAAGCATGGAGAGGGAAATGAACTGGGATAGAGTCTATGGGAAGAATTTGGCATGGAAGATGAATAGGATAGGTTTCCACACTTTTCCTAAGTGACTCCATAAACATTTGAGAAGCAAAGAAACTTATAGGTGAGAGTCATGAGTGAGAAGGGAGGATTTTTAGTACTTTCGGCATCTGTTGACCTTACTCAGGCTCTCTGGAGTAACACTGACAAGCCTGGTTACTTTCACTTGGCAGTAATTCCAGCTGACTTGACCCTTGCTTGTTTGTCTGGTGTTTTGCTCAGGAGAGAGACAGAGGCATGAATTCTTCTCAGATTCTTCCAGAACTTATTCTTGCAGATCTAATTTTTCTGTCACTATTATCTCCTTATAACCCCCCTCTCATTTGGATTCCTGCAGACAATGAAGTTGAAGAAGGAGAAGGCAGGGACTCTACGGACTCAGGTGCTCGTCTCAACTTGAATGCAGAAAATATTTTTGCTCTCAAATTAAACAAAAGATACCTGTGTTATAAGAATTTTACTTTTGGGAATTCCAAGTTTCTTTCCACTAGTAACACTCAGAGAAACAATGTTCTAAAAGTTCTAATTTTGCCAACCAGAAATGGGACACTGAAACACAGAGGGCTGAAATAAATACAGTATTAACAAAACAGTATAATCAGTATATTCAATGTACTGAAACATTTCAGCTACATTATGTTCTATTACCATTTGTTATTCTGTTAAATTCAGGGATAGGAGAATTTAAAACAAACAAAAAAAAAGATAGGCTCATCCTCAAGGAGCTTACAATTTTCCAAATTGGAAATTTCAGTTTTTTTCAAAAATGTGAAAAAGGATCACTGAAATAAAGGGAACTAGGAAAACGGCCTGGTGCCTGGCTGAATAACAGATCCAGAAAGCCTTGTTTGATCCGTCGTCACTCTCAGCACTGAGTCTGGTGCTCTGGCTGGCTCCTGATCAGTTTGTTGATGTACATTATTCGTATATACTGGTCACAGCATAACATTATGCTGCTGGGGATAAAGTATAAAAGTACCTTTATATCACAATTGAGTTTCTGTAGTTAGAAGTTCCACAAATAATTAATGGATTCTGTTTTTTTCCAGGTTGAAAGGCAGACTCAGAGACCTGAATCCAGTTAACCCAGAGACATAAGTTCAGTTCAAAATGTCATGGCCTAATATGAAGGAAAAACTCCAGATTTTGACCTGTGAAAAGACAAGTTTCCTATTTTCTTTATTCTCACTTCAGTGGGAGTACAGGCTATCAATAAAGAAAAAAGTTATGAACAGTTTGTCAATTAGGGAACATTCTAGGAGGTATGATATGTAAGGTGAGATAACAGGCTAATCAGCTAGCCTAGTGAAGCCTCAGTAACTAGCTTGAAAATCTCACCTTGACGCAAGTAAATATAGCAGTCTTGAAAGACCTTAAGTTTCAGGGTCATATAGATCTTGATTCAAATCTTAGTACTATCATTTATTAGCTGGACGAATTTGGGCTTATTAATTAAATTTTCTGAGTTTTATTTTCTTCATCTGTAAAACTTGGAAGATATTGGTGTCTTCCTTAAATGGTTGGTGTAAATATGAAAAAATTTTAAAATAGTATATTTAAGGATTATTGGTTTGGAGTCTAATTTGTAGTAACTTTCAATAAATGTTAGCTAAGGTGGTCTTGATGTTGAGGATGCCTCTCATGGGTTTCAAATTTAATGAGGCAGATACTATTCTCTGACAAGACACAGCTTAAATGTTTATACTTATAAAAGTGTTACTTTTGCTTATACTAATTTTTTTAGCATGCTTTCTCATGTGTGCTAAAGATAACTGATGCGTCATAGCCTAGATCGTTCTAAAATCACAGCTATTTTCCTTCACCAATTATCTCCCCCACCCAAGGATTTGGTATGTTAAACTCCACCTCTTCATCTATTTTAACTAGAAAGTTGACCAATATATTATGTTTCAAATATCAACTCAACTTCAAACTACTGTGTGGACAAAATATCTCAGCTACACCAAAGCATGGTTTCTATTATTATTCCAGAAGAGTACATTTTTTGATAAAGGACATATATCTTTATGTAAAATATGCTTTTTTTTTCATTTTTTAAAAACATCTTTATTAGAGTATAACTGCTTTACAATGGTGTGTTAGTTTCTGCTTTATAACAAAGTGAATCATTTATGCATATACATATGTTCCCATATCTCTTCCCTCTTGCGTCTCCCTCCCTCCCACCCTCCCTATCCCACCCCTCTAGGTGGTCACAAAGCACCGAGCTGATCTCCCTGTGCTATGCGGCTGCTTCCCACTAGCTAGCTATTTTACGTTTGGTAGTGTATATATGTCCATGCCACTCTCTCACTTTGTCCCAGCTTACCCTTCCCCCTCCCCATATCCTCAAGTCCATTCTCTAGTAGGTCTGCAAGGGTGTGTAGATGGGCACGTTCATTCATTCATTCATATGTTCTTATTTTTGAGTTTCTAAAGTGTTGAGAAAATAGTACTCTTGTGGAAATTATCATTGGCGTGGTTTGTATTTTAATGTATGCTTTGTGGCATTGACTCGTACCAATGTACCAATGTATTTTGTGGGAATGTGACATATTTATTCATAGGCAGGAAACGTCTGCATTTTGTCAGAGTAATGATCCTTTTTCAAAAGATGGCATCAATTTCTCCTTTGATACTTGTATTCTAAATTCCACAAAATGGGTAGTAATTTTAAAGAACAGAAGTTTTGGGTCTGACTTCTAACTTGAGATTTCTGCTGCCTATGTTTATGTATGACAGGGTATTCAGAAATAAAATGGACGTTGTTTCAGTGTAGTGACACACTAATGAATGTCCTACAGCAACGGTTCTTGAGATTTTCTTCCTGTGAGTCCCATTCATTCCAGACTCTACTATTCCATTGCTTTATCCTTAGTATTTGTGGAATGTTTATAACATCTACTTTGAGAAATACTTGTAAATCCTGGTCAATAGGATTCTGTTTCATTGTTCTATGAAAATTAACCAAGGCTCTCTCCACTCACTTTTCTCTATCTTGTATCTGAAACATAAATAATACCTTTAACGAAATTCAGAAAATTAATAAAGACTTAAATCAAAAGGTTTCCCATTGCTAGGCTTGGAGATGGAGGAAGATAAGCTACAGTAATTGTAATAAACCTTGGGAATAGTGTTTGTCTGATAGTGTGGTTGAAGAACACCGGGTTAGTTATCCTGGTCCTATCTTTGGCATTTATCAGCTGGTGAAATGATTTAATTTTCTTTTCCACTAGACTGTACTTTTGGAGAGAGGTAGGACTGGGTCTGTTTTGCTCAGTGGTAGATTTCGGAGCTTCTAGGAGGGTGCTTTGTAAGTAGTGTTGAACAAACATAGCAAATAAATGAGCTTCAGTTTCATCTTCTTTAGTATTAGTTTGACTTACAATTTTTTTCCTTGTTTAAACTCACAAAAATTTTACAAAATTATACTATTCAATGTAATGAAAAAATTAAAGTCCTATATAATTTTAAGGCATTACATTTATTCTTTAAATATCTATTTTGCTTATTTTGCAAAGTGGTTAAATAAGCTTCCTTTTATCATCAGAAGGAATGACTGTTTGAAGGATCTCAATTAACATTGTCTGCTTTTAATAGAACCTCTTATTTTCACGGCGTTGGATCAACAACATCATCAGAAACATGCTCATATATAAATGCCTTCAACCCATGTGGTTTCCTCTTTAGAGCTGATGGGGCTGAGTAAGTGTTAAGTTATAATGTTGATAAAAATTTCCCTTGTTCTTCTTGGCAGGCACAGTCAAGTTCTGATGTTCAGGTTATACTGCCAGCAGCATTTTTCAATTAACATTAATAGTCCCCCACAAAATGCTCAACATTTCAGTGGCACTGAACCCAGTGTTTCAGTGAAAAAATGCTCAGAAGCAAAGGCCTTTTCTTTCACTGATCTCCTTGTTCCACAGTTTCTGTACTTGGAATACTCTCAGAGAACTCTCAGTTCTCTTGAGTGGGTCTCAAGGATATTATTTTCTATCTTGTGCTTGCTTTATTTATAGAGTTTACTACTCGGATTTAAAAGTTGACAGGCATTGCCTTGCAAGTCCTGGAAAAATCCATTAGGAAGGTGTTAGGAATAGACATTCACATGGACTCACTGTACCATCACAAATACATCCTCCATGAAGACCTCCATCTTTTTGAACAGTTTTACTGTGATTAGTGAGTCAGACTCATAACAGAAGCCAGGACTTTTCACAGGGATGGTATGTTAAATTCCTGAATTTCCAAAGCTCGTGTTCAAAGGACACCATTATTATAAGTTATTTCTTTTAATTCAAGTAAACTACTCTGCTGAGTAAAAAGGAGTTTCATTATATGCAGTCAGCATTTAGACTTGGATTCTGCTTTAGACACTCGGACTATAACACCGATTTAAATGTGAAATATTTAAGTTAAAAATAGCTATTCTTTTTCAAAAAAAATAATTGGTTTGCGTCTTTTTTCTCCATTAACTTATCATATAATATAGAAAGACTTATCAATAGGGAGCCAAGTAAACTGCAGTTATGTGTCCTTAGAATTCTCTTCCCATCATCAGGGTTGCTAAACAAAATGATATTGGAGTGATCCAGTGCATTGGAATGAATCAAAGAATGACAACAATAACACCCATGCAACGCCTTGCCTTGCCTCTGCAGAAACTGTGATTCCAAAATGATAAACTGCATTTCAAAATGTAAGAATAATAATATGATTGATCTAGGGTAAGGCAGGAGTAGTGGGTGAATGTTGAGATCTTGCATGCCGATGGTGTGAGCCCAGTGAGAGGGAAGGGAAGACATTCCCAGTGGGAGGGAAGCAAATAACAAAACATGTCTCTCATATAGCACTTTTAGAATGTAACACCCATTTCCATATATCTTATCTAATTTGGACCTAAAATTTATGTGAGGTTGAATATGATTAGTATTCCTCATTCCAGAATTAGCACTGTTTCCATGCCAGTGTGCCTGCTATGAAGGGAGATGATTGGTCAACTTTAGGAAAATTGTTAAAACATCGTGAGCTTTAGCTTTTCTGGGAGGTAGTTTAATTTACTATTTATTCTACAAGCAGCTTCATAATGTTCAGAGAAATGAAACATGGACAGATCTCTTAAACTTCCTTGTCAGACAGGACTGCTCTCTCATCCATGAAATAGGTGGGTTGGTCCAGATCTGTGTGTCCCAATCTTGACTGCATGTTAGACTCACCAAGGGAGCTTTTAGACCTACCCTTGTCCGGGAGTTACGCCCAGAGTTTCTAATTTAATTAGCCTTAGGTGGAAGTGGGTTTTCTTTCTTTCCTTTTTTTAAAGGCTTCCCAGGTGAATCTGATGTGCAACCAAGATTGAGAACCACTGGAAGGGAATATCTGGGAGGTCTTCTCCTTCTTTGTCTCTTAAGTGCGTTGCAAGGATTTATGCAATAGCTCTGATGTTCCATGAGTTAATTGGAAAGAAATTCAACTTTTATTATTCATTTTATCCTGTCTGGATTTCTTGCTAGAAGTTAGATCCAAATCTCACCTAAGAGATTCTGGGAACTGTAGCATTCTTCAGCTGGACTCTTTATCACCCAGTTAAAACTCTCCTTAACTCAGCTCTCCTTGCAAACTTGTACCTGGTGGCCATCTGGCTGATTTAAAGAATTCGTGTGCATGCTAGAAAGTTCTCTCTGAACACAAGTGGTCAAAGAAGCAGTCATTTGGATACAGATGGGGACTGAATTAAAGATGAGAAATCAGGCAGGGAGGAGATTTCAGTGAGTTTTAGGAAATGATTGAGGGAAACCATGGGCAGGAAGTCAAGGGATTACAAACACCACAGAACACCTAGGCTTACCCTAGTCCTCTTTATGCAGCTGGACAGTCAAAGTTCTAAAACACAGGGAATAACATTTTTCAAAGAGACTTTTGAGAACCACAGAAAACAAATTTTAAAAAAATGAGCAAGTTACGTAAGTCAAAAAGAAGATGGAAAAAAATCCAAACAATGAGCTTTTGTGCTTCTAAGGGCCTAAAGAGAGGTGGAGGGCCATGAAGCTGCCAGTCACCGTCTGGGTACATGGGGGTGGGTGTGTGTGTAGGCATAAGTGTCTTTGAGGACAGATTTCATATTTGCTAAGAAGTTAATGTGAATTTACAGATGACAATTTCAATTTTTCCTGAAAGCTTCAAATGACTGAAGATGAAAATACTGTGGAAAAGCCTAGAAAATTGCACTGATTTAAGATAACCACAAAGCATATTCAATAGATGGAAATTTTTAAGAACCACAATTTTCTAAGCACTTACTCCTTAATCACTGGCCAAGAGTGGTAATGAATATTGCGGTTTGTCTGGGTTGGATGAAGAGTTGGGGGTTGAAGGTGGACACCTGGGGTGACATGGAGATGATCCTGTGTGGTTACTATTTTAACCATTTTAACTTCAACATCAGTTTCAGAAAAGCAGTATCCTCTGTCATAAAAATCTATGACCACTTTTCTGATTTGTGTTAAACTTCATTTTGTATTGATATTTCCTCATGTTGAAAAATACCGCAAGGTGGTACTAGGTTATTTTTACAAAATGCTTTGTTTCCATCTAGTAAACAACAAAATGCAATCAAATTTGCTGAAGAAGGAGATATGTTCTCTTTTATGACCACTAAGTTTTATTTAGCACGTTTGTACCAGAGTTTGGCAAATGATAGCTTGTGGGACAAATCTGTCAGCTAAGAATGGTTTTACATTCTAATTTGTATTTTAATTTTTTTATATGTATAATAATTAGTTTGGCTGTTTTTAATCTGAGGCTGCTACAAGGAAGTAATTTGGTAACACTTATTATGGAATAATTTGCGTTGTATAATCAAGTAAACCAAAATGAAGGTTTGCATTTTTTTGTACTGAATGAAGAATCATTTCATTCTTGTAAAATGAGTTAACAAAAGAAGGTGTGGCATGATTATTTTCCTGATAATCAAATGTATGGCTTTTCATAAAAGTCAACTAAAAGATTAGGTAAAATTATTAAAAAATGCTAGTTAGAAAATCAATCTTTTTTTTGTCATTAATGAGAAATATTTTAGGAGCTAAGTTTTTACATCTTCACAGTTAGAATAATCAAAAAACAAAAATAAGTTTGTAGGAAGTTATATATTTTTAATGGTTGAGAAAAATAATATTTTGAGGCACATGAAAATTATATGGAAATTCAAATTTTAGTGTCTACCTAAAGTTTTATTGGAACATAGTCATGTCCATTCATTTGCATTTTGTCCATGGCTACTTTGGGGCTACAATGGCAGAGTGGAATAATTGTGACAGAGACCATGTGGTTGCAAAGCCTAAAATATTTACTTTAGGGCCCTTTACAGTAAACATTTGTCACCCCCTGAGGTGATCCCTCTTCACCTGATGGGTGTGAGTTGTATGTGCACCTAAATATAGTAAAATGAGGTGAGATTCTTATCTTGGAATCATTTAAATCCAAACTTTACATCGGCTCATGAAAATATCTTGGTATAAAATAGGTTTTTAGGTTCCAGATTACGTCCCTACTTTATTTGAGCATTCTCACCCTTCTCAGTGTGGAGGGACCAGGCTAATTCACACACCTGGAGCCATTAAATTGTAGGCAGTTTAGTTTCTTATTGAAAACTAGAGTAAGAATTTTGTGGCTTAAAACTTACTCCAAAGTTTGTTGAGGAAAAAGTATCAAGTACACTATATATAAAATAGATAATCAACAAAGACCTCCTGTATAACACAGGGAACTCCTCTCAATGTTCTGTAATAACCTCTATGGGAAAAGAATCTGAAAAAGAATAGATATAGGTGTATGTATAACTAAATCACTTTGCTGTACACCTGAAACTAACATGACATCGTAAGTGAACTATACTCCAATATAAAATAAAAAATTAAAAAATAAAGTGATTAGCAAACAAAAAGTATCAAGTAATAGTTGTGATTGTATGACTATAATGCAATTACATACTACTTATTAGGTGAAAGTTTTCTTTCTGGAGTTTAGATCTTCACCGGAAATAGAAGCATAAGACTTCAGACAACTGAACTAAATCCTAAATTGTAAGTATAATCTAGACATTCACATGGGATTATTACATAATCCCAATTATATTTAAACTTCTATTTTTAGAAATATAAGGGAATCAATTTAATTTTGAGAATTTTATTTCAATATGCAAAATTATGAAAACTGAGCTGTACCAGTGGATTGATATCAGCAAATAATAAATTCAAATAAAACACATATATACCTACACATAAGTCCACAAACTTTGAATGGGAAATAGATTGTTACTCTTATAATTTAAACATAGAAAGTAAAATTTTAAAGAATGAAAAAAAAAAGTTAGTACAGTCAATTCTCAATATTCATGGTAGTTTTGTTCTATAGACTCACTTTACCTACTGAATTAGAGAAGACTGAAGCTTTGCTTCTAGAGCAAATAAATACAGGGGGAGGTTCCTGTGAGCCTCCAATCACATTTTCATCAACTAATCAATACATAACGTTCTGTTATGTGTGTTCCTGTTTAAAGGCATATTATTTAATATATATTGTTGATTCATTGACTCTGAACTCATGACCAACACCCCTATAACACCCACATGAAGCTTATCTAATACGCCTCCTTTTTCCATTAGGTACCTCACAGCCATCTTGTGCTTAGGACACTGCACAGCACGTCAACACTACACCTGGGGTCATTTAAAAAATTTTTATTTTATATTGGAGTCTAGCAGATTAACAATGTTGTGTTAGCTTCAGGTGTACAGCAAAGTGTTTCAGATATACCTATGCATGTATCTATTTTTTTTCAAATTCTTTTCCCATTTAGGTTATTACAGAATATTGAGCAGAGTTTCCTGTGCTATACAGGAAACTGTCCTTGTTGGTTCTCTATTTTAAATATAACAGTGGGTACATGTCAACCCACCTGGGGCCATTTTATTTATTTATTATTATTATTTATTTTTGCGGTACACTGGTCTCTCACTGTTGTGACCTCTCCCGTTGCAGAGCACAGGCTCCGGACGTGCAGGCTCAGGGGCCATGGCTCACGGGCCCAGCCGCTCCGCGCCCGTGTCCCCTGCATCGGCAGGCGGACTCTCAACCACTGCGCCACCAGGGAAGCCTCACCTGGGGCCATTTTAAACAGTGAAATCACCGACAACAAAAACTTCAAAAACGCTAAAAATGTGGCCCTAACTAGACCTCAGAAAGGAAATATTTACACTCTGAGAGCTGAAACAGGAAGGCAGAGTGTTGTTTCGTTTGACCTCAGCTGGGAATTTGCCCATCAGAGCAACTCTGCCCTTGTCTGTGACAGACCCCAAAAGCCCATGAATACGGAGTTTAGGGTTACAGATAAATTTTAGCAAGTAAGCTTGTTTGCAAATACAGAATCTATGAATAATGAAGGTGGACTACATATGCAACATTCTTCAAGGGAATATTTTAAAAACAGCTGAAGAAGAAAATCCACAAGCTAAGTTCCATATTAAATATGACAGTGAGTTCATGGCATGAAGACAAGTTTATGTTTGTATTATCATTTATCAAAATTAGAGAACAAAATTGAAACCAAAATTAGAGAACAAAATGAAAACAAAATTGAAAACAAAATGGATATCCATATGTTTCAATTATCAGTCACTAGATACCTAGGTATGGCGCCCTGATTTAAAAACTTATGTGGTCCGTTTAATTCTGCATATTGAAATAAAATTCTCAAAATTAAATTGATTCCCTTGTATCTCTAAAAACAGAAGTTTAAATATATGCAAATGACAAACTAATACATGATTGAATTAAAAAAGCAAACTGTACTTGATAATATTCTTGCCTAGACAGAATCTGATATCTAGAATAGATTGATCTCTCTCTCTCATCTGATGGAACCCATCACGTGTTTCATCATGTAAAAGCCCTACCTGCCCTACCTATTGGCTTATAAAGGTTCACTCGGTAGATTCGGTACAGCCACTATCTCTCTGATCAGTTTTGCAATGCAACATCCAGAATGTGATTAATTTCTGAAGGCAAATATTCAGGTAATTTCTCTATGAATTAGGAGAAAATGAGAGTCTCATATTTTAAAATTCCACTCAACATTTAGTCTTCATACTTATCAATATATTTTAAAATGCTACTTTTTGTTTTTAGTGTTTAGCAACTTGCTTTAATTTATATGATGACAATTCTATAACTAAGATTTAGAACAGAAGTTATAAGACAGGATTCTTAAGAAATATGTATTCTTTTTTTTAACATCTTTATTGGAGTATAATTGCTTTACAATGGTGTGTTAGTTTCTGCTTTATAACAAAGTGAATCAGCTATTATCTATTGAAATGAGTTTATCTTTTCCTGCTGACTGAAACAATTTGGTTTCAATTCATAACTAAAGTGCATTACTAGAAGAAATAACATTTCAGCTTTTATGTGTAAGGGGTCCTCCAAGGCTTACAAAACCCCAAAGTAAATATTGCCAGTATTTATCTTGAATGACGTTTTGAAGTAGTCAGAAATTATTTCTATTTCCTTCAGAAGTGGAGAAATTATGCCTGGGTTACATTCACGAACAGATATATTTGTTGCAGCAGTTGCTGAAAACATTTTTTTGAATATTGTAGATAAGTAACATGGAAATATTTGTCACTATGGGAAAACACAAAGAAATCTTTACATTAATTTAAAACACATCCTTAGAGATAAAGTAAAAGGATATAAGAGGGGTAATGACCTGAGTTTTTGTTTGTTTGTTTGCTTTTATGTTGTTGTGTTTGACATTTGTTTCTATCCTTGATCTGCTGGAACTAGAACAACTCTGGGCAAATAGTGAAATTATGTATATCAACATTAATATAAAATAGAAATAATATATGCAGTTTGAAGAGCATGTTTAAATGATTACCCTTCATTTGTGGAAACACACATGTGAAATAAAAATTTTAAAATATGTATATGAATAATAACCACCAAATTTACAATAGTGATAGTCTCAGGGGAGGGAGTATAATGGGAGAAGAGAGATGGCTTCTTATATGTATTATATATTATTATGTATATACAATTACGTATTATATATTACGCTATGTATTGTATAAAATATGTAAATTATATACAATTATGTATTATGTATATATAAATATATATTATATATAATATAACATATATATTATTAGAGGTATATATAATTATCATAATTATATATAATGTTTAAAGGTGAAGAATCATATTATTCTCTATACATTTCTTTATGTTGGAAATATTTCATAAAGTATAAGATAGCTCATTCATGAAAGGAGAGAAGGAAAAGAAACTCAGTGATAACTCTATGCAAATGACAGAGACATAGCTTACAATGGAGGAAATGAAAAACCATTTAGTGTTGTCAGGACACACTGAGAAAGAGGTGTTCCCAACAGAATTAGCACCTGTACGGGAAACAGCAGTTACAGTTCACATTGTGATAGATGTTACTAGGAGCTCTCCACTGATCATTCTGTACTTTAAACCTGAATCAAATATTTAATAATATTTAATACACAGAGATCATAGGACATGTTTTAAAATTAGAAATACTTCTTAGTGAAATCAAAGATAATAACATCTTGCATATATTTAAATGCTCTTATCTGATAACTAATATTGAGAATTCATCTCATCAAGTTAAGAAATAATCTTAAAAAAGAAGGCCATATAATTTGGCACTCTTCATTGGAACTTTGTTTGGAAGGTTGGCTTACATAGCCCCCAGAGATCTAACAGTTTCTAACCCTTTACTTTTTCCAACAGTGTCTGCATAGACCATAACTAAATGGACAAATATCTTAAAAAAAACTCACAAAATAAATACATCTGGGACTATATCAGTTTTTACAGTTATGGTTAATTCTTTACTTTGGTCAAATATTTTCAATAAGTGAAACACTCCTGGTGGCTATAACTTTGTGTATTATTTTGATTGATTTTTTTTCTTTAAAACCTTCTTGACAATAATATACTATTATCCCGTTTTAAATGATTGCCACATATTGTAATATTTTATCGCCTTATTTTTCCAGAATAACTGTGGTAATTTTTAATATATAGTTACCATGCAAGTACTTTAAAACCAAAAAAGCTTTCAGATAATGAACAGTTATAACAGTCTATCATTTAACATCTGAATTTTAAAATTTTAGATCATGTAGCAGCATCTCTTTTCCTCCCTTATGTTCCTTAGAACAGCACTGTGTAAGAATGTTACTTAAGTTATATTATTTAATAATGTTGTTGGTGAAGTTATGATGATGGTGGAGTTAAGATACAGAACTGAAAATCATTAATCATTCATGGCATCTATATTACCTGTTATTTTTGTTGTTGTATTTTGTTGCCATAGTCATCGAACCTCATGGTTCACTCAATGTGTTAAGACATTCTAATAAATGTAATCTTAATCTGATTAGAAAACCGTAACTACTTGAAAATTCAAAAGTATTTGTTGAATTTAAAATAATAGCAGGAAGTAAGCATTTCACCTCAGTACTTTAATAGATGCAACATTATATTCATCTTTCTAACAGAGGCAATAATGTCCCCGAACTGATCATTTTGTAGTGAAATAACCACAGCCTGGAGACAGTCCAGTTAAATTTCTCAGCTAAATAGATATAGTTTCTTCACTCCCCAGAGGCTTTCCTCATCACTTCATTTGTCACTGAACTATTTTTCTGTTTCACAGTCATATACCCAGAGGATTACCTGACTTTGGAATTAAACACCTGGCTTGCCACAGGTGGTGTTTGGGGTGCCCTTTTTTTAATCTTCTTTTAACACCTTTATTGGAGTATAATTGCTTTACAATGTTGGGTTAGTTTCTGTTGTATAAAAAAAGTGAATGTATTTTGTTAAAACTTTAAGCACAGAAAAATAAAGCATAATATCATGTTCTCAGAGACAGTGTCACCATCCTTTTCCAAGTCATCAAAAGTTCAGAGGTTTTACATTTTGATGCCTTTAGAACAAACTCACCCAAGTAGTAATCTCTTAAACACTAGAATAAAACCAATCTGCTTATTTCACAGCCAGCTGCTGCTCTATTGGCTCTCGCTTTATAGAAAAGCATAAACTAGAGAGGAGAAAAGTCAGGAAGGAAAATACCAAGAGAAGCAATAACAGAGCATAAAAGATTATGTTTGAGATGGCAGGGTATCAAGATGGTTTGGTAATTTCTATTTATCCCTCATTATCCAGGATTACAGACATAAATTTGGACTGATTTATTATTTCCACATTATTATCTAAACCTACTCTGTCAATCTTCTAGTTGAATTAACTCAAATCATGATTTGCCACTCTAATAAACACAAAATTATATTGGCTAAGAGCAATTCCATGGTACTGAACTAATGAATTATCTGTCCTTGGAGAAATCATTTATATTTTCTCTGCCACATTTTAATCACCTAGCCTAGAAAAACTCTAGTTTCCCTTCTAGCTCTATAAACTCATGAGTCTATGAATTTTCTTAGGAGAAATGAGAAACATTTTCCCTTCATGAAGCAGACCTTTAATTGTTATTTTTATTATGATAAATGCAAAAGAGACAGTTTTTATCTTTTATATGAAGTTTTATATTGAATTACATAAAGTAATGTTTTAAAAAATAAATTCTTCCATTGATTTTCTCCCTGCATTTTTCCTTTTGTTGTTAGCCTTCTTTGCAATAGATGGTGCTCTTTTCTCAGAGAAACTACTTGTCTTATTCCTCATCAAAAGATCAGGAAAATTAGTTTTACTCTTTAACAATCATCAATTAAAGAAATCGTACATCAAAGTAGAAAGAATTGATAAACAACTTGCAGCACGTTGATAATGGAAGCATAATGGAGAAAATGATTGTTAAACGATTAAAGAGCTCCATTGAAACCTGCAATACTTGCTGAATAGATGAAGCCAATATTGTAGCCAAATATGAAAATGCCATGCTTGCTCCATACATAGAACCCCTAGTAGAAAGAAAATCCTAAATCAGGAGCCATTTTAAAGTATTAAAATAATTATCTACTTCAACAAAAGTGAAAATATAGTATTCCATATTAACATGTAGGATTTGAATATGCACATCAACACTAACACAATCTATTTACATCAATCTCAATGCTGAGAGTTTGCACACTCTTTGCCAGATAAACCTGGAACATCTGGGCAAATAGAAAGTGGGCCATGAACTCTTTTGAAACAATTTCATTGGATAAAGACACTGCTTAATTTTTCCAGAGCAACCATTACTTCTTATGTAATAGTTTATAATCCAGAATTATGCTGCCTTTGGTCACTTCTAACTAGTTTCAGCTTTTGGAGGCATTGAAAAACTGTCATGTCCTGCAGTTCTGAACCACCCTACCTATCCCCATTCAGTTTGTGACTCTCCTAGCAGATCTGCAGCTGCCAACTGCAAACTGGTCTAGGCAACACAGCTGTCATGTTTGTCACAGCAAAACGACACTATTTACTGTGGAAAGACACCAGAAAAACTTCCTCTATGAGTGTGGCCTCAGGATGGAAGAAAGAGTGGAATAAGGGCTGCTATGACCAAGGAAGAGGAAGGTAGGCCAGTGGTACAGCAAAATACCCTGGCACCAGCAGGAGTAGGAAAGTTGCCAAGGTTCATCTCTGAAAAGAACTGAGCAGGAAACCTGCCCCTCCTCTCCCCAATTAGGGGTAAAATAACTAGAATTTCTCTTCCATTATTCACAAATTATTGTTTCCACAGCTCCTTTGGAAGGGACTGTGGGACACTGTGCTCAAGAGCTGAGAGCCCTCTTGGCTCAGTATAAGCAAGCTGTAAGATAGACTTTTTTTTTTTTTTGCCGGAGCTTTATAGTTTTACCAGAGCAACTTCTCCGTTCCCAAAATTTTGGATTATGTCTTTATCAACGGAGCGAAGAATAGAAAAGTAGGATTTTGTACTCAAACAGCAACCATTCCATCCACTGTCACCTCCATACTCTCCCCTGTTCACCTCCTTTTTCTCACCCTCCCGCCGGACACCGTTTATGCCCCTATTAGCCACTGAAATCTACACTCGGAGCCCTGTAGCCTTCCTTACCTGACAATCACATACATGACCAGGAAGTTTCCGAAGAGACCCACCACGCACACAATGGAGTAGAGGGCCATGATGGTGATGGCCGTGATCATGGAAGGACTGCCGGTCGAAGGGCACAGGCTGTCACTCCCGCCCAGCTCGGTGCGGTTCGGACCGCATGGGTCGGACAGGTTGCCTTCTAAGTGGGAGAAGTTGACCCAGGAACTAGGGTTGGGTCCCGGGGAGCAACTTGAAGAGTGCGTGAAGGGATCAGTGCAATTGCTGGCGTTCTTGGGGACGCTGCTGCTGTCCATGGTGCTGACGACCGGCCGGCTGGGACCGCGTTGCGAGTAACCGCGAGCACCCGGACTTTCAGGGTCTACGCGCCTCCGCTGCTTCCTCTCGCCGCTGCCACAGCTCCGGCTATTTCTTATAGACCAACCCTGGCGGAGCCAGAGAGGAGAGTCAGGCAGAAGGAGAGAGCTAAGCATCTGACGGTATCCTCTGCTTGTAGCCCCCTCCCACCTTAGAAGTACAGAGACACATCGTCAACCCCACACCGCTGGGGGGAGGGGAAGGAGGGCTGTGCGGGATCCAGAGGCTGGAGCGGAGGGAGGAGAGAGAAGTGGATTTTGCGCAAAGCGATCCAACGACTTGGTTTCCTCACTCGGCACTCGTCTGTGTAAACACCTCTAAGGAGGGGCAGAACAAGGAAGGGAGTTGGAGAGAAGGGGTTGGAAGTGAGACAAACAGAGAGTTAGTTTTTGGAGGCTGTAAAGCATAAGAAAGGGGGCTGACATCACTCTTTTTCCAGCGCCGTTTTCTCAGTATAACATGACAGGAAAGACATTGACTTGATGCAACTCTGACCACCCTACACCCCAGCGCTCTTCCATCCTTACTGCCTAAGCAATCGTTTGGGGGCAGGGTACACAAAATCTTCTTCTTTAGCCCTCCTTGCCTCAGACCCGCCTGTCCGCGAAAATGTAACCGTGTGTTTCCTATCACCAAGTGAGAATTTCCAACCCTTCAAACCTGCCTGAAACAAGAGTGATTACTTCTCTGAAAAAGAAATGAAAAACAAACTTTTAGAAAGGAAACCTATTCCCTTTACTCCATATTCCTTTATTTCTCCTAGAGTAGAAGCGTTATTTGCATCTGATTTCTATCCTGGTGAGGAAGAGGCGTAGGAACTGGGTACAGAAATCAGGGAGTTGTGGCGTCCAGAAAAGTCAAAGAAAGACAACGGTGACATTCCATATATAAATCTCATACGTTTGGAATGATTAATTATTGTTTTTATCTCCAGACTTCCTACATGTGCTTCTTAGTAGAAGATTGTGAAAACCAAACATTTGCATTATTTCAGTGTTTTCTAATGTAGACATTCCAGGAGAAACTATTGATACATAGACATCTGGAACTGGAACAGCTCACACAAGGCTGAGGATTATTGATACATTTTAAAATTTGATAACTCAACTCTAAATCTGCAAAAGTGTCTACTTTATAAATAAATTTGTAAATCAACCAGGAGTAAGGTTTTGTTTTGTTTTGTTTGTCTATGTTTTGGTAAAGTTAACACTAATTCTGAAGTAGTTCTCATTTCCATACATAGGAATATTTGTCTATGTACATATATTTTAACAAAAACATTATCATTAAATATGCCCAATTGGTTGTAGAAAGCTATATTCTTGGGCAGCAGGGACGGGGGTGAGGTAGGGAGCTTGGTAAGAACATTTAATTCCACTATTATTTTTATCATTTGTCTTGAAAACAGATAACACCAGTAAACTCTACTAATCATAGGTGATTTTGCCAATGTTCAGTATTATTTTTATCTTTTTATGTTGAAGGGTATAATTTCAGCAAAAAAAAAAGCTACAGAGATCTCCTAAAGACGAATAAAAATGCCTTACCACATATTCTCCTATGAACTAGTATATTAATTCACTCATATTGAGCTGAAATTTATCTGCCATTATTCAATCTCTTGAGGACACACAGAATCAGTCTAAACTTACTTCATGTGAGAGACAAATAAGCACAGTACAATAAGCCCTTGCCTTGAAGTCAGATCATTTTGTGAACCTTAGATTTGTATGTTTTTTAAACTTTTTTAGCTGAGGGAGTTTGGATACGTTACTTTACCTGGCTGAGGGACAGTTTTCTCATCAGTGGAAAAAAAAGTTGAAAAATAATTAGCATGTTTCATAAATGCTATGGACGGAATGTTTGTGCCCCTCCCCCCAATTCATGTATTGAAATCCTAACCCCCCAGAGTGATGGTGTTAGAAGATGGGGTCTTTGGGAGGTAAGTAGATCATGAGGGTGGGAACTTTATGAGTGGGATTATTACCCTCGTAAAAGAAACCCCAGAGATCTCCCTAGCTCCCTTTTTGCTATGTGAGGGTACAATGAGAAGACAGCAGTTTGGCAGTCTGCAATGCAGAAGAGAGCCCTTACCAGAACCTGACCATGCTGGCGCCATGATTTTAGACCTCCAGCTTTCAGAACGGTGAGAAATAATTTCTGTTGTTTATAAGCCACTCAGTTTATGGTATTTTGTTATAGCAGCCCCAAATGACTAAGACAATAATGTCATCTAAAATAATTTGAGTGATTTTTTAAATGGCACAGCTTAAAAACTTCAAGTATACTCTAATGATAACATTTTAATCTTTTTTTAACTCAGTATATTTTGTCAACCAGCCAGGACTTTATATGTAGACAAATCAACTGATCATGTGACTTTTCTTCTAGAACTACTGTCAAAGAGCAATCCAGTTTCCACTGTCCTTCTCCAGAAACATTTTTGGTTTTCATTCTATTTTATAAAAGTGTAGTTGTTCTATGGAGTAGGAATTTGAGCTTTAACTATATATTTTTAACTGAAATTTGATATGTTCCTTTTCTATTACTTTTCTCAATTTTCATTAAGGAGAATTATTATCTCAGTTTTGAATGCAGGATATTCTGGACACGATTGCAAGGCTTCCCTGAAATTGTATTAACATCTATATCTCAGTATGTACCATCTATTCAATATCCAATTTGGGAAAATGCAGAACAAATTTAATTTCTCTTTCAAATATCAAGACAACCTTGAGAAACCCAGAAAAGAGCTTTTATAGAAAAAAATACCACTTGGTATATTCTGTAAAAAGACTTGAAATTCCAGTTTACATTATATCTTAGTTACTCTTATGAGGTGTTCTTTCTTTTCTCCATAATTGCACATTTCCTAGCTGAGTTATCTCAAGTCTACGTGAAACCTCAAGTCTCTTGTGAAAGGAGGTGGACTGTAAATAAATAAGTCAATTTATTACAAGCCAAATTATTTTATATAACATGGATTCTAACCATATAACCTTTAGTTTCCCTGAGCCTTACTATGTCACCTGTATACTAGCAATATCTGCGATTTTGTTGATATTTTTTGCTTAGCCTATATTTTCTATTTGAAGAAAGAAAAACTTATCTATGAGTCAAGATTTACCATTGATATAAAACCCATATCATACATTTTTTCATAAAAATATTTGCTTCAAAGCAACGCATTCAGTAAAAGCCAAGCTGGATCTTAGGCAAGTACTAAAAGTCCCTCCTCTTCCTTGAACTTCAAAATATATTGGCTTTAGTTATTCATATAACTGCCATCATCATCCCACCCTTATTTTAATAGCTTAGTTCTGATATTTTGGAGAGTGGCTGTTAATGGAACACATGATTAACAGCAGTAATACATCCAAGGTCATAGCTATAGTGAAGTCTTTGCTTAGCTGAGCTATTTTCTAAATTCAACATAAGCAGGTTGTAAATCACTTTACCTTCAATAACCATTAAATTTCCTTTAAGGTATTATATACATAGTTTTGTATATAGGATTGTACATGTAGAATTTACCAATTCCTCTTATTGTCTATAAGTGCATATCTGTCTATGGCTCTCAATTAATCTTTCAATTTTCATGACAACCACTAGTCTACCCAGCATTTCGTTAGTTGTAGTAAATCCCCTAAATATTAAATTATGTTTTGTCTTTTCTCATAATCTTTAAATGGCTTCTTATCTTACTTAGAGTAAAATCAAACATCTTTCAAGGGCATACAAGGCCCTGAAGGATCTTTGCTCCAATTCACCTCCCTTACCACCTCTGTAACCCTGTATTCTACCACTTCCCCTCATTTTCTCCATTCTGCCTCATGGCCATTTCACTTGAAGTATTTCTTCTAGATATCCCAGTGGCTCACCCCTTCACCTCCCTAAGGTGTCTGATCAATTGGATCAAAGAGATCAATAATCTCTTTCTTGACCACTCTTTTCAAGTAGCCTCCACACTGTAAATGTATCACTGGCCCCTTTTTTACCTCTCCTTGTATCCATACTGTTTACTCTTGACTCTCCAGTTCTCTCTCCCAGTGGGTGGGATGACCTACACTGTTCTTTGTGTCTAGGTTCTATAACATGACTTTCTTTAGCCAGTAGAATGAATTAGAAGTGACAGTGTGCCTGAGTTCTGAGTCTAGGTCTCAAGAAACGTTGACTGTCTGCATTTACTCCCTCACACCCCTTCCAAGTCCCTGAGAACCTGCTCAGACTGGTCTCCCGGAAGTTGAGAAACACGTGGATTAGAGCTGAGTTGCCCTAGTCATCTCACCTGAGATCAACTTCATCATCCTACAGCCAGCCAACCCCAGCCAGATCAGCATAGTTGACGCATGTGCAATATACACCTATTGCTGAATGCTGCAATATTGTGGTAATAGATAACTAACAGACACACCATTGCAACTTTATTTTACAACATAAAATAAAGTTTTATTTAGCACTTATCACCAGCCAACCCATTATATATTTTATTTGGATGTATATAGTTTTTTACTATTTAATATTAATTTCATGAAGGCAGGGAATTTTTCTGGCGTAAAATGAGTTCTCAATAAACATTTGTTATATGAATAAATTCATAAAACTTATTTTCATAAGTTTTGCCAACATGCATTGATTATTTCAGGCACTTGAATGACATTGTTAATAGAATTTTTCAAACTAACTATTCTCTCATATACACTTGCACTGGTGATTTAAATTAAATGTACATAGCTGTCTCTCAGTTCTCCTTAGAATTTCATACACAATTCTTTGAAAGTATTCTGACTGCAACTGGTTGTTGACTCTTTATGTAACTCTCTTCATCGTCCTTGTTTTCTCTGGATTTTGGCCTGCCTTAAAAAGGCAGGAACCAAAATGTTTAGAGTTCAAGGATAAACACACTGGAAAACTCTCCTTCTCTCTTTTAAAGGTGTAAATGATTAAGGATATTGAGCAATAAATATTACTAAACAAGTTTACTCATATTTCATATATTTCTAGAAAATATTTCATAGAGCCTATTTTTGTTTTTAAACATTATGGCTGAGGATGAATAGTTTAAAGAAAAAAACATTTTAACTTGATTGAAATGTAATTAAAAATGTACACCCATCTTGACTAAAAAATCTGACTTTGAATGTAAGATCCCAGCTTGGCTCCCAGGTGCTAGAATGTGGCATTATTTGCCACTTTAACCCTTTGGAAGTATGATACCTAAGAAGGGCTCTGGAAATCAGATATTGTCGTATATGCCATTGTTCTGCCAACAGTGGGAGTTCTGCAAATTTGTATTTTCTGTCTTAATGTACCTAACAACTCAGAGGAAGGAAAGCAATGTATCCAAGTTATGATCTAGACCAAAGATTGGTTATCTACCTACTGCTCCAGTCTGAGGAGTATAATTCAATAATTTGTAAGTTATGGAAAGTTTTTTATCATGACAGAAATTAGAAGACAAATGTTTATTTCTGTTGAGTGTTACTTGCTTGAGATTATTTCAGAAGTTTGTCAAATATTCAAGTCCACCTCTAAGAAATCCTAGCTTGTTATATTTTTTATTATTTAGCCCATATGAAACCATTTGCTGAAGCAATAATGATAAATAGTCAATTCCACTGGTATTTTTGACTAGACCCCATCAAACAAGTGCTAACGATGCAATTATTCCTCTCCTTTACCAGTGTTCTTGAGATGAAGACTCCATGGAATAATGAAAAGAATTGTAGGAGATATTTAAATTTTTACATTTGGAAGAGGAAGTTCAATAACGTAAATTATTTTGTTGATAGTTGAAGTATTGCATAAATTATTTGGAAGGTGGTCTTATCTTGACTCAAAGTATCACTCTTTTTCTTTCTGAATGAACTTTTTAAAATATTTGAATTTAAATCCTACTTTTCTGTGAACATTACTTTGACATAATTTTAATAGCACCATCTGTATTAGTAGTCCATCTGAAAAAAATAAATAAATGGGCCTATTTTGTTCTCCATTCCAATGATTGCCAAATAATTTTCTTAAAAAGAAAAACAACTGTTCTAAAATAGTCTACACATGATTGAAATGGAAAACTAAAACAATTATAAAAGTTATTCTGGTCAGAATCATTTTTGCTTTTTCTTGTAGCATCCAGATAATTGAGACATATGTATTATTTCAATTCAAATTGCTTGGCTTTAAATTCTTTGTGCGTGTGACCATGTGTGAATGCACACATATATGCACATGGGTAAACACACAGACAATTATGAGGTAGTTTGTATTTATATTGGAAAATGACACTTTTGTGAAACTTTTAATCTGTTGAAGCTTTTCTCTCTTCTCTTTTGCCTTTAGCTGATTTTTCTAAGTATTTAATTCCCATAGCTAGGAGCTTTGGATTTCCCTTTGTTTATCAAACTTCCAAATATGTAATAAAATTTAGAAGTAACCACAAGAACTCTGAAATAATTTCTATAAAGCCATACTTTGGCATAAATATCATTCATTCCCCAGCCACTCCAGGAAAACACGGACATGCACACATACACGCCAGTATCATTTTATCCTCAGATTGTTGATTCCTTTTTTCTGTTTGCAGTCCCTCATTTTTCTGCTCTTCCATCACAGGGACAAGGCAGGATGCATAATATTCAAAAGGTGAGTGTTAAGTAGCTCTTTCTCCTGATTTTCCAGCAAATTCAATGGAAAGGCTTTCTACCACAAAACAGATCAGCTTTACCTCCCTTGGACCATGCTATTTCGGTAATGTGCCTGTACTGCTGCTGTTCTGCCACAATGTGAGAGAATACCAGAGTTCTATGCTCCAGGTTTCCTGGAAAGATTTTGATGGGATGTAAGGGCTAGTCCTCTTAAAATGACATTTATTGCATGTAACAACCACAAGGCCAAAAGGCTACAATTATATAAAAGACAGGAGTCTTTTTCTGTCATCTTAGAGCAACCCAGTTCTGACACATCTACTCATCTGAATTCTATTGTTTGTAGGAGAAATGGGCAATGAGTGTGGGCAAAGTCATTACCATGCAATGAATGGAGAAGCCCGCTGACCCAGCTGTTCCTTCCTGTTTGCTTTCCTTTTTCCCAGTGAGTTTTTAGAATGCAGACTTATTGCAAACTTACAATATTGTGACAGATCACATATCTCTAGCTCTGTGGAGTATTCTGCAAATGAACTTGGAAGCTTTCCCAGCTTTGGTGCTGCTGGATTTAGTCACTGTCCTTTTTTTTACAGGAAGATAAACAAAGACTTACTGGAGGGTGGGGTAGGGAAAGCTTGAACAAAAAGCAAATACATAAGCAGTGATGGACCGAAGACAATTTTGTCAGAATTTTGAAATTAAAATTCTGGTTGTCTGTGTTCAGATATAAGATCAAAAATAGTTTAGGGTGATTTGACTGTGAAGCATCTTTGCTCACTAGTTACTAAAAGCACTCTTCATAAAAGGGTAACCTTACCAAATAGAGAAGAACTGTTTTTCTTAAAAGAATGTTAGTGTGTTAATGGTTGTCATTTACTGAGGTATATGGTTGAAGCACTGTTTAAACTCATTTAATTCTCATAAAAATCCTATGAGATAAATATCATTATCCCCATTTTATAAATGAGAAAACTGAGATAGAGCAGAAGAAATAACTTGCACAAATTCACAGATTAAAGTGGAGTGGAATTAGGTATTGAACTCAGGCAGTCTGGTTCCTAGCCTACATTCCTAACCACTTCCTTCTGAGGCAGATCATTATGCTATATCTTTGGAAACATTGGCTTTGGACTTGGAAAAGCTGGACTTAAACCCTAGCTCTGATACTTACCAGTTGTATATACTTAGGTAAGATGCTTAACTTCCATAAAACCTAGTTTCTTCATCTGTAAAATTAAAATAATAAGGTCAACCTCATTGTGTTCAGCAAGAGTGAATGGAATATGCTGGGCATTCTTGGATAGAAACTACTAAATTAAAAAACAATCCTTTCCCTTAAACTTTATATGTTTTTATATTAAATAATAAGACTAGTTTCTAAACTGCTCCCTTGCAATTAGGGGCTTTGCTCATTTCTTCATCTATGCTTATTTATCTACTCTTCACCTATCCATAACTCACACAATATGTGGGGAAAGAACTGAAAAATTCTCATGTTTGCTGGAAATGTCCTGTGAGTTTAGCTCTTTTTGCAGTAAAAGTGCAGGAAAAGCAAATCTTGAAGTTAAATTTGAGGGCAAACCTCTGTCTTAGGTCTGGTAGTGCTTAGTTTTATACAGTCAGAGAAAGAAAGCTTTTCATAGCTACACATATATGAATTACTGCAATTTTACAAGGATCTGTGTCAAAAATATTTCTTCTTGTTAAACAGAAAGGCTATTTTTGATTGGATAGTTGTTTTGTAAAATTGTGTTGATAGTAGTAAGTTTTTAAAATACGTCGCTTTGTACAAATATTGATAGAGTGGCTTTCCACATACCTTTCAGGACAGTGAACTGCCATGAAGCCTTCCATCCTTGATGATGCTAGGTAACTTTATTTTTTTCCCCTAACTTATTTGTATGTTTCAAATTGGTACCAGAACAAATATTCAGGGTCTAATTCAGTAAGAAAAATGAGAAAGGATATATCTATCTATATCTAAATCTATACCTACATCTACATCTATATCTATATATAGATATATATCTCTTTACAAACTCCTTCCTTAACCCCATGTCACCCTCTATTAACCACCCCACTACACTGATTTCCTTCCAAATAATTTTTTCCCAAGTTATTTGTCACACATGCAGTCTCTACTTCCTCACTTCCTATCTCTTTTCAACCTATTCAATCTGGCTGTTACTTCTAATGTTTCATAAAAACTGTTCTTCACAAGAGCGCTATTGACATTTGAAACTAATTGACACAAGCCTTTCCTCAACCTACTCACATTATATTCCTTAAAACACTTTCCTCCTTTGGCTTTTATGATATCACTCTGTCCTCTTTCCCCCCCTTCTTCTATGGTACTCTTCTTCTTCTGCCTGAAATCTAGATGTTGGAGTTTATTGGTGTATTAGGGTTCTCCAGAGAAAAAGAACTTATCTCTATATCTATCTATCTATCTATCTATCTATCTATCTATTTATCTATCTATCTATGATCTATTTATCAAAAAGGTATTGGCTCAAGTGATTATAGAGGTTGAAAAGTCCCATGGTCTACCATCTGCAATCTGGAGACCCAGGAAGACCAGTCATATAGTTTGAAGGCCTGAGAGCCAGAGATACAATGGTGTAGATTCCATTCTGAGTCTGAAGGCCTGAGAATCAGAAGTGTTAAGGGCAGGAGAAGGTCAATGTTCCAACTCAACAGTCAGACAGTGGGAGAAGGCAAATACTCCCCTCCTCCTCCTTAATCTATTCAGGTCCTCAGTGGATTGGGTGATGCCCAACCACATTGGGGAGGGCAATATACTTTATTTAGTCTACCAATTCAAATGCTAATCGCTTCTGTAAATCTCCTCACAATCACACCCAGAAATAATGTTTAACCAGACATCTGGGCATCCTATGATTCAGTCAAGTTGACATATAATATTAGGTATCATACTTGAGGATAAGTCTTAGGTTCCCCTGATTACATTCTCTCCTTAGCTAGTTTATCCAATCTCATGTCTTTAAATATGACCTAAATTCTAATAACTACCAAGATTTTATTTCCATTTCAAACTCCTCCTCGGAATTATTTATTCAGCTGGCTACTTAACATCTTTATTTTGATAACCCCTGGGCATTCCAAACTTAATGGCCCACAAATGAACTTTTGACTTTACCTCTAAAACTTTTTCTCACTTAGACTTTTCCCATCTCAGTAAACAACATCATTGTTGATTTAATCGTTAAATCAGAAACTTGAGACTTAAGGTTTATTCCTCCCCTCCCTTACCCTCAAATATCCATCCATAAACAAATTCTCTGTCCTAACATGTAGTCACCCACTCTCTGAATCTCCACCACCACCACCATCTCAGTGTATTTCACGGTCTTTCTCATCTGGACTCCTGCATTAGTTCCCTAGTTGATATCTTTGCTTCTACTTTTGCTTCCTCCAGTCTGTTATACATATGGAAGTTAGAGTGATCTTTCAAGAGCATAAAGATTACTCTTTTTTTTACTTAAAATTTTTTTTTATTGGAGTACAGTCGATTTACAATGTTGTGTTTGTTTCAGGTGTACAGCAAAGTGATTAAGTTATACGTATACCTATATTCATTCTTTTTCAGATTCTTTTCTCATATAGGTATCACAGAATATTGAGTAGAGTTCCCAGTGCTATACAGTAGGTCCTTGTTGGTTATCTATCTTGTATATAGTAGTGTGTGTATGTTAACCCCAAGTTCCTGATTTATCCCTCCCCCCACCACGTTTCCCATTTGGTAACCATAAGTTTGTTTTAAATATCTGTAAGTCTGTTTCTGTTTTGTAAATAAGTTCATTTGTATCTTTAAAAATTAGATTCCACATATGAGTGATATCATATGATATTTGTCTTTCTCTGTCTGACTTACTTCACTTAGTATGATAATCTCTAGGTCTATCCATGTTGCTGCAAATGGGATTATTTCATTCGTTTTTATGACTGAGTAATATTCCAAGAACATAAAGATGATTCTGACATCCCCATGGTTTAAAGTCTTCAATGACTATTGCACTTAGGACACTGTGTGATATGGCATCTGCTTATCTTCCAACCTCATCTGGTTCCGCTCTCTCCCTTGCTGCACTTCAGCCACAATGGCTTTATTTCATATCCTTGAACACAACAACTTTGTCTTTCCTTTCATAATATGTAAGTACAAACATATGTCTCTGTCAGCTCTCTTTTGTGCTATTGCTATGATTAGCTCTCTTCCTTCAGTGGGTCACTTACATGATACTGTCTTAGATAGGACCTCCCCATGTTATCAGAATTGATTGCTTTTTATTCTCTAGCATAGCCCCTTGTTACTTTCTTTCATAGCAATGAATACAATTTGTATTTAAATACTTATTTATTTGATAACCTGTATTATCTATGTCATCACTAGATTATATACTTCATTAGTACAGAGACTATTCTTTGTTTCATATTTTATAAAATTAGTGTCTCACACAGTGCCTTGACATAGTAGGCACTCAATAAATATTTCCTAAATAAACATGTAAGCTAAATGGAGTGGAAAATTGCTTTGAGAAATGGGTATGATTCAGCATTCCTTACAGCAGAGCAAAATAAAGAATGACCACAGTTGTAGAGTTTGGGACATGGCTTATGAGCTCCCTGGGTTTACACTTATTAAAACTTCTATGAACTTCAACCCAAGTATGATATGAAGTCCATAAAGCAACAGTAAAAATGAAACACCATGAGCAGAGTTCATAGTCTCTGCTTCCCCAAATTATTGCCAGTATGATTCTCTGTATTGTTCTAAATGCAGAAAATTGTGTCCATAACAGATGAGAGCTATCCAGTCACTCCTTTGATGTAGCTGATGGGAGAATTAATAGACCATAACAGTTTAGAAAATAAAAGTAGGGGTAGACTCGGATGCCTTTAATGGGAAACATCTTTCTTCTTCCCTTTATTGTGTATGAAATAAAAAATATTAAGGAAATATCAATCCTTATCATTCTTAATAATCATTCATATCTTGGACCAATAATTACATACTTGGGCAGAATCAGGGCATACTATATCAAACTTGGATTCTTTTTCCTATTTGGCATCAGTATTTTGTCAATTTAAAGCCTCAATTCTGGGATCTACTCCCAGTGGGGATGCAATACAAGGGACTAGATATAACCTCTGAAATAACTAAATGTATACGAAAGTGGTTTTAAAGATACTGGACATCAGGCAACAAAGGACAATGAAGTCTGGGAGATTGTATACAAACAAGATGAACTTGAACACTGCCCCGGTTTTTGCCTGGAGGAAGCTCTGAGGCTGTGTTACAGGCAGAGAAAACCCAGATAGAATCCAACGGTCTCCTTCAACCGAGAAGAGAATGTTGTGAGTCCATGGAGACCAAGGTGGCTTGAGTTGGCAGGGAAAAGCAGCAGAGAAAAGAGAGCTGCACATAGAGAGAGCTGAAGAATTCCCCCTCAAGTCTTTCTGTGTATACTGATTAAATACTTGCATGTAAAGGAAATATCTGAAACAAGAGGAAGAATTACATGAAAGGATTAAAGAAAATAGTACTTTAACTAAGACTGAGAATAGTTCCTATTCCCACCAGCCAGAGTGGAAAGCCTCTTAATTCATAGGACATCAAGGAAAGTACTCAAAAGGCTTGCATCTCAGTAGTAGGGAAAATTCATCATGGATTACATACTGCTCTGGTCCTGCCTAAGAAAGTTGAAAAGCAAGACCCAAAGTAAGTCTACTGTTTCAGAGTAACTTATCTCTGTCCCAGAATAAAGGTAAAGAGTATTTATAGAAATACAAAAATATCCAACATACAACGAAGTGAAATTCATAATGTTAGCATATAATAAAAAATTACCAGGCATGTCACAGAAGCAGAAAATATGATCAATATTGAGGAGTAAAACTAAAAATCAAGTAAAACAACCCCCAAATGCAACACATGACAAAATTAGTAAATAAGAATGTTAGAACTGTGATTGTAACCCATATGTTCAAGAAGCTGGGAAAAGACTGAGCATATTAAGTAGAGAAATGAAGAAAAAATATATATCTTCACATCAAACTTCTTAAGATGAAAGCTACAATGTCCAAGATGATAAATACATTAGATGAGATTAACAGTAGATTAGACATCAGAGAATTACAGATAGAGTAATGAGAGTTTTCAAAAGGAAATAGGTGAAAAGAATGACAAAATGAAGATAACATCAGAGAGCTGTGGGAGAACTTCAAGCAGCTTAATAAATGTAAAATGGAGTCCCTAAAGGAGAAGGGAATAAGAAAATAGTATAAAGAAGTATTTTTTAAAATGACAGAAATAGATAAAAGTAAAATGAAAATATGCCATTGTAAGAGTAATCAAAAGAGCCTGGAGTGGCTATATTGATATCAAAGTAGATTTTAGAATGAACATTATCAGCAATAAATAGAGTCATTTTATAGTGATAAGGGGGAGAAGTTCATTATGAGGACTTAAAAATACTAATTATTTATGCATTTAACAATACAGCCTGAACATACATCAAGCAAAAATTGAAAGAACAGCAAAGAAAAATAGACAAATCCACAATTACAGTTGAATATTTCAACATCTACTCTCGATATTAATAATACAAGGAGACAGAAAACCAGTAAGGTTGTAGAGAACTTGAATAATACTCTCAAACAATTTGACCTAATTACATTTATTGAACATTCTCCCAAACCAGCCTAAACTACTCAATTTTTTAAATGCACATTGAACATTAAACAACATAGATAATATTCTGGAACATAAAATGAGTCTCAATAAATTTTCAAAGATTCAGTTCATAGAAAGTATGTTCTGTGAGCATGATGGAATTAAATTAGAAGTAATAAAAATAAACTTTGGAATTTTAGAGATCTTCTAAATAACCCATAAGACAAAGAATTAAAAGGAAATTAGAAAGTATTTTGAAGTGAATGAAAATGAATGAAAAACACAACATATTAAAATTTTCCTGATGCAGCTAAAACAGTACTTAGAGGGAAATTTATAGCACTACACTCCTATATTAGGGGAAAAAAGTGTCTCAAATTGATGACCTCAGTTTCCAACTTTAAGACACTAGAAAAAGAAGAGTAAATTAATCCCAAAGCAAGCAAAAGAAAGGAAATGATTCAGGTCAGAGAAGAAATCAATGAAATAAAAAACAGAAAAACAATAGAGAAAATTAATGAAAATAAAGGCTGATGTTTAAGAAAATAAATAAAATTGCAGGAACATCATTTCCCTTCTTAACCCATGTACTTGTGTGTGTGTGTGTGTGTGTGTGTGTGTGTGTTTGCTGTACGTGGGCCTCTCACTGTTGTGGCCTCTCCTGTTGCAGAGCACAGGCTCCGGATGCACAGGCCCAGCGGCCATGGCTCATGGGCCCAGCCGTTCCATGGCATGTGGGATCTTCCTGGACCGAGGCACGAACCTGTGTCCCCTGCATCGGCAGGCAGACTCTCAACCACTGCGCCACCAGGAAAGCCCGAGTGTGTTTTTTGAATATTAGAATAGAGGACTATCTGAATACTCTACCCAATGCTCCATAAAATACAATGTTTTCTCATTTTGTTGGTAGGAACGGGCATTGTTTCAGCCCTGTATGACAGGTAATCCTTTTGGGTGATTTTTTCCCTGACCTCTGATATTTTCTTCATACATATGCAATGTGCAGTACTATGTCAAATACTCAAGAAGGATCTTCTGCAGATTTCAGTGTCCTTTCTCTGTGTAGCCCTCTCCTCTTGAGAATTCTGTCTGGTAAACTCTAGTTGTCTTGCTTTACCTGGGCTCTTAGCTCCATCTCCTTATGACTCAGATTCTCTGCCTAAGTTCCCCCTTCCTGTTTCAGTGGTCTAGAAACACTTGAAGGCAAATTTTAGGGGCAATTTTAGGAGTCACCTCATTTGCATTTCTCAGGCTTCACCATCCTTTGTTGCCATAGTCCGATGTCTTGAAGACTTCTGTTTTACTTATTTTATCCTGTTTTTGATTCCTTCAGTAGGATCATTAATTAAGTCTCTATAACTCCACTTTTGATAGTAGAAAACTTTAAATTTGTTTTGTATTTTTATACATTTGGATTTGTTTGTCATGTTATTTTCTGTTTTCTCTTTGTACTTCTTTTCTGTGCTCAAATTTGTTTGGTCTTTTTTATCATTTGAGTTTGTAACTGCGTCATTCCATTATCTCCTAAATGGAATTGGAATTTATAATCCTACATTTTTTCTTTTGGTGGTTGCATTAACAGTGGCAGTTAAAAAGTATTTGCTATAGAATACTCATAACACCTAGAATTACAATGATTATAAATCCATAGTTTTCTTCAGGAAAAGGAAACAATACAGCTACTTGAGATTAATTTTATACTCCTAGACAGCAATTTGTAGAGTGCTTTTGATATTCAGCATTGGATTATAGCCATAATATACTAAAATAAACATTGAAATCAGCAAATGTAGCATTGAGAATGTGTTTAGAATACAAAACTATTATTGGTCTTTTTAAATTTCACACTTTGTGTTGCTGTTGCTTAAATATTGCAGCCACCTTGATTTGATCCAGAAGTAATTGAAGGCAACTAATGATACATGATAAGTTGTCAATGCTCTCTAGCCAAAGACCATCAGAAATATACTTATGGTTGAACAAGTTGTATTTACTGCTTATTTCTTCTAAAGAAAATGCACACCATCAAGAACTGTGAGTCACCTCAGTAGAAGAGTTTTAGAAATAACGTTTTAAAGGGTTTGGGTTTATCAATTTTGAATAGAACTGAGGAAGCAGACTTTGTGCTGAATTGGATGCTGTCAGAGAGTGGGAGTAATTCTATCTTAATAAATCTTATCTAAAAGGAGAAAAGACTAGACTGAGGCTAAAATTGTAGTCATTCCTACTAGCCAGGATAGGGGTATGTTTAGACATTTTTGTGGTTCGGGCAATGGTAATATTTTTGTTTGTATTCAGACATTATGCTCTTGTCCTTGATCCATCAGAGTCACAGTTGGCCTTGTGTGACATTGATGTTCTCTGAAATGACTTTCCATAGGAGAGCGCCAAGGTCTAGCCATGAATGCCAGATTGGCTCCTGACTGTCAGGGACTGCATTTCTCTGTCTCTAGATAAACTAAAATGAAACTTGGTAAGAGAAATCAGTCAAAGAAGCATTAATGTTAAGAAAGCCTGTGAAAGTCAAAAGAATACACAGTATCTAAAATGTGCACCATTGTATTAGGGTTCTCCAGAGAAACAGAACAGATAAAATATGTATATAGAAGATATATACTTTTTTTTCCTCAAAAGGTAGATTTTCTTTAAGAAAAAAAGTTCATATTTGTATTAAATTAAATTAATCAATTAGTTAATTTCTTGGTTGCATGGCATGTGGAACTTCCCCAACCAGGGATAGAACCCGTTACTCCTGGAGTGGAAGGGCGGAGTCTTAACCACTGGACAACCAGGGAAGTCTTAATTTAATTTTATTTAGAAGTTCCTCTACTTTATCTGGTTTTAGGGCTCATCATAATTTTCCTGTTCTTGGGCTCTTAACTTCCTTTTATACTCTGAATTACTATAGAGCATAAAAACTGCAGTTCTCAGCATGCACTGCTACCAGGATTCTCTTGTTTCTACCACCTCAATTGTGGACCACATCTCAGGATAAATAGTTTGTGTCATCAGTTACCTGCTCTCTTTCTGCCAGGGTTGCCCTTCTCTTTGTGGATGTGTAGAAGTGGTTGTACCAGGTTGTGTCTTTAAAAAATTGTTAATATATTTTATTTCCCCCAATATCTCCAAACTATTATCATTTCAACAAGTAATCAATATAAAAATTTGAGATATTTAACTTTTTTTCATACTAAGTGTTTGAAATTCAGTATGCATTTTATACTTACAGCACATTTCAACTTGGACTAGCCATATTTTAAGTGGTCCATAGCCACATGTGTCTAGCAGCTACGGTAGTTATTGATTACCACAGGTCTAAACTATAAATCTTGTGAGGGCAGGGATCTTGTCTGTTTTGTTCACTGCTTTGTACAGAGCCTGGCATGTAATATGTACTCAAGAAATAAATATAATAAGTATTTATAATAAATAATAAATATTTATTCTAAGGATTGGCTCACATGATTATGGAGGCTGGTGAGTCCAAAATTTGTAGTGTGGGTTGGCAAGCTGGAGACCCAGGAAGAATCAATGCTGCAGTTCAAGTCTGAAGGCCGTGTGCAGGCAGAATTCCCTCTTGCTCAGGGGAGGTCAACATTTTGTTCTATTAATTCCTTCAACAGATTGGATGAGGCCCATCCACATATAGGGGACGATCCGCTTTACACAGAGTCCTCTGATTCAAATGTTAATCTTATCCAAAAAAATTACCCTCACAGAATAATCAGAATAATATTTGACCACATAACTGGGCACCACACTCCAGCCCAGTTGACACAAAATTAATCATCACAGTCATGAAATATTATACACTTGCTAAAAAAGGACTATAAGCAGTTATGTGTTTCACAAAGTTCAATACCTAGTTTCTCTGTAGAAGCACAACTCTTCCTGCTACTGAGACCAGGGGTACCTTTCCCTGCTGGTTCTCATAAAATGGATAGGCAAGTCACGTGGCTGTCAATGGACAAGGACATCTGTGAGTGTACTGCATTGGAAATATGCTCCACTCTGTTCTTATGACTTCTATTTTTATTTAGACACACCCCCACATGCTTTGAGGTTGAAATTCTACAGGAGAGGTTGCTCTGGTTGTCTGTGAATCAGCATGGCTTGTTGGATTTCTGAAGCTAATGATGAAAATATATGGGTTATCCTTTCTAGCCTTTAATGTTAAGCACAGTGAGCATGATGTTTGTCTGCAAAATGAGGCAAGTTTTGAAGTTTATTCAGTAACTAGACTTCATCAGTGTGAGCCAGTTTGATAACATATTGCAAATATTTAGGTAAAGTAAGTGGGTGAGTTGTCCAAAAGACTAACTATATATTCTAAAGTCCCTCAGATCTTTGTAGGGAATAGCTTTCCCAATAATAGTTCAGAAGCATCAATTCCTGGGAATGGTGTGAGAAGCAGTCTATGCCTGGGACCAGTAATAATTAGAGACCTTCCTTTAGGAGCTAATGAACTTTTTAAAAGTCTTTCATGTGCCCACATTTACTTTTGTTATTTTGCATTGTGGCTAAATTTCTTGCTTTGTTCTTACATTGTTATGTATGTCCTTCTTATCCTTCCAGTTAGGCTTCAAATACTTTTTGGGGAGAGCTTGTCCTTTATTTGTTTGGCGCAGGTGGCACCAGTTACAAAGGCATTGCACAAACAGGGGTTGCCTAGCACTTAAAGATATTGTTGAGTGGTCAAATGAAGGAAAGAAAGTGTGAATGTATTGATAAATTAATGAATACCAGGATAAGGAGAATCCCAAATCACTCCAGCCCATGTTAAAAAGCTCTGTGAAGACTATAATTTGTGCCCATGTGCCTCTGGTTATTGTCTACAATAAAGTAAATAAAATGTCAAGGAGCACCTTGCAACATAATTTTTATCCAGTAACTGAATTGAGGAGATAAGACAGCACACTACAAGTATAAATTGATGCAGTTTATTCTTTTGTGATAGTCTGATATCTCAGAGTTTCTCCTGTCTGAACTTTTATTATGAGAAAGTAGCCAGAACACTGAGTAAGTAATTAGAGTTGTTGAGTTTATGTTCTGGCTCTACCACTTACTACATCTCTGACATTAGACAAGTCACTATGGGTTCTTAAATTGAAAACTAGGAAAATAATTCCCAGTTTGCCTGTTAGTGCAGTGTTCAGGGGATGTGATAAATGTGATGGCCTTTATAGGCAACAAAACCCTAGAAGGTAATAGAAATGGTGTTTTTGAGTCTCTTGGTTCTGCAGGAACAATGCTAATTTCTTATCCACTCTTTCACCTGTGAATTTGTTTGGATATGCATTTCTTACAGTCCATCAGAGACTAAAAATGTAAGATGAATTAAAACATGGAAACCATTGTGCAGATAATTTAGAAAACCAGTACACTTGTGTTTGGCATTTCCAGAGAGTGGCAGTAAATAACAGCGAGGTACCCAGGAGCAAGGTCGTGTAGGATCTGGTAGGTCATGTGAAGGACATTGAAATCTATTTTGACAGTCATGGAAATTTTTCTGGAGCATTGAGAGCAGAGTTACATGATATAATTTATGTTTTAAAAGGATCTCTTGGGCTTCCCTGGTGACGCAGTGGTTGAGAGCCCGCCTGCCGATGCAGGGTACACGGGCTCGTGCCCCGGTCCGGGAGGATCCCACATGCCGCGGAGCGGCTGGGCCCGTGAACCATGGCCGCTGAGCCTGCGTGTCCGGAGCCTGTGCTCCACAGCGGGAGAGGCCACAACAGTGAGAGGCCCGCATACCGCAAAAAAAAAAAAAAGAATGTGGCAGGTAGTCTCAAAAGATGGCTCAAAATGGGCCATATTTCCCAGAATTCATACACTTGTGTAGTTCTCTCCCACCACAATGAATATGGCCTGGCCTTTGACTTATACTAAACAATAAAATGTACAAAAGTGTTGCTGTACCAGTTCCAGGTCTAGTTTTTAAGAGGACTGTCACTTACTTTGGGAGTCTTTACCTACCATGTAATAAGCCTGGTTATCATACTGAAGAGATCACATGGAGAAGATGTTAGAGAGGGAGAAACTTCCCTCTCTATACATCTTGATTTTTTTGTGGCTGGACTAATAATAACATTGACACAAGACAGATTAACAGGAGAAAAAAGCAAATTTTAATTCTTGCACAACGAGATCTCATAGAAATGAAACTTAAGAAGTGGCCAAAGCAGGCAGCTTTCATACTCTTTAGACAAAGAAGGAAAACCTTTCTGAAGAACTGACAGGACAATGAAACTCAGGTTTTAGGTACCCAATTAGTGAAGAATCTAAACAGAGTTTGCATTTGGAGTAGTAAATTAAAGAACTAACAAGTTTTGTTTGTACAGGCTTCTCAGCCTGACGTTCCTGTCTTTGGTGATAGGGTGTCCTTCTACCTCCAGGTGCAGATTTATTTCCTGCTTTCAAGGAGACAGAAAGGAGGGTCAGAGTGTCCCTCTTGTGTTGGCCATTTCTTAAGAAACTGTAATTCAGAATAATCAGTATGCCATGGAGGCACATTTTGGGGTGACCTACTCTGGGCCCCAAAAAGGACAAACCCTGAGACCACATGGAGAAAGAAAGGTCCAGGTTTTTCAGTGTCCTAATCACTATCTGACTGCAACTGTGTTAAAGACATCAAGTGAGATGAACCAAATAATTGCTCAGCTGAGCCAAGTCATCACACAGAATCATGAAGAACAATAAAATTATTGTTGTTTTCAAGTCACTATGCTTTAAGAAAGTTTGTTACACAACAATAGATAGAACATGGATGTGGAAAAGCAAAAGAAGAAGAGAGAACAGAGGGTTATTCAGTTGTCCAGGTGAGAGATGACGTGGTCTTGAACTAACATTTCAGGAGGTAAGAAGACATTGGAGTCAGAGATGATGGGATTTGTTGATGGACTGATGGTGGGGTGGGAGATAAACAGAAAAATCAAGGTATTCCATGTTTATTGGCTGGCATGACTGGGATAGCAATGATACCACATAGAGTTGAGAAAAACTTAGAAAAAATCTATTTAAGAAGGACAAACAGGAGTTTAACTTTTAGATATCACTATTAATGTGACTATTAGATATTGAGTAGAGATATCATATAAGTAGTTAGATTGATCCCAGAGGGAATGTTGGAGTTGAGGTATTATTATTGGAGGCACTAATGTGTGGGTGACACTAATCTATGGTGCTGGATGAGGTCAGCCAGAAATGACTGTAGTCAGAGAATAGAGGTGGTCCAAGGTGTAGTCCCAAGGATGCCAGTACTTAGAAGTCAGGAAGATTTGTAGAATCCAAAAAAAGAGACCAAGAAGAAATGACCAGTGAGGGAGGAAAATCAGAAAAATATGATGTCCTTAAATCCAAGTAAAGAGGTGTTTGAAAGAAGAAAGTGTGAATTGTTGAGTCAAATGCTCCTGAGAGATTGTGTAAGAAGAGGATCAACCATGACCATTGGATGTGACCTTATGACTATCATTATTGGCCAAGAACAAGACTAGTTTCACTGGAGTAGAGAAGATAAAAGCCTGACATGACAAGATCAAGAGAGAGTTGGTGATGAAATAATGGAGACAACGAGGATAAAAATGGTTTTATATCTTTTTGCCACTAAAGGAGCAGAGAAGTATGTTCAAAATTGGAGGTATGTAGGATTGCAAGAGGATTTCTAAAAGCAGGAAGATGTTGCATATATGTTACGTCTTGAGAATAATCCAGTGAATGGAGAAACCTGATGGCAGGGGAGATGAAATAGGTAATTTCAGGAGCTAGGATCCAGAACACAGTTGGAGGAATTGACTTTATCTAAGAGAAATGCTGTTCACCTATCATTCAGGAAGGAAGCAGTGTACAAAGAACAGATGTTTGATCTTGGTGGATTTGATGGAATGGAATGAGGAAGTTATCTTCTGATTCTTCTGTTTTTGTTTCTAGAATGATGTTTGGGGGACATGATGATAGAGTTTTGAGGAGAAATAAAATATTGTGAAATAAGCATCTGAGTAGAGTAAACGGACCAGGCATCTGGACGCATATTTGAAGTTCTGAGTTTCTGTTTCTCTACAGAAGAATGATGTGATCCTGACTCTCTGTTTTGTTGCTACATACTGTGCTGTTCTGCCCAAAACTCATGGCTGAAATTGTTCTGAATTAATATTGCCAGACTGCTTATGTAAGTAGCCTGAGTGAGTTGTCCCAGATTCCATATCTGTTAGGGACAGATTCAGGATGGACGTGCCACTGTGTGAGGTATTGATCAGACTCAATATAGGCAGAAATGCCTTTGCCTAACATTGTGAAAATTTTAACATCACCCTATGGCAGAGTTCTTTCAAAGGATATTATTTCATTCTGGAGGTAGAAACTGTGTTTGCTCTGCATATGCTGACTTGTTGAAGCCATGCAGCTGGCTTCAGGATGGTTCTTGTTCTTCAGATGACTATGAATTATTATTAGTATGTTATCATTCTATCTTGCTGCTCCAGCATTTTTGTCAACACATTTTCATCCATCAACACATTTTTTTTCTGACTTATTGCTTATTTATCAGTGAAGAACCATAGGACTACAGCAAGATCTTAAACTCCTGAATATCATGGATTCCTGAGGTGCATATATATATATATATGTGTGTGTGTGTGTGTGTGTGTGCATATATATATATATATATATGTACATATATATATATAACTGATTTTAAAAGATAATCATTCAGTTATTCATCAAGTGGTAAATAAAAAAATTGCTAACAGAAGCCTGTTTTAAGAATAGACTAGTTACTGTATTTTTAAAAAATGAATAGAATATCCAACATCGTAGAAGGAGAAAAGAAATGACCTGGTGATGAAACTCATGGAGGAGTAACAGGGAAATGTGATTTGTCTTTCCCAGAGCCAAAAGAAAAAAGAAGTTGTCACAATCTATTTTTGAGCCATAACTTCATTTACCTCATACCAGAGCTGTATGAAAACAAAGTCTTATTGGTCAGAATAGTAAGTATTGATACATCATGAAACACATACTGATACAGAGAATATACTTATGAGAGAGAAATTTCTGGTGCTAGTTCAGAAATGCTCTAAGTGCTCTGATGTTAAATACAAACCCTCTGGCCAATTTCAGAGTGTCATTTTCTGTACTGCAGTATATTTGTAATTTTAGGTCAAATGTAGGACTTTTCACTTGGGGATAAAAAAAGACATCTGGCTTTAAGTTACTGATTGTCTAATGGAACGAGCAGCAAAAGCATTCAGAAGTGATAATGGGCAGATGATTTCAACATATTCTTTAGCTTCTTTGGTTCCCCTGGGGGATAAATATTTCATTCTGTGGAATGGGAATTAGCTTTTGAAATAACAGTGATAGCACCCAGAATTTTCTCAGCCCTGTGGCTCTAGAGAAACTGTTTAGTCCAAGTAATTGAACTTCTGGAAATGGGGCTGATGGATGTCCACAGGCTGGGGTTAAACTCAGACCAAAGCATGGCAAGAAGGTATTCAGGTATGTAATAAGTTGGTGTAGCAGGGCATGGCCAGACAACAGTTATTGGGAGGATAGCTGAAAGAACACACGTTTCCCATACACTAGAGGGAAAAGCTGAGAGGGTGCCTGAGGGTGCCTGGCCTTGTTAAGGTGGAATAGAATAGGAGATGGATATCTTGGGTTCTCAATATAAATACTGGGAATTAGAATTATAACTATAGCTGAATTAAATAATGGTAAAGACTCCTACCTTGCATTTCCTTATCTGTGAAACAAAGCCACATGATATTAACTTGCCTTTTAATTTTCTTAGATTGTTTCACCTTTCCCCTGAAATATAGGATTGGTGTACTTTGGGGTATTTTTCTCATCTATTGATATTGGACATGGACGAGGAGCTCAGGCACCATGGAACAGTCATAGCAAAGCTTTCATTGTGCCAGGAGGGCTCTTCCAGCATGTTTAGAGCTCAGGAGACAGAGGAAGAAGCTTCTCAGAATGAACAACTTCTCGTATAGAGCCAAGGCAATGTTTGTCATAAGGAAAAAGTATTTTTTCTCTTTCTACTATGTTTTATTCAGAAGACATGAGGAGTCTGGTTCTAATTCCATTCTGTGTGCCACAGGATACAAACAGAAATCTCCTAAGATTTGGAAAAGTACAACAATTTAATTTACATAAAACCATAAGGGTCACAAGTACTAAATGGTGATCCTGGTAATTATAATAACCCTTACTTGAGGCACTTAGAGAAGCAATATCGCAATATCTGGAGGACAGGGACACTAAAGTAATTCCAATCTGGAGGGTCATGGAAAAAAATTTTATAGAGAAAACAAAACAGCAGCAATAACACCAAACCCGGTTCTAGAAAAAAATACCATTTTTAGATGGTCGAATAAGTCCAAATCTTAAAATATTTCTCCATCTCCTATAAATAGCTAAATGAGGGACAAATAGTGGAAAGCAAAGCCAAAATACAGAAATGATGGGCCTCTAGGCAATTAGGTACAAACAATAGGGCTCCCTTGGGGTCTCTGCAGAGAAAATTGTGCAGAGCTTTTGACGCTTTGCCGGGCATTCTGGGACGAGCCCTGGAAAGCAGCAGAGCGGGCAGACGTACCACCAGGGAGCTTGGTGTCTCCATGACCCAGAGGGTCAAAGAAGCTGAAGGAGAGCTAAGTCATTCCAGTCCTTGAGGCGGTAGAGTTCAGGATTCTAAAGAGAAGGGAGGCCTCTTCCAGGCGCATTGGCAAGAAGCATGTCTCATTCTATATTACAGGCATTTTGCTGCTCAGCTTTTGTGATGACTGGGTAAGAATAATATACCTCCCCTAAGGGGATCCAACAGCTGGAAAAATGGTTATCAATTAAAACAAATAGACACTTGGTATAATAGACCAGATTTTTATAGACAGATAAAAAATTTAGGGATACCCTGACAGCATTTAAGGAGATACAAATGCAGCACACAAAAGATTTTTCTGGAGTTAGAAACCACGATTATCTAAATAAATCCATTCAGTAGATGAATTGAGGGAATATATTGTCACTGTTGAGGCCAGAATGAAAAGCCTTTGAGGTCAAAGAGCATAAATTATCTCAAAACCGAGAATAAAGACAAGGAGATCACAATTAAGAGGGGAAAGATGACAGATTTGCTTGATAGATCCAGGAACCTAACGTGAATAATTGTGAAAGGAAAGAAAAAAAAATATATATAAAGGATATGTATTACTTAGAAAAACAAAATCTCTGAGCTGAAGATAAAGTTGCATCTATAAATTGAAGAGGGCTTATCAAATTCCTAGTAGGAAAGATGAAAAATTAACTGGTTCAAACATATTCTGATAATATTTATTAACTCTAAGAATACAGGACAGGGCTTCCCTGGTGGTGCAGTGGTTGAGAGTCCGCCTGCTGATGCAGGGGACGCGGGTTCATGCCCCGGTCCGGGAGGATCCCACATGCCGCAGAGCGGCTGCATCCGTGAGCCACGGCCACGAAGCCTGTGCGTCCGGAGCCTGTGCTCTGCAACGGGAGAGGCCACAACAGTGAGAGGCCCGTGTACCGCAAAAAAAAAAAAAAAAAAAAAAAAAATACAGGACAATCTTATAAAAGTCAATAGAGATAGAATAAGTTATCTACAAAGGAAAAAGTTAGTCTGACAGTTGACGATTCATTTGCAACACTAAGGGCTCTAAGTTCATCTTAAATCATCTCCTAACGGAAAAAAATATTGTGACTCCAGAAATTATCGAACTGTCGGTGTAGAAGAATTCAGGTAGGCTCTCTTAGAGTAAAAATCCTTGAAACAGAAAAGACAATACAACTATGGATAAAATGTTTAAAGAAATAAATAGTGACATAAAAATGAACAAGTAAAAGGCACTAGAAAAATAAATAGGCAGATATGAAAAAAGAACCAAATATAACTTTTGGAAATAGAAAATGCTGGAATAACTCAAAGACATAGCTCAGAATAAACGTGCTTGAAGGTACTACTGAGGTAATTAATGCATCCCAGAGAGACAAGGAGATGGAAAATATGAGACAGGTTAAGATAGAGGGATTAAAAAAATGAGAAGGTTTAAACTGTTTAAGTAGACTTCCAGTAAAAGAGCATAGAAAAAAGTGTATAAAAGGAACTACTTGAAGAGATACTCTCTGAGTATTTGATAGATTAAAGAAACAAATCCATAGACTCCCAAGAGAGCAAAACACCCATCAGTCTGGATAAGCACAATGAAATTTATACTTACATAAATCGTGGTGAAACTGAAGGAAACAATAGGTATAGAGAAAAATCTTAAAAGCCATCAGATAAAAAGGAAGTCACCCACAAGGAATAAAGTTTGGGCAGTTAATAGATTTCTCAACAGGAAAAAAAAATTAAGCCAGAAGCCAATAGTATAATATTAATATAAGTGAAGTCCAGAGGAACAATATTTGACAACTTAGCATTATGTATTCAACAAAACTATTTTTAAATAACAAAGAAGGAATAAAGACTTTTTCAAATAAACAAAAATTTGGTTCACCAAAAAATATGTTACATTAGACAGAGTAACTCTAGGTTAGGATCCAGTATGAATTCACCTCAAATCTCAGCGGCTGAAAACATTAAAAAATTATTTCTTAATCATATGAATTTTGCTGTGCTTCTAGGGTTTTCCAAGGCAGACCTTTCCAAATGTTTTACTTAGGAATTTATATACTATATCTTCTGACTCCATGTTGGCATAGAACTTTCATCTGTAAGGCAGAGAAAGCGTTTTTCACTTCCTTAGCCAAGAAGTAGTCAAAGGGCCTACCTAATTACGCAGGAGCCATGTAGTATCAGAGAAGGGAAGGGCATTGCTGAATATTAGTAATATATACCAGGAAGAGAGACTAAATTAAATTCTAAAAGATGAATCTGCAGAAGCAGGCAACTTATTTCAGAAGGAACTTCTGATGTAAGAAATAACGGTGTGCAAAGAAATTCATAAAAAATAGTAATAATAATGATGTCTAATTATTAGGATCCACATGACAGCACTAGAAAGTGGAAAAATAGTAAAACTTAAGGTGGAGGAGATTGATCTACACTTAAGCAATCAAAGTTCCTGTATTGTTTTCGAGGGTTAAAAAAATACAATTTGGACTTTGTTAAGCTTAATAGGTATAGTAATAGATTGTATACATTACAATTAGATAAGATGGAGTAAAATCGAATATGAGAAATAAATAAGAAAATGCAATAAAACAGAGAAAAAAGAAGAGAAAAAATAGCAAAAATAGCAATAGCTAAAAGTATTATGGCAGTAGTGAGTCAAATATATTAGTAACTTTATTAATAATTCACAAATTAACTTGTTAATTTAAAAAATAATGTGAATTTGAATAAAATGAAGCAAAATAAGTTAAAAACTTAGCTGTATGTGGTTTACAAGAGACACTCTAAAACTTAAGGACATGGATGGAGTTTAAAGATATAGAAAACATGTACAAACACTATCCAAAAGAAAGCTGAGGTAGCTATATTGCTATCAGAAAAAAACTGACATTAAGAAAAAACATGTTATTAAAGTTCAAGGGGATAGTACTTAACGATAAAAAATTCAGTTCACCAAAATGACAGAGTAATTCTAATAGAGTATATGTCAATTAAAATAGCCTTGAAATACTTGAAGCAAAAATTTGGAGACTTATTGGGAGATACTGACAAATTTACTGTCATACTGGATTTTAGCACAGTTTTCTCAATCACTGAGAAGCTAAGAAAATGAAAAACTTAGAAAACATGTCTAAGATTTGAAAAGCACAATTATAAAACTAGACCCAACTACAATCTTCTCAAATATGCACGGGACTGTTACAGAACTTGATCCCATACAGGCCTTAAAGTCGACCTCAATAAATGACTTTGGAACACACAAACAATGTTCCTTGACTATAGTGTAATTGTACTAGAACACAATAAGAACAATAATAAAAAAACACAATCAAATGTACATACACAAGTATGTATATATATACGTAAGTGTGTAATATACATACATATAGTTAAACTTAAGAATGAAAGAACAAAAGGAAAATAAAGCAGAAAATTAAAAAGAATCATAGAAAAATAGTGAAATGTAAGAAAAGCACTATTTAAGGGGAAATTGATAGCTTTAAAATCTTGTATTAGAACAAAAGAAAGATTGAAAATGAATGAGCTAAGCAGTCAACCTAAGAAATTAGAAAAAGAACAGAACTACTTTCAGCTGTATGATGAATAAGGTCTGAGGATCTAATGTATAACATGGTTACTATAGTTGATAACACTGTATTATACAAGTGAAATTTGCTAACAGGGTAGAACTTAATGTATATATATATACACACACACATATAGAACAGAACAAAATTTTTAAAAAGTGAAAGAAGAATATAAAGAATTTACAGTAGGCATTAATGAAACAGAAACCAAAGATGACATAGTCTCAACAAAATCTAAAGTTGGTTCTTTTCCAAAAAAAAAAAAAAAAAAGGAAAATCTTTGTAGAGTTTTAGCAAGAAAACTGTTAGACAAAATAAAATAAGATTAGGGAGATAAAATGGGCATAAATGTAATTTACTATAATTTATTAAAAAGAAATAGTCTGACTACTCCTACAATCTTCATACAATTGACTTTATAGTTAAAATTTTTCTCCCAAGGTAAACACTCGCACCAGATGGCCTTACAGGCTGATTCTAATAAATTCTTGAGGAACAGAATATTGTAATCTTATAAAAACCATTCTAGAGAATAGAATAAGAGATATCGCCTAACTCATTTGAATCCAATAGAAACTTTATGTCCATATCAGACAAAATTACAGACCTATCTCACTCAACAAGATGCAAAATTCCCAAGCAAAATGTTGATGAATAAAATCATGAACAAGTTTAATTTATCCCAGGAAGGCATAAGTCTCTAGAAATATCTTCTACCACGTTAACATATTAACAAGACAAATATATATGGTCATACTGCTACATATAAGAAAAGCATTTGATGAAATTCAACATCTACTCATGATAAAATTCTTATCAAAATAGAAAATAGGATTTCCTTTACTTGATAATTGAAATCTAACATAAACCAAAAGCAAACATTTTGAATGATATAATATTTTAAAAGCTCATTTTATTTTAGGAATAAGATAAAATTCCTGTTACCACTGTAAGACAAGAAAATAAAAGAAGCAAAGTTTAAAAAGATACTCAAACCAAGGAAACCACAAACAAGACCAAAAGACAACCCTCAGAATGGGAGAAAATATTTGCAAATGAAGCAACCGACAAAGGATTAATCTCCAAAATTTACAAGCAGCTCATGCAGCTCAATAACAATAAAACAAACAACCCAATCCAAAAATGGGCAGAAGACCTAAATAGACATTTCTCCAAAGAAGATATACAGACTGCCAACAAACACATGAAAGAATGCTCAACATCATTAATCATTAGAGAAATGTAAATCAAAACTACAATGAGATATCATCTCACACCAGTCAGAATGGCCATCATCAAAAAATCTAGAAACAATAAATGCTGGAGAGGGTGTGGAGAAAAGGGAACCCTCTTGCACTGCTGGTGGGAATGTGAATTGGTACAGCCACTATGGAGAACAGTATGGAGGTTCCTTAAAAAACTACAAATAGAACTACCATATGACCCAGCAATCCCACTACTGGGCATATACCCTGAGAAAACCGAAATTCAAAAAGAGTCATGTACCAAAATGTTCATTGCAGCTCTATTTACAATAGCCCGGAGATGGAAACAACCTAAGTGTCCATCATCGGATGAATGGATAAAGAAGATGTGGCACATATATACAATGGAATATTACTCAGCCATAAAAAGAAACGAAATTGAGCTATTTGTAATGAGGTGGATAGACCTAGAGTCTGTCATACACAGTGAAGTAAGTCAGAAAGAAAAAGACAAATACCGTATGCTAACACATATATATGGAATTTAAGAAAAAAAAATGTCATGAAGAACCTAGGGGTAAGGCAGGAATAAAGACGCAGACCTCCTAGAGAACGGACTTGAGGTTATGGGGAGGGGGAAGGGTGAGCAGTGACGGGGTGAGAGAGAGTCATGGACATATACACACTAACAAACGTAGTAAGATAGATAGCTAGTGGGAAGCAGCCGCATGGCACAGGGATATTGGCTCGGTGCTTTGTGACAGCCTGGAGGGGTGGGATAGGGAGGGTGGGAGGGAGGGAGACGCAAGAGGGAAGAGATATGGGAACATATGTATATGTATAACTGATTCACTTTGTTATAAAGCAGAAACTAACACACCATTGTAAAGCAATTATACCCCAATAAAGATGTTAAAAAAAAAAAAAGATACTCAAACCATTAGAAGAAATAGAGTTCACTAACACAGCTGAATGTAATGTCAATATATTAAAACTCATTGCATTTCTATACACAAGCAATTAAAATTGAAAAATAAATTAATATGTCTATTAAAGCTAGCATATAAGCTACCTAGATTTAAGTCTAACAATGGATAGGCAAATGATGTATGAAAAAAAGGTAAACATCTTCTGACACATAGTAAAGAAAGTAAATAGAGAAGTATTTTGTGTTATTAGGTTATAAGATGTTGATTCTCCCCAAATTGATCTGTCAGTTGAACACAAATGAAATTAAAATTCCAATAAGGATTAAATTTGTGTATGTGTGTGAAATTTAGCAAGGTATTTAAGATGATAGGCAGAAAATTGTCCTATCAACCATCAAACCTTTATAGAGATATGATAGTTTAGGTCCGTGTAGTATTGGACTTAGGAAAGACAAACTGATAAATCTATATAAACACAAGGGATATGAGAAGTGAAATTGTAGAAGAGGAAAAATGTAATAGACTATGTTGTGAAAATAGATTAGAAATGGGGAAAATTGAAGTTGAACCCCATATCGCATACAAAAATTGATTTCAGGTAGATTAAAGCATTAAATGTGAAAAGCAAAATGAAAATAGAAAAAATGAAGGCTGAACCTGTATGACCTTTGAGTAATAAAATTTTTTAAAAAATAATATTCGTAAAATAACAATAAATAAAACATTTGACAAATTTCCCTAAATTAAAGAACTCTGTTCATTAAAAGACAACACTAGGAAAAGCGAAAAACAAGTTATAGAAAAACAGAAGACATTTGCACATTTTCTTATCAAAACTCAGAGGAATTTTCTTTTTTGGCCACGCTGCAGGATCTCAGTTCCCTGACCAGGGATTGAACCCCTGTCCCCTGCAGTGGAAGTGCAGAGTCCTAACTACTGGGCTACCAGGGAATTCCCCTGATCGTAATCCAATAAATATTAATTTACTCATAAGAGAATTGGAGAATAAGACAATATTTATAAAAAGAAAATTGAAACAATAGAAAAACAAAATCAACAGATAAAAACCTCTCAAAGAATTATTTGGTAAAAGAGGAAGTCTATATCTGAAAAATAAAAATAATGAAAAGACTACATACCTGAACCTTTGTCATATAGTTGGAATAAACTAAGTAAATAATCAAGAAAGATGAAAAGAAAAAAAAATAAGCACCTAACATAAGAACTTAGAAAAAAACCATAAACCTAGAGAAAACAAGTAAGAAATAAATAGAAGTAAAAGCAGAAAATAATGAATTAGAAAATGAAAATCATTAGAAATAATGAACAAATCTTGTGTTGGTTTTTTAGGTAACAAAACAAGACCATAAAATTATTAAAATTGTTAGCAAAACCAATCAAGGAAAAGAGAGGAGAATTTGACAATAAAGAATAAAAAATGATAATAAGGAAATAACAAAAGCTACAAAGGTAATTTAAAGATGCAAAAGAGATGGTTCTGCCCATATTATGCATTTTAATTTGATGAAATACATTTTCTACAAGAATGTAAACTGCCTAAACTGCCCCCAAAAGAGAGGAAATAATAGTACTAAGTGTTGTTTATCCTGTGCCAGGTACTGTTCTGAGAGCTTTCCATACGTTAATTCTTTTAATCTTCACAACAATTTTATGAGGTAAGAATTATCATTATTTTTTATCATTAGTATTCTTCAATGAAGAAATGGAGGCACAGAAGGGTAAATGCTTCGCTAAGGACACATAGCTAGGAAGTGTTGAAACCAAGATTCTAACTGTGGGCTTCCAGCACCAGAGTCCACGATTTCAGCAAGTTTACTACATTGCCTCTAAGAAAACATAAGCAAGCCAAATGCCACAGAAGAAATAGACATTGCTGTCAAAATGTTATTTCCAGAAAAAAGCATCAGGCTAGAGAGAGGCAAAGAGAATTCTGCTTTGCCTTGAACAAGATCTAATGAATACTATTTGACCCGTTCCAGAGAAGAGAAACAAAATATTTCCAATTTATTATATGAAACAAACATAACCTTGATCTTAATTCCCCCAAAATATAGCACATAAAAGTAACTCAAACTCACATATGGATACTGATAGAAACAGTTTAAGTAAACAGATTCTAAGCAAACAAAATCGAGCAACACATTAGCAGTGCAATAAACTGCATTTTATTCTAGTTATGTAACAAAGGCTCAGCACCAGAAAAGCTAGTGACATAATTCAGCAATGAACACATTCAAATAGTAATTTTACATGTAAATAAATGCTGAAAATAAAATTGATAAAGGTTATTACCTGTGATTGGAAATTTATCTTGTTAAATAATGTGTTGGAATAGGAAGTTGATTTATCCATACTACATGCAATAATAGCCCATAGGCAATAATTTTAGTACTGTGGTACTCCAGGCAATGCTCTCCTCAAAACAATTGACAAAGAAGCCAGAGAAATGAAGTCAAATATTGAGGGAAAAAAAAGAATGAAAACAATGGGATTTTACTACACACTCATAAAAATGGCTATAATTAAACAGATCAACAATACAAAATCTTGCAGAGAGGTGGTGCAGTTAGAGCTCTCATTGGAGTGTAAATTGGGACAGCCACTTTGGAAACCAGTTTTGCAATATCTGCTAATACTAAATACATACACAACCCTTGAGACAGAAATTTTATATATACTTATGTATGTATGTAATATAGTTTGTGTAAATGTATTCAAGAGAAATACGTGTATACTTCCACTTAAAGATATTTACAAAATATGTCTGTAAAATATTTTGTGTAATATGTAACATATTATTGATAATAGCTCCAAACTGGAAACAACCTAAATGCCTATTAATAGTAGAATGGATAGATACATTACGGTATATTTATACGGAAGCAAGGGTTTACACATATACAAGCATTCATAAACATTCATCAAACTGTACACTCAAAATTTGTGTTCTTTATGCATGTTTGACCTCAACAAAACCTTAAAAAATAAAATGTGCAAAAAGCATACACATAAATGCAAAGTTTAGGGGCTTTGAATACAGCACAAATAAAGATTTCTGTTATCCAAATAGCATCATGGACAAAATTAACAGAGAGGCGTAGAACTGGAGATGATTCTGGCATAATATACAACTAAAAAGGATTAAAATCTTAAGCATACAAGAAATTGCTTGGAAAACTGAATCTCTTCCTACTTCTGAAATATAAATAGGTGGATTATTCTTCAGGGCAATTTGCAGTGAATTTGTGTATGTACATGTGCATAACTCATCAACTCTATTTCTTGAGATGTACTCTTGAGAAAAAACCATTCTATATCTACACAAAGAAATTTCCAGCATTGCTAGTAAAATCAAAGAATGGGAAATCATCTAAATAACCATCAACAGGGACTGGATAGGTAAAATGTGGTATTGCCAATGACGGAATACCATGCTATAGTGAAAAGGAAACTACTGTGCCTGCAGGGTACAGAATAGAGACGCACAAGAGTATTTTGAACGAAAATGTTGAAGTAACATAAAGAGTTGAATAGGGACTTCCCTGGTGGCCCAGTGGTTAAGATTCTGTGCTTCCACTCCAGGGTGCGCAGATTCAACCACTGGTCAGGGAACAAAGATCCTGCATGCCACGTGGCGTGGCCAAAAAGTAAAAAATTAAAACCAAAAAGAGTTGAATAGCCCCAAGCCATTTGGTAAATTGTATTTACATAATTTATGGTGATAAGATGGGTGGGGGTGAAGATGAGGTGATACTAGGGATGATACAAAGGGAGAAAGGTAAGGAAAATAAAAGCAGACGAAAATAAATTAAAAAAGAAGAATACAGAAAGCAAGTATTATAGTGTGTCATAAACTATGGCTGATTGCCCAAATTCTATGCACTTGAAGTCCAAAAGAATAAAATGGCCTTCCAGAAAACACAACAAAATAACAAGCTATTTCCTATTTCCTTTAAGTTGCAATTTATGCAGTGAAATCATATCAAAAATCAACAAATTGGACAAGGCAAGAACCATATCAGAATAATATTGTGTGTAGCGCACCCTGCTGCAGGATCTTGTTGGAGCTCAAACTATGCTTAGCTTATGTAATATTTTCTTAGATTTGGGGTATTGGATTGAAATTAAAACATCATCAGATCTGCTTTAGTTAGAAAGATAATGCCATATGGATTCCCTCATTTCTAAAGATCTAGGTGTCAGAAAAGTTTACTAGATTTATTTTTACTAATCTAAATCTGCTAGTATAGCTCCTATAATGTAATTATGTACTTTAAGGAAATCTCCAGTAATACTCCTTTGTCAGTAGAGTTTAAGTAATCATATTAACTAGACGAATCTTGTATAAGAAAATAGATTGAGAATATGCTTGATAAAGAGTTCTCAAGATCACATTACTTTAAATAATTTTTGATTTCCTTAGTGTAGATGTGACTTTTTTATTGTTACAAGAGAATACGGAAACTGTGTTACTAAAATAATGTACCTACTCAAGCTCTAATTTAATGAATGACCAATTCTGGCAACTAAAATTCTACTTGCCTCACCATGAAAAAAAAGTATCCAACACAATTTTATGATATAATTAACACCATGTTCAAACACTGAAAAATTTAAACGTTCTCTTCAAACTACAACTGAAACCACTACAGTTTTCATCATATGATTCTAAGATGTTAAACTTGTAGGCAAACTAGTTCTCCTCAGTTCATTTCGTTCAGTAAGGAAGAGCCAGCGTCATGATGTGTTGCAAAAATTAGTGTGTTTGCACTAATTTTTTAGTACAAATCTGCAGATGTTTACGATCTGTAGATCAACAGGGCACACCCTGAAGGATAGTTAAAATCAACACAACATATCCATTCTTTTCAACTGTGTCATTTTTGTTTCACCTTGAGAAAAATCAATGAATGTCTCTAGAATGTGGAGTGCCAGTAATGGAGCCAAATTCCCTGGTTTCAAATCCTAACTCTCCATTTAACAATCTGTGTCACCGTGCATAAGTCATTAGATCTTTCTGTGTCCCAGATTCCTCATGTGTTAAGTTGAGTGAATGTCACTGTGACCTCCTGTTTCAGTCTAGTTAATTGGTGCCCAAAATGTTGTGAAAAAAGTCATAGAGTCCAGCCACATGGAGCTTAGCCAAACACGTCTTCTTGCCAGTTGCCTCTGCCTTAGCATGAAGCTCCCGCAGAGCTCCTTGGAGCTAGGCTGTGATACATTCAAGTTCTCTGCAGTTGATCAGCAACATCTGGCACTAATGACTTCTCTGCCACACACTGGTCAGCATCTATCACCTTGACAAGTTCATTAGCGGCCAGCTGCAGAGTATGTTGCTGCACATCAGGATCCTGGGGTCCGTGTGCTGCTAGGAGGAGTGGTGCTTTGGAAGTCCAAGGGTTAATGCATGCAGTTCTAGGTATGGAGGTAGGCAGGGGCTCTTGGTGGCGTGTACCTGGCCCAATCTCTAAATTTTTGTTTTTGCATAAATCGGATACTTTTATCCCTTTGCGGCTGTGTCCCTTTTCAATGTTTATGCTAGTGGTAGAGTATTGCTCTAACAATGCATGCATATTCTGCAAACTAGACCTTCATCAGTAATTTGGAAGAGTTGAGTTGACAATGTTGAATCGGTTTTCAAAATCCATCCATATTTTCATAAGCAATTTCAACATTAATTTGTCAAGAAAGAAAAAGAAGTGCTGTTGGAATCTTCAAATATAATTTCTAATGTGGTAATTTAATTTTTTTCCCACAAACTTATTAGGAACAAAGTTTTATTGATGATCACATCAAGAACTTGAAAATATCATCACTTAAAAACCTTGATCAGAAAGTACCTCTTACCATTTCAAGCCAAAATCTGATATTAAAAGTACATGTTTACAGAAACAAGTTCAAATTTCTCATTTACATTTTTGAAAACCTGTAATTTCAATGTTTTATAGAAATTCATCATGCTTTGTATGACTGAACACTTTGTTTTTCTAATAAATAATAAAAGGAAAGTGTAATACATTTGTTTTACCACATACCATATAGATGCCACTGGCATGACCCAATACCCCAGTATTTATCCTATGTTGCTACAGAAATATTATTTTTCTTGTGCTGTTGTGTGAATAATTTGAAGAAGTAATTAACTAAAGTATAAGCCCACTGGAATGTACAGCAAATATTAGAAACATGAAGGTAGATTTATATTATTGAGAAGGAAAGTGTCCAGACATGGTAGATTACTAGTTCCCACAAATATTGCATCCCCCTTTCCTTCCTGGGCTTTTTGGAGACTGTACCTCCCATCTCTTCATGGTTAGGTATGAACAAGTGAATAGTTCTGGATAACATCATATGAGCAGAAACAAAACGTATCACTTCTGGTGTGACATTTTCCAGTTTCTTTCTTTTTCCTTGCCTTGGTAACAAGCAACATTCCAAGTGGTGGAACACTGATCACTCTGGAATCTTGAAGGACAGTGTGGAGCAAAGTAGCTGTCCTCAAATTCAATGACCTGCAGCAAATCTAAACATTTATGTGTGAATCCATTGATCATTGGGGTTATTTATTCCCTCAGCATATGCTTAGCTTAACCTGACAAACTCACCAAAATGTGAAATTAAAAAAAATAATTTGAAAAATAAGATGGGGCTTATCCAGGCTATAATATGAACTATTAAAATAAAATAAAAATAAAAAAGATAGATGACCTAGTAAAATTATGGGCAAGTGTCTTGAATGGAAAAGAAGATACACAAATGTTCAATAAATATATAAAAAGGTGACTAAAGAAATGTAAACTAAAACATAATGACATTCCATACATATACAGAATGGCTAAATTCAACACACTGATAATACCAAGTGTTAACGAAGATATGAAGCAATGGAAACTCTGGAAGAAATGTAAATAAGAACTACCACTTTGCAAAACTGTGGAATTATCTACTAAATTAGAGCATACTTAGTCCCAATGACCTAGCTATTCCACTGCTAGGTATCAACAAGATATCAATGTAAAAAAGCCAAAACCTGAAAATAAAAATAATTAAATAGTAGCATGTTCATATAGTGGTATACTATTCATCAATAAAGGTAAACAATTTACAGCAAGAAATGATTACATGGATAAATCTCACAAACATAATATTGACTAAAAAGAGCCATACCTAGCAGAAGATATACTGTGTTTTTCCTTTTCATAAATTTCAAAAACTTGCAAAGTAATGATTATGTTAGAAGTCAGGATCATGTTATATGTGAGGAGGGAGGGGTAATGATTGTGAATTTGTTCAAGGATGCTTTTGGCATGCATACAATATCTTTTAAGTGGTGGTTACAGGGTATTCATCTTGTGATAAATCACGGAGATGAATATTTGTTCTGAACACATTTTCTGTGTTTTTGTTACGCTTAAATAAAAAGATTTAAAAGGAATATTATTAAGGCAAAATCTCTTTCTGATAAATGTGCATGTAGACAAACAAAATAGCCTGGGAATATATATTTTGAACCAATTACACTGTATGGTAAAATTACAGATGATTTTATACTCTTCAGTGTTCTTTATTTTACATATTTTGTTATACCATTTTGTTTGTAGTTTGAAAGAAAATAAAACTATTAAAAAATAAAAACAAGTACCTCAACCTTGTGGCAGGCAACAAAATTCCCTTTATAATTTTCTTAAACTTTTATACCTCCTTTCACTTGTTTTTCTTTTCCAGAAGCACTAAATTTAATATACTATTTTAAAAATAGATCTCTGCATTTCCATTTTATTTAACTACTATGTTTTTAACAATAGTGGGTTTTTTTTTAAAGTTTTACTGCATCACCAGTAATTTTATTTCAAATTTATTTTAAAAAGTATTAGGCTTGGCTGGGAACTTTGCCACCATTTTTATTAGTTTCTATTAGAAGTATATTCTGAGTTATTAAGAGTAACACAAACGAACTTTTAGAATACGAAATCCCTTTGGTATTTTGAAATCTTTGCTTTTAGAAAATCTCCCACTATCTATGCCACAAGAGGACAATTCTGTTAAATGCATATAACTGCACATAAATGCATATTAAAATTTTGTTTCCCCCTCTACATTAGTGTGTGTATGTGCTTGGTGATATCTACTGTCTTAGGGCAAATTTTTATCATAGAACATTACAACTAAGGTAGTATTTTTCCAAAATATGTTTTGTGGGGATTAATCTTGAGAGGTTTTAGACACACACACACACACATATACATGCACTCTCTTTGGAGGTTAACAAATCATATTTAAGACTTTAAATAGTCCTACAGAAAATGAACCTCCTTAACACATTCTTCCTCAAATTTTTTTGAACCTGAACATTTTCCCTTCAACGTTCCCACTTCATGAAATCCTGGTTGGCCTTTAAGACATACTCTAGAGGCCCACATTTTCAATGCATGATGCTGTTTTGCTCTCTGACTGAAAGGCATCTGATTAATTCCTAGCTAGAAATCTGAATTAAAGTGGAAACCATTCTTGCTTTTCTTCTTTCCTTCCTTCAAATGCCTTTTAAAAAAATTCAGTTTTGATCTTAGTGGTAAAACCAGGATACTGTCTGGGGCCAGCTATTTTTATTTTTTAATTTTAATTTTATTTTGGAGTAGAGTTGATTAACAATGTCGTGTTATTTTCAGGGGTACAGCAAAGTGATTCAGTTATACATATACAAGTATCTATTCTTTTTAAGATGCTTTTCCCATTTAGGTTATTACAGAGTACTGAGCAGAATGGGGCCAACTATTAACACATTTGTTTTATCTTGTTTGCTCCTACACTCCCAGTGTCGGCATTGCCTCCCTCGCCCTGTCTCTCGTGCCTCGTCTCTCCGTTCCTGGTCAACACCCCACCTTCACAGCTCATCCAGCCTTTCTTAGTAGTGGTCCATTACCTACAAGGGGGCTTTCCTCCTCTCTTCTACCCCATTACAACCTCCTTTTTCTGGGTATAGTTGTTAGGAGAAAATCATTTTCACAATTCAACACAGTGAGAGAGAGCACAGCCTGATGCATTTCTCTCCCTTAGAATTTTAGCTTTTTTTGTTTTTTTTGAAACAATGAGACTTCTAAGTATAGAATTAGAGCTGGTAAAGTAATCGAGTACATTTTACAAGGAAAGAACATGGAGAGATATTATTTTTCCAAATCCATATATCATGTCATGGCGGAGAGATGACCTCCAATCTTGTGTAAGTTCTGCACTGGGCTCGCCAGGGTCCCAAAGGCATTGGCTTGGACAGTGGGACCCAATTCCAGCAGGTGTATTTCCATTTCCACTTGCACTCCCTAGTACAAGGGTTGGAGACTCTAGTCCAAAGCCTGTTTCGCGGAAACCTGTGAGCCAAGGATGGTTTTTGCCTTTTTATATAGTTGAAAAGATATCAAAAGAAGAATAATATTTTGTGGCACATGAAAATGAAATGAAACTTAGATTTTGGTGTCCACAAATAAAGTTTATTAGAACACTGTCATTTGTCTGCCTGCCTGTGGTTGCTTTTGTACTAGCTGAGTAGTTGTGATAGAGACCATATTTTGCTATAGAAGTATTATTTTTCTTAATTATTAATATTATTGTAAGCTTAAGATACTTACAGTTTGGCCCTTTACAGATAACATTTGCCTGCCTTAACATAGAAGACAGAAAAACACCCACATGGTACTTCCTGATCTAGAATAATATTGAGTGCCTCTATGTTTAGACTCAATAATATATCTTTCAGGAAACAGCCGTTTTTTTTAAATTTTCTTTTTGAATTCTTAAGATTTTATATTTTAAACTGCCAAAGTACTACTTGCTTTTTATAGCAAATCAAATAATTAAGAGATGCTTTTAGAAAAAATTAAAATCTTTTTACCAAATCTGTAAAATCTCCCTGCCAGGAATAAAAAATATTAACAGTTTGATGTATATACTCCACAAGTTGCTCTATGATTAATCAAACAGAAAGAAGCATGCATGGAGTATGGGTATTGTGTTGTGCATATGTTTAAGAACTATACATTATATATCAATCTGCAACTTAAAGTGCAGTTCCTGATAGATTTTATGTAACCCATTGTTTTAAGTAATTCCTAGTAGTTTTGATACACCATAATTTATGCAGCCATTCACTTTTGGATGTACATACATTATACTTTCAAACTTCTAACCCAGCTGTGGTAAACAGTTTTACATACAAAACCTCACATAATGGAAAATTTATTTCTGTAAGACATAGTCCCCAATGTAGGAATGCTGTATCAAAAGGTTTGTGTAATTTTAAAAAACCTAGTTTTCTTTCTATTAATACAAAGATAAACACACTTTTAAGAACACTAAAAAAAATTTAAAATACATTTTGTAATATCTTTCTTTTTAAATGAAAGACTCCATATTTTAGAGAGGCTAAATATCCCTGTTTTTATTAATTGATAAATTTAGGGCCCTTCTTTGATTTATTTAACATTACCTGTTGTGAATTCAACCTTAGTTGATATTATTTTTGCAATTCCAATATCCTTTTTGTTATTACTTTCTTAATTTAATATTTTCATCCTTTTACTTGTAATCTATCTGAGGCACATTTTGGTTGTGTTACTTGTACAAAACACATAGCTTGTCTTGGTTTATTCAACCAGGTATGAATCTTTATGTTTCAATAGGTTAGCTCAAGTTCCAGTTAAAATTTCTGATAAAATTGATATAACTAGTGTTTATTTTTAAATCTTATTTTCTGTTTAGAACGTTTCCTAGACTCTATTTTTGCTAGTTGGACTTCCTTTTTTCCGTTTTGTTCTATGTGGAATAGAGTGAATGTGTGAGTTTCTATGTGACTGTTTTTAAGGTTTCTAGCCTATTTTTACTTCTTTTACTGAGAATCTTTATATCTATAACACTTAACCCTTTATCTCTTTGTATAACCACTGTAGGTTCATCCATTAATATCTTATTTTGAAAGAGGAGAACATAAACATATTTCTACTACATCTGCCTTCTTCCTTGTAAAGATTTTATTTCTTCTCTTTTAATAAATTTATCTGATTGACTTACTCATTCATCCTTAAATTATCCATTGCCAGAGCTGTTGAATTTCCTTTAAGACATATGATGAAATTACATATATTCTTCAATTTATTTTCTGTCACCATCTCACAGATTTTACTTGTTAAAGTGTTATTTTGGATTCTTCCATTTATAGCTTTTATCTTCTGTGGCCATATATCCATGGTTGTTTAGATTTATTCCTTATTATTTGAATAGAGTCAATAGTCATAAGCTGCTAGTCTGACTCGGACATATACTCCTATTGCTTGGTCTCCTGGATTCTATTGTTGATTTTCATTTTAAAGAATGATTCATATCATTCAAGAATGACTTCCAATGGTTCTTTCATTTTTTGGATTGTATGGCATCCTTGATACAGTTCTTTTAGATCGTACTTTCCCTCTCTACCTTAATATTCTCGCTCAGTAGTTTTGAATGACAAGTCAATTTTAATTTCATCCTCCACTATGGGGATTGTCTTATTATCTTTGGGCTGCTATAACAAAATATTGCCAGCTGGGTGACTTCATTAAAAAAAATTCATTTCTTAGTTTTGAAGGCTGGGAAATCTAAGATTAAGACGCTGGCAGATTTGGTATCTGATGAGGGCACCTTCTTGCTGTGTCTTCACATATAAAATGGGGCAAGTGGGTTTTCTTGGGCTCCTTTTATAAGGGCACTAATTCCTATCATGAGGGCTCCACCCTCATGACCTAATCACCTCCCAAAAGTGCCACATCCTAATACCATCACCTTGGGGGTTAGGATTTCAGCATATGAATTTTGGGAGGACACAAACATTCAGACCATAGCAGTAACATCAGGAATATTGAGTCACATTTGTTAGGAGGACCATGTGCTTCAGGCATCTTGTAGATAGAGGTATAGGACAGCACCTCACAATAAAAATTTATGCAACCCAGGGCTTCCCTGGTGGTGCAGTGGTTGAGAGTCCACCTGTCTGTCGATGCAGGGGACATGGGCTCATGTCCCGGTCCGGGAAGATCCCACATGCCACGGAGCAGCTGGGCCCGTGAGCCATGGCCACTGAGGCTGTGTGTCCGGAGCCTGTGCTCCACAATGGGAGAGGTCACAGCAGTGAGAGGCCCGCATACCACACACACACACACACACACACAAATTTATGCGACCCAAAATATCGTAGTGCTGAGGCTGAGAAATATTTGCTTCATTGTTTCCAGTATTGAATGTGCCTGGGCAGAAATATAAATAAAGCCAGTCTGATTTTTAATCTCTTTATAACAGTTACTTGATTTTTTTTTTTTTTGCACAGATACCCAAAGAATTCATTTTTCAGCCTTAAGATCCATTACCTTACATAATTACTAATTCAGTATTAAATGGTCTGTATCAACTTTTGTCCAAAGTTGTATTTTTGTTTTCTCTCCAGATTAGCCCTACTTTCAAGAAGTGGCTTTTTTGAAGTCTTCACTGAAGGTCAGGTGTTCGGTGTATTCTGTCCACTTTGAATGGTCAGCACTATGCTGCCAGCACTATGTAATCTCTCAGATCTCAATCAGCCTACAACCCACAGGATCTGTTTTTTGACTGCCTTGAGTCTTGCCTTTGGCGTAAACAGCTTGGTCGTATTTGGCGGAAACTATATAGATGTTTCTTAGCCAAATGTTCTGGGAAAATCCTGTCCCGCTATTTCCAATCACCCCAGCCTCTCTGGAACTTGATTTCTGTTTCTTCCACTCAGTGAGGCTGATCCTCCCTGCTTGGACTCTACTTCCCTGGACCATGGTTTGACAATTGTCACCAGGCAGGAAGCCAAGAGAAACCTGAGATCATTTCATGTGTTTCCCTTCTCTTAAGTATCACAGCCCTTCAATGCCTAAAAATGGGTGCTTTATGTATTTCGTTTTTGAGGGTACTGGGTAACTTTGATATCAGTTACTCCATTACGGCTAGAACTGGAAGTAGGTTTTACACTTAAAACTTTGTTCTCCAATTCAGTTACAGAAATGTAGTCTCATATTTTATCAGAATAATTTTACAGTTTTGAATTTTACATTTTTCTTTAAACTTTATGTATTGTATTTTTAATAAAGTGTTAAAATGATCTAATTTTAATTTCATTTTTTCTGTGTATTGAACTCATTTTTCCAACATTTAATAAGTTATCTATCTCCTTTCCACCTATTTGTGGGAAAGGCGGCATGACAGAATGGTTAGGACTACCCTGTTTCAAGTTCTGGCTCTGCTATTTCTTAGTTTTCTGGCCTTGGGCAAATTTTATCATTTCTCTGTGGCTTGGTTTTCTAATCTGTAAAACGCAGATAAAAATACCATGCATATCATGAATAGCTGTGACTTATGTAAAGAACTCATAATCGTATCTGGCATAGAGTGAGTACTTTTATGTTAGCTCCTACATGAGCATTTGTGATGGCACATTTTTATATACCCAATTTCTATAAACATGTAGAAGTGTTTTTGGATTTTCTATTTTGTTTCTATAATTCTATTTACCTTTCTTATCTAGTCTTATATTGTTTTTGTCAACTGTTACAGTTTCTGTTGTTATTATTTCAGATGAAGGAAACAATTCAGCTTTGTATGGACTGATGGTATATTATTTCTAATAATATGTAAAGAATAAAAAATAGCATGGATCAAGTTTAAAAGAAGTCAATTTTTATAGCTTTGTAATATGCCAGTATCTATTAGGCTGCAAAACCCATTATTTCTCATTTTATCACATTTTAATTATTATTGTACCTTTATTATTCAATAATATATTCAGAATCAGATGTTAATTTGTCTTCCAATACTGCTGAGATCGATTATATAATTAATCCTTCATTCATTTAACAATCTTTTAGCATTAGGTATACATAACAAAAAAGGCAAAGTCTTTGACCCTATGGAGCATAAGTTCCAATCACAGGGAGAAATAGATAAATCTCAAAAAGTACAAGATATGGACAATTTAAAAATGATTCACAAAACTGACCTAAAAGATATAGAGAGGATCTGCATCCAAGAAAGATAATGTAAACTTATCTTTACAACACACTTACAAGAAAATCAATCAGGTACTAGGTCTCAAAGGAAGCCTTAGTATATTCTAAAGAACTTACGATGTACATAAGGTTTTCTGTTACATTGTGATAAATTTAGGAATTCAGTCACATCAGTTTAGCATAAGAAATCTCAGTAGTTTGAAACCTAATAAAATTAGTTCTAAAGAATGTATTCATTTTTTATGTGATTATTGCTTTATATATGAGAATGTTACCTCCTTGGGTTATTATTTAAAGGTAACCTTTTAAAGTCTATTTACCATTGGCATTGGTAAAACAACATCTTTTTTGTTAGGTAAGGTACATCATCTTCAGTTCTTTAGAAGAAATTTTAATAATATTCGGTTACTTTGTCAAGTTTCCAAATGTTTCTATATTAGCAGTGGGATATAAAAAGCAGCTCTCCATCAGTCATTTCAGTTAAGCTGGGAAGGAAAAACCAGCTTGGGGAATATTTGTGATAGGAGATACATGAACACATATATTTTAGACAGCAAATATTTTGTATATTAAAAAAAATTAAAAATAAAAGGTATCATAGCTTTTTAGAAATATAATAATTCCAATGATTATGTTATTAAAATTGCTGATTATTTTAATGTATTATTATGTGCTATGGAAACCAGGCAGTTATGATTGGAATGGTGTTTGCTATAAAATAATTGTTATTCAGTGGATGTTAAGCTTGATCTTTATTATGATGGAGACTTGGAAATTCCTTTTCTCAACATGTAGTCTTTCTTAATGCATCATTAGGGTACCTTTTGATTTCTTTCAACATAGAGATATTTACATTTGTTTGTTTGTGGATATATATATATATTCTAATAGTCAAATCTCTCTATTTCCTGAGTTTGATTAATGAAACTATGAATAACAATGCCAGGTATAAAGAGGATATATTGATATCCAATTCCATTTGGGTCCTTGATTTCATAGAATGAATAAGGAGATTTTGGTTTTTTGCTTTTTTTTTTTTTTTTAGGAGATTTTGAATAGTAAAGCATTCATCAAGTATTTGCCCAAAATTCTTCCAAAATTTGGACAGCAAGATTTCCAATTGCCAGAGATAATTGTATGTGATAGTTTTACACAATGCTGAGTGACATCAGAGGTTTCAGGATGGTTATGACAAAAGTTGACACACAGAGAATTAAATTTCATGGAAATATCAGAGATCTATTTTATGAACCAATTTTCAAAGTAGGAAAACACACCATTTCAGGATTTACAGTGAAATGAAGTTGACAAAGCATTTAAAGAAAGCCAAGTCTCATGAGTAAAGGAGGCAGAGTTCCCAAGAATACATGAAATTCTAATTCACAGTTTCTTTTAGTGTTACCAACTCCAAAATGAATAAAAATCTCTGATTGAGGAAACATTTCTACCACTTTTCAATCATTGCTCTGATTCATTTTATGGATTAAATTAGAGCCTTAAAATAGCTCACTCTATCTATCTGTCTGTCTATTAATCATCTATCTATCTCTCTATTATCAATCTACCTATAAGTGATGAACAGTTTGGAATATATTCCAGTAGATGCTAACGGACAACACAAACTGCTGTTCATTCTTCAGTTGTGAATTAGTTTTTAATTGTGAATTATTTTTAAAGCTTTCTTGAGTTCTTCTTTAAGTTCTATGAGTTCTTCATATAATATGACAATTTCTAAAGACAGACAAACAAGTATTTTTATGTGAATCTGTCGGATAAGATTATTTTGACTCATTTTCCAACCCTTATTTGAGGAAGAGTAATTCATCCTTGTTTAGGAAAATGGTAATCCATAAGCCCTTTGCATCAGCAAAACTTCAGATAACACAGCTGTGAAATTACCTGATATAAATATAAAACATCTAGTATTCATGGAAATAAATTACAATAAACTTCTTCAAAAGTAAATAAAATTGGGGAATTATAGAACTTTGAATTACACAGTTATAAAAATGAAGTATAATTTTATGTAGTTTCTTATACATAGTATCAGCACTAGTATCTAATTTGTTTCTGTTGGGTAACGACCTCTTAGAGAAAAAGTTAAATAGATTTTAAAAATGAAAAACAAATGGGAATGAGCATAGAAAAATTAATTCAATATTTATATCTACATGGACCTTGCTAATGTAGGTTTAAGTGCTTTCAAAGAGTTTACCTTCTAAAGTTGGTTTTCTTTCCACCCATAGTCAATTTCCTTCTATATTTGGCTTATCATGCACTGTTTTCAGGACATAATGTAAAGTGTACAATAATAGATACAAAAGTTCTACAGTTAGAATTAGGATGCTTTAGGCTTTATTGTACGTATACAGTGGCTTTGAACAAATTCAGAAAATATCATGAAAACATGGTATGGTTATATTTTCTAGTTTATCTGGGATAAGCAATAATACACTAGTATTAATATTACAATATTATATTAATCTAAACATTACATTGATCTGAATATCCTTTAGATCTGGCTCAGCAATGTGCTCATGAAGAATGCTGTATAATACAATGTGGGACATAATTAGGTCTGTCAGATAAAATACAGGATGCCAAATATTGCATGGGATACACATATATGAAGAAATTATAAGTTGTTCATCTGAAATTCAAGTTTGAGTAGGCCTCCTGTATTTTGATTTGCTAAATCTGGCAACCCTATGCATAATACCAATAGAAAAGTGGCTTCTTCAGAGCACACAAATTGCTAAGCCTGGTTCTAGGTACATAGTGAATGTTTGATACATGTTATTGAATGCGCATCATATATATGAAGTAGGGAAGATTAAAAAATATACCCCAAACATTATTGAGAATAATATTGACTCTCAAGGACTAATTTCAAATTAGAGGTGTGTACTATATATTGCTCAGGTATCTGCAAAAAAGGGCTATTCAAGGATCAATGGAAGGCAAAAATTTCTGTAAACAGATGAAAATGGGAAAAACTATGGAATCCAGCCAAGCCAATAGGTACAGCTCAGCTAATCAAGGTGCTTTAAACTGTGTTATTTCTTCAGGAACATTAGGAGAATGTTTAAAAGAATGCTTTAAAAATGAAATTTAAGGATTTATCGCAGCCAAGTTTCACTCACATACATCTTGTAATTTTTTTGAGTAGCTGTTAAGTATTACAAACTTGAGCTTACTGTTCTGCTTCCAAGTTGCCCTTTTAGAGTGTAAACACATAAACTTAAAGGAATAAGATCAACACACTCCTTTATAAGATCATTTTCCCCCAAATCAACTCTCATAAAAATTACATAACTGAGAAATGTCATACATCTATCTAATTAACAGAATTGCTGGGATTCAGACCCAGCTTACCTGTTCTCAAAACTTATGCTTTTTTCATTATAGAATGATAAATAAGAGACAGAAGAGATTGAAATTCACAGATAACAGTGTTTAAGAGTTTATTTAAAAATATTAAAAACTTGCTGTTTCAGACCTTCTATGTTATCACTCCTTATTCCCATCTATCTGAAAGCTCCAACTAAAATTTGTGTTAAGGAATTAGCTTCAGAAAAGTTGGTGCAAATGAGTTGTTCTAGTATGTTCTTAAGAGATAGAAAATAATATTTACTAGGAATCTCAAGTTCAGGAAGAAAGAGATTGCCATGTCATATACCAATAGCTAACAGGGGACTATTCATTCAGAGTTTCATCTTTCCGTGCTCATTTATTTGATAAGCATCAACTCAATTTTCGCTTGTCCCTGGTTTTTAGCACACAACTTTGATAAGATTATTGTTTTTCATGATTGAATGATCATATTTCGGTGTTCTGTCCTGCTATCTTTTTTTCATTCTTTATGTAGCATATCTAATTCTTAAGTCTGTTTCTGGCAGACTAACTCTTACTGTTTGAGGCTTTCAGTCAATTAAAAATTATTGGGTGATTTTTCATTTGCTGCCACACTGCAGCACAAAGAGAAACTACAAAGAAAATCTTACAATAGTTCTAATGTATTGTAGTAGCTCTTCTGAGTGGGCAAGGGAACTTGAAGGAGAAAGATCCCTAATCTTGGACCAATCTAATGCATATAGGGGGACAGCCAAGATAGAGTCTTCATAGCAGCTCACTTAGCAAATTATGCTGTTAAGACCTTAAATTAGAATTTCAGCTTTGCAAGGAAAATCACATTAAGATTATCTATTTAAATCATTTATATCATGCTCTTATTGCTGCAGAGTACATCACGTGGTCCTTCATCAGGGATGTGGACACCTTCAGTGGCAGGAAACCCTAATCTCTCTAGGATCAGCCTAGTCTATCACCTGCCAGCTCTGACCATTTACATTCCCACTTTAACTTGGGTCCTAACCTCTCTTTCTGTGACTTTCACTCTTTCATGATAATTCCTTTAATAATTGAAGCCATCATGTCCTCTTGACTCTTCTCTGAACTCAACTAAGAATTCTGTGTAACTTGGTTTCCAGGCCCATCACCCACCTGCTTGCTCTCCAGGTTTCTGTACCTTTTATAAGTGTGGTCTAAAACTGAATATGGGGACTTCCCTGGCAGTCCAGTGGTTATGACTCCACTCTTCCAATACAGAGGGTGCAGGTTCGATCCCTGGTCGGGGAACGAAGATCTCACATGCCTTGTGGCCAAGAAACCAAAACATAAAAAAACCCAGAAGCAATATTGTAACAAATTCAATAAAGACTGTAAAAATTGTCCACATCAAAAAAAAGTCTTTAAAAAATTAAAAAATAAATAAATAAAACTGAATATAATTGTTCAGGGTATTCTCATCAGTACCTAGTAAATATGATATCGTCTTCCTGTTCTGCTGATTTTTGACCATTCACATCAAGTTTTTGGTGCGTATTCATTTTAATGTAGAAAAAATCAACTAAATTAGTCTTATGTAAGTTACTGTTAAGTTAAAATCACTCAGAACTAGAATTTATATAGTTGTTCTATCTGGATATGAATGTAGTCCCATATAATTATATCAATTAAATTCTAGTGTGTTAGACTTTCATCAATTATTGCAGCCTTAAAAAGTTCTTTTTTGATATGAACTCAGTTGTTCAATTAATTCACACTCCCATCAAGTTTATCTTTAGCAACATATTTGATAAATTCTTTATTTATAGTTTATTCCACTTGAAATAATGTAGACTAAATAAGGTTTTGGACAAGACTCCAGAAACATATTAGTTACATTTAAAATTTTATTTTCCATTCTGATTGCCCTTGTGTATTACTTTTTTGGTCTATTTTATTTAAAGCTGTCTTTTTTCCCATGGAGGGAAATTTCTTAAATAAAATTAAAGATTAAAACAATAATCACTCATAGTCTCTCAATTTATTGGGGAGGAACCTATCTAAGAACAAAACAGTAGTTTTAGGCAGTATGTTTTAAGTAACCTATGAAAAATACCAACAAAATATTATAGACATTTGGAGGAAGGCAAAAACACTTTTATCTGAAGTGCAAGCCACAGAGAATTAGCATTTCAATTACTCATTCATTCATCAAATATCAAATATTTATTTAGCTCTTACTATGTACCAGGCTTGGTTCATGCACTGAGGAATAATAGAAATGAACAAAATGCACTTGAGTTTAAAAATTTGGAGGAAGATTATTTCTGACAAAACAAATAGCAAGAACAAAAGACTTAGAGGCAGGAAATCCTGCTCTGGGAGTGGAGATCTATGTCATTCGCAAATGAAATAATGAAGGTGTTTGTAGCAAGAGTTCTCATGGAGTACTTCTGAAGATAAATCACCAACAGAAATGTAATTCTGATATCTAACTGGATGACCATTCATAAAGTTTCATTCTTATTAGCTAAGATAGGAAAGTGTCCTTGCAAATACATCTGCACTCACACAACCACATCTTGACCTCTGTGCATGGTTTATTTTTGAACACATGTTGATAAGTAGCTTCCATGTTGGCTAATTCTCATCAAACTCATGGTAAAAAAGTTTGCATTGTGGTTTTGATGGATTTTGTAAATTTTTTTTAATTGAATTATAGTTGATTTACAATGCTGTGTTAGTTTCCGGTGTACAGCAAAGTGATTCAGTTTTATATATATATATATACAAATATATTCTTTTACAGATTCTTTTCCCTATTCTTTTGTATAGGTTATTACAAAATATTGAGTGTAGTTCTCTGTGCTATACGGTAGGTCCTTATTGTTTATCTATTTTATATATAGTAGTGTGTATATGTTAATCCCAAATTCTAAATTATCCGTCTCCCCGAACTTTCCCTTTGGTAACTGTAAATTTGCTATGTCTGTGAGTCTGTTTCTGTTTTGTAAATAAGTTCATTTGTATCATGTTTTTAGATTCCACATATAAGTGGTATCATATGATATTTGTCTTTGACCTATTTCACTTATGATAATCACTAGGTCCATCCATATTGCTGAAAATGGTATTATTTCATTTTCTTTATGGCTGAGTAATATTCCATTATATATATATGTATATATATGTGTATATATATATGTGTGTATATACGTGTATATATATATGTGTGTATATATATGTGTGTGTGTGTGTTTTATATATATATATATACCACATCTTCTTTATCCATTCATCTATTGATGGACATTTAGGTTGCTTCCATGCCCTGGGTATTGTAAATAGTGCTGCAATGAACATTGTGGTGCATGTATCTTTTCGAATTATGGTTTTCTCTGGGCATATGCTCAGAAGTGAGATTGCAGGATCATACGTAGCTTGTTTTGATGGTTTGTTCATAGTAATGTCCTTATTATATTTACTTTACTTAGGATTCAGGCAGAGTTTTGTGGATTTGAAAGCATGGAAATCTTTGGTATGTTTCTCATCAGGTTGAGATGCAATTTTTTTGGTAATTTAGCAGTAGAAGCACTGTGATGTCTTTACTTCTTACACTTATTTTCAAAATATCTGGTTCTGGGGTAAGGCATTTATTTTTAAATAACTTGAAAATGTTGTATGTGTTCATTATACAAAATTAGAAAATAAACAAAATGAAAAAAATGTCACCTGTAATACCAACCCTAGAGATAGCTATTGTTATCATTTTGGTGTATTTTAATAAGTGGATTGTGGTATATTCACCTTTTACTCGCTTAACATATTTTGTAAATATATTTATAAGTTGCTAAACACACTTCTACATTATGACATTAAGGCTGAATTACATCCATTGTATGGATATTTCATCATCATTTTAACCAATCCCTATTGTTGTACATACATCTTTGCATAAACTCTTATGATTTCTTTAGAGCAATTTCCAAGAAATAAGAAGGCCTTTTTAAAGCTTCGTGTAACAAATTCTAATTCACCTATATAACTCTTTCACGTTTTTCCTTTTCATTATACATATAACATCTTACAATAAAAAGTTTTTAAAAGCTTATAATTATAGTCATTAATTATTTGATATATGTAGCATACTAATAATTACTACTGCAGAAAAACTAAACAAAACTCCATGAAGGCAGAAACTATATGTGACCACTTTGTGACCTAAGTACTTAGCCCAAGTCCAAAGATTGGTAGGTCTACATTTTTGTTTAATGAATGATTGAACATGAATAAATGAAACCTTAAGTTTGGGAAAATAATTTGAAATCAGGATTTCTAAGTCACTGTTTCTATATTTAATATAAAGGTTAATACAAGGAAAATTATCAGGAACATTTATTGAAAAGGATATTTATTTGAGATAGGTCCTTTTTTCCCTAATTGACTTCTTAGTGAGGAATATAAGCAGTGTTGAAAATTATCTTCTGCTATTTTCTCATAATGAGGATAAAAGAGAAATGAGTGAACTGATGAGGATTATTATAATTTTTGTGACTTTCTGTTTGAATAAAAAAAATCCCACAAGCACTCAGAGGCAAAAAATATACAAATCAATTTTCACTGCAAAGTAAAGGAGCTGTTACAGTGGAGGATTCCTGGACTGAATGTCAATATTATGACGTAGTATGAGTGTGTTTCGTGTTTGGTAATTGCAATCATTGTTGCTTTTGTTGTGATCATCCAGTTACAATGCTTGGTGTCAGTTGATTTATCTCTTGTAAAAATAAAATACAGTGTGTGTGTGTGTGTGTGTGTGTGTGTGTGTGAAAAAAGAAAAAAAAGAAGTTTCAGCTCATTGTCATTCTGAGGAGACACTTCCTAATTCTCCTCCATAACCATCTTAAAAAGTCAAACATGGGGAATATAGCCAATATTTTATAATAACTATAAATGTAGTATAACCTTTAAAATTGTGAACCACAATATTGTATACCTGTAACTTATATAATACTGTACAGCAACTACACTTCAAATTTTAAAAAAGTCAAATCCACAATTGGAAGGGAATGCAGTTTCGAATGTGTCTAATACCAATTTGGGGAAATTATTGAATAGCAATTACAAATTAGCCAGTAGGTATTTTTTTAAAAAATACAACATGTCTTTTACTTTCCTTTACGAAAGTAACATTGAAGACATTACATCACATAACAAATTGCTTCAAATTTCCAATTTCTTTCCTAAGATATTTATATAGAGGGGATACAATATCATTTTGTATCTCTAAATGGATTTATAAAAGATAACTTATATTTGGAAGATAATTTTCACAGTTACTATTTCTTTTCCCTTTAGGTAATAGTGATGTCAGAGACATTTGTCTTATTACAAAAGTCAGTGTATTTTCATTGGAAAATATAATGAAATAAATAATTGCCAATGAATTTGACATAATCAATATATGTCCTCTCATCATAGACAAATGGGGCACAAGCATGCATTGTTTGGTTGAATATTGTGTTTCCCTCTAGGGAAGATAGATGGGTAGAGAAGCAGGAATGCTTCTTGCACAGAAGAGAGAGCCTATGTCTGAACAGAAACATGAAACAGAAAGTGATGTTTTTCACTCTCTGAAAGTATGAAGTTATGTAAAGAACCCAGTGTCAAGTCTGTGTTCCCAAAACAAGGGTTTGTTCCCAAGAGTTCACCCAAATATTATTTGTAGGGATATCTATCTCTACTATCTTTACTTACTCTATTTCTCCCAGACATTGCAAAGTTCTCAGTCTGTTTAGCACTTGACAGGACCTGTAGAGCCTAATGAAAGGTCTCTAGTGATAACTCTACTGCTTCTCTATTTCTTCAGGAACTTGTCAGTTAGTTGAGTGAAGTTATTGAACTTGCAGATTTTTGAAGCTCCTGAACAACGACATCAGCAAGTGAGACCTGTAGTGACAATTTTAGATCCAGCAGGAGTTATCACATGACAGCTGGAGAAACTATGGTGACACTTCATGCCTAGGACTTGAGAACTTTGGAAACGCTTTGAAGGGTTAACCTCAACTGATGTGTGCAAATTGAGATTGAGTCTAAAACAAACTGGCGCAAATCCTTGTGGAGGATAATGCCCGTTACTTTTGTAACACATTCTTGGTTCCACATTAAATTTTTTTCTTTAAAGAAGAAAGGAGTCAATTTGCACCTAGTTGTTTTCTCTTATTAATTGCTGTTTCTGAAAAGTGCATTAGCAGAATATGTTTCTGATCTTTATTAATTTGACACAGTGTTAATCTCCAAGTCATAGGAATTTCTGCAGACTAAACAGCTTCAGAAAAGAATGCAAAGCTTAAAGGGGAAAAAGTCAATATTGTATTGTACTGTACTCCACATACATGGGTATTAAATGTAGGATATTATCACTTCAAGTGATTCTGTTCCAGTCAGAGATCTGGACATTGATACACTGATTTACATATGACATGGGAGACAGGGATAGCAAAGAAGAGGAGGAATTTTAGATGCATCTGAGGAGTTCGTCTATTGCTATGGAAACAGATACATCCTAGCAACAGCTGCTTTGTAGTAGCAGACATGCAGAGCTTAAGCCCTTAGACAAGAGCAAAATGAGCCATGAAGAAATCTTTGGTATATATAGCATTTATACGTGTAAAGGTTTGAAATGGAGAGTGGAAAATTCATACGTAAGTATGTCAAAAGAATAGAAAGTTACAGAAATCGAACTTTATTTCCCTTCCATCATAGAACCCATAATATTACTTGATATATTGTAATAGATACTATTACCCTGATTGCAAGACAAAATGCCACTTATCAAATGGCCAGTACTACTTGAACATCTTTTGCTAAGTCTGGAAGATAGTATTCAACCACACTTTAATATGCATTTTTTGTTCTCAACAATTCCTAGAATCTTATCAGTGTAAAATATTTCAAACACCCCTCTGTAAAAGGAGGAAATTCAGACAATGACTTAGCGTTTTTCTTAATGCTCAAAAATGTTGTAATTGTATCGCTCTTATTTTAGTGAATAGAATAGTTTTCTTATGCTTTAAAATTTCTGGGTAAGTGCTTCAATTGTTCATATCACTTGTTTAAATAAATTTTATTTGTATAAAATGAAAAACCAAGTATATTTATCATAATTTCATGTCACTTTTTATAAGCGGTGTGTGTGTGTGCCTCCATAGCAAATAGTTTTCAGGAAGCGGAGAATATTTTTGTGTAACTTTCAATCATGATATAAAAGATACTGAAATTAACAGTAATTAAAGGACTTTTAAAGCTGTACTATCAAATTTGCTGGATCACAAGTTACATCTGGAGTGGGTCAAATCCTTATTCTAAAGGAAATTAATACTCAAGAGGGGAGTGGGGAACATGTTTAATGCATAGCTAACACTTTTTGCTGTATTTGTTTCTTTTCCAAAGGAAATATATTTCCTCCCTGCCTAGACATTGGACTGTATGTTCAAGGGTTCTTATACCAAAATCTCACCAAATGTAATTACAAAGCAAAGAATCCCATTAGGATTAATCACTTGTTAAAGTCAACACCTCAAAAAGAATGGGAGAAAGATACTTTATACATAATAAACTGTAAGAAAAAGGAAGTTTTGAGGACTTCCCATTAAGATAGGTTTATAACTTTTAAAACATCTCAATTAAGGGCGAAATAACTGGGAGCATGAGTCATTTTAGGTACCTGGCCATGAGTCCTGGAAGTAAATGTCTTTGATTTGCACTGTGTCATTTAATCAAGAATATTTTCACCTTTTAATTAAAGAATTAAAAGAATATTCTTTTAATCAAGAATATTGTCTATAACAGAGAACCAGAGAGGTGCCAAATATTTTTTGCTGTCTGCAAAAATTCTCCTCCATGTAATAAATACCAATGGAGAGAAAGTGGACCTTACTGCAGGGTTTATATTACATATACCTCTAAGTAAAATTGAATATCAATTAGTTCATTAAACTAACTTTAAAGATCCAGATTAATCCACAACTTTGAACAGCATTGACCCCCAAGAAGTGGATTCAGCTCACTCTGTGGCAATGTAATTTTCACATCTCATACGCTTGTTGTCACGTGCACTGTGGTTGTTCACAAGCTATGACACCTTGGTTGGAAACTACTTAACGAGAGTGCCAGTTCTCTACCTCCTTGGATTTAATGAATTGAGGTGAACAGGTTCTTTGAACTTGAAGGCTTTCCCTGGTGATCAACAGCAGAATCAAATGTTAGCTGGGTTTTAGCTTCTTTCATTTACCATCAGTTCCTAACACCACTACACATAAACATCTGCTCAGATATAAGCATTACACTTTATATCTGAATGTAACTTCAAGATATGTCCTCTGGACTTCCACTTCTTTTACTTCTGGAGCCATTCAAGTTAGAGACCCAGTGGTGGAACCAATCACATTGCCATAGATTCTTTCAGGAACTCATGCTGCTTTACTGTTTCACCTATCTCATAACTTCCAGAATCATAATTTTAATATTTAAAATATACTTTCATACCATCCTCAAAGGAACAGACCAGAAAAGAGCTATTAAAAACCCTATCTTTTATAGAGAGCAAGTCAGAAAATTGTAGTAAGTGGATGAAATAGAATTTTTTTTAAATACAGAAGAACTTAAACTTTTTTTGCATGTCTTACTAAGTGATTGGGAAGCAAATATTCTTATCTGCACTGTGAGGATTGCAACATGGTGGCTCAGACATTTAAATGTCTATATACCATCATGTAGAGAATCATTTGCGTGATTCGAAGAACCATGTTATGTGACTGTAAGTTTTCATATTCAGTGGACACTTGTGTCAGAATTGCCTCTTAGTTGTGATTTGCAGCTCTTGTTTTGTAGTACCCAGGCATATCATTAGTTCAAGGTACATTAGGAGTCTCCAGAACCCTGAAAAAGTAATTATATTTTATTTTTAATAAATTTATTTATGTATGTATTTTTGGATGCATTGGGTCTTCATTGCTGCACAGGGACTTTCTCTAGTGGCGGTGAGCGGGGGCTGCACTTCGTTGCGGTGTGCGGGCTTCTCATTGCAGTGGCTTCTCTTGATGCGGAGCACAGGCTCTAGGCTCAAGGGCTTCAGTAGTTGTGGCTCGCGGGCTCAGTAGTTGTGGTGAACAGGCTTAGTTGCTCCGTGGCATGTGGGATCTTCCCGGACCAGGGATCGAACCCGTGTCCCTGCATTGGCAGTTGGATTCCTTTTTTTTTCTGAAAATGTCTTTATTTTGCTTTTATATTAAGGATATTTTCACTGTTTATATAATTCTAGTATGGTAGGTGTTTCTTCTATTTTTCAGCATTTTATTTTATTATTAATTAATTAATTTATTTATTTTGAACTTTATTTTATTTATTTTTTTAAACAGCAGGTTCTTATTAGTTAATCATTTTATACATGTTAGTGTATATACGTCAATCCTAATCTCCCAGTTCATCCCCCCCACCCCCGCGCCAGGCGGGTTCTTAATCACTGCACCACCAGGGAAGTCCAGTTATATTTTATTTTAATTTAATTATATTCCCATCATACAGGTCACAAAACCAAATATCTAGGAGGCATCCTAGACTTTTTCTTTATTTCTGATCTATTACATCCAACGACTAAGTCCCTGACAATTTTATCTCCATTAAAAAATGTTTTTTCCTGAATTACAGTAATAGCTGCTGTCTATTCTCACTTCAATCAGTCCTCCTCGCGGGTGCTACCTGCGGTTTCTAAATCCAGTTCCAGTGATGCTGTATCCTGCTCAAAAAATTTTAGTGGTTCCCTATGCCCCTCACAGTAAAATACAGCTTTTTTCATAAGACAGAAAATCCTCCAAGACCTGACCTCTGCCTACCATCTCAACCTTATATTCCCTCTGCTGTTTAAACTCAAAGCAGCAACTGTACATATGATGTCTGTTTCTTGAACTGGACTTGCTTACACCGCTACAGTTTATTATTCTCACTAAGAATCCTTTTCTTAACCTCTAATTAAGTTTCATTTGTACTTCAAGAGCACCATATTCCTTTTTTTTTTTAGTGGAAAATTGTGAACATATATAAAAGTAGACAGAAGAGTATAATGAAATCCCATGTAACAATTCCTCATCTTCAACTATTAATTCATGGTCAATATTTTTCACACGTACTTCTTCATCCCTCCTTCATTATCTTGAAGCAATTCCATTAGTCATATTATTTCTTCTGTCAATGCTTCAGTATACACCTCTTAATGATAACTGTTTTTAGCCAAATCACTCTATCATTATCTAGAATAGTTACTGACAATTCCTTAATACCACAAAATATCCAGTAAGTGTTCGATTTCCAACTATTGCACATGTGTTATCATTCTTAGAAATTTTCTTTTTTTTTTTGTGGTACTTGGGCCTGTCACTGCTGTCGCCTCTCCCGTTGCCGAGCACATGCTCCGGATGCGCAGGCTCAGCGGCCATGGCTCACGGGCCCAGCCGCTCCGCGGCATGTGGGATCTTCCCGGACCGGGGCAGGCACCCGTGTCCCCTGCATCGGCAGGTGGACTCTCAACCACTGCGCCACCAGGAAAGCCCAGAAATTTTCTAAGTTTTATATGTTCTATGGTTTGCTATTTGGACCTGGCTTGAAATAAGGTGCAAACAATGCAAATTGTCTCTTATCTACAGGTTCTCCCTCCAACCTTTTTCCCCTTACAACTTATTTGTGGAAGAAATTAGGTTATTTATCCAGGGGAGTTTCCAACTATCAGGATTTTGCAGATTGTGTCAATGTTCTCCAATGTTCTGAAATCTCTTCTGTCTGTATTGATAGTTGGATCTAGAGACTTAATAGGATTCAGGTTCAAATTTTTTGACAAGGCTACTTTAAAGGTAGCTCTTGCATCAGAGCAGTTACTGTCTGGTTACCTCCTTTTTTTTATGATGCAAGGAGTTGTTTACACTCTTGATTCATTAATCCATTAGGGGCTTCCAGATGGTGGTATCACAACTTTATCAATTCCTCATTTGATAGATTACTTTGATAAATAGAAACATCTCCTCATCTATGAATACTATCTGGCTATCAGTGAGATAGAGCTTAAGTACCTTTATTACAAGTTTTAATTATTTACCAGTTTTCAAAACAGTAATTGACCAAAAATTTAAACATTTTTATTTGGAATCTTTATGAACTGATGGACACATACTTCATCTTTTCAATCCACTTTAATTATTTTTCTTATTGATGTTCAAATTGGTCAGTGAGAGTCTCCTTAAGTTGGGTCATGAGTTCTTTTGAGGACCATACAAGTCTTTTCTCTTCTTTCTCTTAAGGACTTTTCAAGTCTTTTCTCTGGTATAACAAAATGTTTTAGGCTCCACTTCATTAATTTCCTGCCCAGAGCTGCTGAATGAGCTATTTTATTTCTTTGAATAAAATATAAGGAATATCTTTATTTAATTTACCTCATAACATAGATACAATGTTGTCAGAATTACAATATAAGCACTACTACCAACAATATGATTTCTCAAAATAGCTCAATTTATTTTGCCAATTCTTTTTGTTTTTTGTCCTTAGGTTATATGTATTGATTGTAAATCTCTAATGTATTTTGAAGCCGCTTAGTTCAGTTCTTTCTGTGTGAATATATCATCACCAACTACACGTTTAATTAGGTTCATTTGTTTCATTTTCTTAAGTTTTCTTAAGATATTTTGAGAATGTAATTTTTTTAATTATAAAAATGTTCACAATCTAATAATCAAAGCAAGGTATATTTAAAGATATCTAGTGTCCACCAGTATAAATGTTGATTTTCTTTCATTTTTTAGTGTTAAGCATACACATGCACATATAATCACATCAGGTTTTTTTATTTTTTGTAAGATAAATTGTAGCATTCTCTACCAACTTTTGATCACCTTGCTTTTTTTCAATGAAAAATATTTCCCTGAGATCTATCCCTAGTAGTATATGATATTTCACATTCATTTTTATAGCTATATGGTAATCCATTGAGTGGATGTAGCATGCAATTCAATCAGATCTCCAATAATGTACACTTAGATTGCTCTAACAGATATTTCTGCAATACATCGTCTACTACAGAAGACCTTTTTTTGCCAGTATATCTGTGAGCAGTGAGATTCAAACAAGTGAGATATTGCTGGGTCAAAAGATAATTTCTATGTAATTTTGCCAGATATTTCCCATTATTTTCCAAAGAGATTGCTCCATGTTGCATTCTCTCTAAAGAGAAATGAAAGTGCCTCTTTTTCTGCAGTTTTGCTAACAGAATATGTACCAAAGGAATAAATGAAAAATGCTCTCTTAGTGTCATTTTTTTTAACATCTTTATTGGAGTATAATTTCTTTACAATGGTGTGTTAGTTTCTGCTTTATAACAAAGTGAATCAGCTATACATATACATATATCCCCATATCTCTTCCCTCTTGCGTCTCCCTCCCACCCCTCTAGGTGGTCACAAACCACTGAGCTGATCTCCCTGTGCTATGTGGCTGCTTCCCACTAGCTATCTATTTTACATTTGGTAGTGTATATATGTCCATGCCACTCTCTCACTTCATCCCAGCTTACCATTCCCCTTCCCCGTGTCCTCAAGTCCATTCTCTATGTCTGTATCTTTATTCCTGTCTTGCCCCTAGGTTCTTCAAAACCTTTTTTTTTTTTTTGAGCTTCCATATATATTTGTCAGCATACGGTATTTGTTTTTCTCTTTCTGACTTACTTCACTCCATATGACAGTCTCTAGTTCTACCCACCTCACTACAAATAACTCAATTTTGTTCCTTTTTATGGCTGAGTAATATTCCATTGTATATATGTGCCACATCTTCTTTATCCATTCATCTGTCAGTGGACACTTGTGTTGCTTCCATGTCCTGGCTATTGTAAATAGTGCTTCAATGAACATTGTGGTACATGTCTCTTTCTGAATTATGGTTTTCTCAGGGTATATGCCCACTAGTGGGATTGCTGGGTTGCATGGAACCTCCATACTGTTCTCCATAGTGGCTGTATCAATTTACATTCCCACCAACAGTGCAAGAGGGTTCCCTTTTCTCCATACCCTCTCCAGCATTTATTGTTTCTAGATTTTTTGATGATGGCCATTCTGACCGGTGTGAGGTGATACCTCGTGGTTTTGATTTGCATTTTTCTATTGATTAGTGATGTTGAGCATCCTTTCATGTGTTTGGTGGCAATCTGTACATCTTCTTTGGAGAAATGTCTATTTGGGTCTTCTGCCCATTTTTGGATTGAGCTGTTTGTTTTTTTGTTATTGAGCTGCATGAGCTGCTTGTATATTTTGGAGATTAACCCTTTGTCGGTTGCTTCATTTGCAAATATTTTCTCCCATTCTGAGGGTTTTCTTTTCGTCTTGTTTATGGTTTCCTTTGCTATGCAAAAGCTTTGAAGTTTCATTAGGTCCCATTTGTTTATTTTTGTTTTTATTTCCATCACTCTAAGAGGTGGGTCAAAAAGGATCTTGCTGTGATTTATGTCATAGAGTGTTCTGCCTATGTTTTCCTCTAAGAGTTTTATAGTGTCTGGCCTTACTTTTAGGTCTTTAATCCATTTTGAGTTTGTTATTGTGTATGGTGTTAGAGAATGTTCTAATTTTATTCTTTTACATGTAGCTGTCCAGTTTTCCCAGCACCACTTATTGAAGAGGCTCTCTTTTCTCCATTGTGTATTCTTGCCTCCGTTATCAAAAATAAGGTGACCATATGTGCGTGGTATACTTTTAATTTGCATATTTTCTTATTGTGAGCAAGGTTGAATACCTATTCACATGGTTAAAGCCATCTGAATTTCTTATTTCTGTGAATTGACTATTAATTTCAATAGCCCATCTTCATAGGGCCGTTGTCCATTTTCTATTGTAGAAGTACTTAATATATTAGAGATATTAATTATTTCTCTGTGGTTTAAGTTGCAGATTAGTAACTTATCTTATTGCTTTGCTTATAGTGTTTTTAACAATTAAAAAATATTTAAATCTGATCAAAATTTTGTATTTTTCTTTTTTTCTTTGCCTCTGGATTTTGAATCTTAGATGGTTAAGTTATTTTCATTGCCAATTATAGAGTAATTCATCCAATTTTCTTCTAGTACTTGTATGATTTCACTTTTTGTTTAAATCTCTGATCCATTTGAAGCTTATCCTATTGTATGGTTTGAGTAATGGAAAATTTTACTGTATACACTGTCCAGTTATCCCAACATCACATATTAAAAAAAGCAACATCCACAAATTTAAAAGAGTTCTTTTATCATATACTATTTGTGTATGTATTTCAGAATACTTATTTTTTTTCATGGTTCTGTATGAACCATGTGCAAATCCCACAGTGTTTAAAAACAGAGGCTTTATAGATTGGATTATTTTAGTATCTGGTGGGGCTAGCTAGCCCTCCCCTTCCCTCTTCTTGATTTCATCAGGATTCTCTTGGGATTTATGGTTCACTGGTGGAGATCTTTAACATGACCATCTAGACAGGTGTCAGTCATTTATCTTCTGCCAAATTCTAAGCATGGAGCTATGAAGACGCAGATCTGTCTTGAAGTTCTGAGACTTTTTGTTTTTATTTTTTTAATTTAATACCAAAAATTAAGTTTGTAAATCAAGAATTCTGCTAATTTCTAGTTTCATCCATTGACCTTTGAAGTAGACAGCATGCTCTTGCAAATGCCTTATTTCCTGGATAGTTAATCTGGTGCAGAGAAATAGGTTTATATTTTTCTGCTATGAAAACATATCAACAACCTATTTTTGTTCTTAATACGTTTTTATAGGGATCAAGCATATTTTGACTTAAATTTCATGCCATTGCTTAACATAAGAATAAGTTTGTTCTTGGTCAGATTTCAAATATACATCTAGGTGTCAGAATCTTGACTGATAAAATATAATCTACAGTTATATCATGGAAGTAGTCCCCAAATTCTTCAACAGACAATGACAGACCACGTTCCAGATAGATAATCTGGATAATCAGCCTTTCTATTGATTTAAAAAAAAGGTCTCTGGAAAATACTGCAAATTAGTAAAGTGTAAAAAAATTAAATCCCTAAAATTTTCAAAAGTGATGGTGCAGATATTATCTCTATCACTTGTACTATTTTAACTTAGAAATTACTTAATAACTATTTGGAATGTCTGTGTACCAATTCAAGTTATGCTAGTATAGATCTGACTTTGCATCTTATAGCTATAGCCAACTGACTTTTTTTTGCAGTCAAAATAACAATGTAAAAAGATAAACTGCTTTATACTATGGGTTGAGGGATTCTACAATCTTCCCTAGCCCAAAATATCTGCCTTTGCTACCTGAAATAAGGGTAAAAGTTTTCAGAAGACATACTTCTTAACATGAGGCCATAAAAGATGTAGTTAAAATTTAATATTTGGGGGAAATTCCATGGTGGTCCAGTGGTTAGGACTCCGTGCTTTGACAGCTGAGGGCCCAGGTTCGATCCTGGGTTGGGGAAAAAAGATCGGCACGGCAAAAAAAAAAAAAAGATTAATAGTTTTAAAATGGTAAAATACAGACATTCATTATATTGAATAACATATTAGCTTGGGAATCCATCTATCCTGTGCGGTCGGAAATATGGCTCTCAAGATAAGTAAGTTATAATCAGACAGAAAATCAATCTAACTAATGAAATGAAGTACAAATGAAGTACCTATCTTTTAAAAGTTTAGTCATGGTTTACCCACAAAAATTTTGGCCCAAGAGGAGGGAAAAAAAGAATACTGTGGAGAAAGGAGAAAAATAGAAAGATGGGCAGAATAAAGTCAAGAAAGACTGAACATGATTTCAGACAAAATAAAAATGCATGAATACAGAAAGTATGTCTAAAACACACAAAAGAAAAACTTGATGCAATTATTTATATAATTACATATTTACAGAAGCCCTGAAAAATGAGTATACTTAATATATCCTAATAATTGAGGATATTTTCTGGGGAAAAAAAAAAAACATATTTCAAGCCTTCACCTTGCTCTGTACGCAGCCTAACCTCAAATTCACTTAACTGGTTCTCAGTTAAAACTTTCCACTTTCTGAGGTTGTAAATTCATTAGTTTGGCACTGGCTACTCTAAGATTAGACTGTGTGGCAGTAAGCCATTGCCAGATTCTTTAGCAGATACAGGGATAAAAATACAGCCCAGAACGCATTAGAGAGAGCACTGCTGGACTTAAGAATGACATCGGAATTTTTCTGGCCTGCACTTCCGGATCATGACCAGAGATGGCGCTGAGTGTACAGGGAACCTAGGGCCTACCCGAATCGGAAATTGGAAAGAAATAGGGTTAAAGTCTGTGAGCATGAATCCATATTTAACCTCGGCAGCACATCTAAGACAGTGACCCTGGAGGAAGGGAAAGAAAAGCGTGAAGAACAAATAAAGACCTTGCGTTAGGGGAGTCGCACATTAGAAACGAGATAGGAAAGAAAATCCTGACAGGTTACTATGGGTAGAAGCACGAGCCCTGTGAGGCATCAGGAATACAGATCAAAACGCTCAGAGAACTGGGGCATCAGTTCTATTTTATTAGGTTAAATAACCCTTTAGAGAAGTTTTTCTAATTTAATACGTTTTTATTTAGCGGAAGGACTATGGGAATGTTCATGCTTTTATGTTATGTTCTAAAGGCAAGTGGACTGGTTGTACTTTTTCTGTCTTTCACAAATAGGAATCCAAAAGCAGTTTGATGTTGTCATAGAGTACTACCCCCCGAGTCCAACTTAATGTATTTTAAATTTCCTCTTGGTTTACAGATATTTGGTAAACAAAGATAGCCACCTTAAGTGAGAAAGGCCTAAACTGCTTACTTTTAGCAGCAGGATGAACTGCTGTGTATGTCCCTTGACTTGTATTTGAAAAAACAGAATTGAAGACTCCATATAAAAGTGAAGAGAAGAGGCTTCCCTGGTGGTGCAGTGGTTGAGAGACCGCCTGCCGATGCAGGGGACACGGGTGCGTGCCCCGGTCTGGGAAGATCCCACATGCCACGGAGCGGCTGGGCCCGTGAGCCAGTGAAGAGGAAAAATTAGTCAAAGTCCTGATAAGTACAGCAATCTTTTAAATGTATTTTTAGGTTTCTGTGTTGCTTAACCCTCTGTGTTCTTTTTAAATTTTTAGTGAAAGTAAAAACAAAACATTTTTAATTCATACAAAAGGATTTTAAATAGAAAAGTGTCCTTTCCTGCCTTGTCTGTGTGCCTCCCTCTCCCATCTTTCCTTGGAATTAGTTACTAGAGCACACACAGCTCTGGTCAACGAGTTGCGAGGCACTCTATCCCTGCTGTGTGAGGCATGGTCTGTGAAGCAGCAGCCTCAGGATCACCGGGGAGCTCGTTAGAAATGCAGACTCTCAGGCCTCATCACAGGTTTAATGGATCAGGATCTGTATTTTAACAACATCCTCCAGGGATATAGATGCACACTGATGTCTGAGAAGCCCTGCTCCGGATTCCAAAGATAGAACCACTGAGGGCAAGTCCTTCTCTTGCACTTCACAAGAGGCTGCAGAAATGGTCCAACTATAGTCTATGCCCCTACCCTTAGACCATATAGAGGACAAGAGAGGAGGGTGGGTCTAAGTCGGTCATCATTAGAGACACTGAGAAATAGTGTTCACAGTGAGAGACTTTCTCTGTTCCAAGGAAGTGAGAGGAGCTCCAAGGGAATCAGTAATAGATAGAAGACGCTGACAGTAAATGAACACCTGTAACTCAATCCAAAGCTGAATAGGTGTTAACTTGCCTGCTCTACATGGCCACCCTGGTCCTTCCCTTGGAGTACAAGGGAGCACGTGAGTTCTTGGACGAGTTTGTCAATCTTCCCCCTAGAGTTTAGGGATATATGTAAATATAGAGACTATGCCCATTTACAACCTTGTGACTTTTTAATATGGGAGGCTTCTCAGAGTAGCCTGTGATAATAGTGTGAGATGGGATTATTGTGAGCTATGGAAAGAAGACGAGGGCAACCAGTTCCCCAAACCATCTCAGTTCTCTGTGATCTTGGGAGGGGTACAAAACAGGATGTATGGAGTTCCTGTGGCTTCATAAGCAGGACGTAGAGATTTGATGAGGCAGTATGAGCCCAGGTGACTGATAAGCCTAGTAAGGTTTTGTCCCTTCCAGAGAAGTGGTTCTAGGCATGAACCACTGTCATAGCTAACAGGAGACATACTGCTGTCTCTGAATGTGGTATCTATGACAGAGAAAACTGGGTAAATATTAGGTGAACACTACTCTAAGAAAAACACTCACACCACCCTATGTGGACTGCCACCACCATGAGGTCAGCAGCAGCAAGGACAGTCAGCTCAAACCAGAGCACGACCAAGTCTAGTGGCCACTATCACCGTTCAGGTAAGTATCTTAGATGAACCTCACCGCTACTCTCTCTCCTTTTGCAAGTCTTCCTCTAAGAAGATTTAAACAGAAAAAAGGGAGAGAAGGAAGTCCGAGAAGATTCCATTTTCCTCCATTACTCCAGGTAACTAAGGGTGCAACTCAAATATATTCTCGAAAATGGACATGGAATAGGAAAGAAAGAGCTAAGGTTTAAATTGAGTTTAGGATTGGTGCTTTAAATTAGACTAGACATTAATAACTCAAAGTGATCAGAAAGTTGCAGAATCCTCCCAAGATGTAGTTCAGGGACAAGAAAGAAGGATTCAGTGTAGCAGGGCTGGAAGCAATGGTAGGAAACATAAAACCTCTGACCGCCATCCATCCAGCCACTTTTCTTTAAAGCAACAGTTCAAATGTAAATCATAAACATCGATTTCTATTTCATGGTAAATCTTCTTCCTCTGTTTTCTCCATGGTGAGCAAGGTGAGGAAAGTGCAACTTTACCACCTCCCATCTTCCCACATTCATGTCTCTTGATTTGGGGGAGTTACATTATTGCTTTTTTTTTTAATTTAGTGGATACGTTTTTTTTTGTTTGTTTGTTTTTTGTTTTTTGCGGTACGCAGGCCTCTCACTGCTGTGGCCTCTCCCGTTGCGGAGCACAGACTCCGGACGCGCAGGCTCAGCGGCCATGGCTCGCGGGCCCAGCCACTCCGCGGCATGCGGGATCCTCCCGGACCGGGGCACGAACCCGCGTCCCCTGCATCGGCAGGCGGACTCTCAACCACTGCGCCACCAGGGAAGCCCCGTGAATACGTTTTTTTAACTTTACTAAAAGCAAAGTAATATTTACTTTTTGTTTAGGAAAAAAAAGTAGAACCGACTCACTACAAACAAATAGAAAAAGAAAATAGTGAGTGCCTTTAACCTCTCTCCACATTTTCTCTTAGCATCCATACATGTGGGCTATTTAGCAGGGGGCCTTTATGCCCTGTCCTGATCTCCTAAGAGCTCACTTTCTGGTACCTGCAGATGAAGTCCTGCTGCAAGCACCCTACTCTGCCTGTGGGGAAGGCTGAAAGAGTTGGGGAGATGATGCTCCCAGGTCAGTCCTCAGCCAATGATTGACAGGAACCAGAGGATAAATTCCCAGCTTCCCTATCCTTGTTTCTTGAGGAAGGGACACATCTGAGGTATATTCCACACCATTTCCCAGAGGTTTCCAGTGAGAAAATTGGAAATTATAAAAAATAAAGCCACTGTGATAGAATATGTCTAACACATTCATTCCTACATGAAGCTTGATGGACAGACTGTGAGTCTAAAAGTCGTAACAGTTAATTTGCATAATGGAAAGAGGGCCTTTTCTCTGACTTGCGAAATGGGATAAACAAAAAGTATAAAAGGATTTGGGGAAGTTCACAGTGATCATGAAATTGGGTTATGAAATACTAGGAATAGAATCATTTCGAGTACAGGAATTTTTCGAGTCTATTTAGAGACTTTCGTAGGAATTGTTTTTCCAGTTTATGTTTTTGGCATCTTTTATTTTTCCTCTTCTTTCCTGCAACCTGCCTTTAAAGACATGTTATTGCATTTTTTTTTAAGCTTTAAATAAGTTACACAGGAGACATAAGAGATGAAACTCAAAAGCAGTTTACTCATTTTTTTTTTTTTTTTTTTCAGTACACGGGCCTCTCACTGCTGCGGCCTCTCCCACTGCGGAGCACAGGCTCCGGATGCGCAGGCTCAGCAGCCATGGCTCACGGGCCCAGCCGCTCCACGGTATGTGGGATCCTCCCGGACTGGGGCACGAACCCGTGTCTCCTGCATCGGCAGGCGGACTCTCAACCACTGCACCACCAGGGAGGCCCAGCAGTTTACTCTTTTTAAAGCAGTTTTGCAGAAAGGCAAGAAGGAAAGGCACTTTTCTAAAATACCTCTTAGGCCACCTATGGATTTTAATTTTTTCAAGTAGTTTTAGTGTTTCAGGTGTGTCACAGATTGGCAGGAAGAGACGTCCCACACATGCACTAACACTCACATCTTCCCGTCCATTGTTAAGATTAGATGACGTTCACGATTTAACGCACCAGGCTACAAAAATGTTACCAAGAGGAATGTGACCATGCAGAAAAAAACACATTGGCCAAGGGATCCAAAAAGTATATGCAGTTGCTGGTGAGACTGCCAGCAATTTCAGTAAAAGGTCAATTCTTTGTGCTCTGCAGAGCTTTAATTGGGGGCCATAAATGACTACTCAGGTAGAGTTTATAATAATTATCTGTATGCTTCCACTAAAGGCAGTGTTTCTCAGCCTCGGAACTGCTGATGTGGACCAGATAATTCTTTGCTGTGGGGAGGGTCCCTATGAATTGCAGGGTGCTGTAGCAACTAAAAGTAGCTCCAGACATTGCCAAATATACCCTGGGGGATACATCGTTGACTTAAGGTGTTGTTACAAAGAATTGGCTCTCCTGGTTCTTGCTCTAGACTCAGCATCATTAAGGTGACATCTTCGTGTAGGGGGACAAATGGAATCACTGCGCAGGAGCTCCTGAGCTATAGCTGCCTGCAGCTCCTTATATCCCCTGAAAGGTAACTTCTGCAATACCTCTCCCCTCACTACCAAAACTAATCACCCTGATAGTGCTTTACATTGTGAATTGTATGAAATTAAATATTTAAGTGCTTGTTTATACCATTTATAAATCACACGTTATAATCCTCTTTATCTCTTTTTCTACCTTCTCCTTTTGTATCCTTTTTTTCTGCTTCCCATGTTTTTCTCACTTCTCACTTTCCTGTTTATTGTGCATGGTGGTTTTTGTAAGTGGGTAGATACTGCGATTGTAAATTTAAGTTTAATTGGTAGATCAGGCAGCCAATCAAATTATTAAGTGTTTACAACGTTGTTCTGCATTATATCATAAAATCTGTGATCGTTTATCTAAATGCAGTATATGTTTCTCTGTTACCTCCCCTTGCTATATTTCCTGTTCATATTTTATCCACTCCACTTTTGTTACAGTTTCTCTTAGTAAATATGGGCAATTTTACAGGGAAATAACAGTGTGCCTGCCACCAGAAAGATAAATAGATGTGACAGTCATTTGAAGAGCAGTAATAATGCATTTGGTATTCTCCAGTGATAATTGCAAGTTACAGGTCTAAGATATAAAAGTTTCAAAGGAAAAGAATAATCATAGTAAGATGTCTCCTCTAGGGTAAAGGCAGGGGCAGAGCAACTCTTACTGAGCTTATTTCCTTGTATTTTTCTTAATAACACCTTAATAGTAGTAGCACCTTACCAGTGCAGTATAAAAATAAATTCGTTTGAAAAATAAATGAGAAGTCACTTCTTACTCACTAAAATGGCTATAGTAAAAATGGCAGATAACAACAAATGTTGAGAAGGACATATAACAACTGAAACCCTCATACTTTGTTAGTAGGACTGTAAAATGCTACAACAACTTTGGAAAACAGCTGTACAGTTTCTTAAAAAGTTAAATTTATCATAAAACCTGACAAGTCCATTCCTAGATGTCTACCCAAGAAACATTTAAACATATCCACATAAATATTTGCTCATAGTAGCGACATTATTCATAAATGCAAGAAGTGAAAACAGGGACTTCCCTGGCGGTCCAGTGGTTAAGACTCCACGCTCTCAATGCAGGGGACACGGGTTTGATCCCTGGTAGGGGAACTAAAATCCCACATGCGCACAGCCAAAAAAAAGTGAAAACAATCCAAAGGGCCATCAGCTGGTGAATGAATAAGCAAAATGTGGTATATCCATACAGTGGAATACAATAGTATCTCAATAATCTCAGCAATAAAAAAGACTAAGCTGATTCTCATGGAGTGCTTTTGTGAGACATTTGGAGTCCCTCCCAATGTCAGGCCTCACTCCCTGTGCAATTACTTTGACAAGACTGAATGTACCTCTGTTCCTGCTTATCATCAACTCCTTCCTCAGCGCCTGGTCAACTAGTGATACCTCTAGACAACTTCAGGTTACTGGACTCTGTTGACTCCCCCAGATGGTCTCATTGAAAAAAGATGTAAAACAAGCCCTCCTTTACATGTGGCCTAAATTTGATTGTAGGAAATATTTATTTCATTGTCTCAACAAGATCTAGAAGTTCAGGATGCTCATTGCAGCAACCTCTATTTATTCTAACATTAAAACACCTAACCACCCTCTCAGATTTTCCAGATAAATTAGAATGCGGACTTCTTCCATGTTATCTCCGAAGGAGTAAGTTGCAAAGGAATGAAATCAAGCTCCAAATGACCTTAATAAAGTCTTTAGACTATATTAAAGAAGGAAGTATCCCATGCCTGAAGCTTTCTGAAAAGAAATTCTCTTCAAAAATCCTCCTCTGTTACAATAGCCAGGACGTGGAAGCAACCTAAATGTCCATTCCAATAACAGAAGAATGGATAAAGAAGATGTGGTACATATATACAATGGAATATTACTCAGCTATAAAAAGGAATGAAATTGTGCCTTTTGCAGAGACATGGATGGACCTAGAGACTGTCATACAGAGTGAAGTAAGTCAGAAAGAGAAAAACAAATATCATATAGTGTCTCTTGTATGTGGAATCTAGAAAAATGATACAGATGAACTTATTTGCAAAGCAGAAATAGACACACAGATGTAGAGAACAGACATATGGACACCAAAGGGGTAAGAGAGGATGGGATGAATTGGGAGATTGTGATTGATGCATAGACACTACTATGTATACAATAGATAACTAATGAGAACCTGCTGTATAGCACAGGGAACTCTACTCAGCGCTCTGTGGTGACTGAAATGGGAAGGAAATCCAAAAAAGAGGGCATACCTTTATACATAGCGCTGATTCACTTGGCTGTGCAGCAGAAACGAACACAACATTGTAAAGCAACGATACTCCAATAAAAATTAATAAAAAACAAAACAAAAAACCCAAAAAAACTCCTCCTCTGATCTCCGATCCCTGATCCTGTTTTACCTTCAAGGAGTGTGGAGGCTTTAAGAGTCTTAGAACCAGATGTCTAATCATTTACCATAAATTTTGCATCTTGCTTTAGAATATAGTGTCTATTTTCTTGGATTGTCAGTTTAAAATGTCCTTTTAAATATTTTATGATATACACAGAAATCCTCCACCCTCATAATTGTTTTTAAATATTAGCACATTATTACCACAAAGTCATTTTTTAATGATGAGTGAGAAAACAGGTGGTTGACCCTGTGGACTTTGCCTCACTCAAGTGGACTTGGCTCATGATGTTTGGAGACACTACCTAGGACTGAAGTTTGGCAGGTATTTAATGGCTGTGAATTGTCTGAAATTATAGAATATGTCCTGTGTGTGTGCGTGTGTGTGTGTGTGTGTGAGACTGAAGTATTGATTTGTATACACACATATTTTCTGAGGGTGCATAAAGGGGATCTCAGTTTGAACCACAATAAATAGACCAAGAAACAACCAGGAGTGAGGCCAATTCCAGAAAGTTCTGGTGAGAATTTTTACAGTATTTCATAGGGAACTAACTGTTGTCTTTTATGAAAATGTTCTAGGATTTTCTTTGTACCCACATATGGTGCTTGGTGACACAAATATATATATCATAATAGTGACATTTTAAAATGTCACTTGTTTATTCATTTATTTACTTTCGGTTGTTGCTCAATAGATGAATTTGATACATATCAGTTAAACATTTCAAGATAACCAAATATAATTATTAAATAATTATGCAATGTAACAAAAACAACAACAATAAAAATGACAAAACACTTTCTAGGCTACAGTAGCAGACACTATTGGTGCCCTGCCCGTATCCCCTTGGCACTCACGATCCCTGTGTGCAAAGATGGCATCTCATTGCAGGTATGTGCAACCCTCTGCTTCGGGCTCCTTCCAATGGCTATAATCAGCTGGGCCCACTTTAGGCTGCAAAGAATCCTGAAGCGCCACAAAGTTAATAACGCTGGAAGCAGTCCTCAGTTGATGACAAACGGGAATTGCTGGATAAAGGATAGTCTCTTCACTCTCAGGGGAGACACCTCTACACTGTCTCCCATAGGAGCCCAATGAAATGGAGCCCCCTTTGCTTAGAGCCCTAATCCACTAAACAGCACACCTTATATTGACTTCCTTTCTCTGTTTCACTTCCCAGCTTCCCTGGATCATCTCTCAAACTACCTGCACTAAAAAACAAAAAGAATAACTAGCCAACCAACCAGACAAACAAGCAAACAAACAAAGACACTTTTTTAAGAATATAGCAATTGGGATATTTAAGAAAACAAATTAGAAATTCCAAACCCTAAAATAAGTTCACTGCTAAAAACAAATGAAATTTAGAATCCTCATCATAGATTTAGCACATTACATGAACATGTAATCACTTGAACAGTATTTATCCTCTTAAGTAAGTTTGAATCTGCTGTTGTATCTCTGCATGAGAAAAAAAATGAAAGCATTTGGGTTTTGGTTTCTGTGGAAACCTGTACTTTGATTACTGATGGATTTCAAGTGTATCATTTCTAGTCCCACTGGTACAATGTTTGAAAAAAAAAGAGTGAAAGAAGAAGACTGCAAAATTATCAGGAATATTTCCTCAGATGGTAATATTTTCAGAACCATAGATTTGAGAGATGCTGGAAGGCACTTCAAATTAATTTTTAGCTTTAATCAATAAATAGTTATTGAATTCCTACTAGGTACCAAGCACTGTCCCAGTGGCTGCAGCAGTTAATAAAAATGATGAAATTTAATAAGAAAGCTTTAGATATAACTTTACTAAGAAACTTGAACTATAATTAGATGTTTGAGTTTTGAGTTTTTTGAATTTTGTTATTTTCTTACCTGAATTCATGGATCGTCTTTATAAATGGATTCTTGAAATAGTTTTTGAAAAGTATGTGTTTTCTTCGAGAATAATTTTTAAAAAGTCATTTACCTTTAATTAAGCAAGTGGAGAATCTGTTTCTGTTTTCATCCTTTGTTGAAAAGAATCCTTTCTTCTTTTTTGTTGGTCTCTAGACAAGGGTTTTAGGACATCAGCGAAGTCCTCAGTGGTTTCAGCAGCGGTACTTGCAGTGTGACATGTTGACCCAGTGTTTCTACGAAGGAATGACACAACAAAACGATATTCTTATGGTTCGTTTACTAATTTCTAATCAGCATAAAATGTCTGATGGTTTCTATGGAAAACACAAACCAAGACCAATATTAACACAAGAACTGGTATGAATAGCACACGATAGCTGAAACTACTACTTATTGGTAGTGCAAAATTTGTGTTTATTTAAATTGAAATCTAAATACTATTTTAAAGTTAAGTGATAGAATATTTTAATTATCTAAAATAGCCAAAGCAATAATTATAGGCTTATAGTATTTTTTTTTTTCTTTTTACTGATAGTTTTCAATTTTGTTGTTGTTGTTTAATTCTTACGCATTCTTTAGTTTTCAGTTCAGTTGACACTTTCTTGGGAAGTATTCCCTAACCTTGATGACTAGGCTAAACGTCCTTTTATCTGCACAAAGCAACTATCATTTGTAGCCATTTTACATTTACTTGGAAACTTTTTGTATCTGATTTTTGCATCATATTGCATGAATGAATTAATGAATAAATGAATGAATGACCAGCTGCTTAACATAAAGCATTAATCTCTTTCTCTTCCTTTATTCCAGCTTATTAAACAAAAGTCACAATGATACTAGAGAATTTCTTCTACTTTATTCTGCTCACTTATCCATTATATGGTTGAAAAACTTCACTCATGAGTTTTCTCAGATCAAGAGAATGTCAACAGGAGTCTTAGGTACATATCAGAAAGAGTTCTTAGCTAAAGGATGGGATCGATGGCAATGAATTATTTTAATACAGTATTTTCCCTAGTAGCAGCTGAGCTTTCTGAGTACACGGGATAAGCCTCCCTACCTCCATCCCTGCGCTGTACTCCTAGCATTCTTCTTAGTGCCTAGCTCTTAACAGGATGCATCAGTTAGCATGTTTTCATTTGCAGTAATAGAAAACTAATAGTTCAAATGCTTGGAACATGAATAGGAATTTGTTGGATAATGTAATTATAAATACCCAGATATAGGGCAAGCTTGAGTCTCAGTTTGAACAAGTCTCTTGGTCCATTTCTTGGTCATTCTCTGAGCTATGATCTCATCTGTGTATTGGTATCACCCTCATCCTCTCTCATGTTAGTGAAATGTCTGCAGTGGACCCGGGCTTTACATCTGAACACCATGTGATTTTAAAAGAATATAAAGCTACTGAACAAAAGTCGTGGGCTTCACTCTAATTGAGGAAAAATAAAAATATCAAGTGTGTATTTCAGAATTGCTTTGAGTCAGAAGAATTGTCATTCATCCACTGATTGACTTAGGTCCCTGTTATGTGTCCTCTCCTTATCCAATAACGGTGGGGTAATTTTAGGCCAACCAGAGCTTTGTCCTAGAGCTGAGGATGGCAAATCCTGCTCAAACTAAATGGCTGACTGTCAATAGCAAAAGTGTGAATTCTGTGGAAAGGCAGCAAAAAGTGCTCACTATTCATTTGGAAGTAGGAAAGATAAGACATTAAATAGGTTCAAGATATCTTTTCTGATCTAGTGCTCACAATGAAGCCAAGTTGTTCTCAGGAAGCTGAATAGCAGGTTGAAGGATAAAACTTGCTTATGTACATTTTGTTTATGATGCTCATGGATATTTGTGGATATTGAGTTGAGTAAAAGTTTCTATTTTCTTGCATGTTTCCGGCAAAAGGTAAACATGGAAGATTATACAATCATAGGTACTTCAGAGATTCTAGCTCCATTGACTATGACTCTGTAACTAAGTAGAGGTAAATACTACTTCAAATGATTGTAGGTTATAAAAAGAAACTAAGCTGAAGCTAAGTATTGCTGTAGAAATGTAGGCAGCAAATTAAAATATATACTTAACTGTGTACATTTCACTAGGTTGCAATAAATTGTTCTAAAAAATGGCACCTTTAGAAAATAGTAATACCTGTCACATTTATGGTAAATGACAAGAAGAGTGCCAATAACTATTTGATCACACACACAAAATGATCCTTTAGCTAAGAGATAAGGGGAAACAGGACACTCAGGAATAGGTTGGCGGGAAGTATTTTGGAGGGTCTGGTGTTGAGTTAGGCATAGGAGGTTCTGACAGTGAAAAAATAGGAGAGGGGGAAGGGTAAGGAATCAAAATATTGGAGGAGCCGGAGATCCTAAAGCAACACACTTACTTAGGTGACCTGGTTAGTGAAGTTGCACCTGGTCCAGCAATAGTGGAAGATTAGGAACAGACAAATAATATGGACTTTTGAGAGAGACCTGACAAAGAAGCCTAAGTTGGAAATAGATTGAGATCACATGGCTAGACAGAAGTATTCTGTCTAGTGATGAGCAACCACCCCCCCCCAAAAAAAACCTGTTGTTTTGTCACGGGTAAGTCCTAAATTGCTCCGTAATCTATGCACCTGCACCTGCCAACTGTATGTGTTGTGCGTCCTTGTTTATCCTCACCATCTTTAGTAAAGTGGTTTTGGTTTCATCAAGGATTGCTCAACTACTCTGCATATAGAGATTTATATAGAGAGAAAGTGGATGATCTGTTCCTAAAACCTCAGGATTGAGCTCTAATCCCTCCAAGGTAGCAGCAAAAGAAGGGAGTCAGCCTGCAAGACGATAACTTTAGTTCCGGGAGATTTAAAAAGAAACAGGAATTTCAGGACTTCTCTGGCAGTCCAGCCGTTAAGACCCCACTCTTCCACTGCAGTGGGTTCATGTTCAGTCCCTGGTGGGGGAACTGAGATCTTGCCAGCCGCATGGCCAAAAAAAAGTAAGAAAAGAAAAAAGCAACGGGAATTTCTTACCTCCAAATCGAAGTGTCTTAATGAAGTCCAAAGAGACCACCAAATATAAAAGCACAATGCCAAATAAAATTCTGGCAAATCCTATTAATACATAGTGGAGTAGACAAAGGTCAGAGGCTGCAGTGTTGGCTGTGGGTAAACTGGTTTTATATCTAAAACATTTTGGGCAAGGTTCCCAAATGCCCTATGCTTTGCTCTCCTCACTGTAAATTGAGGATAAGGATACCTCCTTATTAAGCCAGTCCTGAGGTTTGACATCAGGTACACAGTGTTCCTAACACAGAGAAAGGGCTTAAAACTTAAAGTTATTTATTGTAATACTACAAAAGTAGAGACTTAAGAATCAATCACTAATCCATTCATGAGTTTGGAAAGTATTTAATTGATGGTATCAAAAGAATTCTGTCATTTCCTGTAGATCTTAGTGAAAAAAATTTCCTTTTTTTCATTCTATAAATTACAGTCATGGTCATTTACTCTTCCATTCCATGATCACATTTAATTATGTGATTTAAAAAATTAGTCCTAGAACATAGTTCTGGTTCTGCCATTGATTTGCTGTGTGAACTAGAGAAAGTCATTTAAAATTTATACATTCCTTTCCTTATTCATAGAGTAATGGGTCAAACTAAGTGATTGCCAATATCCCTTCCAGCTGAAACATTCTGTGTGCCTGGTTTTTTCCCGCTTACTTTTTCCCCATTACTAAACTAAGAGAAATTACATAGGTATCTGAGGCAGACATACATTAGTTTATGTCTGATAGATTCCCATTAAAAGAAAGCTGATGGATTGATTAAAAACTGTCAGCATACATTTTCATTCTCTTTAGATCTGAGCTACTTTCTCATGTCTTTGGGCAATTGATTGGAGGTGATTTTCATGGCTGACTGAATGGTAATAAGGTTACCGACGGCTCCTGGGGTAAATGATTTCCATTCCTATGACTTTAAGACGTGTGCCTATATAGGAAATGGCTAACTCTGCGGTGTCTGAATATCAAGTAAATGAATGAATTCTTGTCGAATTCTTAATAAAAAGTGCCTGGAAACCCATGACTTTAAGGCAAGGCAAAAAACGATTTAGCAGGGCTAGAGTTCAGAGAAAACTTCAGAGAGCCATCTTAGAAAACGTTGTACACTCTGGATAATTTTTTTTTTCTCCGAATGCCCAGGGCTTACAAAACTTATCTTCTTTACTGATGGCAAAAGACATCTAAATACATGGACAATGAAATTCCTGAAGAGGTTTAAAAAAAAAATAGCAAGGCTGATTTGTTCAAGGAAGTGCAAGTATTATGACTAAAGCCAGACATTAGGTTGATTGGGTGTCGACCTATGTACATATGAATTTCTGACCTGGTGGTCTACTCTGAAACAAAGCACAGTGAATTGTTACCCTTGGGAGGGAGAAGCAGTCACGGTGTTGGTTGAAAGTGGCTTTGCCAGTTATTAGATCTATGATGTTAAGAACGTTTCTCAATCCCTTAACCTCAGTTTTTTCATCTGCTTCATTGATTTGATGTGTGTATAATGTGAAATATCGTATAGAATTTGACATAGAGGCTTGAAGACGATCAGATCAGACTTCCAGCAATCGTGTCCTCCCACCTCTTCTGAGTTTAGTATCTGCCTGATCAGAGAAGCCATCCTGGTCTTTAACCTCCCAGCCCTGGCCCCGTTCATATTCTCTCCTATGAGCCAACTGTGAGGTGACAGTCACAAGCCAAGGAACCACCTTGTTCAACTTTGTAAAATGTTTAAAAACTATTGGAAAAGTCAGTGTATTGATGAAGAAGAATCATTGCTTTCATGTTAACATTCATTATTTCCTAATTGTGATTGGAGTTGCCGCTCCCATGGATATTCCCCTCTCTCCTCCCCTCTCCTCCTCTCCCTCCAGGGTTCTCAACTCCTACTGCAATTGTAAACCAGGGATCTTATAAGAATTATTATAATTACTGTTTAAATCTTTTTGATTTTGATCTACATTGCCTCCTAATATACATTTTATTGACTAATTCATAATATAATATATATTTTAAATCTTGAAAATGTTTTTTTCTTCATAGTCATCTTTTAAATCGTTTAATAGACTTCTCAGAAATGAAATAAAAATGTATTTCCAAATATCCCAACTCTGTTTTACTTGTCCGGACAAAGAAAGACAGAATCACATTCATTTCGATATCGAACAGACTGGGTTTCATTAACTTGTTATGAAGATATCGCAAAAAACAGCATGACAGCACACATGTGGGTGACTTGTCATGAAGAATGTGCGACTCTTTAGTTTCAGTGTGCTCTAGTTGGGATAAGTTACCAAATTTGAGGACTACCAAGCGAGTATTCAACTTTAGCCATATTATGTACAGACATTTTATTATGACCACATTCTTCCTTGTCTCCCAAGTGAAGAACCTGTGAGAATGGATTCAGTCTCAGTAGTCTGGGAATTATAAGAGATGAGACTACTGGCTGAAAATATTTTGTCGTTATAATTAAACTATTAATAATTTCCTTTTTGATATTTTGAGTCTGATCTTAGCAGTGCCGAGATATGCGAGGCAGAGCCATATTTCCTCTCAAACTTAGGGAAACACGTTGCCAGAAGTGAAACATTATTTTGTACTCCGGTCATTGGAAGGGGTTAATCAAAAACTAAACTCATCTAAAGTTTATTTCACATCATTTGAAATAATTGCTAGCTTTATCTTTTGGATGTTATTTACGTCTATCTTCTCTCCACAAAGAACTGGGACACCTAATAACTGGGATCTGCCTGACATCTTTCTCTGATTAAATTAGGCTTATGCGTTTGGGGGAGGAAGTGTCACTCTCATATATCAGGGGTGTACACTATCAATATGACTTATTTTTGTTGATGTTGACCTTGACCACCTAGCTGAGCTGGAGTTTCTCAGGTTTCTCCACTGTGAAATTATTATTCTCCTTTCACCACCACCCCTTCTCCATACTGTATTCTTTGCAAGGAAGCTCCCAGTTAAGGAGTGAGTTACTCCACCTGAACATGGGGTATCTACCTAAATTATTTGGAATTTTTCTGCATGGAAGATTTATCTTTATTCCCTCCCTCCCCGCATTTCTCCCTCTCTCCCTTCCTACTTTCCTTCCTTCCTTCCTTCCTTCCTTCCTTCCTTCCTTTTCTCTCTCCCTCTGTCTTTCTTTCTCCACTCATTTATTTATATCAGTATGGATTCACAGATATTGATTTTATACTTTAGGTTATAATCTAATACTATTTCATTTATTGTGTTGCCCAAATCATTCCAGTTTTGGCCATTGGAGTTCTTTCATTTGGTGACTCTGTTCATTCGATATACTTCCAGAATTGCTATCCTTTTCTTTCCTTTCTTTTTTTTTTTCAGTACTTCCTTATTTTCTGGCATGACAAAATGCTCCAGGTTTATTTTGCATATTCCATGACCTGGTTGGATTTATCCATTTCTCCAAGGAATTCTTATTCTTCTTTTTGAGGAATTGTGTTAGAAACTATGATCTGAGCACTAGCTGGACTGATTGCTTTTAAGTTATCTCAGCAGGAAAGGCAAGGAAATATGATTGTATACCAACCCCTGTATATGTATATATGTATCTATAAGTATTTCTGTATGTTATCAATCTGTAACTATATTAAACTACACATGAGTCTATGCTGATGTGTCTAAATCTAATCCACTGCCACATGGATCATTCTAGCCTCTTCCCTTGCTTGTCTGTAACCTCCCAACCCAATAGTGGGAAACCTTGATTCCACAGTCTGTCATCCAATTACCTAAATGTTCAGTTACAGTGCATATGCCTAGTGATTTCAGCTGTTCAACCTTCCCCTTTTCCAAACTCCTGGAAACCAGTGATCTTTCCATCGTCTCTACAATTTTACCTTTTCCATAATGTCATATAAATGCAATGAGAGTGGATATAGCCTTTCCCGACTGGCTTTTTTCAGATATAAATACGCATTAAGACTCATCTATGTGTTTGTGTGGCTTGCTGGCTCGTTTCCATTTTATCACTGAATAGTATTCCATTATGTGCATGTACCACGCTTTGTTTATCAGTTCGTCAGATGAAGGACATCTTGGTTGCTTCCTGGTTTTGGCTATATTTTTTCTCTGTCTGTGGCTTGTCTTTTCGTTCTCTTAACGATACCTTTCACAGAGCAGAAGTCCAGCATCTATTTTTCTATGAGTTGTGCTTTTGGTTTTATCTAAAAACTCCAGCATGAGTCCTCCAACTTTGTTCTTCTTTTCCACCGAAATTTAGAATCATTTTGTTAATATCTTTAAAATATCTTTTTTTTTTTGCGGTATGCGGGCCTCTCACTGTTGTGGCCTCTCCCGTTGCGGAGCACAGGCTCCAGACGCGCAGGCTCAGCGGCCATGGCTCACGGGCCCAGCCGCTCCGCGGCATGTGGGATCTTCCCGGACCGGGGCACAAACCCGCGTCCCCTGCATCAACAGGCGGACTCCCAACTACTGCGCCACCAGGGCAGCCCCATTTTCGACTGTAAGAGTTCGTTTTACCATTTTCAAAGGCCCTCGTTGACCTGGACTGGCACACAATAGGAAATAGCTTGCTTTCTGCAACTCTGGCTGCTCCTCTGTCACCTACACTGTGTGTTCTTTACCTCCTCAACATCTATCATTAAAGTGCTCCAGCGTTAGTTCTCATATCTCTTACTTAGTAGAGTTCTCTTCTGGTCTGCCTGACTTCCTTACTTCCGATTTCAGCCATGACTGTGCCAAAGAGTTCCATATGTGGGAATTTACCAGCTTCGTGCAGCTGCGATTACCTCATCTTTACTTTCTGCCCTGAGATTTCTCTTACCTTTGGTGTGGGGACTGACCCATCAAGCACTGCAGCTCAACCTGGACGTTTCTGTGAGTTAAGAAACATCCTCACACTTCCCATGACACCTTAACCACAGGGAGACAGGAGCTTGATGGATAAATTTTTCTCCCAGTTAACCCTCGGGTGGGACAACACTGAAGCCTTTTAAATGATTTTCAGAAGGTTCCAGTGGACTTTCTGATTGCCTAAGCCATTGACTAACCTGATAATTTAGGATTTTATCGGCTTTTCTTCCTGCCTTCTTTTGTTCTCCATGGGCTTTCATCCTGCTCCCAGGGACCACCTCTTGAATAAACCACTTGCCCATAAATCCTAGTTTCAGGCTCTTTTCAGGGGAACTCAGACTCAGAGAGTGATTTCATCCAATCTCATGAATTAAGTACCAATTAAATTGTGATGAATCCCGAACTTGTATTTGTACTCAAAACTTTCCCCTTAAATGCACCTTTGTGTATCAAACTTCTTACTGGACATTTCCACTTAGATATCTAACTGTTCTGCTCAGGCTTATGACTACCAGAGAAAGGATACTTTTGCATGCACAGTACACACCAGTACAAAGTAATAAGTAAAGCTACTGAAACCACTATGATAGCAAGAGGGCTGATAGCATGATACAAACCTTTGCAACATCAAAAGGAATTTTTCACCTGGGACAGACTTGAGCAAAGACTTTGACTTTTATGAATTTGCCAGACGAGGTTGAAGAATACAGATGCCTCCAAACAAATGGCCCTCTGTTTCCTGGCAACCAGATTTGACAGAAAGATTGGGTTCATAAAAATACCAAGGAACACCATGTTTCAATTCTGCTTCTAGTCAACTTCATGGCTACAGATACAATTTTTTTTAATTCTGTTTATTTATACATTCAATTGTTTAAATATAAAAAGTATAGAGTGAAAAATCCCTCTCTCCATCAGTTTAGTTCCCACTTCTTCAAAAACAAAAATAAACAAAACAAGCAGCCCCCATCTCCCCCAATACTTCACCTAATCTAACCATTTATTAATTTCTTATGTATTTTTCAAGGATTTACTTATACATACACAGGCAAGTACAAATTTTTTTTAAATTCTTTTTATGGAAAAGACATACACAGTGTATATAATAATAGATTTTTCCACATTAGTACAAAAAAAGCTTCTTCTTCCGTTTTTAGAGCTGTACCATATCCCATTGTGTAGATGTGCTATAATTTATTTCATCGACCTTGTACTGGTGATCGTTAGGGTGTTTATGCTATTAAAGTTCTGTGGCAAAGATGGCCTTCTGCAGGTCCTCTTGCTTGTGTGCAAGCAGACAGTTGTATAAACATCCAAAAAGTGCTAGGTCAAAGGGAATGCCCTTTTGTAATTTTGATAGATATGGCCAAACCACACTCCACAAAAATTATATCAATTTATTTTTCCATGATCAATGTCTGAAAAATGCCTGTTTCTTCGCACTTTACCATGTTTATTAAAACCTTATTTGGCCAGCACAGTGTGTGAAAAACAATATCTCAGCCTAGTTTTAATTTATTTTTCTCTTATTAGGAGGGAGGATGGGCATCTTTTCATGTTTTACAGGTCATTGTATATTACTTTATTGAACGTCTGTTAACAATATGCTCATTATGAGATAACTAAGCTCATCAAGGGTAGAGCATGCACATCAGAGCTTTCTTCTAAGTTTACTTGTCTATTTCAGTTCTGTGTTTTTGAGTATATCTCAGGTCCTATAGTAACTGCATTTCAACCAAGCCATCTTAAGGCACCCATCCCTGGGTCCGTGAGAGACACTATGCATGCTCAGTGGTACTTTCCACAAGCTGCACCCAGTTCAGTGTTGCTGCTACTGTCGTTCACGCTACCGGTGATCTTAGCTGACAGATCACAGCACTCATTTCGATTTTCTTTAGGCAGGGCAGTTGTTGACAAGCACGAGTAATTTATCTTTGCCTTGTCTAATCATTTTCAAGGTCTGTGTGCGTCCCAGCACATATTTTCCACTTTTGATTTTCAGCTAGAATCTAGAGTTCAGAGCCCAGGACTTTTTTTCTGCAGGACACACGCAGTCTCTACTTCAGTCCTTATGGCAGCAGCTGCAGGAATGACTATGTCCAGTCCTGCACTTGGAGGTCGGTCCTCGGCTCCTACCACATACTGGGAAAGAAATCATGTCAGTTGAGGCTGGGTGAAGAAGCTGAGAAACGTATGAGTAACCTCTGTCCATGGGCCCCAAGAGTTCTTGGAGGTTTCCATTTTTTGTGTGTCTAATTAAAAAAAGTGTTTTTTTTGAAAGAAGATAAGATATAACTTGATGTTGAGTAAATATGAACGTACCCCATTCTCATTTGTGGACTACTGTGACCCTTTATCTCATTTATTGACACTTTGTAAATGCCTTATAGTTAGTTGCAGATATGGTGGTATGTGTGATTCATATTTAACTCATATCTCATTCCTGCTTGAACAGGAAGTGCTTAAAAGAAGTGGCTGTATTTTATTCACCTCTAGCCACCATCACTCCAACCTCCTGCCTTGGCGGAAACTTGGTGCATATCCCAACCCTAATGAATGTTGGTCAGTAACACAAGCAAGAGCTGACCATGACTATATAGTTATCAGTTTATCAATATATAATTCATAATTGTGGCTGTAATAACATAGTTAAAGAGTTGTTTTATATCTTAGTAGCTAATTAAGGAATGTGACAAGGGAAGTGTTGCATTATTCAAAAATAAATAGTGGCTAATTAGCAACACAAGTATCCGGCCTTCAGAGGGTGTAATGAAGACCTAATGAAAATTAGGTCACTAAATAACCTGAGAGGTTCTCCCCTACAAAAATATTGTAATGAAACAATTCCAACAAAATTTAACTCAGATGGAACATATCAATAGATCTATGATATCCCAGAGTTTAAATCTCTAGCTTTCTAGATGTATAGAGTGAATATAAAATATTTTTTTCCAATGCAGTTAACTTTTCCTTAATGTGTAAGAATATCTAAAACTAAGCAATATTAAAATTCTACCATTAGGAGTTGTTTGTCTAATTTATGATTTCAGTCACCCCCATAAAAACAATAATACAAATTAAAAATCAAGGCTACTTTTCATTTTATATTATGAAACTATTGATTCTGATGTTCCCAAATATTAACTCTGTATGCTTTTACACACATACATACACACACACTAACAAGTATAATTTTATCCTTCCTGTGTTAGAAGAAGGAATGAGAGCAACTACTACTTTGGACTTAATTTTCATCAGCAATGATGAACCAGTTAGTGAGGTTAAAGTAATGGAAAATGTAAGAAAAGTCATGTTGCCATGGTAGAGTTTTTGAAATAAAAAATAAGATTTCACACAATTAGGAAGATACCCTACTTGTGCAGATGTCCTAGGCAGATATCCTAGTTTTACACAAGAATCTTTTAGAAAATTCAGAGAGAAAAGAGATTTGGTTAAAGATCCTAAAAGAAAACATGGCACGAGAACTAAGGGAGGTTTAAGAAAACACTCTGATAACACAAATAATTCCAATAAGAATGAAAATGGGGCTTCCCTGGTGGTGCAGTGGTTGAGAGTCCACCTGCCCATGCAGGGGACGTGGGTTCATGCCCCGGTTAGGGAAGAGCCCACGTGCCGCGGAGCGGCTGGACCCGTGAGCCATGGCCGCTGAGCCTGCGCGTCCGGAGCCTGTGCTCCGCAACGGGAGAGGCCACAACAGTGAGAGACCCGCGTACCGCAAAAAAAAAAAAAAAAAAAGAATGAAAATGGGAGAATTACAAGTGTGTGTATTCAAATGACAATTCAGAAAGGTACAAATAATAGCATATATGAAAATGAGCAAAAATAGTATGTACAAGTCAGAAAGAATCGAAACTTGTGAAAATTTCGAGGAAAAGAAAATAATTCGACTATATGCAACAAGACTAAACTTGTTTGGAGTTGGACGCAATAATAAAAATTGGGCAATTCTATTGAATTTAAGCTTTCCTTAATAGAAAATTATCCTCAAAGTAGAGGACAATGATTAAAAGAGAATGTAAATCCAAGTTGCCTTAAATAACTCCAGGTCTGTATTAAACTCATCAGAGGAAACCAGAGAGTTTGCTGATTGGATTCTTTAACATTGAAATATCTTGGTTGGTGGACATTGTGACATGGAAAGGCAGGTGGCACCTGACGTTTGCCACAGAATCTTGAACTCTGGGACAACATAAAAAGAGCCTAATGCTCTCAAGATCTGGACTAATTTCAGTGTTATAATCAGGCTGATTTGACTAAACATTCATCATGTTCCAGGGTAAGCATTATCTTCTTTTCTTTCTGGCAGGAAAGTCTTGACTTGTTGAACCCTTTCTCAAACCTATTGAAATGTGGTAGGATCAGAATGATCATTCATGAAAACATTTCTGAAATATTTCTGAAAGTTCAGAAAAATCTTTTAATAAAATGCAATGTTTTTAAAAAAAGACCAACAGCAGTCATCTCTCCACCTGTTTTCAATATCTATAAATAACACCCCTTGGTTTGAAAATTAGCTTCATCTCAATGAGCTAGAGAACATACTCTACCTTTATAACATTGTGTCTTTGGAAAAGTTGAAGTATTTTTGCCAAATAAAGGGACTAATTGAATGTGAAATGATAGTATAGAAGAATGGTAGTTCTTTTTTAGAAGGCAATAGGTTTTTAAATTTTTTGCTTACTTAAAAGTTTGGAATCCTAGGCAGATGTAATGGATCTCAAAAATAAACATTAATAATTGTCAACAACCATCTCAGAAGACTGTGGCCTGACATGGACATATATCCGAACGAACACTCATAAGGGTCAAACAAGGAAGGGTAAAACAAGTAAGACTGACTGCTAGAGAAGGAAGGAAGTCTTATCTTCTAATGAGCTCAAGCTTTCCTGTTTTCCTTCTTTTTTTGTTTTTTAATTTGTTTTGTTTTGTTTGCGGTACGCGGGTCTCTCACCGCTGTGGCCTCTCCCGTTGCGGAGCACAGGCTCCGGACGCTCAGGCTCAGCGGCCATGGCTCACGGGCCCAGCCACTCTGCGGCATGTGGGATCTTCCCGGACCGGGGCACGAACCCACGTCCCCTGCATCGGCAGGCGGACTCTCAACCACTGCACCACCAGGGAAGCCCAGCTTTCCTGTTTTTCAAGAAATTCCACTTTTGTGCCCTCCTTCTCATCAGGGATGAAGAATCTGGATGAAGTTTCTTTCTTTCTCTTTTTCTTTCCTTTTTTCATTCTCCCTCTCCTCTCCCTACTGCTTCCCCCTCCCTCCACCTTTCACTTCTCCTCCTCTTCAATATCGTCCTTTCCTCCTCCTCTTTCTTTTTCTTTTTTTAGTAAATCTGTTGAATGACACTCTTTCATTTGGATGAGACCTACTTTTGCACTCCCACTGCCTCTCAGGGACTTTGCTCCCTCCTTACCACATCCTGGAAGTGAAAGTAGGCAAGGTCCACTCCCCCCATCTTCAATTTTTAAGTGACACTTAAGGAATTCCTAACCATGCTTCTCTCTGCCACATGGAAAAGCCATTCAGGATAACTTGAATTTTTCTAGGCTCTGGTCTTATTACATCCTCAGTGTCGTTATGCTGGTTAGGAAACATTTTTTTCTGCCTTGCCTTTGAATGGTTGTCTCAGCATCATTACTACTACATAATTCTTCTTAGGAAAGAGAACAACATCTTTGGGAGTATATCTGATAGCCTCTGACATCACAGTCAAGAACTTCTGACAACTACCCATATTCTCTGCAGAGGTAATTGTATACAGTACCTGAGGATTATCCTGCTTCCTCTAGAGCAGGGCTGCCTGGGCTACTGTCTAAACGGAAATGACAATGACATCCCAGCCCTGAGAATCTAACAACTGGCTTCATGTCTGAAAAGTCCTGTGTGCAATTGCCTTTCTTATTCTCACAATATGTTAGTTTTGCTGTTGTTGTTAATCTCTTAGGAATACTTTCAGTTGCAGAGTAATAGAGAACAGCATCTATCTCCCTTTCTTTACTGCTGGCTACTTTCTTTTTGAGTAAATACATCTCTCCAAATAAAGGCCAGTTTTATTCTGGCCAGGGAATGTTAGTTCTGCTCAGAAAAAAGCAAAACAGAGACTGAGAATACCTTCCATCTCAGCTGCAGAGTTGATAGAACACTTGGGGTGCCTGATGCTTGGCTACTGCCCTTTCCTCAAGCCTCCTGTTGGTTAATTTACCTCCGTCATATTCTTCCAATAAATTTTGCTTAAGCCAGAATCATACTTTGTTGCTCAAAACTAAGTAATCTTTTTTTTAAAAAAAAAATAAATTTATTTTTGTCTGTGTTGGGTCTTCGTTTCTGTGCGAGGGCTTTCTCCAGTTGCGGAGAGCGGGGGCCACTCTTCATCGCGGTGCGCGGGCCTCTCACTGTCGTGGCCTCTCTCCTTGCGGAGCACAGGCTCCAGACGCGTAGGCTCAGTAGTTGTGGCTCACGGGCTTAGTTGCTCTGCGGCATGTGGGATCCTCCCAGATCAGGGCTTGAACCCGTGTCCTCTGCATCTGCAGGCAGATTCCCAACCACTGCGCCACCAGGGAAGCCCAAAACTAAGTAATCTTGATAGAAACGACTCTTCAATTGGGAGTTTGAATGAATTGCATCAATTTATATGAACTGCTTACCATCCACACCAAGTTTTTATCACACGAATATAAATTATATATGTCATTAAATATCTAAGATTATGCTCTCTGCAAATTTTACTGCATTCAAAATCATTCTTTTGATAGCTTGGTCATCTGCTAATAACTTTACATAAATACAGAGGATACATTTAGGCACTAATATCTGGGATGAAGTTGAGCAGGGGAAAATCAGGTCCTTTTTTTTTTTTTTTTAGTGGCTTCAAGTGTAGGAGAAAGATTGCATTGTTGGGCAGAGAACAATTATTTTGGACTTTATTTAGGTCTTCAATCTCTTCTCATTATAGTTAGTTAAGTAAATGTATTGCCAGGTTATAAAATTTGGGACAAATAACTGACATAGAAATTACTTATTTAAGTTTACAAAACTAATCATAATTATCCTCTGTGATATTTTAGGCGTGTAACATTTAATTCCCTTGCTTAATAATCTAATATTCCTTGCTCAATGACAGCATTTTGATATGTTCTGTGGAACTATCCTAAGGGCACTATTGAATGAAATAAAATTAAAATGGAAATTCAATGCCTTCTCAACATTACACAGCTCTTCAGTCCTGATGTATCTTGGGGCTTCAATGTGATACAGACATTAGCGGATAGATTTCAGTGAATAGATGCTGTGTGTATAAATGGACACTGAGATGAAACTATTAAAGATGCTCTCCCATCCTGATGACTAACCTTTGAAAGAAATTGCCTTAAAAAAGGAAGATGTGACTCCTTAAAATGTTTCTAGATTTTGAGTAGTCTAAAATACATGATTTTCTCTGGTGTGCCAATGTGGATATATGATGGAGAATCAAAATGTTCTGTCCCTTGAAGCATTTCCTAGGGACATAGTCATATAATGTATTGTTCTAGTTTCAGTTAAGTTTTACTTAAATGATTGGTATAATTAGGCAGTTGTTTTTGGTTATGAAAGGGCTCTGATAATTGGCTTTAAATCTTAAATTGTTTGTATTTATTCTAAACCATTTCTTTGGCAATTAAGCTCAATTCAATTTTATCCTTACTAACTACTATATTTCTGACCATACTCTAGTCACTACAGTATGTGTGTACGGGTTGAAGGAAGGAGGGGTTCAAAAATATATACCTTCTTGCTTCAGTATGAAAGATATTTTAATTCTATTTCTTCTGTCTTGTACTTCATACAGTTTTAAATTTCTCAAACGCAATTTTTTTTAAATTAATTAATTTATTTTTGGCTGCATCAGGTCTTTGCTGTTGCATGCAGGCTTTCTCTAGCTGCGGCGAGCAAGGGCTACTCTTCTTTAACTAAGAAAAAAAGACATCTATTCTTTTTAGGTTCTGTATAATTTTGCTAAAGATGCAAATTCCAGGGAGACAGCTTCAGATTGACTTAGCTTGGTTTAAGGGTACCACCTACCCCTCTGCAGGGGAGAGTTGGGTTTGTCTGCCAAGACTGATTCAAATTAGGAGTAAAGCTGAGCATCAAAGCAAAGTCAGGATGCTATTACCAGAACAGGGAATTGATGCTGGGTAGGCAAAATAACAGATGCTGACTACATACATAAACCCCTTGGAGTCCTGGGCTTACTTAAGTAATCACTCAACATGCATTCTCAGAACTAGAACTGTGCTTGACTTACACTGTGTAAATCAACAGTCACTGAACAAGGTTGCCCTAATTTGTAGTCATGCACTATCTTCCTGCACTTTGCCTTAGTCCTGTTTCCTGCTATTATCTCACCCCTTGTATAACAGGTCAAAGTTCTTGGACTGTTAAGCAACTTTGAACTAAGATTTTCACTATGTTTTCCCATTTATCTTTAATATAGTGACAGACTAAATGATGTAGTAAAGTAGCTCATGAAGTAAAATTTCAGTAATTAAGACGATTTGTGGAAAGGTCAGTCTACATTAGAGATGTCTGTCTTATGGACTATTTTCATTCTAAATATCTGTTGTAGTTAGAAGGAACACTGGTAAGAAACTCTTGCTAAATAGAATCTTTTAAGGTCAGTTTTAATTGAAGATGCTTTTGTAATTAGCATATTCTAAATAGAGCTGCTAAAGTTCCAAAGACATTTAGCCACTTTATTCTTTTAAGGAAATTATGTACCTTATAATATTACTTTTAATTTGCTTTTAAAATGCTTTTTCTCCCTAGAGTTCAGGCATAAATTTCAGTCTATGTTAGGTTGAATTATCATGAATTTAACTGATACTTGCCGACTACATGAATTTTTACAGTACTTAAACAGGAATTATCCACAGCATAAATAAATAAATGAAATAATGTAACAAATACATAATGAACACCTACTGTGTGCAAGACACTCTTCGAGATGTTGAGGATGCAGTAGTTAATATGATGACATAACCTGACTTCATGGAGGTTAGAGTTTAAGGGGAAACTATTTCCCTACAGAACTAATTTTCTGCTTGCATTTAGAGTTTGATGATACTAAACAAACTCTTTTTATATTTTTAGAAACTATTCTATTACATAAAAGGAAGTCTACATATTATCAAGAAAATAAAATATTAAACTATCTCTACCAACCACTGTTATCCAATATAACTTTCTGCATTGACGGAAATGTTCTTTACATGTGTTGTCCAATAATGTAGTCACTAGCCAAATGTGGCCATCGAACATAAAAAATGTAGTGAATGCAAGAGGACCTGAATTTTAACGTTTACGTAATTTATTGGTTTAAATTTAAATAGTCACATGTGAGTTGTGACCACCTTATTGGACAGAACAGCTTCATGTATTTACTATCACCTGGTCCCTGACAATACATTCACAAAATCCAAATCAAATGCATTTGCTTGTTTCAACTTTGTCACATATGCTTGTAAAGCTGGGACTGATACACACAGTTTTAATTTTCAGAGACCCACCCATACTGCTGAAAGATGTCGGATAAGTACTTTCCCTTGAACTAATTGACTCAAGTTGTTTACTGTGATAGAGCCAGAGCTGTGATGATGAGAAAATGTATTTTCACAAGTTAATTCATCTCTCAGATCCTGTGATCTTCACAGTGAATACGATGCTTCATGTGCTAGTTTTCCATTATGAAGAGATGAACTTCAGTGGGACCAATATTTACGCATCATTCAGACTGAGATATGTATGAAATTAACTTTTAAATTTCTTCTTTACATAGAGAGTATATTACAGTGTGTCTCATTATTAGGTTGAGGATGATATAGCTAACATATTGCTCATCTGTAACAGTACAACTCATACATACACTCCTTATGATGTGCTCCTTGCTTACTATTTCTTTGAAAAAATCTTGAATGGGTTTGAAAGAAAATCATCACACAATTCAGTTTAAATAAAATTTTACCTTAAAATGCACTTGAGTTCAATACCAGAGTTTCCTAGAAACTTTGGATCATGCTTGATCATGTTTTTCTAAGAATATAGGAATGTTTAGTGATGGTTAACCACTTATTACCAAACAATCCCACTCTTAGTATTTGAAGTACTAATTCTAATTCTGTTGCTTAAATTTTAGCAGTGTCACATCACTTGGTTTCCACAAATGGGAAAAGAAAATATGTCACAACATACAGATATTACCTGAACTTTATGTTGCTTTCCACTTATTATTTCTTTTTTTCTTGGTAAATATATATGAAAGATTACCTATATATACGAAAGGAGATTTAAAATTTTTCTATTCATACATTTTCTATTTGCTCTTTCCTTCTCTCTGTCTCCCTTTCTGCCTCTCTTGGTGTCTCTCTCTGCTCACCCACATGTGCATATACATGCTTGGTAAAAGGCTTTATAGATCTAGATTTCAGTAAAACAAAAGTAATTCATGCCCTCTGCAACAGAAAGATTTAGCATCAAATATAATGTGTCATGAAACAAAACAAATTGATGAAACATAACTTGAGATGTTTAGAAATATTGAGATTAGATCTAAATAACGTATAATGCAAAATAATTTTGGTCCTTTAATTTATAATTTCTTTTCAGTAAAAAATATTCTAGAGAAATTTAATTTATTTTTATAAGCTCTACTTCTACTGTTTTCAATTTGATTATGTATTCAGTAGATATGGAAATGATCAAATTTCTTGGAATTATAAGCTATAGAGCTAACAAAGCTCTAAGCGTCATCTCATTCTACATAAGAAAACTGAGATGTAGGGAGATTAAGTAGCTTGCTCGAAATCTTGTATTAAGTAAAAGACAGGCTTCCGGGTGGTAAGATAACAGTTTCACTTCATGTCTCTTTGTTAGAGGTACAAATTATAAAGTTTAGGGCCTGATTCTCCACAATCTTTTGTCTCTAACTTATATGGTATTTTATAATTTTCTGTTACTTGATAAGCTAAATATATTTTAAAATTTTAGCTTGGTTATTTTCTTTCTATCCTCCCAATATTAATTAATCTAAACCCAGAGAAATACTTATTAGCAAGCAATGATTATGATTAGGGGAAAAGCAGTTTAATTTTGTAAACTCTTTGGATTTTGGGGGCTTAAGGGGTTTTGTTTAGATATTTAGGGAACTGAAAAGAAAATGCAATGGTCTGCCTATAACTTTCAACACCTAGGAGTCACACACTTTCAGCTGAAATTATACTACTTAATTGAAAATACAGGCAAACCAATCAATTATCCAGTATGAAAAGACAGATTGAAGAAAGAGGGAAAAATAATTTAACTTTGTAGTCAAGTACTAAGAGTGTTTAGGAAATGTAGGTGATTCACTAGTGAATAGATCAGAAAAAATGAGATTTAGAATACTGCTGTTATACAATCTCTCATTTTCTCTTTAGAAGATAATCATGTAGGCTATTTACAGGACAGTGCTTATCACATTAAGACCAGCTACACACTGCTGTATTTAAAATGGATAACTAACAAGGACCTACTCTATAGCACAGGGAACTCTGCTCAATGTTATGTGGCAGCCTGGATGGGAGGGGAGTTTGGGGAGAATGGATACATATATATGTATGTCTGAGTCACTTTGCTGTGCACCTGAAACTATCACAACATTGTTAATCGGCTATACTCCAATATAAAATAAAAAGTTTAAAAAAAGACCAGTTGGAAAACAGATGCAGCTGAATGCACTGATGAGTTTCAATGTTAATGGCCACACGCAGCATTTGGACCACAGTGATAATAATGGTACGATTTAAGATCAATATATTTGGCATTGCCACAAACTAGGAGCTCCTGCCTGTACGATCAAGTATGACAGTCTTAATGCCTTAGATGTCTGATGTTTAGACAGTTGGTGACATGGAATATTTAGAAGGGGTCTTGACATGCATTTGTCCAAAGTCCCTGCCACACTGGTGAGTAGGCACGTATCTGGGGAAAGAAATAATGTGATTTGGGATGAGAGGATAAACGGTAGGATGTCTGAAATTTCTTGAGAACCATGAATTATCTTCTTCATCATTTGGACTTAGTAGCAGGGGATTTGTATTCTAATTTCACATTGTGACACATCATTTCTAACGACCAATACAATACGTGCAAGTATAGCCTCCTGGAGAAGGGAGGGCTTGACCTCTAAACAAAAAGCTCAGGTTAAATCTAGGTTCTTTCACTTTCTAACCGTGTGACATTGATGATTTACCTTTCTAAGATATAGTTTAATCATCAATCAGTTGTAATAATAACATACATGTTGGGATTCTTGTGAAGAATTCATATACAGTGTGTAACACTCCAGAATTGGTGAAATCCTTAGCTGACTGTGACCAGAGGGGCGCTCTTTTCATTTTTTTCTTCTTTACTACTCTGTAACGTTCTCAATTCTCAAGTGGAAGTTCATACCAGATTTTCATGATTATTAATTGTAATTTGTACTATATTTTAATTAAATATTAAGTCAATTAAAAAGTTTGTGTCATGAGTCTTCTCAATTGTCTCATTGTCCTTATAAAACTCTGAGTTTAAAAAAATCCCTCTGAATCTTTTTAAAGACAGGTAGTTGGACTGATTTTAACCACCTTACCATTTTAATAACAAAAATTGTGTCACCCAGACTATATAGGTCAAGTAGGTGGTATCCCCATCATAAAGGCACCTGAGTAAGGCTGATTGCTTTTGGGGGGTTACTACATGTTAGCAAAATGTTATGTTTGCTTTAAAACCACCCTGATTTGCTGAATACTCTTACAACTGCTGCCTTTTTGGAGGTAGCATGGTGATGACCATACTGCGCAGCTTAGTAATTTAGGGAGTCAGACTGACTTTTTCTGCAAATTCCTGGCTGTGGGAGCTGTGGCAAGTTACTTAACATCTTCAAGCTTTGGTTTCCTCGGCTATAAAAAGGTTGTTCTGGGAATTAAATAAGTTTATGTGTAAAAACTTCCTAATACAGTCTTTGACACATAGTAAGCACTTAAAAAATGGTACCTATCTTTAATATTTTTATTGAAATAAAAATGACAGAGCGTAGAATCCACCCAACTCAAACATACATTTCTGTCGTTTTTAGCATCTTAAACTGAGTTGTGTGACCACCACAATTCATTTTAGATCATTTTCATCACCTCCAAAAGAAACTCCCATACCCATTGGCAGTCAATCCCCACTTTCCTCATTAGGAATCTACTCTCCCCCAATCTCCAGGGTCTAAGCAATCATTATTTTCTGTCCCTATAGAACCACGTATTCTGAACAGTTCAGTACATTGTATGTTCCTTTGTGACTGACTTCTTTCAATTAGTAAAATGTTTTCAAGGTTCCTCTATGTTGTACCATGCATCAGTACTTCATTTCTTTTTATTCCCCAATATTATTGTATTGTATGGGTATACACCATTTTGTTCGTTTATCAGTTTATGGACAATTTGGTTGTTTCCATTTTATGGCTGGTATAAACAGTGGTACTATGAACATTCCTGTGTAACTTTTTGCATGGACACATATTTTTATTTGTCTTGCATACCTATTTTCTGGATCATAGGGTAGTACTTTGCTTAACATTTTGAGGAACTGTCAAATTGCTGTCCAACGTGGCTGAAACATTGACACCCATTTTTGATATACTGATGATTAGAATCAATTGTCATTGAGAATAAAATTGAGATTGTACCAGATTTGAGTTACTTTAATAGCTGGGGTAAGAGATGTATCCTCGGACATCACTTCGGTGATTCCAGTCTTCTTAACATCTGTCTCTCTACTAGGGTGCTTGGTGGAATTGAGCTACTACTAAGTTCTTTTGCTCTTTTATCTCTCACTCTTAGAGAAATCAGAACACTCAGCCCTTAATGAGCCTGTTTTAGAGTAGTGGAATATTACAGGCTTGGAAGAAAATTAGGCTATTTGGATTTTTAAAAATTATTATTAACTTGTGACATCAGGGGGACATCAGAAAGTCAAAACATATAATCGACTTTTATTAAAATAAGTACCAATAAGGTGGCAAAGTAACATTTTAGAAATGACTATTTGGTTGCCATAGTACCAAATGAAAGAAAAATTCCAAAAGTTTTTAGCAAAACTAGCACGATTATAGCAGTCCACAGAGATTTAGACACGGAGCTATTCTGCTAACAAGCAATGCAATGGGGACAAGGAGTAACCTGCTCACCCTTAAATAATTTAAATAATAATTTAATGACCAGAGACGCTCTACACTTAATGTACTGAGTCAAATGTAATTCATGACATTTACGTTCTCAATTCACTCAGAAGGCTGGCACTCAAACGAGGCATTCCTTGTCGAATCAGTCTTTTCCCCAATAGCCACGAGGTTTGTTAATTAAGTGAAACTTACTTAGATTTAAATATACATAGTCAGAGAAATTGTGCTTTCTAAAAATCTTTCATTTAGTGTTAGAGAAATCAGCCAACTTAATTTTTTAGAGTGCTGTGTTATTTACTTTAAACTCAAGAATAAGTGTTCTAATTTTGTTTGCGGCTTGGTGTTAACTCATAAAACAACTCATTGAGTGGAACTGGTATGAGAATAAGATGAAGTTCAAGCCAGAAATCAGGGTAATAATTGGCTAAAAATTTTCCACACTCCCTCTCATCACTCTATCAGCCAATGTAGTGAGTTAAGTGCTCACTATGATCTGTTATTGGACACCTTCACTAAATTTTTTTCTTTATAAGGAAAAATGTACTTGCAAACAGCTTTCATGCATTCTACAAAGAACTGCTAGCAGAGCCTGAAGTAGAAAACATCACCCTATTTGTTTTTATTTTGGAACAAACAAACAGACCACTGTACAGTGAAAATAATTGGGGATAAATGAGTGCACACACTCATTTAAGCTGCAGTGAAGCCTGCTAGTTCTGGTGTGTCATCTGTCAAAGTCGGGAAGGTTCAGTTGAAGTAGGTGTTTGTGTTTAATAAGGAAAACTGTTTACAGACCAGGCAATCCATTAATGTCATGGAACACAAGCAACAGTAGAGCACAAAGTTTTTAAGATGCTATTGGCTGAATGTCGGGCAGTGTCACAGAATGAGCCACTCCAAGAGGCTCTATAGGAGCAGCTTTCAGTGGTCTTGCTGTGAGTGTCTCTGGGGGAATAACTGATTAACATACAGATGAGCAGTAATTCCACCTTTCTTCCATGTCCTATGACATATAACCTGTGTTCTCAATTACAGTGTCCTAAACGCATCTCTTAATGCTTATAGAGCATTTAGAACAGAGACTGATATAGCATGTGCTATGCATGTATTTGTTCAATGAAAACAAAATGATTCCGGTTTCATAATTCCCAGCAAATAATAAATCTTATATTAAGGTGATACGAGTGGCAGGATCATGGGATACAATCCATTATTTATCAGACACTCAAATCCTGAGATATGGCCACTTGATAATTCGTTGTGACTCACTACTATTTGGAACAGAAGATGACATATTACACAGCAAAACACTTGGCAGGTCCAATTTGCTTCAGGACAGCCTTAGTGTTCTGCATTAATCTGTAAACATAACCATTTAATTCAGGGTGACAAAGCATGATATTGACTGCTCAGATCAATGTTCTGTTCACAAATACCTTACCTTTATCTGAGATAAACACAGAGCCATTTTTGCAAACAATAGTCTCTGGAAATTCATGCTTCATAAATAGTACATGCCAAGCTGTGGGTGGTAAACTTTTATTTTTATTTTTTTAATTTTTATTGAAATATAGTTGATTTACAATGTTGTGTTAGCTTCAGGTGTACAGCAAAGTGATTCAGTGATAGACATACATATATATATTTTTTTCTTTTTTAGGTTCTTTTCCATTATAGGTTATTACAAGATATTGAATAGTTCTCTGTGCTATACAGTAGGTCCTTGTTGGTTACCTATTTTATATAGTGTGTATATTTTAATCCCAAACTCCTGATTTATCCCTCCCTCCCCTTCCCCTTTGGTAACTGTAAGTTTGTTTTCTATCTCTGTGAGTCTATTTCTGTTTTGTAAATAAGTTCATTTGTACCATTTTTTAAGATTACGTTCCATTTATAAGCAGTATCATATGATATTTGTCTTTTTCTGTCTGGCTTACTTCACTTAGTATGATAATTTCTAGGCCCATCCATATTACTGCAAATGGCATTGTTTCATTCTTTTTTATGGCTGAGTAGTATTCCATTGTATATATTTATGTACCACATCCATTCATCTGTTGATGGGCACTTAGGTTGTTTCCATGTCTTGGTTATTGTAAATAGTGCTGCTATGAACATTGGGGTGCATGTACCTTTCCAAATTAGAGTTTTCTATGGATATGTGCCATGGAGATTGGTGGTAAAGGTTTAAAATGGATGTACAAGTCTTATGAAACATGTTTAGATGAACTCACTCTCAGTTAAGAAGTTTCTCCTCTAAAATATTCTTACAGAATAAAGCAGAATTTATAACAAAGCTTCCTTGTCTGTATCTCATGGTATCCCATGGAATAGCATCCTAAGCTATCTGGCAAAGAGTGGTCTAGAACTCACTGGTCTAGAACTCTGGATCTGACAGCAGTTGAAATCCCTCAGTCACAGTGCAATTTGACTTCAACAGAAATGTCACCTATCAAGAAATCCTATATACATGGTATAGTCTACTGAGTTTGTTTTACTATGGATATAAATGGTTTAAATATGAACTTTAAAATTTTAGTGTATGGATCCCAGATAGTACGCTGACTGACATAAAAGTATTTAGTAAATCCCAGATAGCCATGTTAGCACAGGGTTTGCTGAAGTCCTACAATGAAAGTCATCTTTTGGTGTTGAACCAGCAGCCTCTGAATGTGTGTTAACCATCCCCATGGTTTTTCAGGTTTTTTTTTCCTGTGGGAACACGTCTCATTACAAATAAAAAAGATGGTTACAGATAAGCAGTAAGTAGAATTTCTACAAGATCTTTATTTGTAAATTAAAAATCACTTCAGATAAATCAAAAGAAAAATTCTCTGTAAGAGTCAGTATTGGAGACAGTACGTTAGGAGAAAACTAACTTTGAACCACACAGTGCCTTTTGACATATAAAATAAATGCATCCCCCAAAGTGCTGTTGCTCTACTGACTTAGGTTAGAATTTGCATATTATTTCACCAGTGTCATGCGTGACAAACATAGAACTAAAATGTGAATTCAAGTCACGTAAGGCAAAGCAGACACAATTTTGTAAGCACTTCTTTTCATTGTTTGCAGAATTTTAGTACATCCTTTTTTTTAAAAAAAAATGACGAGGTTGATCTGGTGGTCACATCTATCATATCACTGATTTAAGAAGGTATCAAGACAATCTGGCCAGTGAGTGGTTGTTTCACCTTCTCTGACAGCTTCACATGAAGCTCCCCAGAAGCTGTGAATGTTGTTCAAGAACATAATCCTCTGTGACAGAAATGTTGTTATGCTCACTTGTGGAAATCCACTCTTTGTAATAGCTAGCTGGGTGAGTTTACCATATAATGGTGCCGTTGGTACAGTGAGCAACACCCTTGACAGCAACTCATCAACAGGATATTCACTCAAATAAATATTAAGTGGGCAGTGCTCTGCTAGGCACTAGAGGTTCTATAGTGGACGATGAGGTCATAGTCTCCATGTAGGTTATTTAGGAGCTTACAATTTAATGGAGAGGACAGACAGTAATCAAAGAATCATACCGATAAGGATATAATTAAATATATGACAAGTTCCGTGAAAGAAAAATGCAGGAAGCTAAGGAGTTCTGACCTAGTTTGGCAGAGGGCTGTGTGTGGCAGAGAGAAGGGATGGGTCAAGGTCAGGGAAAATTTCCCAGAGAGAGTGATGACTGAGCTAAAATCTGAATGATGAGAAGTAGTTAAGAGTGGGTTGTGATATTCTGCCCAGATTCTCTCTTCAGAACCAATGCATCCATTCCCTAGTTGCTGAGAATAGTGGCTGCTGTTTGCTCACAGCTGTGTCTTTCACTGGAAATTGCCCTCAGCCCCAGGGAACTGTATTTCTCCTGGTTACAGCCTCCTTCTCTTCCAGGGGCCAATGTTAGATGCAGAAATCCTAAGATCCCATCCCTTTACCTCTGTTTGAGACAACTCTGAAGGATCTTCCCAGCTCCAGATCTTCTGTTAGACTTATCTGAGACCTCTTGTTGCAAATGCAGTGTAAATCAAAATGTCCCTCTGCTCAGTCCTGCTTCCTTTACTTCCTTGCACTTGTTTTATACCACATACTATGGACTAACTGCATATGTCCTCCCCCACCCCCCCGCCGCCCAAATTCATATGTTAAAACCTAACCCTAATGTGATGGTATTCGGAGGTGAGGCCTTTGGGAGGTGCTTAGGTCATAAGGATGGAGCCCTTATGAATGGCATTCATGTCCTTATAAAAGAGACCAGAGAGCTCCCTCATCCCTCCCCACCCACCACGTGAAGACAGAGAGAAAACAGCAATCTATGGACCAGGAAGCAGGCTCTCACCAGACACCAAACCTGCCAGTACCTTGATCTTGGACTTTCCAGTCTCCAGAACTGTGAGAAATAAATTTCCATTGTTTATAAGCCACCCAGTCTATGGTATTCTATTATAGCAGCCTGAATAGACTAAGATATGGTTCTAACAAACCAGAAACTGTCAGTCTGGTATAGTGGTGGAATGGTATTTTAAACACGACTAAGGTACCAGGTTGGAAATCATACCTTGTAAAGATGGATTGCCATCCTTCACATGGTTAACACTGAAAAATCAAGGGCCATTGTATTGTCCTATATCTTTTGGAAGCTAGAATACAAGCTATATCCTCTGGAAATTAAAGGATGGAATTAGAAGTGGTGTCACTTACCATCACCCCCAGTTTTCCTCTAGGGCATTTGCAATTTCTGTCACAACAGTTTTTGGCTCTGTGGGTCTAAAGTTCCTGGTTCTCAGAGAGGTGATTATTTTACCAGGGAAGACATTAAAGTCCCACTAGATTTTAAGCTATGTCTTCCATCTGGATACTTTGGTTCTTTCGTGACAATGGACTAGCAGTGAAGAAAGCAAATGACCACTGAAAGGGACAGTTGGCTCAGATCAGCAGGAGGAGATAGGGCTATTGCTGTATGATGGGGATGAGGTAGATTGTGTTTTGAGCTCAGGTGATCTACCAACAAATCTCTTTTGCTATGTTGTCCAGTTTTAGTGCTAAAGGGATAAGTAGAGTAGCCATTGTCTGAGAAGAATAGAGGAGGGCCTTGGTGACCTCACCAGGCAAGCCACCAATTAGACCAACAAAGGAGCTAGCCAAGGGTGAAGGGAGTCTTGAATGAGTACTGGAGGAGAGGATGATGAGTATAAGTTATGACCTTGAGATCAACTACAACAACACAGGTTGTGTTTCTTTCTATTTACTTTTAAGCCCCCAGGAAATAAGATCAACCAGAACCCTGGGAAAGCTCTTTCTACACGAGGTAAACTTCCTACAAGCAGCAAGAGAATCTGAGGGTGCAAGGGACACTAGTACTTCACTCACAATCCTTCAGGGCCGATGCGTCCATTTTACAGCTGGTGGGAATATCAGTTGCTGAAAGGTCACAGCTGTATCCCTCACTGAGCATTGTTCTGGGACACAGCAAGCTGCTGTGTTTGTTCATGTCCTTTTCAGGGGATGGCCTGTGACTAGTGACTGGTTGTTGTGAGGATACAAGCAACAGGTTCTTTTCTACAGTGTGGGACTGGTCTGAGTGGCTATACTAGCCGCAGAGCTCCCCTTAGGTGGTCAGGCACCTCAGTTGCAACCACGCTTCAGGTCAGCTTCTCCTTTGCACGGCTCTGTCTTCTATACTTTCTTACAGATGTAACCCTAAGAATGTGCCTTCTAAAACCTCCGGTGTGCAATTTTTTCCATTATAGACAGAATGCTGTATCCCCCTAAAACTGATATGTTGAAGCTCTAACCCCCAGTTTGGCTGAATTTGGGGATGGAGCTCTAAGGAAGTAATTAAGGTTAAATGATGTCATAAGGGTGGGGCCTTGATAAGATAGAATAAGTGTCCTTATAAGAAGACATGCCAGGGAGCTTTTTCTCTTCCTCTCTCTGCATGCATGCATTGAAGAAAAGCCATGTGAGGACATAGCTAGAAGGTGTCTGTCTACAAGCCAGGAAGAGAGGCCTCATGAGAAACTATGTTGGCTGGCACCTTGGTCATGGACTTTTAACCTCCAGAACTGTGAGTGAGTAAATCTCTGTTGTTTAAGCCACCCAGTCTGTGGTATTTTGTTATGGCAGCCTGAGCAGACTAACATACCATCTCTGTCTGTCTGCAGGGAACTCAATCTAAACACACACTAAAATGTGCCGGAGACTATTGGGCCGTATGAGTCCTGAGCCCAATAAAGAACTTTGGATGGTAGAGTTTTGGAAGTAGTTTTGGACTGAAAAGTTCTGGCAATAATTTTAAAGGAAACAAGCTTTTAAAGGTATATTTTTTGACTTCGTTTGAAGAGGAAAGAAGAGCCTATACATTTTAAAACTAAACTCTTTCTCAGCAAAGTTTTTATTTCAACAGTTTCAAAACTACCATAGTAAGGCTTCCAAAGAGCTATTCTGGCAGAACAGATGGATTATTATTACCCTTTTAAGTGCACACAGATACCAGAGACAGGTAAATAAAATATACTATGTCACTGAATCTAACCTTAGCAAGTTGTTTGATATGTCCACTTTATCCATTAGTCCACTTTAATGGATTAAACCAAAACTAGAGTATTAACAGAAATTATGCAAAAGGATCATGTCCCTTTCAACTTGACCAACTATAAACAATCCCACCTCAGAACCAACCATCACTAGGGTCTTGAATGTATAAGAAGAGGAGGGAAGTAAACTAAAGAAGGGGGAAGAGTTGAAGAGAAGAATTAACCTAAAAAAAAAAAAAGATAAAGGGAGATTGTGGAAAAGAGAAGGAGAAAGTAAGCTTTAAAAAGAGATCAAGATGAAGATGAAAGAAATATTCTGCTATAGAGCATCTGTTCACAAACCAGGGAGAAACACTAAGGCCACACATACATCGAAGAGTTCTGGCAATCAGTCACACCCCCCCCCACACACACACTCTCTCTCTCTCTCTTTCCTATAACCCATCCATTTTTCTTTGCCCTTCTAGTTCAACCACTTTGTTCCTTGGGATATTTTAATATCTTCTCTAGTTTGAAGCAGAAACAAAGGGAGCTTTTCTTTATTTAACTTTATTTTCATATTTCTGAACATAGAATCAAATACAAAGTTAGTTTCAATGGATGCATGCAAACACTATGCCCACAGCAAGACTCTAAGAAACAGGTCCCCTAACAAAAGTGGAGGTCAGGGGCTCTTTTTGTGATAGGAAACAGCTTGAAATCCATCCTCCCACCTTACATTAGTTCATTTTATAATTCAGTATTGATTTGATAGGACTGTTTCAATATTGATGAAAAAATAGAATTTTTCCCAAGTAAAAAATGTTCCTTTATTTTTTCCTATAATGAATTTAAATCACACAGAGTGGAAAAAACTACAAAAAGTGGGTCCAGTTTTTAAACAATATTCTATTGTGTGCAAAACCTTTCCTCTTCATCCATAAAAGTCATTCGTTACGGGCAAGGTAATTTAATTCTCCTTGCAGCTACTGCCAGATATTGGATATTGGGTTTAATAATTTTCCACTTGCTTTGGGATTTAAGAGAGTTATATTTTTTCCAGGAGTCTTGCTTTTGCTTTTCAGGGTGCAAAATATGTTATAACCAAATCTAGTTTCTAGGAAGCACTGTTTTAATGAATACCTGTAGTTTCAGATTTATCTGGCTAGTATTTCAGAAGAGGCGGCTACTTTTAGCACCTCAGAGTTTTCTTTCTGTTAGGATGTGCCTTACACCTAGAGCGATATGCTTAGGATATAAGATCCTTTAGCACAAAGACTAGATTTTGTTTATTGCTCCCTGGAGCATAACCCACCGTTAGGTACACTATAGCTACTTTTGTAATTAGAACTGAGTGCTTTCGTTTTGTTTTTCTCTAAAATCATTTATTTTCCAATGTCTGAAGTAACACATAACTAGAAAACATCCCACTTTTGTTGTCCTGCTGTTTCTTCTACATGTTGTGGTGCTTCTTCCCCCTGTGAGTTCTGAAATCATTGCAGAGCTCAACTTTAAGCAGCCTCAAGCTCTTCCCAGCTTTTAAAACGTATTTCATATTTATTTTTTCATATTCACAAAATTAGTTTGACCTCACTCTATTCCATGACAATGAGCCATGTATTAAATATTTACTGAGCAGTTTCTAAATGGATAGCAGCACACTAGATGACATATTTTAACTGGAACTTTGCTTTATTTTGAAGTTATTGCACAGCCAGAGATGTTTCAACATTATATATAAAATGTGTTTTTTCCTACAGCTATTTTGTCATCCTAGGTATGGACATGCATTAGTGTCCTAGGCTAGCAGTGCTTCAAAACAATTTCATCTCTACTAAGTAATCACCATTTTTACAAGAAAATTAGTAAATGTATTGAGCCTGTCCTGAAAACTTCATCACCTCGCTTGTGAAAGAAAAACTCATAAGTATTCAACATTGTCTAATATGGAAATTGGTACATGGATGGTGCCCATAATATGTTGAATTTTTATGGTGTTTCCATATAAATCTATGACCAAAAAATGCAATGGAATTTGTTAGGAGGAGAATGTAGCTGTTACTTTCTTCCTGCCAAATGCATGTTCCATAACCTGGGGACACACAGAACTGGAAGATCAGCAAAACAGCTTAGGAACAGGCCAGATAATTTCTTCAAATTTTGGCGACACCGTCTTACCCAATATTCTCTTTTAAGTATGATGCCTACAAATATAAATTCTTCTTTATTATTGTCCCTCCTCTATGGCATCGGGCCTCAAACCACCCAAGTATCTTTGACCTCTTCCTATTCCATTCAACAGGGTGTCAGCCTAGGGGATTTCACTGCATACCGACATCATCAAAGATTCTTTTCCTAACACCAGGATAAAAGATTTTAAGGAGACTTAGAGGAATAAATTTTTAATATAAAATAGACTATTTGGAAAGTCTATAGGCATGTTTTCAGTCATGAAGGACCTGTTTTGATCCACTTCAAATATGAGCCTAAGGGATTAGCTGCTGCTTTAAAACATGATGCTAAGTGAGAGTTGGCTGATAATCCTGCTGAAAAATTTTATTGCACTTTACAGGGAAAGTACATTTGGATACATTAAAGGTAAAGCAAACAATATTCCTGGAGACGAAGGTATGCTAGCCCAGTGACCTTAGGTTTCTGAGACACTGAAGGACCCCTGCCTTGGTTCAAGATCACTTTTTAATTTGCTTTCTACCTTAGGGGAAGGGTATTGCTTGACTGTGGGAGCTGCTCAGTAATATCAGTGCAGTAAGAAACTGCACAGACACTCAGGGCCAATTACCCCGATCATCTTTAATTTCAGTATTTCATCTCTTTTGGCCTCTTTATTGCTCTGCCTACAGGATGTACTGGTGTTTTCCATGCTGAGGAACTGTCAGTTACGTGGCTCATTTTATTATTATTTCACGTCAAATATCTATGAAAATAACCTTTAAACCCAAGACAGTTATGTAATGTGCTTTGATTTATTTTTTACAGTGGGTGGCATTGAGGCAGTGGCAGTGGTATCAGGGACGTTTGTGTGTTGTGCTGTACCTAATGTCTCATCCAGGCTCACCAGGAATAAGAAAACCCTCTATACCTGAGGGTTTATATTAACTACCTGTTTTTTCCTTTCCCAGCAAATACATTACCCACAGGGGAACATAAGAATATATTAGTTTCTCCAGAGTGAAGCTATATCCCTCTATAAACAAGATGATCTAAATCCCCTAAACCCCAGCACATGGATTAGAAGGTGGCTTAGGGACAGATGCACTGTCAAAGGAAATTACCAACAGCCCTACCTCCTCCTGCAACTCATTCAAAGTTATGTAACTGCTAAGTGTCTGAACCAATATTTGAATCCAGATCTTTCCAAGAAATGTGGCGTCTCCAATATTATCTGTTGCTATTTTTCTCAAGTAATAGATAATTAGTTCACCAGTTTAGTATTCTTACCTTAGTAAGAATAATGTAATGTACATTGATCTTAATGTGCATTACAAGCTTATCTGCAGCTGTAGTCTCAAATACCATTGTCCAGTGGGTGTATACTGAAAAAACAGGTGTCAGGTCTCAGCAGAAGCAAATTCCTTTCCAGTATGGTACTTTCACCACCGTCTTTTTGATGCACTCACTTTGCTGCAGGTTCGTATTTCCATGAAGTAGTAACCGTAACTCTGAAGAGCCATTTAAAAAGCATTCAGAATCCTCTGCCACAGAGGCAATCAGTCACAGAGTGGGACTTTGCAAATGATTACTCTCATGATGATATGATACCATCAGAGGGAAAGATGTTGAGTATAAGCCTTAGCTCTGTTGCTCATAGAGAGCAATCAATATCTCAGAGTGGTGGGTGGTGACCTTGTGAAAGAATATTATTAAAAATTCTGCACAGTGCCCGCCACCCTGTTTAATATACTTATCATTATTCTCTCTGAACTTGATCTTTCTTGTCAGGCCTGGATGTGGGTTCACGTGTCAGGTACCGGGTCAGATTAGGGACAGATGAAGTAGTATGGAGTCCCAAGAGAATCAATTTAGAGACTCAGTTTACTGATGCTGCAGAGAATTGAAAGTCCAGAATCAGAGACTGGGGGAGAGGCAAGAATAGACATTCTCAAATTTATATCGTTTTCTCCCATTTCTTCCATCACTTCCTAATCTGTGGCCTTCTTCTCTTCTGTATAATTGCAACTTTTTGAAAACTGTTCTCCTTGCCTTAAGCCTCATCCCATCCAGTATGTTGGAACATGTTATAGAGTCACTCTTCTGTGTAAAATTCTTTATTGGCTTCCTCTATCTTATATGATATAATCCAAACGCCTTAATATAGTAAATGATGACCTATATGATCCAGCTTCTGCTTACTTTACCATTGTCTCCTCAGGCATGGTTTTGTTGCCAAACTGTAATTAACTTTTATATTATTTTGATTTATTTTTCTCTACGCCTCGTGTTATGCTATGGTCAGTGGATCTTCTCATGCTGGTTCCTTTTATGGCCTGTCTTACATTTTTCTGACCTAGTGCTCCTGATAAATTTCTATTCTTACTTCAAGAATCAGCCTTAGTGTCATACCTTGTTTGAAGTGTTCCCTCACCACCTCAATTATAATTGAACATAACTTCTCTACTCTTTCTCTGGAATACCTAATACGTATTTTTTAGCACTTTTTTTTATAGTTTATTGACATGTATCTGCTTATAGGTCTATTTCTGCCATTTAGTCTTTACATTCTTTTAAAAACAAGAACTGTGTTTTATTAATCTAAAGTGAATGTTTTTATTTCCAAATAAGAAAAGTAAAGTAAAACTGCTTGGGGTGGGGGAAATATGTGTGGAGAGTGAGGGAATGTATCTCAGTGGATATCTTTGAAAAATCCAAGGGGAGAAAGGGAATCTATCTTCTTACAAAGAGGATCCAGGCTTTCAGACAATTTTGTAAGGTCTTGCTCTTCTGTTTCTTTCTCCACCTCCATCTTTGTCTGTCCATATCTCTTGGATCTGTTTGTCTCTGCTTAAATTTACCATGTCAGAGTCTCCTTCAATGTATCGGGTCAGAAATATAAGATAGCTGCTGGAAGCCTTCAGTTCACATCACCTTGATAACTTAAAAAATAGAGGATGAGAGAGGCTTTCTCCTTCCAAATGTTTTCACAGTAAATTCCATGATGAAATTGAGTGGCTAGGGTCAGTTCTATGTCTACTCCCGTTGCTAGGGTTTGGGTATTACATTATTTAATAGTTCACCTGAACTACATGAATTAGGAGAGGACAGTTCTCCAAAGAAAGAGAAACTGAACAAGAAAAATAGAAAATATATAGAAACATGCAAGATAAAGGATTTGTTGATGGATGCATAATTGGATATAAGTAATTTTTAGTCTAACACAGAGAAGCACATGGATTAATAAATGGCAATCAGGGAATGGTAAAGGGAAAAAACGTTCCCTAGAGTGACTAGACATAATCTATGAGTTGTATCATGATGATTATTGTTTTACAATTCAGTGGTTGTATATTATAAACTTGTGCAACCATCACCACTATCTAATTCCAGTGCATTTTCGTCATTTCAGAAGAAACTCCGTAACCATTAGCAGTGTACATGCTCTATAATGAGATCTTACAGTGCATGTTTATCTATACTGCACCACTAGAAATTGGGTAGTAGAAGCAATGAGGGATCATTAATCGAAACAAATGGGGGAGGGAATGGGATAATTTGGTTGTTTGTGTCCTACTCCTTGCTTAAATCCAAGAAACTAGTTCATGTGGGAGGGTCCACTGGATGAATAACTGTGGTAAAAATGAAAAAGTCCTCATGTTCCTTCTGAATGCTGACTCAGCTTCTCTAGAATCCATCTTCCTGTATTTTGATGCTATTAAAGCATATTTCTCTCAGGGTTTGTCAGAAAATTTTTTTTAATTCAAAATATATTTTTATCATATCAAATTCAACATGTACTTTTTTTGCAAATTAATTAGCATAATTAACATATTCAGTAATTTATTAGTGTCTAATAACTAATAGCTATAGTTTTAGACAATGGAAAAGTGTTAGAATGAATCGTGTGTTCTCTTGTTGAGATGCGGTGAAACATGGACAGTCTTTCATGAGACCCAGAGTCTGTTTCACTAGATGCAAGAGTCACTTCTGGTTGTATTCCAGATTACTGCTGTCCTCATGTTTCTTAGCTTCCCTTGCATGAGAACAGGGTCCAGCTATGCCTTTTCCACTTGGTTGCATTACTTAATCTAAGCTCAAGGACAAAGCAACCAGTTGAGAAGATAAATTATAGTTTGCAGGAACATAAAGAGGATGGAGTTGAGCTTTGCCCTTTCAGCACCTTCAAATGCAAATTCTGCTCAAACATACAGCACGGGTGCCACAGCAGATAATTTAGCCATAATTCCTTATTTAACATCATATGCTTTCTTTTGAAAACTTGAAATATTAGGATAATTCAACATGCACTAGTTAAATAAAGGGTTGGAGGAAAATGAATGCATCTATCAAGTACATAAAAAAGCGGAATGATATATCAAGTAAGACCGAGGAGTTGTTTCAGTGCTTCCAGTAAGTAGCTTTGTGATCTTTAGCAAGCTGCTTGATTTCTTTTGGCCTCACTTGTGAAGGGACACAGTCATATACAAAGAAAATTAGGATTTTCCTGTGCTCCCCAAAAGGCAGCCCAAGACTATCAGTCAGAAGCTCTAGGGGGCACATACATGGTAGACACTCAACGTATTGCTTTGATTTATGGGGAAACATAAAGGGGACCTGCTTAATAATTAGAATTGTTTGAAAAAATAAAATGAAGACATCAATTCTTAGAAATGTTCAAGTAGGGTTTGTGTGACTAATAAGCATATCTATATGGATAAACAATTTGTAGGGAGTTTTACTAGAGATTAAATAATTATCTTAAAATCACTATGGAAAAACCTTAACTTTAAAATTACCACAAACAATAATTATATTAACAGAGTGCCCATAAATATGTAAACATGCTTGTAAGATGAAGGGGGTCTTGCTTTTTTCAATTAATCAGATGTCATTTAATGTCGACACAACAGTTATTTTTCCTCACAATTTTCTTGAAAGTAAAAACCCAGTATTTTGACCCCGAGCAGCCAAGTGCTTCATCCTGATTGCTCTAAGAGGATCATATGAATTCCGTTCGCCTTGGTGGTAATTGGCTCAGTAAAGGACACGTGATACCAATATGTCCAGTGAGCGATAAAGAAAACTTATCTGGGAAGATTCATTGCTGTTAAAATGGATGGTGGGAAAAGGATATACGCTCTTCTATTTTGGCCTTTGATGTAAATGGCTGAGGAATTGACGCCTGGAGCCACGTCCTCATTCCTGTGCTATGGGTATTGTGATGGTTAATTTTTTGTCAACTTCACTGGGCCATGGGTGCCTAGATATTTGGTGAAAAATTATTTTGGGTGTTTCCGCAAGGGTGTTTTTGGATGCATTTTTATCAGTAGACTGAGTAGAGCAAATTGCCCTCCATGATGTAGGTTGGCCTCATTCAGTCAATTGAAAGCCTGAGTAGGACAAAAGACTGACCCCGAGTTAGGAGAGAATTCTCCTATTTGATGATCTTTGATCTGAGACATTGACTCTTCCTGGGTCTACAGTAGCTTCCAGCCTTTGGACTTGAACTGGGAGATCAGCTCTGCAAGTTTTGGGCTTGTTAGCTTCATGTGAGCAAATTTCCTTATAACAATTCTCTATATGTGCACATCTTACTGGTTCTGTTTCTCTGGAGAACCCTGACTAATAATACAGGTGTATTATACACGGATGATGAGCAAAAGATAGAAAATGCCTGGTGCTTTGATGACATCATTGGCAAATCAATTCACTAACCCTAATCAGATTGTGTTCATAGTTTTTGTTATGTTATGGAGAGAGAGAGAGAGAGAGAGAGAGAGAGAGAGAGAGAGAGAGGGAGAGGGAAAGGACAGAGAAGAGATCTTTTGTGTTTGATTCATTTGAAATTGAATCTTCTGTTACTTGTTACTTGCAGTCAAAAAACACACCCTAACTATTATAGTCATGGAAACTTTGTACTGGATGTTCACTATGGTTCCTTCCTGCTCTAAGAGTCTATGATTTATCTGCTTCACAAAGTCATTAAAATAGAATGAAATATTTTTTCTGGGATAATACATTGAAATTTATGAAGTATGATGCAATTGCCAGGAACTGTTATCATTTGTTTTATGATAAGACTAAAATATATCCCATGGCTCCTGAGTTGACAAAAACATTTGATGTTTGAAAAAAAAGAATCAAATGTCTGTAGTAATAAAACAGAGCAGGTACACATGAAGAACAAAATGACTTGAAATTCAGCAAAGTTATATTCGGAAAAGCTATTCTTTGACACTAATGAGGTAGAATCTTTAACTAGAAAGGAGAGAAATTTCATGAAGGAAAAAATTCCCACAGCGGACATTATCCTATAACTAAAATAACTAGGTCATCTCAGTAGGAAAAGGTAGCAGTCACAGCACAGTTTTCATTTCCCGCACGTGTGTAAATTAGATCATAGATACAAAGGTCTATATACCATCCAGGCAATATATGTATCTTAATATTAAAAAAATATTTTGACCACATATAGTGTAGGAAATCTATATTTAATTTTGAATTTGATTTTTGCCAACAGTCACAAATTATTCTGAGCTAACTTTGGTGAGTAAGACTGGGCATCCATCTGGGAAAAGATTTAGTTCAAAAGGTGATATAACTATAAAGAGAGAGTACTTCTTTTGTGGCTTATAAATAGTCCCTGACAGTAATATTTCTAATATGTTTTGTGCAGTATCAGACTAATTTGAATCTGTATTCTGAGCTCCATGAACAGACCGCATTTCGTTGCATATTAATATACTGATATGTGTACAAAAAGAGGTTTATTACTTCATATTCTTACTTCAAAAATATATAATTACTTATTTCACCCAACTAATATAAAATGCATTACTACTGCAAAGGCTTACTCTATGAACCATAGGGGAGGCAATCCTAATTAGTAATAATATCAGTCATGGTTGAAACAGTGTATTTCAAGAATATAGTTTTCAAATATTTAATTTTTTTAAAATTTATTTTTGGCTGTGTTGGGTCTTCATTGCTGTGTGCGGACTTTCTCTAGTTGCAGCGAGCGAGGGCTACTCTTCATTGCTGTGCGCGGGCTTCTCATTGCGGTGGCTTCTCTTGTCGCACAGCATGGGCCCTAGAGCTCACAGGCTTCAGTAGTTGTGACACACAGTTGCTCTGTGGCATGTGGGATCTTCCCGGACCAGGAATCGAACCCGTGTCCCCTACATTGGTAGGCAATTATTAACCACTACACCACCAGAGAAGTCCCTAGTTTTCAAATATTTAGAAGTGTTTGCTATCTCATTTCATCATTATAACAACTCTATGAAAAACACATTTTCTAAATGAATCAGTAGAGAACTAGGTTATCTGACTTTCCCAGTATCAATCAGTACTCAGTTAAGTTGAGGCAGAACTAAGAAATGTATCTCAGTGTGACCTGTGAAACTCGGATGCTATTTTCATTTCTGTTCTCAAGCAAATTTCATTTGATGAGGGAACAGGTAATAAATGTCATAGAAAAGGTGGAAACAAAAGGCCATAGTTCTCAAAAGGGGATCTCATCTGGTGGGAAGTAAAAGAGGCAGTTTCAAGAAGGAGTTAAAATTTTAGTTGAATCTTGAATTATTTTAACTGGTAGATTTAGAAGAAAGAGACAGCGTAGTTGGCAGGGAATTATAGGAGAGGAGGCATATAGGTAATAAAATGTAGGACAGGCTTACAGATATTACATTTAACTCACTGTTCTTATAGCTTAAGTCTGTGCCTAGAAAGGCAGATCAGGACCCATCTTTGAGGGTCTTAAACACAAAGGTGAGAGCCCTTTATCTATTTTATTAGGTTTGAGTGGAAGAAAGGTGTGGGCTTTGGAGTTTTAGTCGAGGTTTATTTAAGAGATTTAATATGGTAGTTGAATAGAGACTGCACTAAAACAATAAATCAGGAAAAAATATTAAGAGCTATGATGATGGCATTGAAAATGGAACTGGAAGGATAATACAGCCAGAACAGTGTGTTTGCATTAGCAGTGCTACCAGAGATAATTTTTTTGAGACAGAGAGATAGGGAAGGAGAGACAGAGTATGAGACCTTCACTGGGTGACGGTTAAGGAGTTTCTAAAGTTAAATGTTGATGAGGAACAATTTTGCTTTGTACACAGAAAAAGGTACCTTATTGAAACAGAATAATTTAGTGTTTTAAAGAGTATGTTACTGTAAAAAGATAAAGTTATTCCTTGATTATTTATCACCTATCTAACTATCCATCCATCTATCTCCTATCTAGCTTAACTGTCATCATCTATCATCTGCCTTTAGCCTGTTAGTTAAGGGCTAAACTTGGTGCCAGACAGATCTTGTTTTCTCTCAAATTTCTAACATATGCCCTTGAGCAAAATTCCTTTACTGTGTTAAACCTAAATTTCCTCATATGTAAATGACCCTCACAGACATTAATGATACCTTTCAAATAAGATTTTTTGATTAAATAAAATAACATATGTACAGTATTTATCATAGTCTTTTGTCATGGTCAGGACTAAAAATATATGAACACGCACATATACATATGTTTAAAAATGTGTAAATACATTTGTAGATGGGCTATTGATTCTGCTGTGTGTTTATTTGTTCGGGAAACTAAATACAGCCCTGATGATAACAGATTGTTGAAAATATTATCCTGTGGGAAGAATTAATGTTTCATGCCTTGTCAATTATTTTCTGTTTCCTTTAGTGGTTCCTTCTAGGCTGAAGCACCCCAAATTCCCTAGGTCCTTCCTAGGATTCTCACTCTGACACTTTTCTTTCAATTGCTGTTGGTACCAACAGATCTTCCTAATTTATCCCTTTCATCACCGGAGTCAGGTTTTATTCTTGGACTTTATTCTCAAGCACTTAATATGGTAACGTATAAATGGATTACAATTACTGGATGGATTACTCTTTCCAGATAATGGATTTATGTTGAACTGAAGTTAACAGTTTTAGCTCATTTGAGCATGCATCAGAATCATGTGAGAGCCATAAAACAGTTTGTTGGTCCCCAATCCCAATAATTCTCATTCAGTAGGGCTGGAGTGGGACCTGAGAATATATATTTCTGAAAAAGATGCTGTTGTGTAGGGACCAAACATTGAGAACGACTGATTTAAGCTAAAGGGATACTATTAGAAGGGGTTTCAAGCAACACAACTAAGATACTAAAGCAGAGCTTTGGTGGTAAGAGAGATTTTCAGTAGTACTTCAAGAAAATAGGTGGAGATACCTTAGCAGTCTGACTCATACTGTTAACAGCTAAATTTTTTGTGTGCCTTTATTTATTTTTACCGTGTAGGTATCTGATGTAGATTCAACTGGCCAAAATACATATATATATATGTATATATATGTATATATATATATATACATATATATACATATATATATATTTTATGCTAGAAAGCTAGGAAAGAAAGCTTTTTTTTTTTTTTAACCACAGTTAGTCCCTAGTTAGTCCATAGAAATTTCTGTGTGTATATACCAAACTAACTTCTCAAATCCACATGCAACAGCAACCTAGTGCTTATTTCCAAACACATTTTGCTTAGATTTATATTTGCTTTCTAAAGGTGTGAAAAATCTAAAGATAATCCCTGTCTTTTTGGACCTCCTCAGTGATTAATGTATTACCACTAGGATGGGAAGGATGAAATCTACCACCTTTATAACTTTGGAATCGGTATCACTGCATAAGAGAGCTCCTGACCTACATCCCAAACCTTGAGGCTAGTTGTTTTGAGAATCTATGGTGAATACAGATGAAATAAAAGGAAAATGAATGGCCAGGGTTATAGTGTTGCCTTAGTACTCTGAATGGCTCAGATGATTTTGTTTCCATTAAATTGCCCGCATAGTAACTTCAATTTTCTATTTTACTTTGCATACAAAAGTCTGGCTAAACTCCAACTGAGTTTTTTAGGATAATCAGTAGGAGTTTGTTGTAACAATTTGCAATTGCATGGAAATTCATGTTTTGAAAAGTGAGTAATTGTATGCACAGGTATCGAATAATACATATGCTAAAGTACTCATTTGAACAAATTATAAATAACTGACCAATTATAGTGAACTTTTCTCTCTCCGAATGCTCTACATGTTGAGTTCCAATCTAACACGAGCTTGGCTTCAAAGCTTCCTTTGCTCTCTGAAAGCCTGCTGAAAATAGTTCATATGCAGAGATTTCTCACACTAGCACACACTTGCATCATCTCTTCCTGCAATGCCAAATCTCCTCCACTCTCCACAGTAAACTCCTGTGCCTCACCAGTCAATTCTCCTTCGGAAATATCTCTTTGTCTCTGTGAGATTTCATTTGTGTATTTGATACTATGACATGCTCTCTTAGGGCACATCTGTATTTTGCCACAATTTGTCATTTTAAAATAAGCTGCTTGAGTGTTCTCAATTTAGCTTTAGATTTTCTTCAAAGTTTGAATTTAATTTCCTGTCAATTGTCTCACCTGTCTGAAGGTTTTTAGATACGTTAAAAATAAGTAATTAAAAATAGACAGCTATGGGAATTCTCTGGCGGTCCAGTGGTTAGGATGCTGAAATCTTACTGCTAAGGGCCTGAGTTCAAGTCCTGATTGGGGAACTAAGATCCCACAAGCTGCATGATGTGGCCAAAAAAAAAAAAAAAAAAAAAAAGAATGAGGCAGTGCTGGGTGCATGGATCCACAAGGATCTCCAACATTAAAAAAAAAAAAGCTACTCAGTCTGTGGTATAAAATAGATGGCTATTAGTTTTAGATATAGATACTCACCTGGTCTTTTACCTTCTTTCATTCTTTCCTGATTTTTTATTCCCCTCTAAATCCAGTCTGTTTCCATAGGCAGTATTCTTTGGACCTGAGTCCTACCTGTGCTTCTCTTCCTTAATGTAAGAAACTGATTGTGAATATTAACAACAGAGATGAAAACACCACTTTGCTCCTTTTTTATTCCACTCTTTTTTTTTTTTTTTTTTAATTTATTTTTGCTGTGTTGGATCTTCGTTTCTGTGCAAGGGCTTTCTCCAGTTGTGGCAAGCGGGGGCCACTCTTCATTGCGGTGCGCGGGCCTCTCACTATCGTGGCCTCTCTTGTTGTGGAGCACAGGCTCCAGACGCGCAGGCTCAGTAGTTGTGGCTCACGGGCCTAGTTGCTCCGCGGCATGTGGGATCCTCCCAGACCAGGGCTCGAACCCATGTCCCCTGCATTAGCAGGCAGACTCTCAACCACTGCGCCACCAGGGAAGCCCCCACTGCGCCACCAGGGAAGCCCTATTCCACTCTTCAGTTCCTTTAAGCAAAGGAGATGACTGGCTCATTAGCCCTTTGTTGGAAATGGCCTAAAATCATCTAAGAAAAACAAAGCCAGAGGATTCACTGTCTTGCTGGACATGTTAGAGCCATCAGTGATCTACAGTCAACAACATTAACCATGTTGAGACAGGTGGCTTGAAATATCTTGAGTCTTAGGAACTTGTTCCTTTTCTTTCCATGTCTTTCATACCCTGTGGGTTTATATAAGCATATGCTGAGAATTCATAGTGAATTATAAAAATATATTGCAATCATTTCAAAGAAAATGAAAAACTTTGCATTGACTTGATTGGTTAGTGTAGAGGAAACTTGATGACAAGGAGGAGATGGAAAAGGATTTGGGTGGAAGGATTCACATTGAAGTAGGAAGGGGGATTAGGGAGAATGTAAATTTATCTCAGGATTTTAGTTCTCTGTCCAGTCCTCATGGTTTTATATCCTCTGGAGAGAATTTGTATAAAAATCTGAAAAAGGGGTTTGCACACAGAAATCTCTGTGTGAGACTTTGGTGGTGAAAGAAGGTGCTCTTTGGTACCTAGGGTACTAGAGTAAGGTGAGTGAGGTACCTCAGGTCTCAATGTAAGGGAGAGACAAAAAACTGAGTAATCAAGATACATAATATTTTAATAGGATACATTCAAAATTTAAAAAAAAATAATGCAAAAGTCCGTGCTAGACAAAACATGAGAATTTTAAATAAAGACTGGATCTATATTATTGATTATTTTCTTTTGCCTTAAGCTACTATATGGCTCTACACAGCTCTGACTTAGGGATTACCGTGTCCAAGTGCAGAATAAAAGAATTTGCATATGTATTTGTGTGTGTGTTGGGCGGAGTGAAGAGTTCTACTTTAGTAGGCGGTTTCACAGGAGTGGAGAATTGAGACAATATGACTACAGAATCCATCAACAAGGAACAACTCTACTGAAGGAAGCAAAACCACTAGCTTTGGGAGACTTTCTATCTTTTTGGGTACAGCGCTATCAAAGAAGCTAAAGATGAAGATAAGAAAAGTGATCCGCCTGACAATAGTTGATCAGGACCACTGGCTGGGACAATTTGAAACTTACAGAAATATCCATGGAAAAAGCTAGGTGGCCCTGGGTGTCCTCAGATAGAGAGAGGATGGGCAAGAGATACACATGTTGCTTTTACTTTCATTGGGTAAATTCTTCACACTAAATGATTCTGTTTTGAACACCACTTCTCATGATCGATCGGCTTGTTCAGAAGCTCTTGGAAGTATCCACTAGGCGCTCTTAATTTGGTTGCCTGTCATTTATTTGATAGCCCAGACATGGAATCTTGGGCTGGAGGACAGAGGAGAGACAAGTGAAAAGACAAACCTTTGATCATTTAGTGGCCTGTATATGAGGCATCAGGATATAAAGAATCAATCCCCTCTGTCACTTTCTTCCTGAATGAGAGAATTTCAGTGGTCATTAGAAAACAAACTTACAGTTACCAGGAGGTAAGGCGGGGAGGGATAAATTGGGAGACTGGGATTGACATATACACACTACCATACATAAAACAGATAACTAATAAGGACCTACTGTATACCACAGGGAACTTTACTCAATACTCTGCAATGACCTATATGAGAAAAGAATCTAAAAAAGAGTGGATGTATGTATATGTATAGCTGATTCACTTTGCTGTACACCTGAAACTAACATAACGTTGTAAATCAACTACACTCCAATAAAAATTAAAAAATAAATAAATAAATAGAGTAGATTCCCAGAGGGGATATTTTCCCCTTATACTTTTGCCTAACTCCCAATTGATTCTAGGAAAATTTTTAATCTAATTGATCTAATTCTAGGATATTGGATAGAATATATTTTCTAGAAGACTAATGTTTTGCATTAAATAGTCAGAAACTTGTGAATCACCCCCTCTTTTGTGCCCATGCAACAGCAGAGGGAGCTGACTTGTGACTAGTTCTCTTCCAAATTGGAGTTCAAGGTTTCAGACCCATGGATTCTAGAACAGGAAGCTCATTAGTAACCCCTGTGGTAAAAATGCCAAAGGCTGCTGTGGCTCCTGGGATTTTCAGGGTTTTATAAGGATACAGAACTCTCAGAGTACCATCTTCAGGTGGTACTTCATCCCACAAGGATTTCTCTTTCCAAAATTGATTAATATTAGAGTTACTTATATTTGCCTATGGCTTAACTTAAAGTATAACTTACCATTTAAATCAAAGAATCATCTAAATATTGATAATCGTTTTTAAAAATTATCTACCTGTATCCTATCTCTTCTCTTCATCAGGAGACAGGAAAGAATATATTCAGTTTCTCTGCGTTCTAGGGAAAGTACAATATAGAACTAACCACATGAGTTTATTTTTGAAAAGACTTGATTCCCCACACCAAATGCTGCTGACCAATGTTATGAAATAGAGAATTGTGAGGTCTAAATATAAATTACAAAATAAGCCAGGCTCTAAGTCAGGCATCTGTGAACTATTGGCCACAGGACAAATCTGTCCTGCTGTGCTACTTGGTTTTCATATGAGGATTTATTGGAACACAGCCACACCGATCACTTTACTACCTATTTTCCATGGCTATTTTCATACTACGATGACAGAGTTGAGTAGCCGAAACAGAGGTTATATTGTCAGCAAAGATGAAAATATTTACTATCTGGCCATTTAAGTGAAAGGTTTCCAAATCTTGATCTAGATCAACAAAACCCTTAATTCTAAGCTCTATCAACTGCGGATAAATAAAAATCTGAAGGTATCACTGCCTAAAAATATTCCACAGAAAGCAATGGTATCTACACTAAAAGGTATCTATTTTTTCATTTAACCAATGAATGTGTTATGTGGCAATAAACTTTTCAGATGTTTTGAGAGGAAAGGGGTATTACTGACCAATGAATAATGTTCAATGGCATATTCTCCAATACTGTATCAATTTGCTGTTTGATTAATTATTGAACTAATCTGAAAAAAATTTCTTTAAATGTTGCTACCGATAGTTTCTTGTTCCGCTAAGCTCATCTCCTTCTGAATATCAGATCTCTTAAATTTTTTGGAAAACAAAAACTAAACAGTAATCATTCCTAGCACAGCATGTTTCTACATAAAATGCTAAACTCTCATCAGTCCTTAGAAACAATTTCAAAATTGAGTTTAGAATCTGATATAATTTTAATAGCAGCTCCAAATGGCATAGTCTTAATTGGAACTAACAATATAAGTTGTTTTTTTTTTTTTACATTGAACATTGATTCTCAGTTCAGTTTTGCTCTTAGGAAAGGGTAAACATTTTGACTGCACTAGAAAGAAATACTTAGGTAAATGTGAATCAAAACAAGTTTTGATTGAAAAGCATAGTGAGAGAAATGTTTTTCACAGGAATAAATATATTTGAAAGGTAATTTTGTTAGACCTAACATTATTATTTTAACTGCTTTAACAGACATTCCTGTAATAAATTAGAAGGCAATTAGAAAGAGATAGACAAGTTCAGAGTTTCTTCCTATCAGTTTACTAGACATTTGGCTTTTGGTGAGTCATTGTGTGTGTATTTCATGAGTAAAATCAAATATGTCATGTCCTAATTTATAAACATTTTGTAAAAAAAATAAGTAAAATATTTCATGAAAAGTATTGATCACAAAACTTGGTATATAGTGAATAATAATAGATCATGTATAGTACTTTTATTATTTTTTTTAAATATCCTATATTTCTCTAAAATGGTAAACTGAATAAATAGAAATTTGCTGCAAAGCCTTAGAGATTATCAGATAATTTCAGTCATTTCCTTCTTGTAGTGATACAGAGGACTGGGTTGGGAAGAGGGATAATTGCTCCCTGAAACCTCAGAAAAACACATATAATCTAAGCCAAAGCAACATGCCTAGACAGCCGTAGCGGAGCCAGACTTACTCTTTCACCATGAACTTATGCAAAATTAGACAGAACATATGTGGCAGCTGTTTGTGGACATTGCATAGCTGGCAGTAAGTGACTGTGGTCTCTAGAAGTAGGAGTCAAGGAGAACTTGGAGGTGCTTTCCAGATGGTGATGCAGGAAGGGGGATCCTAGACAGGGTGAGGTGATCTCATTGAGTAGAAGAGTTAGAGATCAGCGTCCAGGGAGGCTGAACGGGATGGAATTTGTTAGGGATGAGCACAGAAGATGAGGATCATCTGGAGAAAATTCTCCGGAGCTTTGCATACTGGTCTCCTTGAGTCTTTTGCTAAATACTCAAGTGCTATGAGTGGGTGAATGGCTGCAAGGTCTTGCAAAAAGAATCCTTGAAAAGATCGAGTTGGTCTGCAAGAAGCTTATCTGCTTTCTAGAATAAAGGAATATTACAAATTTTGGTAATCAATAAATTTGAAATATTTAGCATTCAAGAAAAAATTAGTCAACCTATGTAATTAAAAACATGTGAATCAGAAGTGAGGATCATTTCCTGAATGAAACTCTTAAATGACTTCTCATTTCTCTAAAAAGCATTCCATCACCCTAAAGCTGACTCACTCACATTTAAGACCAAGAATCTGTTGCCTGACGCTTGTACTTCCAGCCTCATCCCTAACCAGCACTAAACAGCCTGACTACCACTCTGCCTTCAGTGGTTCAAGCATATGTACTAAAGTTATTTCAAGTCCTTGACTATCTCATTCTTTCTTTATTGCCTCCAGGTTTTTGAACATCCTCTTTTCTCTGCCTAAATCTTTGTTCACTCTTCTGTATTAATTTTGCTAAATCCTACTGTTCCTTCAGGTCTCATGTTAAACATCAGTTTCCTGTGAGTCCTCTGGCAGCAAACTAAATTACAGTTCCCCGGTCTGTGTTTACAGAGCTTACTTGCTTTCCCAAGATAAATAAGGAGGCCCTTGTGATATTTCAAGTAATCAATTAAAAGGTCTTGACTCTATTGAGATATGAGTGATAAGAATGGGACTATGTCTTTTTTTAAATCATTCAGTAACTAATTTGGCCAAAATATTGGTGGCTTAACACGATAAACTTTATTCCCCTCTCAACTGAAAGTCCGGCGTTGACAGGATTCGTTTGCTCCATGAAGAAATTGAACTCCTTTTATATTTCTGTTCAGTTCTCCACTGGATTAGTTTCTCATTTTATTGTCCAACCCAAGGTCTTAAAGAATTTCTTTTATATTTTCTTCTAGAAGTTTTATTGTTTTCGATTTTACATTTAGTTTGCTGGTCCATTTGGACTAAATGTTTTGCACGGTGTAAGGAAGGGTCTTGGTTCATTTTTTGTCACACAGATACAGGTTGCTTTGGCACCATTTGTTGTAAAGACTAGTTTTCCTCATAGAGTTTGTCTTAGTCTGCTCAGACTGGCATAACAGTACCAGAGACTATATGACCTAAGCCATGGAAACTTATTTTCTTCCATTTCTGGAGGCTGGAAGTCCAAGGTCAAGGTCCAGCAGGGTTCATGTTCTCGTGAGGGCTCACTTCCTGGCTTGTAGATGGCTGACTTCTCACTATGATGTCTTCTGTAGGTTTTTCATAGATGCTCTTTATCACATTGGGAAATTCCTTCTCTTTCTAATTTGCTGAGAGTTTTATTAATTTTTAAAATCATGAATGGATCTTTGAAAAAACCTTTAAACTTTAAAAATCAAGTTCAACTTTTACCAAATTCTTTTCTGTATCTACTTACATGATCAAATGTTTCTTTTTCAATTTATTATATTAATATAGTGAATAGTATTGATTTTTGAATGTTAAACCATCTTTGTATTTTGGGGTAAACTCCACTTGATCATGATGCATTATTATTTTTGTGTTTCTAGGTTCAATTTGCAATTATTTTGTTAAAGAATTTTGTACCTTTATTCGGCTTATTTAGTTGTCTATATTTCTTATCTGTTTTCTCTTCATTGATTATTACCCTTCTCTGTATATTTATCTGTACTATCAGTAATTTGAGACTATTTTTCTGGTTTATTAAAGTGAATGCTTATATTGTTGGTTTTCCAACTTTCTCCTTCTTTAATAAAACAATTAAAATTGTATTGTTTTCTTTCTAAGCACTATTCTAGTTTATCCCACAAATTTTCGTATACTGTGTATATATATACAGTGTATTCAGTTTCAAGCATTTTCTAATTTCAAATTTCATATACCATGCATATATATATATTCAGGTTCAAATATTTTCTAATTTCTCTTGAGGTTTCTTTTGTGTTATATGTGTTACTTAGAAATATGTTACTCAATTTCTAAGTATTGGCATATATTTTAGAAGTCTTTCTGTTATTGGTTTCTAATTTAATTCTCTTATGCTCAGAAAATATATTCTCTAATGATTTCAATTATTATAAATTTATTGGGGTTGCTTAAAGTCCAGAATATGACCTATTTTTTTGAATGTTCCATTTGCACTTGAAAAGAGTTTGTGTTCTCCTGTGTCTAAGTGGGGTGTTCTATTAATTTCAATTAGGTCAAGTTGGTTGATAGTATTATTAGTCTTCTATTTTCTTAATGATTTTTGTCTACTTGCTCTATCAGTTACTGAGAGTGAAATGTTAATATTTTGAACTCTAGTTATAGATTTATCTACTTAGCTTTCCATTTCTATCATTTTTTGCTTCATGTATTCTGGATATCTGTAATTAGGTGAATATACATTTAGGATTGTTATATTTCTTAAGGAATGACACGTTTATGATTATACAATGTTTCTCTTTATCTCTGGTAATATTCCTTATTCTGAATTCTAATTTGTCTGACATTGCTATAACACCTCCAGCATTCTTATGATTAATTTTTTCCAGGTTATACTTTTAAAAAAATCTTTTTACTTTTCATTTATCTGTATCGTTAACTTAAACTTTGACTGTTGTAGATCCCATTCATAAAGTTAGGACTTGCTTTTTTAAATCCAATCAGATAATCATTGCTCTTTGCTTGAACTGTATAGACCATTTACTTTTAATGTAACTTCATAGATTTGTGTTCAAATCTATCATTTTGTATTTGTTCCTATTTGTCCTGTTAGCCTTTTCCTTTCTTCTTACTTTTGTTCATGTTCTTTGACTACTTTTTCTCATTCCATTCTATCTCCACTCTTGGCTTTTTAGTTATATTACTATTTTAAAAATAATTTTTTATTGTTGCTCCATAAATTAAGAACTGTTGAAATGATTGCAAACAATTTTAAATTATACTATACTACTCAGGAATAATATTCATAATATTATAATAACATTAAAATATCATAATTCTACTTCCTCCTCCTGTCTTTTTTTTTTGCGGTACACGGGTCTCTCACTATTGTGGCCTCTCCCATTGCAGAGCACAGGCTCCGGATGCGCAGGCTCAGCAGCCATGGCTCACGGGCCCAGCCGCTCCACGGCATGTGGGATCTTCCCGGACCGGGGCAGGCACCCATGTCCCCCGCATCGGCAGGCGGACTCTCAACCACTGCGCCACCAGGGAAGCCTCCAGATGTTTGTTTTTAATGAAAATTTTTCCCTAAGACATCTCTTGTTTCAACTCTCAGTAGTAATAAAACTCTAAAATCGAAGCCCCTAAATTAATTTTGCAGTGAGATTTCTTTTTCACTGGGAATAGTATTCATGTCTAGCCTACCATTTCAGAAATATCAAGAGTTTTACATTACATTTATTTATTTACTCTAATCCTGATAAGGAAAACAGTTAAGAAAGGAAGCTGTCCTTGACTTGATCTGTTAGAGAGTGATACAAAGACTACTGTAAAGCAATCTTGCTCAGAGAGTAAAGTGTTTTATATATATATATATATATATATATATATATATATATATATATGCTTAAATACTCTTCTAATATTATATTACATATATATAATATTCCTTCCTAAAATAGATTTATCTTTGTCTTGTGAGCAAAAAAATAGTATATATTTAGGTATTAGTCTAGTCCAGAGGTATAAAATTCATTACACATATTTTGCTACTTTTGCTTCTCACACACATTGCAGCTATGAATAACCAACCATGGCAATTTACACTCTAAATTCAGACATAATCTTATAGGCCTTCTTAACATGGTACACTGGGAATTCCCTGCATTTTGGTCATAGCTGGTACCACATGTGAAACTTACCTGTCATCTATGATTAATGACTACTCTGTTAGTATTTAGATTTTAAAATATTAGAGAGAAATAACCAACCTGTAAAGGTGTATAAAAACAAAGGCATCTTAAATTGTTAAAACCAGAACCATTTTATAAATATATCTGTATCCCTATTGATTTATTATAAATATTTAAACAATTATATGATATAATCTAGCTGTTTTACTTTTAATCAAATATAACAAAATGTCTTGGCAGTCAAGTTTAAATGTACAGTGATTTTGCATCCTGGAAAATCACAAGTTGGCATGGAGTTGAATCTGAGATGAGAGAATCAGTATTATAGCAGGCACCTAAGATAGAATACCAAGATTTAATTTGAAAATGCTGTAAACTTTGCAAAGAAGGTACAAAATATAGAGTTGTAAAGGTAAGTGTGGGTCAGGATTTAGGAAAATAGCCAAGGTAAGAGGAGATGAGAACTTCCTGAACTATCTCTCTAAGATAATTGAACTTACCTAAATGATACCTTTAATTAGGACATGCTTTTAAAAAATCATAAAACATTTCATTAGCTTTTGCAATATAGAACATTATCCTAGGCAACACTTAGGATATACTTTATAATATACCTTATCTTTATTGGATAAAACCTTTTTGACCATACAAAATATCATTTTTGTTTTAAAAGTTTTTATCCAAATATTTCTGTTTCATGAGAAACAAATGTCTCATATTTCATCATATTGGTGGATATGCTTAATAGAATGATGTTTTTGAAAGCTTAATTACTATTACTCTCATATGCAGTTAATCAAAAATTATTTTCAATTTTAGCTGGAGAAAGTATTTTTTATATGCAGCTTCAGTTTATCAAGGTACTATATGATGCCACCATATAATGCATGATCCATTTTTTGACATTTTAAAATTAATTATCTTTTCTCTAGTTGGTTGCTGTTCCTAATTGTGATCCTTTATTTTAGAATCAAATAGATACCATTGAATTAAAGTATTAGATCTTAGAGGTCAAAGCCAAATAATGTTCAATAATAGATAAATCTCTGAGTACTTCCTGTGACACAGCATTTTGACAGACTCTCATGAAGTAATTGTGAATAGAAGAGACATTGTCCCTGCACTCACAGAGTTTATAATCTAGTGAAGGATACAGAAAATAAAACAGATAATTACAATAAAGAGTGATGTCAAAGAAAACCAAATCTGGACTCAGGTAAAGAGAGCCTTTATTCAAAAGCAATATTTCAATAACAGGAGGGGAACACTGTAATAAGGGTAGGGGAATTATTACAATAGGGAGGGACTTCTGACCATGAGAGCTGAAATCATCTCAGAGGACAGGCAGAAAAGGGCTTTTATTAGGAAGAGTAAACAAGGTGAGAAGGAACCAGGTGGGGGGAAATGGAATGAGGTGCCATGATTGCAAAGTGGATGCTTTTCCCCAGGGTCAGTTATTCCTGTTGGTGGGGACCCTGGAAGAAGGACTGTTCTGGGCTCCAATGCTCCAGGGTGGGCCCAAGTTCAGGGGCGTGGGGAATGGAGAGAAGTCTGATTAAAGTTTGGTCAAGTCAATCACGTTAGTGGACATTTTATTTTGATTGATCAGTGTGGACAAATGGTTGAGCTCATCATTTATGGGACAAAGAATGGGAGTCTGAAGGGACTGTGTCTGGCCTTGTCCTAGGTAAACAAGCAGGGCTATCTATGAGTTTTAACTAAGTCTTATGGGGAAAGAGAGTTCTTTGCTCTAAGTCATTTTCCAGAACACAAAGTGTGGGAGAACTGTTTTAACCATGTTTTCCAGGAATACAGGGCTCAAGTAAAATTGTACAGATCACCCTACATTGTCCATGACGAAAGTTATAATGGCAGATTTGCAGTGTCCTATGGTAGCACAAAAAAGGATCAGGGAGGAAGTGAATCCAAGCTTTGATTTTAAAAATTAATAGGAGTTAAAAAAGCAGAGAGATCAGCGAATTAAAGGGCCAGAAAAGTACCATTTACAGGCAGAGTAGATGACTTTGTAAATTGTATCTTTGAAATAGTCAAAAATATATCCTCCAGGGATTCATAGACTTGCACAATTAGATTTTCATTTTTTTGTTTGTCCTTCTTGCAGTTAGGAACCAGAGAACTTGGGAACCAGTTGATCGTTTATTTGGAAGGTCTAGTCAATGGCAGAACTCCAACCCTGACACTGAGGGAAGACAGGGATTACTGGAGCCCCAGGGCTGAAATTCAAAGCACAGCCCAGTTTTAGGTAGAACCAGGAGGATAAACATAAACAACCCAGGCACTTGCAGTGAGGGGAGAAAGTAAGGAGGTTTGGGTTCTGTGGCATGTTAGCTTCTGAATCTAGGTAAGAAGAGTATTGGGAGGAAAAGCAAGCAGATTCCAGGCCTGGAGATAAAGGATTTATTCCAAGACTGTTGTCCTATTATTAGGACTACATCTCCTGAACGATTTCCTGCTTTATTCAGATTTAACCCAGGATTTGAGGCAGCATTTTGCCATCAATAACAATGATTAAGCACTGTGCTGAATGGTTTATATATATTAACTCATTTAATCCTCCCAACAACCTTTTGAGTCATTATCTTCATGTATTTAGAGGTTAAGAGAGCGGGGACAGAGAAATTTAATGATTTGCCCAGCATCACTGGATAATTAATAATGGGGCTGGGTTTATAATCTCAGGCAATCTTGCTCCTGAGGCTGAGCTCTTAAGCAGCACTCCAAGTTGCCATTTGGCATCCAGACACCATCGTGACCAAAGTCAGAGGGGCAAAAGGATTTACGTTGGGTTTGTAGGGATGTAATCTGGTCTGAAGATCAAGTGCACAGTGCACTTTGGGCTCCTTCCAGACATCTGTGCCTCAGGTATATCTATTAGAGCAGAGGAGAAAAGAAATCAGTCCCTCATTCTAAATGCAAATGATTCTAGATGGATTAATGTATCATCAAGTCTTCAGCACTCATTTTTCAGCTCTTTTCTGGCACTTAGAAGATGATAGAAAACCATGACGATCCTTAAAGGGAGGAGAGAGGCACTGGGAAGAGAGGAATGCAACAGGAAAGGAAACCTTTTTTTTTCTTTTTCCAGTGTAGTTTATGTTGGGCTCAATCTAAGACCTGAATTTTAATGTCAGTTTGCCATGTGCTACAGCTGCTACTGATAACAGGGGTAGGATGGATGGTCTTATCTCTGATTCTCACAGCGGCTCCTGAGTAGTAAATCTGTGCTGACATATCTTATCTTCATTCAGTTTTGGCAAATCATCACCTTTTAAAAAATCTGGAATAGTACTTTGTGTCTGAAGATAAAATGTCTTGGAATACTTTTTCTCCTTGGATTTTTATGGAAGTTTTTAAACACTTGGTCCCTCAGGAATTACAATGAAATGCATCACTGTCAGTCAGATGACTGAGCTACCAACTCATCGATCATTTTTCTCTTTTGGTAAGACTCTCTATTCTAGAATGCCTAAACATAATCCACGGAGGTCTAGTGCATTTAATTTTTTCATAGCAACTTTGATTTGGGGGAATAAGAAGAGTGATTCTGTCCCAAACTTTAAGATCTCCTTCATCTAATAACCTTTGTAGCCCTCTTTCCCACCAAGGTTGCTTTAATATTTTTTTCTACTGTACCTACTTTTTATTTAGACCTCAGCAAAATCGGATAGTTAGTGGTAAAATCAATATAAAAATGTGCTTTTGTCCATAGAGTAGGCATAAAGTTCATAATCATAGGGAGGTTATGTTTGTGATAAATACACTTTTTCTTTTATAGTCTGAGCATATTTCCTGGCCCGCATATGAAGACCAAAAGGGTTTTACATTTCTTTCATGTGACTTTATCACTCTCACAGAGCTTACTGAACATCTTTGCCTTTAGAGACATTTTGCTTTGAATAGTTAAAAAAAATAGGGCTTCCCTGGTGGCGCAGTGGTTGAGAGTACGCCTGTTGATGCAGGGGACACGGGTTCGTGCCCCGGTCCGGGAAGATCCCACATGCCGCGGAGCGGCTGGGCCCGTGAGCCATGGCCGCTGAGCCTGTGCGTCCGGAGCCTGTGCTCCGCAATGGGAGAGGCCACAATAGTGAGAGGCCCGCGTACCGCAAAGAAAAAAAAAAAAAAAAAAAAAAAAAAAATATATATATATATATATATATATATATAGCAAAATTACACTGTTGCTGCACAAGGACACTCCTCAACAACCAGCAGCTAAATCGTTTCCAAAATTAATAGTATTTGACATAGCAAAGTTATAGAAAAATATATGAAAGAATGTAGTACACACTTAGCTACTCTCTACCAGAATTAACCATTGTAAATATTATACTATATTTGCTGCATATCTTTAAATGAAATTTAATTTTACACATATTTATATAAGGTTGAAATTTCATTTGTCCCCATTTTCAAAATTTCCCTTTGTCTCCACATTCCCAAGCCCCTGACAACCACTGTCAAAAATATAACAGGTTTCGTTCTTAGCCAGTTTTCATACTTTCATATACGTACAGGCAACCATTAATAAGGTATATTTGTACATGTTTTTAAAATTGTGTAAATTGTATACATCATTCTATAATGTTCTCTTTCTTCCAACATTTTGTTTTTGCCATCTGTATAATACCCCAGACTTTTTAATAACCAGTAATGTCTCTTTAAAACAAACACAGGTAGTTGTGTTAATAAATGGGCTCTGCAATATTATTATTATTATTTTTCCGGCGTACGCGGGCCTCTCACTGTTGTGGCCTCTCCCGTTGCGGAGCACAGGCCCCGGACGCGCAGGCTCAGCGGCCATGGCTCACGGGCCCAGCCGCTCCGCGGCATGTGGGATCTTCCCGGACCGGGGCACGAACCCGTGTCCCCTGCATCGGCAGGCGGACTCTCAACCACTGCGCCACCAGGGAAGCCCCTGCAATATTACTGTTAAACGTAACAATAAGGTAGATTTACTGCAGGCAAGGATTATAAAAAGAAGGTAATAAGAAGCTTGACTCAATGACAAAGGCAAGATAGAAGGGACACAGATGCAGTGTTCCGTAAGAATACTAATCATTATAAAAACGCTGACTTGAGGTGTATTTTAGCGGCCAGCTGTTACAGAAAACACTTGGTTCTTTTTCTCACCATATACTCTAATGGAGAGAATCTCCTGGAATGGTGATTCCAATCTGCCTTATGCTCAGGCTGGCCCTGCCTAGGTCTTGAAATGAAAGGGACAGAGTCTTGCTGTGAATGGCCGTTTATACACACAGCCCTTAATAGGGAGAGCAGTGCACCATCTTCTTGAGGCCGCCCACTGGGCACAGAGATAGTAAAGGACATATTGTATGTGTCTCCATCTGGCCAGCCTCTGTCTCAGAGGCTGTCCTTTAGAAAGCATGATGTGTAATGATTTCAGTTTTGGCTTGGATTCTATCAGAGAAGCATGTGAAAGAGAGATGTCAGGCCCATTTCAAAATATTAGGTATTTATGAAGGCTCAAACAAGCATATCATTTTTACCTGCAGTAAATGTCTTTCTACAGATTTAATAGAGTATTTCCTTTTGCCTGAAGTTATATTTCCTGCTAACAAGTTGAGAGACACACCACTCCCTATTGATAGGTGGATAACCCACATCTCATATCTTAGATGCCCTCAGAAATTCTAAACTGAACTTTAACCTTGCTTGATTTAAAAGTGTTATCTACTTAGATTTTATTCTCCTTGAATTTGAGTTGCTAAAATGCAGGAGAAAAAGACCCACCTAATTCATCTACTTAAGTTAAAATGTCAGAAAATAGAATTTTCCCTTTGAATATGGATGGACAAGATGGTACCCCATACTTTTTCATTACCCTATAAATTTTAATCCACCCTTCAGTACATCTCAAATTTGAATTCTTATATGTAATAGCTGCTGAGGTCTCTCCTGCCCATAGGATGTATGTGCTTCCTCCAAGCTCCTGTAGCATTTCATTTTCTTGTAATATTTTAATTTCATAACAGTTTTTGTTTTCCATCTTAGAGTTATTTACATATTTTGTATAAAATACATATCTCCTATATCTTATATTTTAAATTGCTTGCTTGAAGAAACCCTGTCCAATTAATCTTTGCATTCTTTACAGCATCTATCAAATATTAGATAGGTAGGAAGTATCTGGTAAACATGAATTGAATGAGCGAGCAAATAAATGAATGCCTGGGAGCAGGCATTTTAAACAATAGTAATCTTAAAATAAATGAAGAATATTTAGTCTTCGTAAAATAATTGTATTCAAATTGACTAGTACAATTAGGGGCTAGTACAATAGTACATAGGGGCTCACTCATGGTGTTGTATGTTCTCTGGTTTTGGACCAATATACAAGATGAGCCTAGAGCATCCTGTAGTGCCAGAACATGAGTGCTCAAACACACACACACACACACATGCACACACACACACACACACACACACATGCACAATGATGGGTATATGTTGGAGGGACTCAGTAGTCAACTGAGAGAGGTCTCAATAGGCAAAGCTAGAGTAATCAGAGCAACAGAGTCAATCAATCAATCAATCAATCAATCAATAAAAAGAGCAATAGATTATAATGCAAATTATAAGAAAAATTTATGGGTCCAAACTGTTTTAAATAAATGATTGAATAAATAAATAAGCGAATGAGAAGAAGCAAATCTCACATACAAAAGAATTCCAAATAATTTACGTAGATATCTCATCCTCGAGGAGGTGGGTTATAACTCAGCACACGTTAAGTGTAGGTTGCTCATAGTGACTTTCTGTCAAAGAGTACAATATAGAAAGGGTAAAATGAGTAACTTGACATTGGATAAACCTGGCAAACACTACCTCAGCCAGGTGGTCAAGGGTAACATCAATAGTGATGTCATGGGCTTCCCTGGTGGCGCAGTGGTGGAGAGTCCGCCTGCCGATGCAGGGGACGCGGGTTCGTGCCCCGGTCCGGGAAGATCCCACATGCCGCGGAGCGGCTGGGCCCGTGAGCCATGGCCGCTGAGCCTGCGCGTCCGGAGCCTGTGCTCCGCAACTGGAGAGGCCACAGCAGTGAGAGGCCTGCGTACCACAAAAAAAAAAAAAAAAAAAAAAAAAAAGTGATGTCACATTGTTAGTGTGTATTCTTGATATAATGTGATGAAAATGACCCTTTACCTCTGTGGCCTTCCTCCAAAAAATCTATAACCCCAGTCTATTCATGAGAAAAAATATCAGACAAATCTCAATTGAGGAACGCTCTACAAAACATTTCACCCGTTTTCCTCAAAGCTGTCAAAGTTGTCAATAATAAGAAAAGTTTGAGAAACTCTCATAACCAAGAAGAGCCTAGGGAGAAATGACAAATAAATATAACATGGTATTCCTGGATGGGGTCCTTGAACATAAAATGGACATCCGGAAAAAACTAAGAAAGCCTAAATTTAGTATGAACTTTAGTTAATAATATAATGCTATTGGTTCATTAATAGTAACAAAAGTACCACACTAATCCAAGATGTTAATAAAAGGGGAAACTGGCATAGGCAGGCATATGACAACTCATTTTTCTATAAATCTAAAACTGTTCTAAAATGAAGAGATTATTTATAGAAAAAAAAAAAAACTACCTACTAGAGACAATTTCTGCTGAGCATAATGGTTAAGTGAAGAAAATCTACTTCTTAACACTTTATGGTACTGGAAATATTCTTATTTTCTTTTGCCTATACTTTATTCTCTAGAATATGAGAATGGAAATAATACCTAATTTGTACTTTTAAAAATTAATATTTGTTAAAAAGCTAAAGTGCCCTAGCACATAGTAAGTGCTATGTAAATGTTTATTAATAAATACTAGGCTATAAATCCTCTGAGGAGAATCCTGAAAAAAAGGATATCTTTGATAATCCCCTTGGATGACATAGGACACAGAGACAATCACAAATAAAAGCAGAGGGCTGCTAACTGCCTACCATTGACGAGAGGTCCCATTAACTATATGAAGAAATATTAAAAATCAAGAGGACTCAATTTCCGCACCAAACTTGTACACAAATGTTTATAGCAGTATTATTCATTATAGTTAAAAAGTGGAGACAACACAAATGTCAATCAGTGGGTGAATGAATAAACAAATATGGTATATCCATTCAATGGTATATTACTCATCCCTAAAAAGAAATGCAGTTCTGATACATGCTATAACTTGGATGAAGCTTGAAACAGTCACAAAATTCCACATATTGTATGATTCATTCATGTGAAAGTACAGAATATGGAAATCTATAGAGACAGAAAATAGATTAGTGGCTCCTTAGGGGTAGCAAGGGTAGGGTGGTGATAGCTAAGATATACAGGGTTTCTTTTTAGGTGATGAAAATGTCCTAAGATTGATGGTGGTATTGGTTGCACATATCTGTGAACATACTAAAAATGATTAAATTGAATACATACTTTAAATGAATAAGTTGTATTGGGTGTGAATTATATTTCAATAAAGCTGCTTAAAAATAAAGACAAAATGAAAACATTATCAAATAAACACCAAAAAAAATACAAGCAAACTCAAATTACTAGTTTACCTTGTTTGTTCACATTTCTCAATCAAATACTGGATGTGGTCTAGATTCTAGAAATATAATTAGAAAGTTACATGCAGAAAGCATTTAGTCTTACCCTGTAAAACTACCAAAAGCTGCTCATCAGTCTCGAGATATGCACGCTTGCTTTAGAAGGGAGAGGATGAGCTATCATCAGTGTGGTCATAGATCTACTTTTAATCCCCTGATCTCACATAGTGTAAATTACTACTCTTGCTTGCAGTGGGGAATGGGTGAAGAATGCAGTCTGATAGCAGTTAAATACTAAGTAATAGACACTACTAGTACTTTAACTTTTAAAAGAATGAATAAAGCCAATTCTAGGAATGCCAATCAAATCTCTATCTCTGAAGTCCAAGGAAAACATATCGAACTGTAAACGTGGGCATGTGATGCTTACTCATACTATTGTGTAATCTGTTCCCGGTGTTTGGGGTGTCTGTCCTTCCTCTTCTGTCTACACATGCTCACACACTTACCTATCTGCTTAGCAGCCCAACCTCTTTTTCCAAGCATGCCTATGCCCTGAACTTCCCCTGCATCATATCCACAGTGCTTTCTCTAGTTGACTACTTATGTTTACCCTTCTTCTAAATCCTCATTCTCTTTGAAGGACAGAATGAGTCTTCTCATTTAATAACCCCAGCACCCAGATAAGTTTATTGAAGACAATAAAAGTAAAGAAATATTTAATGAATGTAATTGAAAGTATATCTTTTTTTTCTGATAGAAAGAAAATGGGTTTAGACATTCTCTTCTATGAATTGATGATTTTTTGCTTGGGATGCACACTTTTAAAAGGTAAGAAATTGTTAAGTTAGATCGAGACACCAAAGATAATGAGTAAAAGGTAGCTGATAAAAAATTAGGTGAAATTAAACAATGGAAGAATAAAGAACTGAAAAATGAAAATCATCTGTTACATATATTCCATCTTCCCTTCACAGTGACCTTTCTAAAACACGTATCAGATCATAACACACATGCATCCAGAACTTTGAGTCTTCATCACTCGCATCACAAAAACTCTCCACACTTTCATCCTCTGTCACTTCCCATCAACCCAGAAATTTCAACGAGACAGAGATTGCATCTCCCTGAATTTCTGCTATATCAAAGTCATTGCCTTTCCACAAATATCTTTTCTTCCCGGTCTCTTGGGGAAATTTTATTTCAAAGTCTAACTCAGAATTGACTTTTTTAGAAAGCTCTCCTTAACTTCCTCCTCTCCACCACAAATGGACTTAAACACAATTTTTTGTTTATGCTGGGTATTTTACCTGTTTCTATGTTCACATGTTATCACAATGAATTTTTTATTTTTTTTGCAGTATGCGGGCCTCTCACTGCTGTGGCCTCTCCTGCTGTGGAGCACAGGCTCCGGACGCGCAGGCTCAGCGGCCATGGCTCATGGGCCCAGCCGCTCCGTGGCATGTGGGATTTTCCCGGACTGGGGCACGACCCCGTGTCCCCTGTATTGGCAGGCAGACTCTCAACCACTGAGCCACCAGGGAAGCCCCACAATGAATTTTAATTGAAGTTAGTCTTCCTGATTCAGTGGAGAGGTCACCATGATCAGGAATTGTATTGTTCTTCTTTGGCACAATATCTTGTAAATAGTAGGTACTAAAAAATGTTTTTTAATGGTTGAGTAAAGGAATAAATGAACAAATGAACACTTTGACACTTGGTTTTTTTGTAATTCATTTTTATTGGAGTATGGTTGATCTATAATGTTGTGTTAGTTTCTGCTGCACAGCAAGGTGAATCAGTTATATATATAAATATATTCACTCTTTTTTAGATTCTTTTCCCATATACATCATTACAGAGTATTGAGTAGAGTTCCCTGTGTTATACAGTAGGTTCTTATTAGTTATCTATTTTATATATAGTAGAATGTATATGTCAATCCCAATATCCCAATTTATCCCTCCTCCCTCTTCCCCCTTGGTAACCATGTTTGTTTTCTACATCTGTGATTCTATTTCTGTTTTGTAAATAAGTTCATTTGTACGATTTTTTTAGATTCCACATAAATAAGTGATATCGTATGGTATTTGTATTTCTCTGTCTGACTTGCTTCACTCAGTTTGACAATCTCTAGGTCCATCCATGTCGCTGCAAATGGCATTATTTTGTTTTATTTTTTATGGCTGAGTAATAACACAAAAAATAAAAAATGTAACTATGTCACATTTTAAACAATAGGGTTAGCAAAAAATAATTAGAATATATGGCTTTGAATTTTTATATTAGGATAAGTTTTTACTCCTTAGCAATATTGGTTGTGATATTGCTTATTTGTGCTTCCCTAAGTTTGATTAAGTATTTGAGCCAAATAAGAAAAATCCATGATTAAAATGAATGTAGCAATTAAATTGTGCTTCTAATGCAGTAATTTTTGGGAGGTTTTACTATAAATGGCAATCCCCATACTATTGCTTCCAGGGAAGGGAAAGGAGAAGTAAAATAGACCCACTGCGAAGAAAAAACAAGCACAAAAGCTTCTTATGCTTCAGGTCATGTATTTCTTACATCCACACTAAATTAGGCAGGTTAAGTATCAAACTCCTTTAAGAACCAAGAAAACTAAGAATCTGAGAAGTGTAATGACACCAGGCAGAGAGGTTCAAGTTTTCTGGCTTCAGCATCACTTGTGCCTTGCTAAAAGAACGTCTGAATTGGAAGCAACAATATGGAATGCAAGAATAAACGAGAGAACGAAATGGAAGTAACTCCTGGAAAGACATATCATTGCTATTTAGATCGTAATATTTTACTGTACACTAGGAAAGCAATCTTTATTATAAAGACTTTCTTGGAAAGTCACATTTCCTCCAATCACTGTTAAAGTCATTTCCATCAAATGGAACTACTTATTACAAATGAGTTAATATTGCTTTGGGAACATTTCCTTCCTAGGTCAATTTTTATTTAGGAATTAGAGTCTTTTATTAAATTAATATAGACTTTTTGTTAATCAGATCAGCAGTTTCTTGTCACTAGATATCTATACATCCTGCAGAATAGATGACAAACTTATATCTAAAGAACTAATTTTAAGTAGTTGAAGTTTGACTGTATATTATTTAAAGTGAAAGGAACCTGAGAAATCATCACTACCAGCCCTTTTATTTTTAAATTAAGAAAATCAAAGATTCTGAGAGGTGAAATAATTTGTTTAAGGTGACTGAATAGGTTGGAACAGATCTGAGAATTGACCACCAACCTTCTGACCTAAATACAGGCTCTTGATTTTCTTCTTGTTTACAAATTATTTGTATGTAAATTTCTAACATCCATTTGGGGAATGTGCATTGAAAAAGAAATAACATTAAAAAGCAAACTTAAACCAAAATCATTGTTAAATACCACATTTTAAAAAGATCACAAGACTCATGAAGGTAAAATTATTAAAAATTCTCCCTAAATTGGATAAAAAATGAGAATGCAATGATTGATCATATTCATAAAGATGAGAAATGGTTTCATTTTAACCAGAAAATCTGACACATCATTATTTCACAGTAATGTGGCCCAATTACTTTCCTTAGTTGGGGAACTATACAGGCTGGAAGAGTGATAAATGAATGCATTTTTAATGCAAGTTATTCAGAAATTTAACTTGTACTGCAAAGTAATAGCTGAGTAGGATTCAGAGTAATGACTCAGGAGAACATGAAGATAATTTTTATATTTTGTACCAAGTGTACCATTTTGTACCAACCAGGTATTTTGTACCTGTTCTTTGCAAGGATCTTTATTGATGTATTATACCTACAACTTGAACATCTAATCAAATAAGCTACCCCTACTTATTAAATACAGTATCTTTCTTGAATATTTTAATATAAAACTTTCTCACCGGTACATAGAGACCTGTTCAGGACTGGGGAAAAGCTATGTAATGAACTCAATGGTGAGGGATCCCTGTGAATCATTATCTCCTACAGCTCTTGATGTTTTGCCAGTTGAGTAGGGGAAGGCTCCTGGTGCTTTTAAGCACCTCTTCTCTACTAATGAAAGAGAATAGAGGATAGAATCTTCTGAGGGAGGGGTGGAGTACTGGCTAGGACTTGAGGTGTAAGAAAGCTCTCTGTCTCTGGAGCATTTCCCTTTAGATGTTGACTATTACCCTGGGTAACTGTAGCTCTGCCTGCCTCTCTCTGGGGAAGCAAATCAGTTTTCTTTTGCCTTGAATTCTCTGCAGACTAGGTCCAAAAGGAAAAGAAGGAACATGAGTCATTTCAAGCCTGGCATTAAAGATATTACTTTCCAACACTGAGATCTTTCTTCTTATAATAATTTCCATTAAGTTCCCCCTCAGAAACACTGGTTTGGAACAAGGTCATTTAATCATTAATGCTCAATGTTGTAGAATAGCTAAAGGTTAAGATGCAATTTTTTAAAAATTATCTTTGATAGATTCAATTGATTAAATTTCCATTAAAACAACTTGAAAATTGTGATAGCTAGCTATATACCTTACAAAGGGAAAATCTGCTACATTTCAGTCTAAAATATTATGTACATTACTTGAGTCTTTCGATATCCAGACAAATGATAGTGACACTTATGGCGGAGACAACTTTCACAATTATATTCTATTCAAGTCACACTATTATGAAACCAGATCAAAGAGAATTTAATTTCTAACATTCACTCTATTCTGGTACTATTTTCTTTTAGTCAGTAGACAACTTGTCAAACTAGGAAGCAGTAAAACAATAACCAACAATAATAGGCCACAATAAATAAGACATCTGATATTTTCTGGACTGAGACAGATTATTTCCTAGTATTATAAACATATTGTAGATTCATTGTTGATCTTGGAAGAAAGAAGGCAAACATAAACCAGAGGTCAATTGGAGGGTTAGGAGAGAGAGTTGTCATTGAGCTGTCATTTGCCGATCAAAGAGACACTTTGGGGATGAAGGTGATTTGCAGGGTTTCTGAGGAATTTATACAAAGTGGCGAAGGTTTTCAGTGGATGAATTTAAGTGGTTGGATGCTACATGACCCTTCTGTAAAATTCCTTGTAGAAGAACTTCGGAGCGCAGAAATTCTACTTCATTCACTCTCCTGGCTCTCAGCTTCAGTCCCAACTTAGTATGCTCTCCTTTGTATCTCCAGAGACTCCAGCAGTAACCATGGGTTTCCATACCATTGGCGGTGGTTTCCAAAGCTCAGAAGCAGGAATGCAAACTCCTGCTTGATTGTTGCAGTGCAATTCAGGGGCAGCAGATACCTGAAAGAAACTCTTTGTGTGGTGGTAATGGAGGCATGAGAGTGCAGGCAGAAACATGGGAAGATTCTTTCTTTATTAATTTATTTATTTTATAAATTTATTTATTATTTTGGCTGCATTGGGTCTTCGTTGCTGCGCGAGGGCTTTCTCTAGTTGCGGTGAGCAGGGGCTGCTCTTCGTTGTGGTGCGCAGGCTTCTCATTGCGGTGGCCTCCCTTGTTGCGGAGCACACGCTCTAGGCACGCAGGCTTCAGTAGTTGTGGCTCACGGGCTTAGTTGCTCCGCGGCATGTGGGATCTTGCGGACCAGGGCTCGAACCCATGTCCCCTGCATCGGTAGGTGGATTTTTAACCACTATGCAACCAGGGAAGCCCAGGAAGACTCTTTAGAACTGGAATGCCAGCAATTCTTCCCCATTCCTTTGTCTAAATGCCAGGTAATATGACTGAGCTCAAAGTCTAGGAATAGGGAAATCTACTCTAGTCTTATAACGTGAGGAACTGCAAAGTTACATAGCAAAGGGCATCAAGGATTGAGGCCGATAATGCAATCTGCTACACATGCTCTGTGTGCTCCTAATTAGACAATAAGTGACACTGCATGCAAATGCTGGACACATCTCATCATAAGTGTTGGCTTCAGAGACATGGGATGTTCTCCTTGTCTTTTTTGTTTCTTTAGGGACAAGGGTGGTGGGAAGAAGGTAAAGATTCTGAAAGTGGAAATTGTAGCTGAACAAGACAGTTTTAAATGTTACATTTAGTCAGGAACAGCAGATAAACCCTCTGAAACCTAATTTGTTACACAAGCTCAGAATTATTTTTGCTGCTAAATATGACACAGTGTCAATAAAAAATGATTTCTGTAGATATACTTATAAGAAATAGTGATATCTATCAAACATTTTTTTCACTTATATGTAAGGTGATGTTAAAAACACTTATATCGGGCTTCCCTGGTGGCGCAGTGGTTGAGAGTCCGCCTGCCGATGCAGGGGACACGGGTTCGTGCCCCGGTCCAGGAAGATCCCCCATGCCACGGAGTGGCTGGGCCCGTGAGCCATGGCCGCTGAGCCTGCGCGTCTGGAGCCTGTGCTCCGCAGCGGGAGAGGCCACAACGGTGAGAGGCCCGCGTACCGCAAAAAAAAAAAAAAAAAAAAAAAACCACTTATATCAGGATATTAAAATATTTTCAATCACATTATTTTGTGTAATGCCGTTACTTTCTCTTTTTATTTTCCAAAAAGGCAATAGAAAATCTCAAGGATTGTGTCTGTACTTTTACAGCATTAAAACAGACCATCATCCTGAGAATATGCTTACATAAAAACCAGGGCACACTCAAAGACTCTGAATAGGGAAAATAAATTAAATTTCTGGAACGAAAGGCATGAAAGGCCTAAAAAATCTTTAAAAAGAGAATTTATTCTCAAGTCAAAAGCATATTATAAAAAACTAATTAATTTTAGGATTTCATAACTTTGCCTCTTCTATTCAATAAAGATTGTAGCTGTATTTCTGCTTTTTGATATTTTAACTATTCAAGAAATTACAGAAAATTATCTTGTAACGCTAGAATATGATTCCAAGTAAGCTTAAGAAAGGACAACTGCAAGGAAAAGAAACACAAAATCTAGAAGGTATTTTTTCTCATGTCATATCTTAATTAAAGTCTGTAAAAGTGAGATAAAAAGCACTAGACACTATGTGAATACAACCCAAATGAAGGGACATTAAAGAAGGTGGGAACAAATTTTCTGATTATCTATAGCTCTGTAGCCATCTGAAAAGAAAAATGCAAATCTGACACGGTTTATTCCAGAATCCAAAGATAAGAAAACAATTGTCTATATAAGTTGAGACTTAAACATTAGCAAGTGGTTCCCTGTCAGAAAATATCTCTGATTACCATCTGCCATGGTGAAATGACCTTCCTGTCATAGAGTCAGTACTTGGAATTAAAGCACTACTTATAAAAGCTTAACTTAAAAACACAAACTTAGGGCTTCCCTGGTGACGCAGTGGTTGAGAGTCCGCCTGCTGATGCAGGGGACACGGGTGCCTGCCCCGGTCCGGGAAGATCCCACATGCCGCGGAGCGGCTGGGCCCGTGAGCCATGGCCGCTGAGCCTGCACGTCCGGAGCCTGTGCTCCGCAGCGGGAGAGGCCACAACAGTGAGAGGCCCGCGTACCGAAAACAAACAAATAAAAAACCCACAAACTTAAAACTTAAAAACACAAAGAAGTATTTAATTGGAGCACGATAGCTCTGACTTGGCATCTCCCAATCTCTGTGTTGCAAGGCATTTGTTTGCCATGATCAATTTTTAGTCACAACAGAAGTCTTAAAATTTAAAAGTGATTTCCAGTTTTTTTAAAGAAGAAATTTCTGCTTTCTACCATGATGGAATAATAGGGACTGGTTATTATTATTAACAGGGACTTTGTTCTTGTTTCCTTCTATGAAAAAATAAGAAAACTGGACAAAATATATGAAACGGTAATTGTAGATATTGGAAAATAGGGATTGCAGGACTGTGATCCCTGCGAGAGAGGGAAAAAAAACTAGCTGAACTTTATTACCTCCCCTGACTTTATTTCTGGAAGCACACTCTGGAGACTGAGGCAAGGAAAGAGGTCTCAAGCAGAGTAGAATAGTCTCACTGAGTCCAGAAGACAGAAATTGGAGTTAGAGACCCTGAGATGATTGGAAATAGGAGGCAGGGTTCCAGATGTGAGGGAGTCCTGCAGCACAAAAGAGTTCCAAAGATCTGCAAGAGGTTCTTTGGAGAGATTTGAGTCTTTGCTAAATACAAAAGTGGGCATATATAGGTTCACACTCAGTGAAGTTGGGTAAAGAGTAAGTGTTGAGTTTTTGCTAAATACAAAAATGTGCATGCATGGGTTGAAATTCAACAAAATCTGACAAAAGAGCCCCTAGGGAGCTGTGAGTTGAGTGGATTTCAGGGTTGACTTGACTTTGAGGTCTAACCAGCCACTATGGAGCGTCTCACTGGTCACTCAGTAAATTCAGTGGAGATACCAGAATGACAAGCTGTAATAGTGGAGCTAAATCATCCCTATAGTTACCATACACCTACTTCAACAAAGATTGTCACAATCCCTGAAAGAATCAAACTGAACCACAAGCAACTTAACTGACTAACAAAATAAAGCCTACTATTCATTAAAAAAGGAAGCTAGCATCCTTCAAAATTTACTAGATATAAAATGGCAAAGGAAAATAGCCCATAATCACGAGAAAAGTCAGCCAAGGGAAAGGGATTACTTTACATAGAAATCAAACTAACAACTCTCAAGAAGGAGAAAACCAGAACCTGTCTTAGATAAGCAGATGTTTAGGTCCTGTTTCCCCTTGGAGACACCTGTGTCTCTCTAGATTTGGGACTGGTTGTTCACCCTGCAACTGCAGACTTCTGAAGGTTCAAGAAAATTTGTTAATTGGCCTTTTATCCAGACGTTTTTGTAAGTGTGAGAGAAATATTCTTTCTATTGCTCCATATCTTTGAGCTACACTGGAAATCCCCATATTCTTTTAATCATTAAATCTTATAATATACTTACATATTTTACAATTTTATCCCTTTTAGTTAATAAAATTATCTAAGCTTTTCTTGATTTACTGTTTAATTTAGGATGAAATGATATTGTTAAAATATCCAGCACATCCATCAATGAGCATGATTACTTTTTAGTTATTCAGGCTTTTATTTTTGTCCTTCAGTAGGGTTTTTTTAGTTCCTCTTTTATGTGACATATATTTCTTGAACATATATTTCTTGAACATATGCACTTGATACCAAAAAAACATTTTTTGCCATTTCAAATACGAAATTTAATATAATTGCATTTCCTAATTGGTCATTACTCTGTATAAAAATGTGTTTTATTCTTTTATTCTTCACCTGTAGTTCTGTATCTCTCTATTTTAATAGATCTATTAGTTTGGCAATTGAGTCTCTTGAATATTTTATGTAGAAAATCATATCATCCACAAATAGGAATATTGCACCATTTTATTTCCAGTATTAAAATGTACTCTATTTTTCTTGTGTTTTTGCATTGATTTGCATCTCTACTACAATGATGAATGCTTGTATTGGTTTAGGAATAATTGCATTATTTCTACTTTAATGGGAATGCTTCTATTACTTTAACACCAAGTATACTATTTAGCATAGGTTACTGATAGCTATTATTTATTATTTTAAGCAAATTTATTTATAGCTATTATTTATTATTTTAAGCAAATTTCCTTGTTTCTAGTTTGAAAAATCATGAATGAATATTAAATTTTACTAATGCTTCCCACCTTTCACTGAGAAAACGTAGCAATACTCCTCCTTTAGATTAACTTAATAATTTACATTGAAAAAATATTCTAGTGTTGAACAAGTCTTGGAATCTTAGGATAATCTTGGTCATAAGCTTTTAGTTCGTTGTGATCTGTGCTATTTCCTGGTCTCTTTGGTACATGAGTAAACAAGTCATATAATTCAGTTGTATTCTGTACTCCGGAATAGTTTCCTAAGACAGGAGTTTCCTGTACTCTACTCTTTGTAAGACTGCCCCTCCCACCGCCATCACAGCTAATCGGCTAGAGTAAAGATGGAGATTCTGCAGATTCCTGGCAAGACTTTCAAACGGTCATACTTCCATCACCTCCCGCGCCCAACTTAAACAACCTCACTACCGCAACCTGCCCCCGTGATTATTAGGATGGACACCCGCCCATTCTTTTTATTACTGTTTTTGTTGGTAATCAAGAAGTCTTCCTACAAGAATAAGACTTCCAAGCCGTCACCCATACTTCATTCCCAAGTAAGTGTGTACACCCATCATGTGACTCCTCTCATTACCTCTCACCAAACCATGCACTTGTCTTCTGAATCAATCAATAACAGAATTCCCTATGCCCTCACCTTCTTCCCTGGACTTTTTACACTTCTCACCCTGGATAAAACCTAACCTATTCCCTCTAATAACACTGATTCCCCATAGCTCTCTCAAATAGTGACTGATTTATTTCTTATAAATCAGCCCTGGGCTTAAGTAGAGAATTGTCTCAGCTCTTCCTTGTCATTACAAGATCATTCTCTAAAAACCCACTGCTTTGAAGTCCTTTCCCATCTTATATACATCAATGTATACAGACTGGTTTTCATTTGTATTTTAGTCTACCTACAGAGCTCACCATTAGTCCCCCTCATTTTGTGAAGATTTTAACTTCTGTATCTATTACCTCATCATTCTTGGTGATTTCAATATCCATCAAATAATACATTCAGTGACAGAATACCTCTCCATGTCTTGACAATTTCTTCTATAAAAATCTTGTCTTTCATCTCATGTAAACTTTCCACTTTCAACTTCATATTAAAGGCTGTGTTATAGCCAATAATTGCGCTTAATCCATATCCAAAATATTAAGGAGCCTAACTTTTTCTGTTTCAAGTTTACTTCTTCTAGGATTCTGACACTAATAATTCTTTAATTTGGTTGAGATCTATACATGATTGATTTTGTCATCTTCTTACTGACCCTCACCCCCTTTAGGTCTTCACTTCCCATCCTTCTCCTGTTTAGAGTCCATAGTCTATAATTGTAATCATTCCTTTGCATATGTTTTTAAATCCTTTGGCCCTGCCTCTCTTAGTTGAACACACGTAGCATATTACTATCCGTGGCTGAACTACACCTTGCTCTCTATTGTAGGGAGGAGCACAGTTGAAAAATAAAAAGTATGATGATTAGTTACACTTCAAATTTATGATTCTTAACTTCGAGTTCATAAGGCTTTTCAGACACAAATCCCATATTCTCCTCTCCACTCACTCTCCCACTCATCTAGATGACTAATTCACATGCATGTTGAAAAACAACTTCACTGACCTCACCCATTTCACCCCCTTTTTATGCCCCTTACCCTGCTTTATTTTTTCCCCATAACATTTATCTCCATCTGATGTTCTAGTATTTACATGTTTTTCTTCTTTCTCAATCTGCAAACTATAAGTTCTTTAGCAGGCAATTTGTCTATTTTATTCACTATTGAATCCTTACTGCTTAAGATAGTGCTTGGCATAAAGTATTGGCACTCAACTAGATTTGATGGATGAATTTAGAGAGTGAATTCTTCCTTCGATGGCTTAAGAAAATATGCCTGTTCATTTATTTAGGACTGATGTCTTTGGGAGGAATGGATCTTTTTATTCCAATTGGTAGGATTTAATAAGATCATGTGTACATGGAAAAAGTTTGTCTGACATACCATTCTATATATGTGTAAATTGCCCATGCCTGATGAATTAGATTTATCCAAAACAGTTTAGCCAATGAATGCCTCCTCCAAACCATCTGTGAGATTTAATCATATAATCACTTGGATCAATTCTGAGGAAATTACCCTATCATCATAATTACTGTGGTTGGATTAACAATCACTTTCTGGGCTGGAGGAAATTCAAGGATAAATGAGGCTGGGACTAATTTCTTTTATGAGCACCTCCCCCCAAATAGATCCAGTTTAATTGTACTAGGCATGTCAAGGGGCAAATACAAAACTGGCATAATGTTAAGAATTATAGAAACAGTTCTTTTTGGCTAATAATGTTGAGTTTCCTGTTTACAAAACATTCTTTTTCTCTGAAGAGTCACCCTCAGTATAACAATCTTCTGACCTAATTATTTACCAGAGTCTGAGATTCTGATAGGCTTTTAGAACAATTTCTCTCCTTGAAAGCCATTCATTTGCTACTAGAGTTAATGTAGCACAATAGGTCAAAACATTGTCCAAAATCCAGGAGAACTTAATTTTGTTAAAATTAATTTCAAATAAATATATTAATGAGGGTTGTGATTTTAATTGCTCTGAAAATAGGTGATGTTAATATTGGTTCCACTACTCATGAACTAAGATCCTGGGTAAGCATATTAATCTCTCCGGCTTCTGTTTCTCTCACATGTAAAATGGGCTAATAGAAAGGGTGTTTTCAAGATTAATGTGTTTGCTGTCTTCTCTTTATTAGCTTTTATTTTGTTCTCAACAGCATCACCTTATCTTTTTCCATCCCCACTCAACCAAAGTGACTCCTAAGAGAATTAATGCGATCTCTTAATTACCAAATCCAAAGATTTTCTCTGTCTCCACTCTCTTGAGATGTTCTTACCACTTGGCATGTTGATCTTCTTTTAATCAAAAAATTATTTTTTTCTGGATGCCTTGATAATACTGTTTTCTTTTTTCTGACTCCTTGAGGACTCTTTCCCCTCTTTAAATGCAATTATTCTCGAATTTCTTTGTTTGTCATTTGGAAAATCTCATTTATAGCACACTTGCCTTGAGTGATAACCCCAGATATTATTCAATGGTGACCTTAAGTTTTTACCTCCAGCCTTAATCTTCCCTCTGATTAGTCCATTTGTCCTACAGATGTTAAGTAATCATATCTCTAAACTTCCAGACTGTTTTTGTTCCCTCCCACATCACAAGGTATCCTAAGCCGAAAGCTTCCTAGTTATTTTCTAATCACCATCACCATCATCATATCATCATCATCACCATCACTGTTGCAAATGAAATATGTACCTTTTATTGAGCATTCACTATGATCTAGGAATCATTAGATGCTTTGGAAACATTATCTCATTTAATAATCACCAACAGTCCATTTCTCAAAACTGGTAAAAGATCTCATAGTTGTTAAGTGGCAAAGCTGAAATTGTAGCCTAGCTTTATGTGACACCTAAGCCTGTGATTTTAACTGCCACACTCTACTGCTTCTCTCACTGGACTTCATCATTTCCAATCCCTTCCTGAGGACACCTATTTTATGTCTTAAATGTACCTTAAACAGGTCTCATCCTGTTGTTATTGTTCTACTTCAGAATTTTTATTATTTATTACCACTTCTAGCCGAGTCAACTTGAAACTCATTTTACTTCCAATCAAATGTAAGTTAAAAATTAAAATTATTTTTATCTTCCTTGCTTTTCAGGAAGGTAATATAGATATATTTTAAATTTCAGTTTTATTTTATGCATGAGATGCCTGTGGCCCATTATGTTAGGAGACATGAGGAGTAATAATACAATTGTCAAAATGGAAAATAGACTTAATAAGTATTCGCTATTACTATACCATTGTTAAAAATACATCATACACATTGTAAAAAAATAATTGGATCCTATTAGATTAATAAATCAGGTAAAAATATTTAAATACAATTGTAAGTCAAACATTTGCACGTAGAGTAAAGGAAAATTAAAGAGTATAATACAGAATAAATGCTTAACTTTTATGATATTACAGTTATATTAAAAATGTAAGAAGAAAGAATGGTTTATTTTACGATTTAGCCTCCAAAAATAATACCATTTTAATGTTTCCTGATTTGTGCACTTAGAACATCTTTGCTTTTCAAATATTCTGGGCCTGAAAGATAATCTTTTCTATAATTTTTTTTCAATAATAGTTGCTGCCTAAGATGTAAAGTTGAGTGGAAAGATGGATAAACACACTTTTTAGTATATAGCTAACATTTTTATGTTTGGTATACTTTTATTTTTATCTTGAGTGAGTTTTGTTTGCTTTCTTTAAACTGCTTCATATTCCTACTTTTAAATTCAGATTTCTACTTCTGGCCATGATGGAGCTACAGTCACTGAACTTAACCTGCCAGCATAAACAGACAGCTGGGAAACATATATAAAGTAACTGTCAGACAAAGGGAGTACATGACAGCAGTCCTTGAGAGAAGTGAAACAAATAAGGTCTGTCAAATGATTGTCCTACTTTTGTGCCTGGAAGCATTTTCTGGACAGTGGATACAGAGAGATGCAAGCCAAGCAGAGCCCATGACTTCTCCAAGTAGCATGATAATAAGAACATTTTGATTAAGGATGAGAATTTTTTCTCAAAGAGGCCACGTTCCTTATTCAAAATTTAGAAATACTGTACATATTTCACCAGGGTTGATGATATACAAAACTGTTGGGCTTTTCAATGTCCACATTTTTCACCATAATATTTTTCTTTTTTGTTGTAAAGATCCAATGTAAATATTTACATGTTATTAATACATAGCATATCTTTCCCAAAGTAATGCTTTTTTAAATTATCTTGTAAATCAATAACTAGTATTTGCTGAGGGCTGAATTAGTGTCAAACATTGTTCTAAACACTTTATATGAATCAAACAATTTAATCCTCACAGAAACCTCAGTTTTTTGATAAGGAAACGAGGCATAGAGAGGTTACATGATTTGCTCAGAAAACCAATGTTTAACACTTGAGAATCTACTTCCAAAGTCCATATCTTATTATCTAGTCTGTAAACACATTTAAAAATGTATATATATATATTTATATATTTTTCGATATATATATATATAAAGAATCAAGGAACATAGAATGTATCCTTAGTGTTCCAACATTATTAGTAATGCACTTTTTTAATGCTTATTATTAAAGGAATGAGTGAGTGGTATGCAGTTTGACCAGGACTACAATCATATCTTATAATAAACTATCCATGTTAATAACAGAGAACTCTGACCTTAACTTTAACCTGATTGATTCCATAGCAAATGGAGACAGGGTCCAGGGTACAATTGCAGAGCTCTGACCATGGGATGCTGGCAGAGAGCCAGTGAACCAAGACAGTGATTAGGCAAAATTGTACTCAGTGGACAGTTATGAACTTTAAATTATGTATTTTAATTTTAAGCAAGATAAGATAGAGATAAATGAACCAAGAAGCCAAAATTAAGTTAGAAAAATTTCAAAAAATTAAATTTATATGAATCAAAGAAAATCAATGGCAACATTTTGGAACATTTATTTCCAGTCTTTAGTCTTCTTCTGCTTATTTAAAAAAAATCTTAATCTCAGTAAAATCTACAAAGATTATTTATTATGATGATGATAATGATATACTTTGACTTGAGTTGATCTGTAACACTTCTTTCCTGAAATAATTAAATAACAGTGCCATTTTAAGATAAATTCCATCTTTAGTGTGTGATGGGTGAATTGAATTATCTTGCAGTTAGCTTTCTGTTTTCTATATAGTGGAAATGCACAACCGTCTCATTCAAAGGCAATATCCTCGTTTTCCTCCACAAGACAATTTTATATAATCTCCCTGGAGATGTTTCTTGCCTACACTGAGACAGTGTCATTGTGATTTTGTGTGTGGTTCAAAATATGTGGAAAGAAACCAATTAGTAGAACTGAATATAAGGTGGAATCATGTATTCAGGAACAAGGCAGAAGGTTCAAGGGAGAAATACTGGTAACAAAAGTGCTTTATTGCTAAGCCCAGATCTCTTATACCACCAGAGCTTAAATAAAATTTGAAAAGATCAGAATTGCTCTTCTGTTGTAGAATGAGTCATACAAGGAAGCAAAATGAGAAAATGAGACAAAAGACAAATATTTTCATTAGCTTTCAAAACTTATGATTCTGAAGTCCATATAGAAAGGTATTACAGTCAGTTTTGCCTTAATTCTTCTTTTTAAAACACAAATTTGTTCAAATATGACTGATATATTAGGGAACAATTTACATAAAATGTGAGTTTTATGCTTGCTTATTCATGATTTCATCTTTGAGGAAAACTAGATAAACTAGAAAACTCCCTGGCTGAACCCAACAGCATCAAAACACATAAAAAGCACATGTTCACACACCTGTAACAGCTACTAGATTCCTCAGTTCATTGTAGTATGAGACACACCCATCTACATCTGGTGTTAGAAATTTCCATCTTATTTCAGATAACACTCCTACCACTTCACAAAAATATCACAAGCTGTGATGCTTCTGGTGGACACTTTCTGTCTTTTCTCAGGTAAAGTGTCATATTTATTATACTGTTTATATACTTTTAAATAATTCTCCATGTAAAACTTTGCTGTTCTTGTTAGGAAGTTCAGATGTCTTAATTCCTATTTATTTTGTGTTTATCCTACTTTTAAAAATATCTTTCTCTACATTTTGCTTAATGTTAAATTGCTTAAAAATATATAATTGATGATAATAATGTCAGCCTAAAGTGTTAAATTTTGAAAGATGTTGTTGTTACCCTCCATCCAAAGCCACCAGGAAAACACCTATAGTCAAATGAACTAGGATTTATTGGCTCATTTCAATGAGGGAGAAAACATACAGTGAGAAACTGTGGGTGTCTCAGTCTTAAAGGTGAGAGGAGGATCTTGCTATAGGCTTTGAGCTTGTGTTAGGTGATTTGGAGAAGAGTTTGAGGATGGCTCTGGGTTGTGAGATATTAAAAGTGGAGGCAGTTCTATGATTTAATATCTTATTTTTAAATTTTTATTTATTTTATTTTTGTCTGCGTTGGGTCTTCATTGCTGCACGTGGGCTTTCTCTAGTTGCGGTGAGCAGGGGCTACTTTTCGTTGCAGTGGGCGGGCTTCTCATTGCAGTAGCTTTTCGTTGTGGAGTACAGGCTCTAGGCGCGTGGGCTTCAGTAGTTGTGGCAATTGGGCTCAGTAGTTGTGGCTTATGGGCTTAGTTGTTCCACAGCATGTGGGATCTTCTTGGACCAGGGCTCAAACTTGTGTCCCCTGCATTGGCAGATGGATTTTTTTTTTTTTTTTTTTTTTTTTTTTGCGGTACGTGGGCCTCTCACTGTTGTGGCCTCTCCCATTGCGGAGCACAGGCTCCGGACGCGCAGGCTCAGCGGCCATGGCTCACAGGCCCAGGCGCTCTGCGGCATGCGGGATCCTCCCGGGGCACGAACCTGCATCCCCTGCATCGGCAGGCAGACTCCCAACCACTGCGCCACCAGGGAAGCCCCAGATAGATTCTTAACCACTGCACCACCAGAGAAGCCCCTCTATGATTGGATATCTTAAACATTTTATGTGGAAGGCAGGAAGGATGGACTGGAATGAAACACTAATCGGTAAAGAAACAACAGACATTCATACTAGCCAGGAGAAGGGCATGTTTGATCAGTTTTGTGTTTGGTGCATTGTTGTTTTGTGCTCAAATATGGTTACAGAATGGTTTTGCTTTTGTCTCAGTCCATTGTGATCACAGAGAGATCTTGTGTGGTGTCAATGCTCTGTGCAATTGTTTAACAGAAGAGCACTGTGGTCTGGCTCTTAGTGCCAGTTCCCATGCAAGGCTTTCAGGGACTGATTTCTTGCATTCTCAGTATATTAAAATCTCCCACATGTTGTATTGATTAATTATTACTTTACATACTTCATACATGATGTTGTTATTTGCTTGCCTATTTTAACATTTTAGTGGATTTCTCCTTTTATTATTATTTACAGTCCATATTGATTTAAATGCATTTTTTCTAATATAATATCTGATAAGAATATATCATATATAGTTTTCTTTTGTTTAGAATTTTCTGCATATAATTATGGATCTGATTCCTTCCTTTATTTTCAACACTTTTGTTTTTTTCAGTGTGTCTAAATCACATTTTCAATGTGATTCTATCTCTCTCTCTATTGATAGGTAGATATAATTTTAACTTATATATATAATTATATATATTTATACACATATATTTCTCTCTCAGTGAATTAGCTTGCTTTAGTAACATATACTGTGATTATTAAGGACATATTTGGATTTTTTTCCACCATCGTATTTGTTTTTTTAATGATCATGCTAGTATTAGTTATCTATTGCTGTGTAACAAATTATCCCAAAATTGAGCAGCTTAAAACAACAAATATTTATTATGTCACGGTCTGTGGGTCCTAAATCCAGGCACAGCTTGGCTGAATAAGTTCTCTGCTTCAGTATTCCTCATAAGACACGACTGAATCAGGGTGGTGACTGGAGCCATGGTCTCATCTGAAGAATTGATTGAGGAAGCAGTCACTTCCAAACTCATTCACATAGTTTTTGATAGAGTTACTTTCCTAACTGTGGTTGAACTGGGGGCGTCAGTACCTCACTGGGTATTGGTCAGAGACCCTCCCACCCAGTTCCTTACCATGTGGGTCTCTCCATAGGGCAGGTCACAACATGACATCTTGCTTCATTAGAGTTAGTATGATGGAAGAGCAAGTGCCAATCTCTTATTACCTAATCTTGAATGTAACACCCCATCATTTTTGCTGTTTGAAGCAAACCACTTAAGTGTCAGACAACGGACAAATCAATAGCAAGATCTTTAACTTTAGAATCAAGGAGCTGAAAAGTCACAATGCAAAGAACAGCTATACAAAAGGGGTGAATAACTGAGAACATTTTGTGATAACTCTTCGTTGGTGTTTATTCAGTTTTTAGATATTTCAGGCAATCAATCCATAGGGTAAAGCTAGAACATGATAGAGTCAACAAGTAATCACAAACATTTTAAAGAGTTATCCAGTGAGTCCAGTACTTTGCCCTTGAAATTTGCTCCACCATTCTGAGATTTGTTTTTCCCCTATAGATTTTGTGCACCAGCCTCTAACTTGGAATCTCTGTGTTTTCCTCAGTGTGGTGAAGGATACATTTTTTTAAATAAAAAAATGATGTTAAGTTGTTTGCCAAGGAAATAAACTTTGTAAACTGATTCTTTAACATAGATGTTTTTCAATGTTTCAGAATAAAATTGACAAAATTGTGTTTGCCTAAAAGTAAAATTATAGTTCACTTATCTAAAACAATTTTCATGAGAAAATTGAACTTCAACAAATTGCAAATTAGTTCAAAGAAGGAAAAATATATTCATGAAGTAGGCACTGATTGATTGCAATTGAAAACTCTACTTCTAAAATGGATTTAGACACAGAATGATATTCTCTCAAATTATATATGAGAAGCATTTTGATGCCTCTTTATTTAGGAAGTGTTTCTGAAAAAGAAATTTTTGCTCTCATCAATTATATTTAAACTTGGAAGATTTAATGCTCTTGGAAAGAGAGAAGAGGGAAGGAAGCAGCAGACAATCGGAATTGAGCTTTTCAGAATAATGGGTACGTCTCTAAAGAAAATTGGTTGAAAAAATAAATTTTATGGAGGTTAGGGGTGCGGGATGGTTAAGTTTGTGTCAACTTGACTAGGATATAGTGTTCAAATGTTTGGTCAAATATCAGTTTAGACATTTCCATAATGTTATTTTTTTAGATGTGGTTAACATTTAAATCAGTAGACTGAGTAAAGCAGGTTGACCTCCATAATGTGGGTAGGTCTCATCCATTAGTTGAAGGCCTTAAGAGAAAATCTGAGGTCCCCTGAGGAAGAAAGAATTCTGCCTCCACACTTCCTTCAGACTCCACTGCCATATCAACTCTTCTCTGGGTCTCATTTAAGATTTGGCAGCCCTCACAATCACATGAGTCAATCCTTAAAATAAATTTCTCTCACTATCTATGTACATCCTATTAGTCTTTTTCTCTAGAGAACCTTGGTTAATGCATGGAGTTTAGAAAGAATAACATATTTTTCCCATTGATGTAATATGTCCAGAACCTAAGGGTCAATATTTCATAAAAGCAATAATGATTTACATAAGGATTTGTTTAGTACATATTGTTTATCATTTAATCTAGCAATCCTGATTTGCATAACTATTTAGTGAATACATGTTACTTTTCATTCAATTTGTAAATTAATTACTATTTATTTTGTCCCTAGAAGAATCACCACGTATGGTTGTACATGTTGTTAGCTATACGAGGGTGTCCAGCTGAAAGGACAAATGGGGACCAAAATAAAATCTCTGCTCCAAAATGTAAAGTGGGGATTTTGGCAATGGTATGCATCAACCTAAAGAGAACCTTTTTCCAGTTGTGTGAAGTAGTTTCCATTTGCTAAGCTGTGATGTCATGATATTTTATATACCTGGGGTAAATGCCTTTTCTGAATTTCACAGAAATTCTGTACACACTAGGAACAGTCTTATATCTACTTATTCAGAATTAAATTCCATTTGTTTATTCCATCATATATTCTATGACGATAATGTTATGTTTTTTAATTTTTATTGGCGTATAGTTCCTTTACAATGTTGTGTTAGTTTATGTATACATATATCCCCTCTTTTTTGGATTTCCTTCCTGTTTAGGTCACCACAGAGCATTGAGTAGAGTTCCCTGTGCTATACAGTAGGTTCTCATTAGTTATCTATTTTATGCATAGTATCAATTGTGTATATATGTCAATCCCAATGATGATAATGTTATTTAAATGGTTTGGTGCAAAAACAATACATGAGTTTCACACTAGCTAGTCTTGTATTTTGTGTTACCCAAATGAAAAAATATAGACCCAAAAAGCAACTTTTCTTTTAGTGAAAATAGTGGTTTGCATATTTGCAAGGAGATATATGGGATATACCCAAGTCTAGATTAAAATCTAATTCTTTTTTAATAAAATTTTCTTTAGAATTAATAGAAAGTGATTTGTTTCAATAAAACAAAATATATGCTTATTAAAAGTGAGGTTATTATCTTGCCTCAATTGATTAACATTGATATTTTTAATTCAAAGCTGAAAAAAAAATTTAGGGTATTATGTTCAAAGCTCTAAATTTTTAAATTTAATGTAAGCGATCCTATTCTTTTAATGGTCTGGCTACATTTTATGGGTTTTAAGTTATGTTGGCAAATGAGGTTTAATAACTTGCCAAACAGCAAAGGAAACCGTAAACAAGATGAAAAGACAACCCTCAGAATGGGAGAAAATATTTGAAAATGAAGGAACTGACAAAGGATTAATCTCTAAAATTTACAAACAGCTCATGCAGCTCAATATCAAAAAAACAAACAACCCAATCCAAAAATAGGCAGAAGACCTAAATAGACATTTCTCCAAAGAAGATATACATATTGCCACCAAACACACGGAAGGTTGTTCAACATCACTAATCATTACAGAAATACAAATCAAAACTACAATGAGATATCACCTCACACCAGTCAGAATGGCCATCACCAAAAAATCTACAAACAATAAATGCCGGAGAGGGTGAGGAGAAAAGGGAACCCTCTTGCACTGTTGGTGGGAATGTAAATTGATACAGCCACTATGGAGAAAAGTAAGGAGGTTCCTTAAAAAACTAAAACTAGAACTACCATATGACCCAGCAATCCCACTACTGGGCATATATCTTGAGAAAACCATAATTCAAGAGTGATCTACCACAATGTTCACTGCAGCTCTATTACAATAGCCAGGACATGGAAGCAACCTAAGTGTCCATCAACAGATGAATGGATAAAGAAGATGTGGCACATATATACAATGGAATATTACTGAGCCATAAAAAGAAATGAAATTGAGTTATTTGTAGTGAGGTGGATGGACCTAGAGTCTGTCATACAGAGTGAAGTAAGTCAGAAAGAGAAAAACAAACACCATATGCTAATACATATATATGGAATCTAAAAAAAAAAAATGGTCTGAAGAACCTAGGGGCAGGACAGGAATAAAGACGGCGACGTAGAGAATGGACTTGAGGACACGGGGAGGGGGAAGGGTAAGCTGGGACGAAGTAAGAGAGTGGCATGGACTTTTAAATACTACCAAATGTAAAATAGATAGCTAGTGGGAAGCAGCCGCATAGCATAGGGAGATCAGCTCTGTGCTTTGTGACCACCTAGAGGGGTGGGATAGGGAGGGTGGGAGGGAGACGCAAGAGGGAGGAGATATAGGGATATATGTATATGTATAACTGATTCACTTTGCTATAAAGCAGAAATTAACACACCATTGTAAAGCAATTATCCTCCAATAAAGATGTTAAAAAAAATAACTTGCCAAATTATGTCAAGCCAAATGTATGATCAGATATAAACTCATTGTTTATGAGTGACAGGACTTAAATATATAGTACTTAAATGCCTCTTTTACTTGTTTTCCTACAGTTTTATAATCACTATCCTGATACTCATAAGCATACCCCAAACTGAAGAGTTGTGTATTCTTATCACTTTGCTCATCTTCTTTTATTACTTCTGTTAGAAATGTTAACAGCACTGACCCAGTCACCAACACTTTTCATCCTCTCTACTGTCCAAATCCATTTGTTCATAGTTCCTTTCAATTCTACCTCCTATATGCTTCCTTCCTTTTTTTTCCAGCTACACAATTCTATTGCCACTTAATTGTTCTAAGAACTGTTGGAATACTTTCTGCTGTCTAGCATTAATACAACAGTAGTTCAGTGAGCAACAGCCAAACAACAAATGCATGATTGTGTGTGTGTGTGTGTGTGTGTGTGTGTGTGTGTGTGTGCTGGCATATGCTTGTATGAGCACAGGTCAGGGTGTGGAATGATACATGCCAATCTTTTAGCATTTGGTAACTCGGGATTGGGAGTGGAAGAAGCAGTGAAAGTTTACTTCATAAGTTTTGTGATATTTCACTGTTAAAAGAGAGGAAAAAAATACATGCTTTGAAGATGCCCTATTGACTAGCTTTTCTGTGGCACTTTTTTGTTCTGTATCAAAACCACAGTATGGTGCCAATTTCTTAAACATTGTCTGTAAGGCAAGGTTAGTAGACAATTGAAAGCCAGGCAAATTCAACTCCTAGTCAAGCTTTATTTCTCTGGGCAAAAACAAATCTTGATGAACTGTGCAGGCTGGATTGTAATTTAGAAGAATAAGTGAATAACCCAGGATGATTATGTAACAATTATGTAAAGATAATTATGTAAAAATATTTGAATACATATATATGTATCTATTTGTACATATATGTATATATAGATATATATTTGTACATTTCATGTAAATTGGTTTCTTTACCTTTAAAATAAAACAACATCTAGGAATACTTGTCTATACCTCTAATTTAAAAAAAAAGTTCATAATTTGATTTCAGTTTCACATAAAAATTTCTAAAGGAATGATCATTTTGTAATGATCAAACTATGATATATCATTTGGCACTATTATCATATAGATACTATTAGTGGGAAAATTTTGAGTTGTACATATTGGAGGGAAAGGGGGAACGTGACTTCCTCTATTAAGGATGTATTTGGGATATACATTACATTGAAACTCTTTATGGGGTATACTTTCAGTGTGCTGCTTATGCACATTTAATTTGTTCAGAATAAAATTGCATTTCCTAGTCTAACCTAAATTGTTTAAGATAAAGTAATAACACATTGCTGTGTGTGTTTGTACATGAACACACATATATTTGTGAGTATTGTTAAAAAGAATTGCCCCAAATTCCTGTTTGTATTCTTTTTGTTTTACCTTGCAGAATATTTAGCAATGATTTATCAGTTTCACAGTCTTCATTGAATCTTCTGTGGCCTCAATAACACTTTCCAACTAAGTAGAACACAATTTCCTAAGAAATCAGTTTAAAGAGATTTATAACAAATCATGAAATTGTTGAGTTTTGCAAACTTAAGAGAAGTCTCCAGTTTATTAGAAAGAAAAAAATCAGTATCAATATGAAATGTTTCAGGGTGTCAAGTGTCTTTAATTTCAAACTCCAAAGAATGCTTTCATATTCAGAAGATAATCAGATTTGATGTCTATTATCCAGCTGTGCCAGTGCAAGAGAATTGCTGACGTCTTGAGCACTCACCAAATAGGGCTCAAAATGAGCAGAATAGAATTTTATTGACTCTAGTCATTACATTTATTGACTCTAGTTTTCCGTTTGTGGCTCAAATGTAGCTCTAGAAATAACCACTGAGTCAATCTTGCACAATCTTTTTGCTTTACTGATGGGTAAACTTAGACTCGGCAAGCTTAATTGTCAAAAATTATGATATTAAGTCATGGCATATCACAGAATAGAAGGCAGTTTCCTAGATCTCCAAGTCAGTACTCTCTTCACTTTGCCTTTGTCTTCTGTTTCTCAATTCTGTTAAGGTGACAGTAAACTTTGAATTTCAGTGTACGAAGGTGAATGGGAAGATGAGGATGCCATGAATGGGAAGAACAGGAACATCCTCTATATCCTGCGTAGCACAAATATAGAGTGGCTGAAGCCCTATCTTTGGAGACCCTCAAACTGACAGAGGCTGGCCTTGGACCTGGGCAAGATATGCCTTTGGTTCCTTCCTCCTGTCAATCTTCAGCAATATAAATTGATGCTAGACATTCAATAGGTGACTGCTTTTCTTTACAAGGAGAGTCAATGAGACCTTCCAACTTCAGTTGGTTAGAACATATTCTAAGACATAGGCTGACTGTTGATAAATGTCATGGATTTGCTGAAGAAGTTATCAAATAAATGTTAAATATTTCTTTGCACTCTTCATTTTATAAGCCGGCTGTTTTGCAGCTTTTTTCAAAATCAAGAATATGACAAAGATTGCCAGCTGTCTGCCAAAAAAATCATGTTCCTCTATCCACATGGATAGTTATTTCTGGGAAATGGCTACCTTCCAAGAACTTCATATCCCAACTTCCTCCAGTTCAGTTTGAGTGTGTGGCTTCCAGTCAATGGAACATAAGTAAAATGATGTACATCATTTCCAGGCCTGCTTCATAAGAACTTCTGAGATTTTCCTGCTTTTTTCTCCTTCAGATTGCCTGTCATGGAGATGTTCTTAGTGCAATCTTTGAACCCCCATGTAGAAGGTCACACAGCCTCACAGTCTAAGTCTTATTGCGTGAGGGAGTACCCCCCAACCTACCCAACCCTACACCCCACAGATGTGTTTACCAGTCGGTACTATTTATTCCATGATCAGGAAATAAATTTATATTGTGTTTGAACGAATATATGTTATGAGGTTCCTTTGTTACAACAGTTTGGCTACCTGAACAAATGCAAAGTAAAATTCAAGGTAGCTAGAGTTCTCCAAATCTTGTTTTTAAGGATAGAATTTAATTATTCTTGTAACGTGTATCATTCATAGTTACAAATACATATAGGTATAAGCTAATTACCTTCTTATATCTGTGATCATTTTATAACCTCTTAGAAATGCTGCACATTTATTCTACCCCAACAATTATAAAAATAGAAAATGTAAAAAGCACTGAAGATTAATCAATCAAGAAATTAAATGCTCAAAACATGTAATAAATTATGAAAAGTCAAGCTAATAAACCAGTGGACTCATAAGTCTTTTTCTGACTTCCTAGAGTGTTTAATATGGTGAACTGGACTTCTTCTATAATAATAACTATACCTACATTCTTCTCTCAACAATCCTTTGTGCATTGCTCCTAACACAGTAAATATTTGAAAACTGTTGACTGGATGATTCAATGAGCTTAGAAATTAAATAAAAACTAAAACTAAATTTATATAAATTTATTATAGCAATGGATTTGTTTAGTAGAATAATATTTTCTAAGCAAACTTAAGCTATTTCATCACAAAATAAAAATTAAACTTTTGTAAGCACAAAATACATTTTTAGGTAAAATATTTTAAATATGGAAATTATTCCCTTTAAAGTCCAATGCAAATTGCACATCTTATTCATTGTTATAAAAATTCGGGCATTCCCGGAAGTCCAGTGGTTAGTACTCTGCATTTCCACTGCAGGGGACACAGGTCACTCCCTGGTGGGGGAACTAAGATCCTGCATGCCGCATGGTATGGCAAAAAAAATAAAATAAAATTTAAAAATAAATTTAAAAATCAGTTGAAATGTTATGTATTTTCTAAGATGAAATGTGGAATGTGTGATCTGGACAGAAATATCTAAACAGAAATAAATTTGTGTAGTTATAATGAGCATACTTTATCATTTATTGAATTTTTGAATTTCTATTTTCTGCATGTATGCTTAGAATTTATTTTCATGATGAACATGCCAAATATATAGATATGAATGTGAGATACTGAATTATATGTCTCTGTGTAAATAAACAAACTTAGAAAAATAGTTAAGTTTTAAGTTTGGTTCTCAGTTGTCCATCTACTGATTTATGATCTGTTTTGTGAAGGATAAAATTAGGACAAATTTGCAGAAAATCTGGAAAATGTTTGGTTAGGAAAAACCCTAAGTGGTAACTACTTTTTAAAATAAAAACGTACATCATAAGATTCCAGATGCACTAGAGAACTAAATGTAACAATTAAAATCACAAAGCTACTAGAAAAACCATAAGGGTTTAATTTTATAATTTTGAGAGGGAAGGTCTTTCAAATCCAGGTGTGCGTGTAAGGTGAGCTGAATGAGACGGTGCCTCACTCATCTCTTGTGCACAATTAAAGAGGATGCAAAACACTAGTAATCAAGATAATATTTAAAACATAATATTTAAATGTAAGTAAATAGCTTAAAACTCAAAACAAATACAAAAATACATGATGAATAAAATATTAAATTTTCACGAAAGACAAGACGGTTATAACTGACTTTTGAATCAAATAATTGCACTAAAGCCATAAGCCATGAAGAAACAATGAATGTGCTAACATAAAAACTGTTGAATTGAGATAATAAACTATGCATGCCAAAACTTCTGTGAAAAATTTCTAAAGAATAGAGGTTATTGGACATAAATTTACTGTAACACATTTTAGAAATGACCAATTCAATATAAGAAATTGACAAATAATATGAGTTTCAAGAAAAAAAATCATGTGTCCAATTAATATATAAAAATGTTTAGCTTCACATGTGATTAAGGAAACCCACATCAGATCAATATGATATAATTTATTACACAATAAGTATAATAATATATAATAATATATAAGTATATATATAAGTATATAATAAATATTATATATTATATAACTAATAAATTTTAGAAAATAAAAATAAATATATATACATTTATATCTTGATATCTTAAACTATGTACATCACCTACAAATCACGCAAAACTTGAACAAAGGAGGCAAAGAGCATAAATATGAAATTCGAATAGACAGAAAGGAAGTAAAAAAAGTTTTAACCTTTTCAGAAACCCAAGAAGGCAAATTATCACCATAATGAGAAACTAATCTTATAATCTAGATTGAAAAGAACAAGAATTAATGTTGGTCATTGTTGGTAACCTCTGATTTAAAGAAGGTTTGAGATACTTCTGTTCAGTGTGTAGTAATTTTAATTTCAGAACTTTCTCCAAAAACATAACTGACTAAAAGGCACGATGTAAAAGAAAATTCATTACCGTGTAAACTATATTTGTGAAAATTGTGAAATAACTAAAGGGGCATTAGTCAAATAAAAAAGATAAACCCACATAATTAGACATTATATTATATTGATATTTATTGATTTGGAAAGATGTTTGCAATGTCAGGTTATCTGAAAAATCAAGTCACAAAATAGGGTACACATTATGATCTAATGTTTATTTAAACATTATATGAATATATGTGTGTATGCATTTGTTCTTAGAAAATTTCAAGAAAATATTTACCAAAATGTTATTATGATGTTATCATCTCCATGGATTAAACATGATTTTCACTTTCTTATTTACATCTTTTCATATTGCCTGTAAGATTAGTTTTGTAATTCAACAAAATTAAGTTAATCAAAATATAATTTAGGAATACAAAAGGGACACATTAAAATTCCTGGAAAGTAATTAATTTTACAAAAGTTTAGTGACACTTTATATGCACTTCAAGCAATAACAGCAGAATATCCTTTCAGCTTAAACTGGGATCATTTAGCCTGATTTCCTTTTCCTCGTGCATTTCTTTCCTGGAGTGGGAAGTTCTCCAGTACGCTCATTTTTGATTGGGTGGGCTGAATTTATGATGTAATATATTGTCAGGAAGAAGTAGTATCAATTTATGTACTTGGGATAAGTGTAAATATGACACTTTTTAAAAAAAAATCATGATAACATGAACATGTAAGCAACATATCTTAATATCCCAAGTGAATAGGCATACCAGTGGAATCCAGCGAATCCATTAAAGTCAAAAAAAGAAGCTCTATTTGCTTTCACAGGGAGCGTCTAGAAAACTAAGTGTTGCAGGGCTGTGAAAATACAATCAGATGTGCTCCCATAAAGCAGATTTCATAATAGTGCCAAAAAAAATGCTTGTTTTGAAGAATAAAGAAATGCTGGCACATTAGGAAGATAGATCAGCCAACTTGAATTGTTATGTTTTCAAATTATTGTTGCTGTTGGCATTATTGTCGGTTTATTGTTGTTATTTTAAATATGTAGTGGATCCACATGATGAAAATTCAAGATTGCAAAGATAAACAACCACCCTCCCACAATGCCCCCAAGGATTCTTGTTCCCTGGTTTAAAGGCCAGAACCCTTACAGAGGTTCATGCTCTGACTGAGGGAGGGGAGGGGGACTTTCTCATAATTTATTGCATAAACTTTATTTGATGTTTATATATTTGACGTTAATAATCTCAGTTGGCACACTTTTATTATTTTCTTATAATGTTGTGAGGATAGAGAAGATATTTTTAAACTGAATCATTAACTATCATTTCCTAAAACTGACTTAATGGATGAAGACATGGGCTATGTTAAAAAACAAAACAAACAAAAAACCCCAGAGTTTATTATTATTATTACTATTTTCTAAAAAATAAAACTTTTCACTTAGTGAGTCCTTCTTTGGTGTTAGGTATCCTATCAGGTATTTTACCTTCATTCAATTCTATTCAAGACCTTGCTGTTGTAGCTTTATTATCTTCTCCTTGTAGACAGCAAATTTGAACCAAAAGAGTTATAGAATTAGTTCTGTGACATCACCAAGTGGCAGTTGCAGAGGAGCGTAGTCTCTAACAATTCTACTCTCTGATGCCAAATTAACAGTAATCAAGTCCATACTCTTAATTAACTATCTGCTATGGACTGAATTTTTGTGTTCCCCCAAAATTCATATGCTTAAACCTAACTACAAAGAGGAGATGGAACCTTTGGGAGGTGATTATATCCTGAGGGTGGAGCCCTCATAAATTAGATCAGTGCCCTTATAAAAGAGTGATCCCCAAACCATTCTACCATTCTGAGGTTACAGAGTGCCATATCTATGATCCAGGAAGTGGGGTCCCACCAGACACCAAATCTACCCATGTCTTGATTTTGGACTGCCCAGCTTCTAGAACTATGAGAAATAAATTTCTATTGTTCATATTCTACCTGGTTTATGGTCGTTTGTTATAGCAGCTCAAATAAACTAAGACACTAACATTCCAATAAAATAGACTATGAACAAAAATAGTCAAAATTTGGAAATGAAATAGAAATAGCTAAATTCAAGGAAATTTTAATTATTTTTGGATTGTGGTAAGAACAGGTAATATGACATCAAACCTCAATAAATTTTTGAGTGCAGAAGAATATATTGTTAACTATCAACACAATGTTAATTTTAATGTGATCAGAAAACTTAGCTACCATATTCATGTAATTGGCCACATAAGCTCTTCTATTGTGACATTTCAAACTATGAATTTTCACAGTTATGAACAAAGTTCTCTCCAAGGAGAAAATATCACCTCTGCCTGTCAGAGAGGGCCTTATAATTTGTACACCGTCATTTTTACTCCTGTATCACACTGTTTCTAATCATACTGTATGTTCATTTTGTCCTTAGTGCTGAGATGTTTTATGTATAATTTAAGCTCATCATGCTTGATGAGTACAAAAAGTCGTGAGAGAGTTGAAGGTTCTGATAAGATCAGGTGTACAGTTAAAATGAAAGAGAAACTCAGACGGAGAAAAACCACACATATTGACAGTAGTCATAGGAAAAATTATTCTAGAGTAGGAAATATTTTTGGAAAACATAGAATAAATGATGCAACATTACTGAGTGTATGTTTAAAGGATTACCACCAAAGTCAGAAGCTTGTTTACAAAAAGTTAGTTCAGAGGAAGGTCAAGAAGTTAAACAATATGCATGTTGAAAATGCTACTGATGGAAAATTCTACTCAAGAGCATATGTTCAGGGTTCAATTCTGCAAATCAAAATGAGTGGCACAGAAACAAGATATTAAGTAGTTCCCTGGAACACTTATGCAGTCATCAGGAAAGAGTCTTACCAGTCTCACTAGATCCTGTAGGGCAGAGCACATTGTTTGGTTTTGGAAAAAGTTGAACAATGTAATACACTTCTGTGGGTAGGGGAAGAATACACATACTTGATTTGAAAGACTTGAAGGACAGATACATTTCTCTTTGGCCTATAAACAAAATTTGAGCTGTCTTTTGAACTCAAGATTTCTCAAATAATTAAAGATACAGATCTATCTATTATCTATCTATCTAGATCTATCTACCTATCTCAAGTATAGGTGCATTGCTAAGCATACTTGGTTTTAAAAAATACTTATAATTTATAGATAACATATTTTTCAACTTATGATAGAAAAAATCAGACAAACTTTAAGAATACCTCATTTGAATGTAAAGCAAAACAAATATATGGACTTAAAAGCAATTACAATACAGTATACAGAGAAAGACAAGTTATCTAAAGTAGCACTGTCCAATAGAAACACAATGCCAGCCAAAAATACAAATCATATATGTAGTTCTTCTAATTTTGGTGTTTGTGCGTTTATAGTTAGTATACAGAAATACAATTGATTTTTGTGTTGATCTTGTGTGTGACCTTGCTGAATTCACTAATTAGTGCTAAGAAGGGTTTAGGGGATTTTTTGGTAGATGGCTTGGGACTTCAGACTGTTTTACATACACAGTCATGTCATTGCAAATAAGGATAGTTTTATGTCTTCCTTTCTGATATTTATGACATTTATCGCCCCCCCACACACCATTTTTTTTTTTTTTTTGGTGATCTTATTGCATTGGCTAGGACTTCCTTCATAAAGTTGAGTTAGACTGATGAGAGTGTACATCTTTTCCTTGTTTACAATAAGGGGTAAAGCATTGTGATGAAAAAACAGCTATTTTTTGTTGCTACCTAGGCATTTTACAGTATGAAAACCTTGCTCACACCCAGATCTGGACATGTAGATAAGGACTGAGCCTAGGATTCCCAACACAAGTTTTTGCTTTGCTTTTCATCAGCACCCTTTAAAATAACCTCTCAGAGCTGAGCCCATGAAAAGTTATCGACCTCCAGCCCAACCACATTATAAGTAATAGATGCTGGCTACCTTACCCTCTATCTCCTGTTCACTCGAGTTCACTGCCCTTCCCTCTGGGTCACTGGACTTCTCCCCCTCCTAGCTGGGATCTGTAAGTAATAAATCTTGTGACTTTACTGCCTTTGTATGAGGGTATTGAAACTGCACCTTCAATCAAAACGACTCCGGGATTTTCACTTCCTCAAAGTGAGAGCTCAGATGCTGAGGGAGCTACCTCTCCCCCCAGTGTGGGTGGCTTGTGCCTCCTCGTGCAGCAGGTTAAAATCTGCATATTCTTAAGTTAATACACCAGCTATGGGCTCCCCAACACAAGCATTTTGGTTTTCAACATTAAGTATAATATGAGATGTAAGTTTTTTATAGATGCTATTTATCAAGTTAAAGAAACTCCCCTTTATTACTATTTTTTCTGAGAGTTTTTAGTCATGTGTGGATGTTGAGTTTTGTTAAGTGCTTTTTCTGCATAAATTGATATGGTTATATGACTTTTCCTTGGTCTATTAATTTGGTGGATCATGGTAAATATTGATAACTGATTGTCAAATATTTAACCAGCCTAACATCCTTGGAGTCAACCCAGCCTGGTTATGGTGTGTAATTCTTTTTATATATTTCTGAAATATATTTGTGCCTGATTTGTTAAAGATTTTTGCATTTATAATCATGATGCATATGTAAGTCATGCTAATATTTACTACTACATACAAGACTAAAATGAATGTAAAAGTGGAAATGTTTCTCTAGGTGAGAGAGAGGAATTTTGAAATCACAGAGTATGTCCATTTTCAATTTCAGTGAACTTTCATATTGCTTTTCAAAGTGGTTTTGAATCCTTACATTGAAACCTGTATCAGTTTTCCTACAGCCTGATCAATAGCCTCAACGTTAGAGATTATGGCTTATCCCTAATAATGGTTGAAATATCATTTTTCTTTTAAATTTGCCCAATTGCTATAAGGTAGTATGTTTGCACATATCACTTGACTAAGTTACCATCTCCTTTGCATTACCTATTTTCATCATTTGTCCATTGGGTTCCTTGTATTTTCTGCGAGGCTTATTTATGCTTTCTTTGCATCAGTGTTCTGTTTGTTACATGTTGCAAGTGTCCTCTGCCAGCTGTGTACTTAACCTAATCAATTCATTATGTCTATTTAACAACATATAATGAAGAGCAAAGGTTATTTTGTACTGGGTTCAAAATGGTTTTAGATTTCTTTGCCCAATTATTTTGCTCTGTTGAACTGAAGCTACCCTTACTTGTTCAGAGTAAAGACAAAACAGAAAAAATATTGAATAGAATTTAATGGGTAACGAGGACCATTTCTCCTTTTGTAATTTCTGAAAAGCTATCAGTCCTCCTAACGTTTCTTTAAGCATTTCTGATGATGTTCATATAACCAGATAGGCGGCTCAAAGAGAAAGATGAGTGTGGGTTTTTTTTATTTATCTGACTTTTGTTCTTGTTCACTGTCCCTTTGTGACAACATCCCACTGTTTTTGTCACTTCACTGCCAGGATTCTGTAGAAAATTCATCCTATAAAATGACACATTAACCTTATAACTACAATCGGTTTGTCCACTCTTGACAGTTCACAAGATATTCTTTTGTTTTCTTTCCATTAGAAAAATATTTAATAGTCAAAACTTCCCTGGAGCTTTAAACCTTTTCAACAAATAAAAAAATTACAGAACTGTTATTTCAGTTAATATCTGAAGCTGTAATCCTAAATGTCATGCAGTAAGACTTGTCATGGAAATATATTGGTTCCTCATTTAGTATTATAAAAAAAAATTGAGCGCATAATATATATCTCCTTAGCCCCTTTCAAATAGGACTTTAAATAAAAAGCAATACTTAGGAAATAAACTCATCCTAACTAATTACATCAGTAATGACTATTTCCAAATATGGTCACATTCTGAAGTAGTGGCAATTTAAACTTCAACATATGAATTTTGGGGTTCACAATTTAGCCCGTAACAACTTACAATAAAAATTATAGAACTATGGGTTTGGTTTACTTTATTATTCCTGAGCTTAAGGACAATGAACTTAAGTTTTACCCTATTCTTCAGATAAAATTTGAATTGTTTACTTTTTTTTCTCTTTGTCTTTCAGTTTGGATTATTTCTATTTATCTTCAAGATCACTGGTTCTTCCCTCAGCTCTATCTCAGCTGTTGTTAAGAGTGTTGAAGGAATTATTCACCTCTGATATCTTCTTTTGTTTTTTGTTTTGGGCAGCATTTCCATTTGACTCTTTCTTAATATTTACGCCTCTCCGCTAAAATTTCCTAGCTGCTGTCCACCTTTTCCTTTAGACGGTTATCATAGTAATCATAGTTTCTTTAATATCCTTATCTGATCATTCCAACATCTTTTATAAATCTATTTCTGTTGGTTGCTTTATTACTTAATATGGGTTTTAGTTTTCTTTTCTCCCCCTCTAGCTTTATTGATATATTATTTACATATAACATATGTAAGTTTAAAGTATACAGGGTGATGATTTGATCTATGTATTTATTGGGAAATGATTACCACAATGAGGTGGGGTTTTATTTTTTGTTTTGCGCTTGTGTGTCTCAATTTTTGATTGAATGTCACTCATATATGTAACAAATACTATTCATGCCTGAAAATGGTCTTGCCTCTTCTACTGTCATGCCAGGAACATGGGGGGTGAGGTGGAGATTGAATCAATCCAATCAAGAGTTGAGTTTGGTTTGAATTTTACTGATGATAGTCTTACCTTCAGTTAATTATAGGTTCACTGCTGGGTTGCTACCTTGTACCTAGAGTGAGCTCTGGGGATTTCAGAAGGATTTTCTCAATGTTTCAGCTCCTCTCTTCACTTTTGATAATCCCTAAATGCCTGTATGCTTGTGTCTCAGAGAGTATTTCTCCGTGGTCTTGCTTCCCCCACCCCTTAACCCCACGCTCTTGCTGTAAATCACTGCTTCAGTCTCCCCTAGGCAGGGTCTGTGCTTCCTTTCTCAGCATTCCTGCTTCTGTTTCCTGTGGTAGACAAACACTGACGTTTTTCTACAACTGATCTTAGGCAGGATTTTCTTTTCTTTCTTTCTTTTTTTTTTTTTTTTGCGATACGTGGGCCTCTCACTGTTGTGGCCTCTCCCGTTGTGGAGCACAGGCTCCGGACGCGCAGGCTCAGCGGCCATGGCTCACGGTCCCAGCCGCTCCGCGGCATGTGGGATCTTCCCGGACCGGGGCACAAACCCGTGTCCCCTGCATTGGCAGGCGGACTCTCAACCACTGCGCCACCAGGGAAGCCCCTTAGGCAGGATTTTCTTGCTCCTCACTCATCGGTAGGAGACAATTTTTTGGTATTGAGGCAGAATCCAGGGCCTAAGAGTTTTCCTATGCTCCCCGCCCAGTGGTAGAGGGTTTTGCTTTGACTTCTTTATCACAGGTATTTTTACGTGTCTTAACAGGTCTTTGCCTAGAGGCAGACAGATTGTACGTCTACTCCTTCTGCAAACTTTGTGGGAACAAGACGCTGTTGTTTCATCAGAAAGAAGAAGGGTCTAGGGAAGCTAAAACAGCTTTGTGTCTCCCGCAGAGGGTGCCAATCGCCCCCTGCATTCCTAAGCCTATAGGGGACCCCTCCTCACTCTTCTACCATGCCCTCAAACTCTCTCATGGGGCCCCCTGTAAATGCACTTGTGACTGAGTGTCAACTTCCCATGTCTGGGGAGGTCTTCAAAACTGACAAGCTAGCCCACGCTTCATCCAAGTATTCAATAAATTGTAGCTAATTTCTTCTTGCCCACTTCTATGGAGGCCACCTTCCTCTCACATGCTCTGCCAGTGATGGCGTCTCCTTTCTCTTTGGATGGGATTTTCCTTCCTTGGAATTCAGTTCACCTGCTGCCTTAGTTACCTCAGCATTCTGATGAGCTCAAAAGGGTTGTTTTGTAGATTGTTTTTTTCTCATTGTTTGAGTAGGTGTGACACATTTATACCTTTCCATTTCCTAAGAGTAGGACCTCTATTATTCTTTTAATGACTAGAGTAATGTCCTTATTTTCTGTTTTTATATTGCTTACTTGGGTTTTACTCCATTTACCTGTACCAATCTTGGTAAGTGTTTATCACTTTTATTATTGTCTTCAAAGAAGTCATTTTTGCTTCATTGTTTATCTCTATTTTGGGGTATGTTTTGTATTTCATTGATTTCTGCTATTATCTTCTTAACATAGCCCTTGTATTTGTTAGGTTAAATTTTCTCTTCTTTCTCTAGTTTTTAGAGTTGAGAAAACTTACTTATTGAAAATCTGTTTTCTTCTCAAATACAGGTATTGAAAGTTAGAAATTTCCCTGTAAGAATGGCTTTAGCTGCATCATATAAACTTTGTTTCCATTATCATTGAGTTTGAAATACTTTCTTGTGGTTTCTTCTTTGACTCATAGATTTTACTTAAAGTATGCTTTTATTTCTCAAATTTGGGTATTTTATTTTATATCTTATTTTAATTGCTTCATAACTTAATTCCATTATGCTCTGAGAATAAAACATCGTATGACTTCAGTATTTTGACATTTATTAAGTTTTGTCTTACACATCAGCGTATGGCCTAGCTCGGTGAACTATCCCTTTGGGTTTGAAAAATATGTATTTTTGCATTGGTATACATGGAATTCTGTAAATGTAGTTTAGGGCAAGTTTGGCGGTAGCATTCTCTTTCCTACTTTTTCGTCTACTTTATTAATTACTGAGGGATAATGGTTAAAAGCTATCCATATATATTTGTGCCTTTTTAAACTTCCCCATTAATTCTGTCCATTTTTGCTTCTACTATGGACATTTAGGAAAATGATTATGAGAAGGAGGATGAAGAAGAATCAGACTGACTTGTTTCAGAGCATATTCCTCAATTTATGGCTGTTCCTCTCTAATGTGGCCCCAGGACTATCAGTTCTCTCTCTTTCCACGTTGACTCTGCATTCTTTTTTTTTTTTTTTTGCGGTATGCGGGCCTCTCACTGCTGTGGCCTCTCCCGTTGCGGGGCACAGGTTCCGGACGCGCAGGCTCAGCGGCCATGGCTCACGGGCCCAGCCGCTCCGCGGCATGTGGGATCTTCCCGGACCGGGGCACGAACCCGTGTCCCCTGCATCGGCAGGCGGACTCTCAACCGCTGCGCCACCAGGGAAGCCCTGACTCTGCATTCTTAACAGGCTTTGTAGTGTACCTTAAATCCATTTTGGGAGAACTCAAAAATTTAAAGGAGAACATATATCATAGAAAAGTAAAGGATACATTTTTGTAGGTCATGGACTTTAAATAGGGCTTTTCTCAGAATCTAAAGAAAGTACACATAAGAATATACCCATTTTCTAATGAGGCCCATTTGACCTCTCTTCCATATCGTCTACTACTAAAAAGTTTCAGAAGAGAGTATGAATATCACACCTATTCTTGAGATACCTAATTCTGCTCACAGGGGCTGATTTTATTTTCATAAATTCTGTCTTTTGTCGTAAGTATATTTTCCCAGGTCTAAGTCACTCATTATATGGTCTTGCTACAGGAAAATTTAAACAAGATGATTGTGGCGGCCTCTGTGTTGCTTGTGTATTGTTTATGACTGTGTTTGTACTACAACAGCAGAGTGAAGTAGTTCTGAGAGACTGAATAGCCCACAGAGCCTAAAATATTTACTATTTGGCCCTTTACACGAAATGCTTACTGACCTTCTAGTCTACCACTGTGAAAAGAAAATGAACTGAAACACACAGCTTACTAACAGATGATAAAAATGACAAATAGCTGGTTACCATAAATTGAAATAAGCAAAGCAAATTACAGAATTTAAAAATAAATGCTGGTGTAATTTTGATGATAACAACCTACTCCTTCTCCTTAGGGCATCTGAGACTGAGGAGGGTAGAGGTGATATCTCAGTGCTGGATCTTATCCTTTTCCTTCAGGCTCTACCACCTTCATCTCTATCTGTAGTGCATTATTTTAAATCTTGTGATACTTAGCTTCACATGTGATGTTCATTCACACATGTATTCGCGCTCATATGCTTATGGTAAGGAGTGCTTTATCTGTATTTTCTCAAATTTAAGTCCTTAAATAGAAGGTTTCTGACTTGGAAACATAGCTGTCTCAAATTCTTTTTTGGTCCATTTGCTGCATCTGCTTCTAGTTGCTAATGAGCCATTCTGGGACGTGGAGGAATGACATTCCCATAGGAGTCATTCCTGTGGGTCTTCCTTGCAAGTGTGAGTGTGTCCTGATATACAGAGAGGGGTTGGCTTAACCTTAAGCAGGGAAAATGTAACATTCTGGATAGAGCATTACCTGAAACATCCTACTATTTTACTTAAATTTTGTTTACCATATAGTTGTTTTCTACCTTTAATGCAAATGCTCCCACTACAAAGGATCAGCCTATAACTGGAATTCAGCTGGCAGAAACAAGAATTTGCTTTCATTCTTGTCATATTTTCTTTAGAAACACCTCATTTATTTCTTGCCAACAAAGCAAATAGTTCTATAAAATTTTGGAAGCCAAGTTTTCTCAATAAATACACCAAAAACTGGTAATTTAATTAATACCAGCCATTCCAATCAAAATTATATTTCAAACACAACTGTTAAAGTATATTGCAATATAATTCCAAAATCAAAGTATAAGTTAGTCTATCACAATTCATTATGTCATATATCAGATTTGAGATGGTACACATATTGAATGGCTGGAGGCCTCTAGAATAAGAACATCTACCTGGAAAATAGATATTTGAATATAATTAAGGCCACAGAAATTTTTACCAGCTTTAAAAAAGAAAGCTCTGAAATTAAACTGTATGAGAGAAAAGCTCTATTATCCAAACTCATCAATAAATTTAAATGGTAACTATTATCTTACTTTGAAATTAATATTAAATTTAGCTATACATGTGTTTAGCAACCACTTTGTTCAAAGTTCTGTGTTAGCTGTTACAAGAGAAAAGAATGAGAGATATTACCCCTGCCCATATGAATCAAAATTAAGAAAACAATATTGCTACAAATAAAGTGGTTACATCTCTTAATGTGCAAGGATGTTTTAACAAATTAGCTCAAAATTAGTTCAAAGTAGTAAGAAATCACTACATGCTGATTTTTTTTAAATAAGTGAATGGCATGAAAACAAAAAATTTGTTCAATAATGTATAAATTATTTTCACTAGTGATCACAAAAATATAGTTAACTGAGACATAAAATTTTACCTACAAAATTAGTTTATATTTAAAAAGATAGTCTGCCATGCTTGCACGAGTGTGACAGGAAAGCCTAAAAATAGAGCCTTGTGAGTAGTTAAAAATTAAACACATATGCAGATGTAAGTCCACCTTTCTACATAATTTTTAAAGACTCCTTATAAAAGAAAACTTCCCTCCTTTATCAAAGTTTTTGATAAAAATAGTATTTTCCAAATCCATCTATGTTGGTTATGAGATGATACGGCAAGTTACATTTTGTATATCCATGTAACAAAGACATGCATTAACATAGACGAAACCATCATTCCCAACCTATTTCATGCAAAGTAAAAGCCAAAGTCCTAACACCATCTATAAAACTCACCATAATCTGCACCATTAATAGCCTGACTTCTACAAGTCTTTCCTACTTTCCTCTACCTCTCTCACACCAGTTTCCTTGCTGTTTCTCCAACACACCAGACACACTCCAGTTGTAGGACCCTACCTTGTGCTGAACTGCCTTCCCACTAAGTCCTTATTTCCTATACCCCATTCTAGTAGAACCCCATTCTGCTGTTGCTTTTATAGATAGTACTTACTGAATTTTAACACAATATATAATGTACTCATTAATTATGTAAATTGTATTTTCTCCCCCTCCAACAACCAAGAATGTAAGCTTCATATAGGCAGAGATCTATGTTTGCTTTGTACATTGATGTATCACAAGCAATTAGAACAGTTCTTAGGACATAGTGATAGCTTAGTAAATATTTATTGAATGAAGTGCATCGTATTTTAATTTTTTTCAATAAGCGAATTTTTAAATGATGAAGATGTGGTAAAATGGAAAAGGAATGAAACATAGTGGAGAAGCATCTAGAACCCAGAATCAAACTACCTTGTTTCAAAGCTTAGCTTTGTCTAAGCTTCTGTCTAACCTTGAGTAATTTACTTTATGTGTTTATGCCAGTTTTTTCATCTCTAAAATGGAAAGGATAACAAAATCAACATTCTGTTCCTGTCGTGATCATGTAAAGCACTTAAGAATACTATCTAGCACATAGGAAACAACAAATGCTACCATAGTAATATATAGCTCATGCAAATGAAAAATTATTGAATTTATTTCTGAAAAACAAGTGATACTCTTTGACCCAGTAAATCTGGGAGTTAAATTTTTAAACATATTAGTAAATGTGGATAAAGCACAGTAAAATATTGGAAATAATCTAGATATTAGATAAAACACACTAGCTATATAAATGATAAAATAATTTTAGGCATTAAATTATATTTACAGAAATGTAATACAGTCTGGATAAGCTTCTGCTATGATAGTGTGTGAAGAGAGTAGAATATATTTTACAATCCTATTACCTAAAAAATGTAAAAGTGAATAAAAAATATTGTGGGGCTTCCCTGGTGGCGCAGTGGTTGAGAGTCCACCTGCCGATGCAGGGGACACGGGTTCGTGCCCCGGTCCGGGAAGATCCCACGTGCCACGGAGTCAGATGGCCTTTTGCTTGTTGAGCTAATCACATAACCTCTTTAGAACTTACAGGCTTGTTATGAAAATTAAATGAATTAATTTGTGTAACAGACTTTTGAGAAGGCTTTGCACTGGTTAGGCCCTGTGTTGGCTGAATTGTGTGCCCCCAAAATTTCATACAGCAACGTTCTAACCCCAGTACCTCAGAAGGTAACTGTATTTGAAGACACGTCTTTAAAGATGTAATTAAAGTAGCATGAGGTCATTAGGGTGGATCCTAATCCAATATGGCTGCTGTCTTTATACGAAGAAGAAGTTTGGGCACAGACACACAAAGAGGGAAGTCTATGTGAGGATACAGGGAGAAACGGTCATCTGCACGTCAAAGAGAGAAGACACCTTTCTCTCATGGTGCTCAGAAGAAGCCAACCCTGCCGATACCTTAATATTGGACTCCTAGCTTCCAGGGATTGAGAAAATAAATTTATGTTGCTTAAGCCACCCAGAATGTGGTACTTCGTTATGACAGCCCTAAAGAACTAATACAGGCATTGTTATGTGTGACCTATAGATTTCTCCTGGAAAATAGGTCATTTGATCTCTCTGTGTAAATTTAACCTTTATGTATAAGGTAATTGGGAAATACTGATCTCTCCTAGAAAGTGGATCTCTGAAGCTTTCATGAAACTAAAGCCTTTCTCTCTTTCAGTAAAATCCCAGATATTGAAAGTATGCAGTACAACGTAATTCATATGGTGGGAGATCGATAATTTCCCTCCTCCTGCTGCTACAGTCATTACGACAGCCAAGTTCTATTCCCATTGCTCCAATTTGAGCTGCGTGCTTTTCCCCGAATCAATCATTGTGTATTAGAAGCCAGAGAAGACCTTAACCTCCAGTTTAGAAAGCTCAAGTATCCACTTCCAGTTAAGAAATCATTCCTCTCTTTTCCCTGAATCCTTAAAAGTGTCATACATTCTATATCACAGTTTTCTAAGTATGAGGGATTATAGATGACTTCCTTTCTAAAATGTCTGATAGAAGACAGTGCAGGGCTCTTTAAATGATAACAATAGCAATGTTAATGATCATAACATCACGGACCTTTAGAGTTTAAAGCAATCTTAGAGATCATCTAGTTCACCATGCATTTGACTCATAAGGTAAACAACCACAAAAATGGTACATAAATTCCTCACCCTTTTCTCACAGATGAGCAGAGGACTTAGTTCCGGTCCCCGACTCTAGGCCCTTGCTCTTTGCACGCAGCCACAACATCAATAATGAAAATGAAATGTATTTTCAGATGAGAGTGACAATGGACTGGCATGAAACTTTGAAACTGTTACACTTTTTCCCAGTCAAAAGAAATCAGGTTTAGCTTTGCTCTGCCTTGTGTATGACTGAACATAATTATTCCACGACTACAGGTGACCTCTCTCTGCGAAAAGGAAACAGCATAGCAGGCAAGGGCTGATGTCTGTGATTTTTAAACTCTCTAATCACTTGCAGTGATGAAACAGCTAGCGGACCCCAACACAGTGACAATGACAGAAAAATAAATATGGTCTCATTACAGACTCGTCCTTAATACTTACTTTGTAAAAATGATTTTAAATGCTCCCACTTGTAGAGTGATGTCAGATTAAGACTTTGATGGTCTGGGCTGAACAGTGAGTTCCCATTTCCTTAAACTATTCAAATCACTTAAGCACATCCATAGACTAACAAAATGTAAAATAATAGTGTTTATTCCCTCAGAAAGGAAAGACGTTGGTGCTCCTGTTACGTCCAGCAACAGAATCTGTCAAATTTTGTTTCCTCTCCTACAATAAATCAATTGAAACTTCAAGAAAACTATTCAAAATATTATGCTACTTTTAATAAGAAACACGTAGGTGTATGAATCACGTATATATTTTGAGTAAAAATGTCCGTAGTGCCTTAACCTCTTTCTAGGAAATCATTCAGCTTAACAAAAACCCACGAGGTGGAAGTGTCTCTCAAGAGAAAATGACGTACTCTACCTGAGGATCCCTCTGATCTGGAGAAAGTGTTTCTTACTTCTGGTGTCTCCTCAGCAATAAGAACAGACTTTTCTGGTATCAAGAGAAGTATGAAAATTTGAATAAGATACGTGTTCCATTCTGATCATTCAGGCGTCCTTTATTCTACTGATAATATCCCCATGAATGGGCAATTTCAAAACTACTTAACCTTCCTTTTCTCTCATACAATGGCAGGCTGTGGAGTCATCATGCTTTAAGGAATAGGAGAACACATCGGCCTTGTCTCATTTCTACAGGTTTACAGTATTTCTATGGGTTTACAGTATTTCTGGTGGGAAAGAGGGTAAATTGTATTATTCAACCAGGAAGGTTTTATATTTAAAAATGTTTCCTGTGATTTTAAGCTGAGAGGTCATCAGAGTTTCATTAGAAAAAGCAATATTCCTCTTCTAGACCTTCCTACCCATTTGAAAGGGTGATCTAACTAAATCTATGAAATCTTTACTGAAGTTATAACTTGGAGCTCTGATCCAGTTCTTTCCTTTTCCTGTAGAATGACAGAAATATTTGACAAATGGTGAGAACATGATTATTACCCTTATTTACATGGAATCCTTTGGCAGCACAAAGCACGTCTTTCTTACCCAGTGTGACTTTCAGCAGGCGGTGCTTTGCTTGGCAGGAGGGATAATCACATTGACTGCTCTGAACTACAGGCTTAGAAAAATCGATCTCCAGAAAGAAGCAGCAGCCCCGTTTCAATTCCAACTCACATCTTGGAAGAAATAAAGCGGACCGTTTCTTTAACTGGGTTTTCAGAGTCTGCGCAACTGAAAAGACTTCCATTTAATCACGCTTTCCTGTATATGAGTTGCTTGTCTATTAATGTCACTGACATTAACCACACAGGAACAAGGGGCAAAACTGCTCTAGAGATACCAATTAGAGCTGGTGAACTCTAAAATTTTATGGAGACTAAATAAAACTGTCCTAAATGAGCCACAACACGAAAAGCTTGTCTAGTTTTTCTGTTTATTAGCAGGATGACCTTTCTCCTACCCTTATCTTTGAAGAGAGGGATGTCAAACTGTGAAAACAGCTTTTAATTTATTTATTTATAATCAGAAAAAGATTAAAGGTCCAGAAAGTCTTTCCCTTTGGTCATCACAAACCTTATCTTAAAAAAAAAAAAAAAAAAAAAGCAAATATTTTGCTCATTTCATAGAAGGACAGCATTAACTGCTCCAAGTCTCCTGCTGTCTGGAATACTCTCCACTGGCATGACCCTGCCCACCCAGCTCTCCTGAGCTACGTAACACCACCGCATCTCTGAAGATTCAATTCAAAGTACATTTCCTATATCAAGTGTTTGTTACACACTGCTCCACTCCCCCAGCACCCCACCACCCCCATACCTGGCCATTCCTTCCTGTATACCCTCCTTATACATGCTTCAACCTCATTCCTTAAACTCTCTTCAGAATTCTCCCTCTTTGAGAACGCAAAGTATTTAATGGTAGGGAAACTGCCTCACTTCTACTTGATTCTCATTCCCTCTTGCAGTGTCTGGCACATTATAGGTGATAAACGCATACATGTTACCCGAATACACAGGTTAATGGACAAAAAAAATACAATTCTCTCCCTATATGTTTATTTTATGTACGTGTGTGTACACACACACACAACACACACACGCACATATATCCTCTACATTATCATAATCCCTTATACCTTTATGAAGAGTATTCAGTAAGATTCTAATATTAAAAAAAGCCATTCTGGGCTTCCCTGGTGGCGCAGTGGTTGAGAGTCTGCCTGCCGATGCAGGGGACACGGGTTCGTGCCCCGGTCCGGGAAGATCCCACATGCCGCGGAGCGGCTGGGCCCGTGAGCCATGGCCGCTGAGCCTGCGCGTCTGGAGACTGTGTTCCGCAACAGGAGAGGCCGCAACAGTGAGAGGCCCGTGTAACGCAAAACAACAACAACAACAACAACAACAACAAAAAACCCTGAAAGTATGAATAGAAGAAATCAATGTATATGCACTAAGAGCGCTAAACTAGGGACTTCCGTGGTGGCGCAGTGCTTAAGAATCCGTCTGCCAATTCAGGGGACACCAGTTCGAGACACGGTCTGGGAAGATCTCCCATACCATGGAGCAACTACTGAGCCTGCGCTCTAGAGCCCACAAGCCACAACTGCATGCCTAGAGCCCGTGCTCCGCAACAAGAGAAACCATCGCAGGGAGAAGCCTGCACACCGCAACAAAGAGTAGCCCCCGCTCACCACAACTAGAGAAAGCCCGCGTGCAGCAATGAAGACCCAAGGCAGCCAAAAATAAATAAATAACTTTAAAAGAAACAAAAAGAGAGTGCTAGATTAAAATAATTATCTTTTTCCATATATAGCTGAAATTTTTAAAAATAATGTAACAAAACATGCTGTCACTAGCATGTGGGATTGTTCCTATAATTTATTTCTGGAATTATTAATCTCTCACATCTAACAGGTCACCATTCTTCAGTTATTATTATCTAATTTCAATTTGAGAAGTTTCCTTTCAACTCAGTATCAGAAATTATTAATGAAAATATTTGAAAGAAAAATAAGTTATATAAAGTTCCATAAGACATTGATAAAAGATTAACTGGGACAGTGATAAAAGTTTGCCAAACTAATGACTATTATTAAATATTGTATGACAAATATCTAGAAACATCGACTAAAATGTATATCTAATATGTATACTCAGCATATGGCAAGCTTTGAATCATGATTCTTTTTTTTTTACTGTCTGAAATAGCTTTTTATTCTTCCATGTCTTTTAGTCCATTTAAAGTAAATCCACAAAACTTTCTGGGCTTTCCCAAAGCTCCATCATCCAGAGTGACCCTGTTACATATTTAAGTTTATAGTTGTTTTCTTTCTTTTTTTTTGAAAGGAAATGAACCTTTATTGATCTCTACTGAATGGTAGTTGTTTTATCTACCTTATTCCATCCAATCACATAAACTAGATATTATTCTTGCCCTTTTACCAATGAAGAAACGGAAGTTCAGAGAGGTCGGGTTATTTACACAGCTAATAATTAAAAGAATTAGGATTTGGACCTAGATCTATCTGGCTCCAAAACTCTAATTTTTTCAATGACAACTGCTTCATGCTGATTCTGTAATTTATTTTCCTTTTATTTATTTATTTATTTTTAAATCATGATATTTTAAGCACTAGGAATTGAACCTCTCTCAGTCTCAGAGTGGCTGTCCTTATTAGCATGGTATTTGACAATCATATGATTTAACTTCAGGCTACAAATCTACTTGGGGAACAGATTAAAACCTCACTGTGTACTGATTATGCTATGGACGCATGATTTGTCTTGTTCTTTGGTGGCTGCTGGTACAGGTACTTACATTTTTATGGAGGCTGCTACATTCAGTTGTATTTATAAGTTCAATCATCAGTATTTTGCTGTGTACCCAGTAAAAATTAGGGTCCTGCAGGGAACAGAGACAAGAGTCCAGAAGATTCTTTATACTTTTATACCTTTCTTGATGAAAACCTTCAGAATACATTTATCTAAATAAGAAAGGATTTATTCAATTTAATTTGTTGGCATTGATTGATCATATCTCTGAGATGTCTGACAGCTAATGGAATACAGAATTATCTTTCAAGCTCAAATTTTATGGTATAAATTGAAGCAATTACAGAGCATAAGAAAATTTGATCTCTTGGCTTCAGTTATATAAATAGATATTAAAAATCTTGATTATACCCTTTCTATCTCTCAGTTAAAATTGTAATGATGATTTCTGGGACTTTGTCTATTATGATGGTAATGTTAAATGCTTTCAAACTATATTTAAGGTGTCCTACATTTTTAACAATTAACATATTTTTTGATTTTTTTTTTCTTTTGTATCCTCACTGAATATTAACTCCCATCTCATTTGTGGCCATAAAGACAAAGTAAGCAGAATTACTTAAAATTTAAAATCTTAGCAAGCTTCGATCATTTTCTCCCTATTCTCCCTAAAAGTCTTTCTATTCCCTCAGCCGCGGCTTAAATTAATAATAAATGTTCCGCACTGTGGGCACGCCCCTACAAATGCACTATTCCCTGTTATACAGGATACAAGTCTCTCAATCTTACTCTCCTCCCGACAGCCACTTACTTTCTAGGTTGGCTGGGAGAATCATAGTTTTCACAATGTATAGATAATAATTGGAGAACTTGCAGATAAAAAGAGAGATGTGTGACATTTTAGGAAAATAAAATGAAACACGCATGCACAAGGAATCTTGATCTTCAGAGAAGACCTGTGAGATGGAAAACATGCTTAAGTCTAGAATGTGCTAGATAATCAGTAGCAACACTTAAGTATTTAATGCATGCTAAACTAAGGAAAGAGAAGTCAATGCTTTTAAGAAAATTATTTGCATTGAAACAGGCAACATTCCTTGAAACATGTAAAATAGCTGCCATGCTATCTCTCAGCTTTAAATCGTTTCTGGCTTTGCATAGTTAGAAATAGCAAACAATTCAAGAGAGAGAGAGCACATGTGTATGTCTCCAGAGCCACCAAGTTCTGGCCCAGTGTGGATCTTTTCCTGGGTTTACATCTAAGTCAGGTATATATGTTTCTAGTTTCTGACCCATATTACTTATTTCTTGTTAGTTTCTCTTTCCCTGCTATTCTGAGTTCTAATTCATTAATGACTACGAATGTTTTGCTTTCCTCAAAAAAGCTTTACAAAATTATGGCTATGGAATTCTACAGCACCCAGTCTCTCTAAATTGGATGTTATTGATCTGTAACAATCAGCAATTATTCTTCAGACTGGGCTGCTGGTAGGCATGGTGCTTTTAAAATCCCTTTGGTGTGAAGAAAATTTACTGGCTTGGAGTCTAAACTAAAAAATAATTGTTCATGTGTGCAGTCACTTCACTTGCCAATTCCTCTGTGACACCATTTAACCGCCTTCCATCAACAGTGGGGCAGAATACAACTCTATAATCACTTATGGAAATTTTGTGGGGTTCTGAACTGGTGGGAGATGGAAAATAACAAAAAGTGTATATACACTTAATATGCACATAGAAATAATATAAGTGAACAAACTCTTAAAGTGTACTCTATAGAAAATTAGGAGGTTTTTTCTGGGCTAGTGAAATATCATTGTCAATGACCATTGGGCAATGTAGAAGGGAACCCCAAACTTCAGACAATAGTTGATATACATTTCAAGAATTTTGGAGATGTTTTAATAAAGAGAACATGAAACAGAAGGAATTGGATGTTATGCCCAATAAAGAAACATTTATAGAGTGACAATGGTGAGACAGTGATTAGTATCACCTTGGGGTACAGTAAATGGGATATTTGACACATATATCTACTACCCAGACAAGAGATAATAGGAGTCAAACTTTGAAGCACAAGATACAATGTAAAGGGCCTTTGGGGAAAACACTTGTCTGAAGTAACAAACAAATATGGAAAACTAGATTATTCTCCAAAGAATCTTGCTGCAAATTTTATTTATTCTTAAGACAATTTGTTTTTCTGTAGGGTAGAGGAAGAAGCAAAGGTGACAGCTCTGCAGAGTTAGGCTTGCAATTACTAGATATGACGAAAGGAAAATATGAAAAATGACTAGCATTAGCCCTATCAAAATACTAGGATGATATATAGTGTCTTAAGAAAGAAGTATTATAGATAACACTGTCTACCATTTGTGTGATACTATGTTATTGGATATTAATTATGTGTCTGTCAAGTTACAGGCATAATCTCTGCTTACCTGAAAACTGTCCTGGTAAGTAGACATGCTATTTTCATTTTACAGGTTAGAAAGCTAAAGCTCAGTTATGATATGTAGACAGTTCTCTATGGCACTCCAGCAATTTCTGGATCGGGTCTCTCTGACGCTGAATTTTTGCACTTGCCTGTGCTCTCTCATTAATGAGAGGCAGTGGTCGTGGAGAAACTACATCTGAAGTGAACGCACTGAATCCAAACAAAAAGTCAATAATATCATGAAATAAAAGAAAAATGACTCATTTCTCTAACCGATATGTTTAAACAGCCCATTTAATAACCATCTTTTAAATACATAATCTTAACATTTTAATAACCCATTTAAAATTAAGAAACATAAGTACATTCCAATGCCTGATGACTACAAAAGAACAAACACAGTTTGACAGAGTACCTACCCCTACATGGCTTTTATAATCCAATACATTACAAATTAGTTTTGGAGTCTCTGAGGAAGAATAGCTCTTGGAATTTCAAAGAAATTCAGAGATTGGAAACAGACCACTTAGTATTCCTTAATGAAAATAATCATGCTAGCTGTGGGCATGCCTTGACGTTTTAAGAATTCCTAGGCGTCTCTTTGGTGTACATCCGAATACACAATCATCCACGTGAACCTCAAACTCAATTCTAGATTGCTCAGGGCTTGATTAATTAGATCATACATTTCCCAATCCCTCTCTGCTCCTAAGAGATCATATATCTTCTAAAGTTCTCAGCTCACGTTGGGTTTATAATTTAAAATAAAGTTGAAAATTGCAATTTACAATTCAGTTGTAAATAATAAGGCATTTTTAATTATTAGATTCTCATAATCAAATCAGAAAAGGCTGATTTCAAAACTTGCCCTGCTACTTATAAATGCACAGCAATTCCTTTATCTGTACTATCAGAATAATAAAAGCCCGTCTGTGGTCCTTGTTAGGAGAAAATGCGGTAACTTCTAAAGTGTTTCCCACATTATTAGTCTAATGCTGTTCCACCACCCTCCGGCCATGTCTCATGTCTTTTCTTCTCTCTTCTCATCTCTTTCCAGATCACATTTTTCCGATTAGAAACTGTAGTATAGATGTGTTAAGCAATAGCATTTGTTTAAATAACATGTGATAAATAAAAATGAAGAACAAATACATGAACATACCTCCTAGACTCTGAAATCTACATGTTATTATATTGAACGCAAAGGCAGAGGAACTATGGTGTATGGCTCTTTCGTGAACTTCTCAGTCTTGGTATCCCTGGGTTCTTAGTGATTTACTGATTAAATAATATAGGCAAACAGTGAAGCATTTTAGAAGTGACTTGTGCTCTCACTTCAACTTAAAAAATGAATGTTATTATCTTGGGTTTTACAATACATAGTTCCTTAATGTATCACTATCTGTACCCATTGCATCTACTTATAATTCACTGAGACTGCATATTTTCTTAAGTAACTCAACTAAGAATAAATAATTCTTCCACTGTTTTCACAAATTTAAAATAGATCTAGAAGTATACTGCAAGTACCTCTCCTTTCCCTTCTTCCCAGCTTTCATGAACATTTTCAATGCAGCAAACTTTGTTTTCTGTGTGCATGTGTGTGTATGTATATGTTTAACATGATAGGTAAATACCTAAGAGTATTTAGCTGTTTCTGGGCAAGAAGTTAAGTCACCCCATCAGTTTGACAATAGTTTGAGACACCCCCAAAAAGATCTGACTGGTGATGAGGAACAAATGTATAAAAATGGCATTAGGAGTAAAACATCTGACAGCTCAGTCAGGCTGCCTACTTCTTACACTGCTTGGAACGATATTTTAGGGCATTAGTAAATATTATTTTTTTGAACTAGAAACACCAAAGTGCCAATAATTTGAAAGGGATTGAAGACACAAAGAAACTGTGAACTGTCAAGAGCAATTGGTCAATGCAAGGAATTCAGAAAGCAATTTAAAAAAGGATTTTATATTTTGGACTCCCTTGTGTATCATTAAACTGTGATAAAGCTCCAATAACTGATTACATTTTTAATTGGGATTTAAGGCTGATGAGAACCTACTTATGAACAAAATATGTTCTCTGGTTCTTTAATACAGTAGCTTGTGTATTTCATATATAGAAAATCAACTTCGCAAATAGTTACTTGACAATGGCTAGAAATCCACTGGATTTGGCATGTTAAAATTATTCTGTGAAGCGTACAAACTTTAGTAAAAATATGAATAATTTACAAGTTATAAAAATATATAAATGAATTAAATCATGAAACTATAATAATAATGAAGAAAGGGCAGATTACAAATATGTTTTAATGAGAGGAAATGTATGTTCTCCAAGATGCAAGAATATTAGATATATTAAATTTATAGGAATTGGATGTATATAGAAATAACTCAGTTACTATAAGATTTAAATAAGAAAATTCCACTTATAAAATGTATGGTATCAACTGGAGGCATTTGAAAAGTTATAGTATCATTACTACTAATACTATCTGCTAAGGTATACAGTAATACCAGACTCTATGGAATCATATGTGTCTATAACACAGGTTCAGTATTGTAGATAAAAGCATAATTTGCATACTCAATGTTATCCAACAACTCCAGTAGCTTATATTTGAAGATAGAAGAAGAAAGAATGACCAAGTCATTTTAGTCCACCACCTTACCAGATCTAGAAGACATTTACCTACTGTTCATAAATACACAGTTCATCATTCAAGTTAGCTCAATCAAATCAACTAGACAAATAGAAAACTATGATTACTTTAGTGACCGTAAAATTAAAGAGTGTTGGGTTTGGAAGAAATTTAGGGAAAGACATTTAGTCTAACTCTCTTCCAAATGAAAAGGTCCCTTCTATAAACTTTTGGGCAAATAGACTTCTAGGCTTTACTTATACACAACCAAAAAAAAAAATGTTCTTCGCATTGATGGGTAATCTGGAAAGAGAGTAGACTCTTTCATTTGCTGTCATTTTCTCATTTTCAAAAAAGCCCTTTTAGTATATATTTTCCCATCAGCGTTTAAACGTGGTCCCAACTCTCTTATCTATAAGAAAACTACCCTCCTCAAATTACTACCACCTCACAGAACAAATAATCCTTATATACACTCACTTTTTAATAACCATTATATGTATTCTTCCTCTCTCTTACTACCTAAGGCTTTTGAAAGTATAAATATTCCTTCTTAAAAGCATTATTTTCTGTTATATTTTGAGATCACATTTCCCTGATTTTTATCCTATTTCTTTATCCTCAAGTTCCTTAGGTTCTTCTACTCTGGCCCTCAGCTTAAATGATGCAATTAGTTGGCCCTCTCCTGTCCTTACTTTACATACTCCCTCTTGCTGATTCTATCCAAACATATGGCTTCTATTCCCACCGTTAAACTGGAGATGTTGCTAGATCTAGATCTAGATGTAGTCGTTAACCTACTACGAGTTACGATCTTTGAAAATCTTCACCTACATTCATAGACAAATTATGTCCATGTAACTTTTACTTGTATTCAATTAGACACTAACAGGGAATATCCCTAGAGCCAAATCTCATTATATACCCAGGTAATAGCAATCTATTTTTATATAAAGCTTTTAAGACGCTCAAATGGGATGTTAACTTTGCTGCTATGCCCTGGTGGAGATGGAGAATCTCACAATGGGATATCTAATGAAGAGCTTTCATCACAAGCTGGTCATGACCGACTCACCAGGTCATGAGGTTGAGCAGGTCCAGAATCAGTCAGTCTTAAGAAGTGGTCCGTCCAGAATAACATAATCTGGGTGATCTGAGGAAGTAGAATTTCATGTCATTTACCTTGGCTTAGTCTCTCCCTAACACCCATCGTGGAAGTTTTGGTTCCCTGTGTGTGTGGGGGGAGGAGTAGAGGGGCTTCTAACAACCTGTAACAACCTGCAGGAGTTGGAAATAATCCAAGCTTGGTTCACAGAAGGGCCAGCTATCTTAGTACGTGGGCCTGAGCCAAAAACGGATCACGCTGCATTACAGCCTCATTCAGGGAAGCCTTGAGAGAGAGTGGTGTGTGAAATGCTCCCACAGGTCATTGTTGTGGACAAGTGGTCCATGTTAAGAATACTATAGACTTAGAAGTGGAAACTACATCTTGACTAAAATCAGCAGATGTTCCGGGTTTTTATGTTTTTCCTGCCTTCAGTGACTGAACAAGCATCATTACTCAAGGGCTTATTTAGTGTTTGCTTGAGCAACACAAGGGCAGCCATAATATTGCATCAGACCAAGCAACTCCCACTTTCTAGCAAAGGACATGCCAGGACACACACAAGACCATGGGATCCACTGGCCACATCACCTGTTGCAACCCCCAGGAGCTCCTCTGTGACAGAACAATGGAACAGCCTTTTGGAGGCGCAGCTGAGGTGCTGGGCTTAGGGATGACACCTTGAAAGGATGGGGCATCATCCTTTAGAATGGAAGATATACCTTAAATCAATAACGACTGGAGCTTGCTATGTCTCCTATATGGCCTGGGAATGAAAGGATGGCAGTAGGAAAGCCTCTGTTTATCATCACTCCCAGTGACCCCCTTGGGGAATTTGTGTTTCCTCTCTCATCTCTAAGTTCTGCATATCTAATCATTCTAGTTTCCAGAAAGGTAGTGTTTGCACCAGAAAACACAGCAAGAGACCCATTATATTTTAAGTCATGGCTGTTGTTGGGTTCTTTTAGCAGCTTTCCCAAGAGACGAGCCACCAAGAAAAACAGTCACCATGCTGGTGGGGGTAAGTCACTCTGATTATCAGAAGGAGGTTTTATTCCTGCTTATTGCACAAGGGGACTGGGAAGAATGCATCTCACACACAAGTGATCCACTGGTGAGGCTCTGTTCCTCCCTAGCCATATTTTGAAGGTTAAAAAGCCAAGTACAGCAGCCATAGCCTGTCTCAGGCTTCACAGAGATGGTGCTAGGGCCACCCTACCAGGTAAGTTGTTGAGACTCAAAAGAGGGACTAGCGGGCTTCCCTAGTGGCGCAGTGGTTGAGAGTCCGCCTGCCGATGCAGGGGACACGGGTTCGTGCCCCTGTCCAGGAAGATCCCGCATGCCGCGGAGCGGCTGGGCCCATGAGTCATGGCCGCTGAGCCTGTAAGTCCGGAGCCTGTGCTCCGCAACGGGAGAGGCCACAACAGTGAAAGGCCCGCGTACTGGGAAAAAAAAAAAAAAAAGAGGGACTAGCTAGAATGAGCAATAGAGGAGAAAAGTAATGAGCACCCATCTGCAATCTGGATGTGCTGCTGTTGGTGGGGCTGGAGTTTGTCACACTAGCCTTTCTCTTGCACATTTACCCATGAAGAGGGAACAATCAGAATCCTGTAGAAGCTGTGCAGATTCATTATACGAAGCAATTTGATCCAGGCAGTGCAAGAGATGAAGTGCAGTATATGCTGTGGAATGCTTCTAAGAGCCCCCTTGCAGGGCTGACACTTCCTCCCAACTACTGGCAGGGTTGTGCTGACGTCTCTCAGCCCCGTCCCTCTCATGGGGCATTCAGCTGAATAGATCCAAGGCCATGGCCCCTCCCTTGGGTGCATGAACCTACGATGATGGATCCATAGGGGGTCATAAGGCCAGGCCTCAGTCAGCTCAGCTTTGCGGGGCCATCCCTACTCCGGGGCCTCTGAGGCGACCACACCATAGTTCAACTTCCATCTCTACCCAGTCCTCAGTTACTCATCTCTCACAGGTTTTTTGGGGGGCTTTGTGTTTTTTTCCCTGAAAACATGCTCCAATAAATCCTCCCTGCTTGCACATTTCAGAGCCTCAGTATTTTATCAGGGAACCCAGGCCATGACAACTGCAATGGGGTTGCAATGGTTGTGGTTCTCGCTCACTTAACTCCTCTATCTCTTGGTACCGACACTAAGGAATGTAAAATTCCCTTCCATTCCAACCCTTACCCCTTCTCCAGCAGGGATTAGGGAGGAGTATATCCACAGGTATCCGTACTTGATTAGCAAGCTCTGTTAAGAACATAAAATGGCTGTGTAATTTCCTATTTGTTTCAAAGTGTAATTGGCTTGCAGTTGAAGAAATGACTATGGTTATATAAAACAACAAAGAAAGTAGTCAGCAGTAGTAATAATCTGTGCACGTGCAACATATATATGGATAAGAATAAACACGAAATATAATTTAGACATTATTAATCCAATAAAAAGTCACTTTCTACTTCTTATGCTATTTTACTATTAAATATGTTTGATTTGAGAGAAAGAATATAATTTTTTCCTTTTAATTTGAAATAATTTTGGATTTCAGCAGAATTACAAAAGTAGTACAGAGTATTCTCATATACCCTTCCACCAAAATGATCAAAACCAGGGCAATGAAATTGTTACAATAATGGAAAGTGTATTCTTTTTAATTTTTGGCTAGAGGTAATCTTACTCGTAACCTATCTACTGCAAACTTGTAAAAAGCAAATAAAATAGTTGTTTTATCCTGCTTCACACTAAGCAAATAGGTCGTTACATGGGTAATTAAAGCTGAAATCTCGGAATCTCAGAAGCTATTTTAAAGAGTATCTAGTCTAACCTCCCCCTTACGTAATAACTGTAAAAGTATTTACATATTAATAAAGTTAGTCAAGATTAGCATTTTGTGACTTTAAAAGGTTTAATTTTCAAGGAAGTTCTAATTTTGAGAAGTTACTCAATATTGGTCAAACATTTAAATTTCTCTTATCCTGACTTATTATACTCAGAACTTGGTCTATTCCTCTTTGTTTAATCATTACGTATATGGTATGATTTGAAGATCATTTACCACCTATTTATTCTCCTTGGTCTAAAGAACAGTTTATTAGTATCATTTTTTTATTAATATCATTTTTAAAGTGTGGTACCCAGAACTTAAAATCCTGTCCTTTCTCCAATTGCTGACTGAACAACACAGTGTAAAGGGGCACCACATGTTTTATGTTGAATGCTGTCCTTGCGTTGATACAGTCAATGGTTGCTTTGGCATTTTGGTCACTCTCATCATACTGTTGACTGATATTTCACTTGATGACACACAAAACCACTAAGTCCTTATTAAACATAGTGCTGTTAAGCTAGCTGCACATAGCCATGCAAATACTGAAAATCCTGGAAATCAGTGTATGTCAGTAAATTATAAACATTTTCATCTGAGCCTTTGTTTTGGTAATGTAATCAGATATGCAAAACCTCTTTTGTTATGTTATCTAGATATATAGAATCATGTGACACAGAAAACATTTGGTTAAATAATATGCAACCCCTTTCTATTAGGAATGGTTCAAAATTATAGATATGTTGTTCTTTTATTTTCATTACAAAAATTCTAACAACAGATGATTTTTCACTCAGATCCAAAATCCATGTCATCTGATTATTCAATTTTTCCAAAATGAGTATCCAAATGAATTTTTTTTTTTTTTTTTCACTGTTGTGGCCTCTCCCGTTGCGGAGAACAGGCTCAGCACGCGCAGGCTCAGCGGCCATATTCTGCGTTGAGAAATTCCCGTAATTTGGGGTTTACATCCTGATGAGACTGAATTGTTTGTTTCAAAAATGTACTCATTTAGAAGTCATGACAACATACTTATTATTTGAGATCCTGCTGAGAAATATCATCTGGACGCTTCTCACCAAATCTTAACAAAGTTTAGTGCAATAACAATAATAATTAAAATAAAAAATATTGAAGATTACCATTTGCATGGAATCATATACAGTAGCTAACTGCCACCCTTTTTTTTTTTTTTTTTTTTTTTTTTGCGGTACGCGGGCCTCTCACTGTTGTGGCTTCTCCTGTCACGGAGCACAAGCTCCGGACGCGCAGGCCCAGTGGCCACGGCCCACGGGCCCAGCCGCTCCGCGGCATGTGGGATCTTCCCGGACCGGGGCACGAACCACATCCCCTGCATCAGCAGGCAGACTCCCAACCACTGCACCACCAGGGAAGCCCTAACTGCCACCTTTTATAATGAGTTCATGTCTGTCTGAGAAAAAAATCGTATTTTTGTAGGAAAATTTGCCCACAATTTTGTCAGTACATATATGCTATCACACTAGTGATAATGTGTAATTAATAATGCTACAGTTTGGGGAAGTCCCTGGCAAGCCAGTGGTTAGGACTCCATGCTTTCACTGCCAAGGGCCCAGGTTCGATCCCTGGTCAGGGAACTAAGATCCCTTAAGCCACACAGCACAGCCAAAAAGAAAAACAAACAAACAAACAAAAAACAGTTTGTACAACAAACACAGGCAACCATTTGTTTAAAAGTTATTAGAGGGACTTCCCTGGCGGTTCAGTGGTTAAGACTTGGCTCTTCCACTGCAGGGGGCACGGGTTTGATCCCTGATTGGGGAACTAAGATCCTGCATGTTGTGCAGCCAAAATAAATAAATAATAGTTATTAGAATTATTTATTCTGATGATACAGTTAGAATGTAAACAAAAAATTCTACCAAATTAAAAATGCTTTTTTTCTTAATCAGACCTGAATGTGTCATTATCCCTCTGAATGCTTTTATGTATACATTATTAATACATGGATTTAAGTTTCAATGTGGCATATGTGGTAGGTTGGCTCACTATACATGTATTCGAACATCCTTTTGGAATGTTCCTGTGTGTCAGAGGCTGTGAAACTAAAAATTACATTTCCCTTTCAGAGTCAATTGAACAGAGCCTGTAGCAACAGGATTCTTTAAAATGCTTTAGCAAATGACAGTCAGTCATCCTTTGCTGTCAGTTGAGAGCAAAAGTTTGAAAGTCATAAGATCAAACTATTTTGTGTTGAAGGGCATAACCTGTGTCTATCATGTAGGTCTTATCTCCCAAGTGATACAAAAATATATCTAAATATTATGTTATTTCAGACCAATGATCACTTCATGTCGACACAATGGCATAATCAAAACAATATAACTTCTTTATCTCTGGAGAATATTTCAAGGAAAACCCAATATAAATAATTTGACCAAACTTACTTTGACCTACTTAGCAGCTGAGATTTAATATGTAATTGTATTAACTCCGTTTGTGTAATTTTACAGTTGGAGGGGAATGAAAGGCCTCACCATGCAGTTTTCATCCCTCAAAGTCTTCTGTAATAAATGTTTGCTGAGCACCATCTACTGTGCTAGGTATGGACCCCGAGGTTAAGGAGCTCCCTAGAGCCAGCAGTGAGAGGAGCTCCCCTAACCCGACTCCCAGCCCAGAGTCCCTTCCACTATTCTGTACACAAGCACATGTTCAATAAAATCTTACATTCTCTTGATTTACAAAACAGATTCAAAAGAATCTTTGCTCACAGTAAAAGAGAAAACAAAACATAATAAAAACTGTAAATGTATGCCCAGAAAACTTGCTCAAGGATATGTAATATATCCTAGCTATTTCTGCCAAATCATCAGACCAAATTGGGCTCATTTCTAACCTTGCCTCAATAGTAATCCAGTGGGATTCTATATAGCAAGAGAGAGCTTAAACCAGAATATCATTATCTGATACTACCATTTAAAAGTAGAACTTATTATAGTTCATATTTGAAAAACGAGGAAGAGCATTAATTTTAACATAATTCATTTTTTTATCTAGTTCACTTAGAGGATAATTTAATTGGAAAAGTTCAAATGCACTGTTGAAAATATAAGTTTCCTAAAGCTCAACAGGAGGATATTGGTAATGAAGAGAAACGTGGCTTTCATCTTTATAACGTGGCAAGCTTTAACATTTTGATGAATAGAGTGACTTACATGGAGTCAACGACATGGCATTTGATGTTAAGGTCATGTTTTCTCAAACTATACTAAAATTTGAGTATCTTTCTGTGCTTATTTTATTTATAATTTACTATCAGTTATATATTACTATAATTGATAGTAGACAAGAAGCCAGAAAAACAATCAGGCTTCCTCTAGTTTATTTTTTTAATAAATAGAAGCATCTCTTCACAGGTACTGAAAATAGAGGACCCCTTAAACAAGATCACAGATAATCTTCCCTTTGCATTCTTTAATACATACAAAGGAAACTGGATTTTTCAGAGATTTGATTTCAAAATAGTTTGCTGAGAAGCTAAGAGTCCAATGAAGACTTAGCTTAGTCTGAGGGCAATTTCCTGAAAAGGTTATAATAAAGGGATCCACCAGATCCCAAACATTTTCTTGGTTGACAGTACAGGTATCTGTAGGAAGACATCGTTCCCCTCCCTGCACACTAAACACATATACCAAGAGTATCATATAACAAGTTGTATTACTGACTCTACTGCAATGTAATGGAGGGAAAACAGAGCTACCAATCTGAATACGTGAAGTCTGGTCTAACATCTGCTATTTATTTTGCTAATTAGTACCAGAGAAATAAGTATGGTCTTCTCTTACTGGAAAATGTACAATGGTTAGTAAGAGAAACAAACCAGAAAATGAGTCTGCAATTAATAATTTGCAATTATGTATGTTTTAAATATGAAAAACATTGATATTAAAAGCATGACCAAAAGAATATTATGGCTCTGGATTTACCAATCAAGAAGAGAATGTTTCATCTGTGTATTAACAACTCAGTGACTCACATCCAATCTAGGTGTCCTCTCTCAGGTTAGGAAAATTCTAATTCTGTGACTTGCTGAGCACAAAATGAAATGACATTTTTTGCTTGCTTTCTGGAAGTCCTTCTTTGTCATTCCATATTCCATGCCCCAGTGATCCTCAATGACGGACGCATGTTAGAATTTACTGAGGATCTTTAAAAAATGATGTTACTAAGGTTCTGCTTCTAGGCTTTCTGATTTAATTGGTTTAATTGGTTTTTGGGGAGCTTCAGTAGAAATTTCAGTTATACAAAAGAAAATTTTATCTCTATTTTAGAGTTTGAGTGAACTTGTCTCACGTTAAGGGTAGCAGGCACCATGCAAACTGTTTAAAGTCAAAAAAGTGAGTTTATCTTGGAATATAAGTCCTCTGAAACTGTGATTAGTATTTTTCCTGCCATCCACCACATTCTCCCTCTAAAAACAAGTATGCATATTCAACCACTATCTGTAGGTTGACAGAGCACATACTATTAACTAAATTTTAATAATGGTGATGCAATGACATTAATGCCACCCAAATATCTTTCATAAACCATCTTGTTAACATTAACATGTGTCTGGAATATGGGTTTCCAAGTCTAGGGTACAAGTTATACATATGGTTTTAGCATATGACTCCCTAGCCCTCTGAGAAAAATCAAATTTAAGACCTCAACTTTCTTAACAAAAGGCTATAAATAATTCAGGACCTTGAACACGATAGATATGAACTCATGTAAAGTAACATTTCATGGGGACGTATTTTGCATAAAAAATTTTTCCAGATGATGAAAGAGTGTAATGAACAAAACAAGAGTGTTTGGTGTCTAGAAGGAGGAGATCAATCTGTGCTATAATGAAGGGTGCTATGGTGACCACAAAATAATGTGCTAGCAGAATGTGGTAGTCTGCCTCCACCATCTCAAATATCCGTGTCCCCTGGTGTCCATGCCCTGTATGCATCACATTAAACTTGGTCTGTGTCACCAATAGCACAGAGGAAAAACTGATGGTATGCCACTTCTGAGATCAGGTGGTAAAACATCTGTGCTGGGCTTCCCTGGTGGCGCAGCGGTTGAGAGTCCGCCTGCCGATGCAGGCGACTCGGGTTCATGCCCCGGTCTGGGAAGATCCCACATGCCGCGGAGCAGCTGGGCCCGTGAGCCATGGCCACTGAGCTTGCGCGCCCAGAGCCTGTGCTCTGCAACAGGAGAGGCCACAACAGTGAGAGGCCCGCGTACCACAAAAAAAAAAAAAAAAAAAAAAAAAACATCTGTGCTTTCCATCTTGAGTGCTTCTATCCTTCCCTTGGATCACTTTCTCTTGGATCCCTTGCTCTGGGGAAATTCATGTCCCTCAGGAAGGATCCATGTAAGGTGGCATGAAAGTCTCATGCCAACAGCCACGTGAGTGAAATTGGAAGCAGTATGTTCAGCCCCAGTTAAGTCTTGAGATGACAACAGCCCTGGTCGACCAGTTGACTGTAACTTCAGGAGACACTCTGAACTATAAGTAGCCACCTAAGTTGCTCCTCGACTCCTGACCCTCAGAAACTGTGTGAGATAGTAATAAATGTTAGCTATTTTAAGCTGGTAATTCTTGGAGTTATGTTTGACACACCAATAGATAATGAATACAGAGAATATTCAGAAGAAAGAGGAAGGGAGAGACCTGTTACAACTAGAGAGCTAGCAGAAAGTTTGAAGAAGGGATATGAAATAGGGCTTAAGAGATGAAGGGCATTCGTATGTAAGTGGTGGAGGGACACAGGCATCCCAAGGTGTCTGGATAGTTTGAGTTAATGCAGAAAAGTTTGACTGTGGTGGGTATGAGGTATGGAAGATGCGGGCATTGGTTACTGGAACTTCCCATAAACACATATAGGATAGGAATGGATGAAAATGATAAAACTCTGTTGGGCTTTGAATGCCTGCCTGAGGAGTTTGTGTGTTATCTGATAGAAATCTGTATTTGCAGAAAAGAATTTCAGCCACTTTTGACAATGAATTGGAAGAAAAGAAAAAAGATCAGCCTTTCAGGAAAATGATGAGGCCTGCAAAAGCTTTGGCTTGGGAGTAGAAAGAAGCAAGAGAGGAACAACTAGATAGACAGGGTTTAGGCCTAATCAAAGGGAGTGATGACTGAATTGATGCAGGGGACACATAAAAATGGCTCGTGTTTTCAGCCTGAAGGTGGTGAATGGAGAGTGATGTCTTTAACAGAGGCACAAAGGAGGACGGAAAGGTTGGGGGAAGATGATGAGAGCTAACCAGGCACATAAATAATAATAAGTCCTGACATTGGTGTAGCGCTCTGGCATTTACAAAGTAACCTGGGGCCATTATAGTATTTGTTTCTTACAAGGATTCTGTAGAGAAAGGGCAAATCTCATCTTCATTCGAGGGAGAAAGAAACTAAGAAGATTAAGTATAATTCACCTGGTCAAGGTCACAGAACTGGTAAATAGCAGATATGGGACTAGAATTCATGTGCCCTAATTAATAGTTGTGTTTTTTCCATTATATTCAGCTAGTAATACAATTAGTAATATTATTTATTTATTTATGTTTTTCTGGCCACAGCACATGGCATGTGGCTCTTCCCCAACCAGGGATGGAACCCATGTCCCCTGCAGTGGAAGCATGGAGTCTTAACCACTGGACCACCAGGGAAGTCCAGTAATATAATTGTTAGTAAAAAAGCTCTAGAAATGCACAGCTGTGTGCCTTTGGGTCAGGGGAAGCAGAGAGTGAAGGGAGGACGCAAAGCTGTTTCATACATTCCTTCACTATTATCAAGTTAGAAAATCAGTGACTCATCTCAAGTTTAACCTTTTCAGGAACCTACCATCAGACTAAGTGTAAGAGAATTCATTCTCCCTTGACCTTTCTCAGTTTCTCATTGACAACTTTTACAACCTTCTCTTGGAAAATCATCTTTCCTTTACGTCTGTTGAAAGAGTTCCAGGTTTTTGGAACTATCTACAAGCTAACAATCATGCATTTGAATTATATGTATAAATGGTTTATTCATAGTGTACACTATGTTTCTTGTGTAGGAACAGTCATCAAAGGAATGTAGATGATGTTACTGATGAAAATACCAGTAGCACACTGGAAATCCAATCCAGCTCTTAGATTTATTTTAAACCAAAAGTAAATATCACAACTACATTAAAAATGTTTAAAATGATGACAACACAAACTTGTTCAATTTTGTCCATATTTTTAGGCAGGTACAGTCTGGTAGATTAATCAGATAATTGGATGATTATAAGAAAATAGGATTCCAAATCTTAAGGTCCTTTAGGATTGTCGTAAGTGTGTATTTATCCACAGGAAATTCTTAATGAGAAATTGTTGTTTTTAGAACAGAATGTCCTGCAATATTATTTTTAAAAGATAAGATTTAATCAACTTTAAGTTGTGTTCGATAATGACTGCATGTATGTACAGCATGAGAAAGTGGGTAAATCTTCCTGGGGCTTAAAGAAAGACTTCACATAGAAGGTATTATGTAAGATAGGATTTAAAGGATGAGTAGAAGTGAAGAGAGGAAAGAGTCAAGGGCAGAGCACTCTAGGCAGAAAGAAGAGGACAGGCAAAAAGACACGGGAGAACTAATGTAGTTCCTGATATTGAAATAGTTTATTGTTGGAAAATAAACAATATTTTGGTTTTTGGTTGGTTTGATTTTGGTTGGTTTGATTTTAACTTTTTTTTCTTTAACATGTATTATATTGTGCTCTGACTTCCAGTGCTGTGGTTGGTAAATTTGTTATATATCTAATTGCCTTTCCCTTGTAAGTAATTGGTCTTTTGCTCTGTGGTGGCTGTTAATATCAATCAGGGAGAAAAGTAGAAAAATTTTAAGTGGGCCTCAGTGTAAGTTATGGAAAAGTTTTGCTTGATGGTCTAAATAACCACTTTATAACTTTTTTAACTACTAAACTTTTCAAGGGTTAGTTTCAAACATTTGATTTACATGTAAGTTTACAGGAACATATTTATACTCCACAAAATGAAGAAAAACTGTGTGCTTAATATTGCCATTTCTTGAAATGATTAAACTTAGATGATGAAACACAGACAATTTTTAGAATAAAATATCTTTTAACCTTAAAAGTAAATTGAAAGAATAAAATGCACAAGCAATTGGCAGAGGTAAGTAAATATTGGATATGGCTTGAGCTAAAATGTAAGTATAAGTTTTTATTTTGTACAGAGGTGTGTCCCCAAAAAACAATGTTAATAAGAAAAGCACTAAAAATGATAAATACTAACATTAGTTGAATGCTTAACAGTAACATACAGTGTGAATGACATCTCTGAGATAGTACAAAAGGACATTCCTGCTGACTACTTATAAAACACTATGCTAAGTGCAGCACATATACTATTTTATTGAATAATTAAAATGCTAAGTGGTAAGTATTTTTATTATCCTCATGTTAAAAATGAGCAATATGAGGGATAGTTTAAGCAATTTATTTAATTTTCTAGAAATAGTAAGTGAAAGAGGCAGATTTCAGTCACATCAGTAATGATTCAGTTTCAGTAAACTGCTGTATGATACCACTTTCATAAGCCCAAGGCAATAATTTCCTTACCAAACCATTAATTCTATTTACAAAATATATGGAAAACTGAACCAAATTTTAAAATTAAATTGAACACCAAAGCAATTAGAATAGAAATGGTAAAACTAAATCCTTTAGAATCTTGTCTTTCAAATATTGCTATTGAGGAAATCAGTAGGCGGACATGAATAAATTTGTACACTAAGTTTTAAAACATAACTCCAAACGGACTCCAGAATATGTTTTTGAAAGCATGTTTTCTGAAAAGGACCACGGTTTCAGAATCTTTTTTTGACCTTGATGAACCAGAGACAATATCTGTAAAGACTGAAATAAATCTTCAGCTATTTCTTCTTTTATTAGTTGTCCCCCACGTTTCACACACTCAGGGTAGATATATTTCTTCTTTTGTGAAAAATGACAGCTTTTACTAAATATATTTTGAAAAGCCTTATTTCTTTGGGGATGTATTTAAAGCAAACCATTGTTTTCCATCTTTAGAGTTTTAGAGATGAGCTATCAATTGAAGGAACACAATATAACTATCATTACTAAGGCAGTACATAACCAAAAATATGCTTGTCCAACGTGCTTAAATAAAAAAGAAACCTCTGTTCCTGGCCTGCTAATATCTAGGCAGTCACAGTGCATTTAAAGGAAACTTTGGGCCTAGAAATGATTCAAAATATTACTCATATGGTTTATAACTTGGAGGTTGAAAGTGAATATGAGAGGTTGAAAGCAGTGTAATAACTCAGCTTAGAAACATGAAGGAAAATATTAAAGAATGCTTTGCAATGATTATATAAGTCCAGTTTCTAAAACTAAATGTATATTCTATTCATATATTAGTCATTTTTGAAAGATTATAGATATACTTCTATATTTACTGGTAATATACACACTTACTGAATAAAGTATTGAAATCTTTCCCCAAATAATGAATAGTGTAGTATGAATAATCTAATAAAGAGGTATATTAGATAGCAAACAATCAGTCATCAACTTATGAGTTTTTGTAACAGAATATATCACTTTGGGTGTAGTGGATGATAATTGAGCAGATAAGATGAATTTTTGTAGAAATGACATACTAGGACAAAAGGTTGGCTGTCACCTTTTATACAATATGTCATTGGCATTGAGTGTTCGTTATCACCCAATATCTGTCCTTTCATTCTTCCAACTTTTTGTTTGGCACACAGTTTCCTAAAATAACAAACACAAATTCCAATCTCCTTTGAGTCTAGGTACAACCAGGATAGTGCAAATATACAAGTATACAAAATCCCTCATTTTTCAGAAGACTAATAGCATAGCTTTCTGCTAGAATCTATAATTTATGATGATCAGTTTAATATCATTGTTCTTGCCTTTTCCCCCAATTTGCTGAGCCCTAGAATACATTTGAGGGTTTTAGGGGGGAGGTCAAAGGAAAGGGGAACAAGTGTTCAGACCCTGAAGCAGAAAAGTGCCTGAAATGTTCAAGAAATAGCACAAAAGTCAGAATAATTGAAGCAGAATGATCTGGGGAAGAGAGATAAAGCATGAGATTAGAACACTGAAAGACCCTTTCAGACCATTGTAAAGCATTTCACACTGAGACAGAAAGCCATTGGGAGGCTCTAAGGCAAGGAACGAACTGTTCTGAATCGCTCTAAACAAACAAACACACAAAAAAGTGAGGAATAAGAATTCATTGGAGGACTGCTGTAGAATTCTAGTTATCGGACTTTAACTTTCAAAAAATTTTAATTGTGCTTAAAATACACATAACATAAAAATGACCATCTTTATCATTTTTAAGTATACAGTTCAGTAGTGTTAAGTACATTCACACTGTTGAGCAACCAATCCCCAGAACTTTTGCATCTTGCTAAACTGAAACTCTGTATCCATTAAACAATAATCCCCTGTTCCCCCATCCCTCCCAGCTCCTGGCAACTCCTCATTCTACTTTCTGTTTCTTCAAGTATGACTACTCTGGATACCTCATATAGGTAGGCTCATTCAATGTTTCTCTATGTGTGATTGGCTTCTTTTGCAATTTGTTTATTCTACATTTTGTTTATCCATTCATCCACCAATAAACACTTGGGGTGCTTCCACCTTTTGGATATGTGAATAATGATCCTATGAATATGGGCATCCAGATATTTCTTTGAGACCCAGCTTTCAACTATTTTGGATACATACCCAGAAATGGAGTTGCTGGATCATATGGGAATTCTGTTTTTAATTTTTCTGAGGAACAGTCATACTATTTTCTGTAGTGGCTGTACCATTTTACATTCCATGCAACGGTGCACAAGCGTTCCAGTTTCTCTTCATAGTCAACAACTCATTATTTTCTGGTTTTCTAATTTTGTTTGTTTTGTGTTTTTTTTTTCTTTTTTGTTTTTGTTTTACTAAGTAGCTGTTTTAATGGGTGTGATAAATTACTTTTTTTTTTTAATCAGAAACCAGGGATTTAATTCCTTTCAGCAGAGCAGGAAGCATGAGGTTGATGTTCACATCAGTTTCCCTTGTTCCAAAAGGTGGTTGCTATACACACAGTAGGTTTGTGGCACAGCTGAGGAATCTCCAACTTAGGAAACCCTCAACATTGTGAAGGGGATACTGGCATGTCTATCCAATATTTGCTCTGGAAAAATAGGTTATTATTTTTTTTAAACATCTTTATTGGGGTATAATTGCTTTAGAGTGGTGTGTTAGTTTCTGCTTTATAACAAAGTGAATCAGTTATACATATACATATGTCCCCATATCTCTTCCCTCTTGCGTCTCCCTCCCTCCCACCCTCCCTATCCCACCCCTCCAGGCAGTCACAAAACACCGAGCCGATATCCCTGTGCCATGCGGCTGCTTCCCACTAGCTATCTACGTTACGTTTGTTAGTGTATATATGTCCATGCCTCTCTCTCGCCCTGTCACAGCTCACCCTTCCCCCTCCCCATATCCTCAAGTCCATTCTCCAGTAGGTCTGTGTCTTTATTCCTGTCTTACCCCTAGGTTCTACATGACATTTTTTTTTTCTTAAATTCCATATATATGTGTTAGCATACGGTATTTGTCTTTCTATAAATTACTTTTTAACAGGATTACTCTGGCTGCTCTAGGGGGAAGAATAGGCTAGGAAAGAAAAAATGTGTTTATATCATAATCCATTTACACACACACACAGAACTAAAAGAAAATAATAAATACCCTTTCTACATGAAGATTGCTTTAATTTATGTCATTTTCTTTTAAAAGAATTAGAAACAATTTTTTGACCCATCAGTGGACCTCCGCCGCTGCTGTAAAATACTGTTTGGCCTTTGAGAGTAGTTCAGCATGTGTTTAAGAGCATCAGCTCTGGAGGCTGACAGCTGGTATTGACTTTGGGCTTTTCCACTTAAAGATATGTGTCCTTCATCAAGTTATTTAATCTTGCTGTGCCTCAGTTTCCTCATCTGTAAAGCAAGAATAATAGTAGTATTTGCCTCATAGAGACTTTTTAAGGGTTAATTAATTAACACAAGAAATCACTTAGAACATTGTTTAGCATATAAGAACATATTTAGTGGTTGCTTTATCTATAAATTATTATTAGTAGTAGTATTAATGAACATTATCTTTTGCCTTTGGAGTAGCATTCAGAAACTTAAATACTGGTAGAGGAAATACATTAATTATAAATATGAGAACTATAGTGGATATATGGCAATAAAAACTAAGATGCTAATATTGTGACCTTTATAATTCATTGCTATCTAAAACACTGGGCTGGGTGTAATGATATAACAAAACAAAATATGTGTAAGAGTCATTATTGCCAGTAGACAACAATTAATTACTCTTGGTATAGATATAATCATTAATTTAGGACAGTAAATCAATCAGCCTAACAAATGTAGCTGTGACAGATGTTAGAGTTTTAATTCTATTAAATGCTTACAGCAAGTCCACATTAAAACTAATTTTATAATTTGAAATCTCATTATTAAGATTTAAGACAAGTTAGTAATGAAGTGTGTGTGTATACATATATATATATACACACATATATGCCTATATATTTTAAACAATTTTGCACGTATATTTACATACATACATATATTTTTTAAACACAGCAATGCAACTGTGCTTTTCTTTGAAAGACTGATAAGAATCTACTTTTTTCATAATTAAAAAAATAGTACTTAATGGAAATTCCTAATATCTAATTAACTGGTACACTTTAGGTATAAAGTGTTTTATCTTGTCACACTGTTTTGTACTCAAGAGAGAGTTTCTAAATTAGAAGTTTTCCAGAAGAATATTAGTGAATAGGCAATTCTATTGACATTTTTTGTCTTGCAATTTGACACAAATACCTAAATACAAACACTTTCCCCCTTGATTTAGTAACAAAATAATTTTAATTTGCTTTCACTGTAATTGCTATTGAATTTCTATTCATTTAAAGGTGTCTTGTTATTATAATGGCTATTTTCTGTTTCTTATTTACAAAAGTCACAGCAATTTTTAACAATAAATACTGCTTAATTAATTTATAACATCCTATACTATTATATTTCAGCCACCTTGGAGTAAAGAAAGCGTTAGTAAATAGTATTGTAAAAGAAAACTAAGGAGCGGTGTGGTGGTGTTTTGATATGTCAACTTGGCTAATGAAACACTAAGTATTGCTGGGAAGGTATTTTGCAGATTAAAGTCCATAATCAACTGACTTAATAAGGGAGATTATTCTAAATAAGCAATTTTAGATAATTTGGGTGGGCCTGATTCATTTAGTTGAAAGACTTTTGAAAGGCTGATTATTCCCTGATGAAGATGAAATTCCACCTGTGGACAGCTACTTCAACCTACACTCAAAAGTTCTAGTCTGCCCTTCCTGATGGCACGTTTTGTGTTTCAGATTTACCTAGCCAGTCCCCACAATCGTGTTAGGCAATTCCTTGTAATAAGTCTCTTAATATTTATCTCCTACTGGGTCTGCCTCTCAAGTTGAACTCTGACTTACAGAGGGTTACTTGTTACTTGCTTTGCCAGATATTAAAGCATATTTTAAAGTTACAGTTATCAGAATGATGTGTTACCTGTACAGGAATCAATAGATAAATCAATAGAGGTGAGTAAATGATATATCAATGCAAGACGTGAAAAAGTGGAATTCTAAATTAGTGGGACTTGTAAGGAAATACAACAAAATACTATTTTTTATCTGTCAGAAATATTTTAAATGCTATAAAATAGTGTTATCATATAAAAAGAAAAGAAATAATTGCAATAGGAAGAGGGTTCTCAATTTTATTATTTTTATTATTAAAAAAAATTAGCACTGAAAAACTTTCTTCACTAAAGGTCTTATAAAAAACCCAGTGGGAATAATAAAATTTAGCTATTTTTGTTGAAGCCAATTTGGCATCCTTCAAAATCTACCCTCTCATGTGGTCCCTGAGAAGATTCCAATACAACCTCATCTTCATCTAGGACAGTTGGACAGGCAATGAAAAGTGATTGTAGGTTAATAAAGCTGTGTTGCCTGCCCTTCTTTACATACGCACTTTCTCTAGATATTTATATACCGCCAAAAATTTTTTACCTTGATAGAAAATGTTGAGATATTCATTTGACTTGCTTCTCCCCCATTATTCCATCTATGTCATTTAAAATGAACACTAACCTTATATTGAGCTCAAATCTCTGAGTCCTTTCAGTTAATAAACCTACCATCCTCTTCTACCCAACTATTTTTCTTTTCTCAACAGCAAGTTTATAACCAATAGCTGCTCATATAAGAAAAAAATTATCTGGGTCATAGTTTTTATAAGATTGGTCTTACACACTAACAAATTAGTTGCCTGACTTGCTAAGTGCAGTCCGAATATTAGCAATTAAACAGTACTTAAGAAAATATAGTGTAGTTTACCTTTGTACAAAGATCTTTCAAATAATTGTGTGATTTGTTTTAAGTTGAAGAATATATATTTCAGACAGTTAATATCTTTACTCACAGAAACTTACTATTCAGAATCAGCAGCATGACAATGTAAGTTTAATTTTCAAATATTAAGTTTTTATTAAATATTGAAATTTATGTCCAAAAGAATGTATGTATACACCTAAAGCTTCATAAAGTATTTTCATATCTGATGGTTATCAATATTAAGTCTAATAATTAAGTATTAAGTGCAGATAATATTTATAATATAATTTTTATCAGTAATTTCCTTTATATATTAGTATGTATTATCTAATATATAAAGGAAATCTATTTATTGACTACACTTTCTAGAATACAAAGGCATATGCTATCACTCATTATTGTCCTGTTTCCTGCCTTTTTTTTTTTGTTTTCTGGTAATTTAGTTTATAAACTGATGTTAAAAGAGGTTCACTAGAGGATCAAGACACAGTATTCATTGGGTAGAGAGACAGTCAGAATATCCACCAGGGTGTTCAGTGCCTGCATCATTAAGAAGAGAGTAAGCTGACGTGGGTCCATGTCAGGTGATTCTGGTTACTAAATTTCAGTCAGGACTGGAGATCTCTTATTGTCACAAGTCATTTCTGCCCTGCATCCTGCCCAGCTGCCCATAATATAATATATTCTAGGCATACCACTCAGGACAAGAGGAAACAACTCCACTTGGACAGTTTCCAAACATTTGGTATTTAATGACTAGGATATTATGGGAGAAGTGAGAGATTTGAGTAAAGAAGGATAAACAGAAACAATTTTCCCAAAGGAGGAAATATCCACCACAGTGGAAAACAGGGATAAAAAAGCTCTACTTCTGTGTAATTCTGTCTGTGAGAGCCACACAAGGCTGCTCATGGATCTCTGAGGAATATACACAGTTTTTAAAATGGTGTTGGTACCTCCATTTAAAATTCCATCTAGGAGGACCTTCAAGATGGCAGAGGAGTAAGACATGGAGATCACCTTCCTCCCCACAGATACATCAGAAATACATCTACACGTGGAACAACTCCTACAGAACACCTACTGAACGCTGGCAGAAGACCTCAGACTTCCCAAAAGGCAAGAAAGTCCCCACGTACCTGGGTAGGGCAAAAGAAAAAAGAATAAACAGAGACAAAAGAATAGGGATGGGACCTGCACCAGTGGGAGGGAGCTGTGAAGGAGGAAAGGTTTCCACACACTAGGAAGCCCCTTCACTGGTAGAAACAGGGGGTGGGCAGGGGGGGAAGCTTCAGAGCCATGGAGGAGAGCACAGCAACAGGGGTGCAGAGGGCAAAGCAGAGAGATTCCCACACAGAGGATCAGCGCTGACCAGCACTCACCAGCCTGAGAGGCTTGTCTGCTCACCCGCTGGGGTAGGTGGGGGCTGGGAACTGAGGCTCGGGCTTCGGAGCTTAGATCCCAGGGAGAGGACTGGGGTTGGCTGCGTGAATACAGCCTGAAGGGGGCTAGTGCACCATAGCTAGCCAGGAGAGAGTCTGGGAAAATGTCTGGATCTGCCTAAGAGACAAGAGACCATTGTTTTGGGGTGCATGAGGAGAGGGGACTCAGAGCACCACCTCAGTTTCAGAGACAGGCGCGAATCACGGCTCTCAGTGCAGATGCCAGAGAAGGGCATGAAACGCTAAGTCTGCTGCTGCAGCTACCAAGAACCCTAACCCCAACCCTAATCCACACCTCCCCTCCTGGAAGCCTGTGTAGCCCGCCACTTCCAGGGTCCTGTGATCCAGGGACAACTTCCCTGGGAGAACATACTGCACACCTCAGGCTGTTGCAACGTTATGCTGGCTTCTGCCACCACAGTTCACCCCGCATTTCGTACCTCTCCGTGCCCCCAGCCTGCATGAGCCAGAGCCCCCAATCAGTCGTTCCTTTAATGCCCTCTGGTCTGGGCAAAGAACAGATGCAGAGGGTGATCTACACACAGAGGCAGGGCCAAATACAAAGCTGAACCCCAGGAGCTGCATGAACAAGAAGAGAAAGGGAAATCTCTCCCAGCAGCCTCAAGAGCAGCAGGTTAAATCTCCACAATCAACTTGATGTACCCTGCATCTGTGGAATACATGAATAGACAGTGAACCATCACAAAATTGAGACGGTGGACTTCGGGAGCAACTGTAGACTTGGGATTTGCTGTATGCAACTGACTTGTTTCTGATTTTTATGTGTATCTTAGTATAGTTTTTAGCGCTTGTTATCATTCGTGGATTTGTTTATTGGTTTGGTTGCTCTCTTCTTTTTTTTTTTTTTAACTTGTTTAAAAATTTTAATAATATTTTTTATTTTAATAACTTTATTTTATTTTTTTTTCATCCCTTTTCTTATAATCCGTGTGACTGACAGGGTCTTGGTGCTCTGGCCAGCTGTTGGGCCTGAGACTCTGAGGTAGGAGAGCAGAGTTCATGACATTGGACCACCGGAGACCTCCCGACCCCACATAATATCAATCAGTGAGAGATCTCCAGGAGATCTCCATCTCAATGCTAAGACCCAGCTCCACTCAACAACCAGCAAGCTCCACTGCTGGACGCCCCATGCCAAACAACTAGCAAGACAGGAACACAACCCCACCCATTAGCAGAAAGGCTGTCTAAAATCATAAGTTCACAGACATCTGAAAACACAACACTGGATGCGGTCCTGCCCACCAGAAAGACAAGATCCAGTCTCATCCACCAGAACACAGGCACCAGTTCCTTCCACCTGGAAGGCAACACAAGCCACTGGACCAACCTTACCCACTGAGGGCAGACACAAAAAACAACAAGAGCTATGATCCTGCAGCCTGCGAAAAGGAGACCACAAACATAGTAAGTTAAGCAAAATGAGAACACAGAGAAATACATAGCAGATGAAGGAGCAAGGCAAAAACCCATCAGACCAAACAAATGAAGAGGAAATAGGTAGTCTACCTGAAAAAAGAATTCAGAGTAATGTTAGCAAAGATGATCCCAAAATTGGAAATAGAATGGAGAAAATACAAGAAACTTTTAACAAGGACCTAGAAAAACTAAAGAGCAAGCAAACAATGATGAACAACACAATAAATGAAATTAAAAATTCTCTACAAGGAATCAATAGCAGAATAACAGAGGCAGAAGAACGGATAAGTGACCTGGAAGATAAAATAGTGAAAATAACTACTGCAGAACAGAATAAAGAAAAAAGAATGAAAAGAATTGAGGACAGTCTCAGAGACCTCTGGGACAACATTAAATGCACCAACATTCAAATTATAGGGGTCCCAGAAAAAGAAGAGAAAAGGAAAGGGACTGAGAAAATATTTGAAGAGATTATAGTTGAAAACTTCCTTAATATGGGAAAGCAAATAGTCAATCAAGCCCAGGAAGTACAGAGTCCCATTCAGGATAAATCCAAGCAGAAATACGAAAAGACACATATTAATCTAACCATCAAAAATTAAATACAAGGCTTCCCTGGTGGCGCAGTGGTTGAGAGTCCGCCTGCCGATGCAGGGGATACAGGTTCATGCCCCGGTCTGGGAAGATCCCACATGCCGCGGAGCAGCTGGGCCCGTGAGCCATGGCCGCTGAGCCTGCGTGTTCGGAGCCTGTGCTACGCAACGGGAGAGGCCACAGCAGTGAGAGGCCCGTGTACCACAAAAATAAAAAAAAAATTAAATACAAAGAAAAAATATTGAAAGCAGCAAGGGAAAAGCAGCAAATAACATAGAAGGGAATCCCCATAAGGTCAACAGCTGATCTTTCAGCAGAAACCCTGCAAGGCAGAAGGAAGTGGCAGGACATATTTGAAGTGATGAAAGGGAAAAACCTACAACCAAGATTCCTCTACCCAGCAAGGATCTCATTCAGATTCGATGGAGATATTAAAACCTTTACAGACAAGCAAAAGCTAAGAGAATTCAGCACCACCAAACCAGCTTTACAACAAACGCTAAGGGAACTTCTCTAGGCAGGAAACACAAGAGAAGAAAAAGACCTACAATGACAAACTCCAAACAATTAAGAAAATGGTAATAGGAACATACATATCAATAACTACCTTAAATGTAAATGGATTAAATGCTCCAACCAAAACACATAGACTGGCTGAATGGATACAAAAACAAGACCCGTATATATGCGGCCTACAAGAGACCCACTTCAGACCTAGGGACACGTACAGATTGAAAGTGAGGGGATGGAAAAATACATTCCATGCAAATGGAAATCAAAAGAAAGCTGGAGTAGCAATTCTCATATCAGACAAAATAGACTTTAAAATAAAGACTATTACAAGAGACAGAGAAGGACACTACATAATGATCAAGGGATCAATCCAAGAAGAAGATATAACAATTGTAAATATTTATGCACCCAACATAGGAGTACGTCAATAAATAAGGCAAATACTAACAGCCATAAAAGGGGAAATGGACAGTAACATATTCATAGTAGGGAACTTTAACACCCCACTTTCACCAATGGACAGAGCATCCAAAATGAAAATAAATAAGGAAAGACAAGCTTTAAATGATACATAAAACAAGACGGACTTAATTGATATTTATAGGACATTCCATCAAAAAACAACAGAATACACATTTTTCTCAAGTGCTCATGGAACATTCTTCAGGATAGATCATACCTTGGGTCACAAATCAATCCTTGGTAAATTTATGAAAATTGAAATCGTATCAAGTATCTTTTCCGACCACAACGCTCTGAGACTAGATATCAATTACAGGAAAAAAACTGTAAAAAAAACAAACACATGGAGGCTAAACAATATGTTAGTAAATAACCAAGAGATCACTGGAGAAATCAAGGAGGAAATCAAAAAATACCTAGAAGCAAATGACAATGAAAACACAATGGCCCAAAACCTATGGGATGCAGCAATAGCAGTTCTAAGAGAGAAGTTTATAGCAATACATTCCTACCTAAGAAACAAGAAACATCTCAAATAAACAACGTAACCTTACACCTAAAGCGTTTAGAGAAAGAAGAACAAAAAAACCCCCAAATTTAGCAGAAGGAAGGAAACCATAAAGATCACATCAGAAATAAATGAAAAAGAAAAGAAGGAAACATTAGCAAAGATCAATAAAACTAAAAGCTGGTTCTTTGAGAAAATAAAGAAAATTGATAAACCATTAGCTACACTCATCAAGAAAAAAAGGGAAAAGACTCAAATCAACAGAATTAGAAAAGAAAAAGGAGAAATAACAACTGACATTGCAGAAATACAAAGGATCATGAGAGATTATTACAAGCAACTATATGCCAATAAAATGGACAACCTAGAAGAAATGGACAAATTCTTAGAAAAGCACAACCTTCTGAGGCTTTAAAGAAGGGTGAAAATATGACCCATAATTAACAACTGTAGAGGTTAATGGAAGCCACATGACTCACATATTGAAATGATCAGGGACAGAAATTACAAAATTATATATATTATATTAATGTTATATAATATAAATATATTCATGGACTGAAACATTTATAAATTTATATATTAATAGATACCTATATACTGTATATTATAATGTATTATGAAAACACAAAAGAACTTAAAATATAAAACTTATCCATGAACATATAATCACAGCAGAGAAATGGAAATGATAATAAAGAACTAAGAGAAAATTCTAGAACTGCAAATTCTGAAACTGAAAGGGTGCTGATTTAATCCTCATTATGGTGTTTGTTGTGGTCCTAAAAAACTAGAAATAAAACCTAAATGTCACAATGAAAGAAGAGTTAAATGATTAAATTTTGATATTTCCATACAATATACCAAAATAATTTATTAACATTCCAAAATAATTTTTAATACGTAGAAATAATTATAATCCGTAGAAGCATATTGCAAAATTTTACACATTTATACAGAGTGTTATTCACTACCTATCTGTTCTGTATGTGTAACCACAAGGGCAGAAATCCTGTCATTTTTGTTCATCGTCAAATACCCAGCCATCCAGACCAGCTCACCTGAAAAACAGTTAGAAATATTTGTTGAATAAATGAGTGAATGAGTGGCAGAGCTTCAGACTTGTTTGAATGCTCAGCCAGGGAAGGCCTATTATGCAAAGTCAAAACCTAGTTTGGAAAACTTAGGATGGGGACATCTGGACAGATGCCTCTGCGGACATTGACTCTGCAGGCTCCCTGAACTTGTGGGCTTGCAGAAGCAGCCCATACTTCCCTAGTGAGTGATCGAATTTCAGCTGTGCGGAAGGGCACTGCAGAAACCTCCCCTGTTCAAAGCAACGGGTACCTCCCTGGAGAATGGCCTCTATCTCCTCTCCTGGAGACCAATCACTGCCAGACCAATAACTAAGGGGAAATCCCAGCGTCACTAAGTGAGGAATGTTCTGAACCTGGTAAAGAGGAAAGAGACTGTATACATCAAAAGCTGCAAGAATTATCCTGCATGTACTGACAGGAGCCAAACTCCCGTGATTGGAGTTTGAGCAAAGAGGCCAGAATACAAGACCAGATAAGCAAGAATTCTTTGATTTTGAAGCACTTTCTTAGAGCAGGTGATTTTACACCCTGAAAAGAACCCCAGAGGCTGGAGCAAACTGACTGCTGAAGTTTCCTAGGAAGTCTGGAATAACTATCATAACTGATGACCAACTCTGAATGAAGTGGAAATGCTTGAGTTGCCCCAGCGAACATCAGAGAACAAGTAAAGAGGCTGAGGGAAATGGGCATGCTGGAATGGACATATTATATCAGGTCACGATGCCCACCAGAGTTTACGTTCCAAGGAAAGGTCTGAAAGACATAACTATTCATCAAGGCCATCAGGAGTGTGCTGGGAAGAAGGGAACCAGCTGCACTAAATTCAGTGGGGGCTCTTCTCTGCAAGCCGAGGATGACAGTGGATGAGGCCATCACAGACTTGGGCTCATTAATATCCATGGGAATGGAGAAGTCTCAAAGAAAGTACTACCCAAGTGGTGGTCGTGCTTAACTGCCAATAACCAAGAGGCACCGTTACCATAAGGATGGCGAATTTGGAGGTGCAGCCAAGGGGTTTGATTCACAGGGGGCTGTGGAGGTGGTTAGTAGAGAACAGTTGCTAGGGGCAGAAGAGAGAAGCAGCCAAAAAGGAAGAATGCAGGCAGCTGAGGGTGGTTGGTTCACAGACTGGTTCTTAGACTCCTAGATGCTCCATGGGTGGGCTAAGGTGCATCTCGAAACTACTCTTTAATTTTACTCCAATATATATGTTAATACACATATGGGAGGCTTCAGGCATGGGGGTCCATACCCTTCATGATTTTGTATCAAAGAAGTCCATGACCATAAAAATGAGCAATAGCTAAGGAGATAGATATCTCACTAGCAAGCTAAATTTTATCACGTAATAGAGAAAAATAGATATTTTTATAGTTTTGCCCATTACAGTGAAAATTAACACAAGGTTATGTTAGATGGTCATTACTGATTAATGTTTTTCTGGAGGTGCTACTCAATAAAATTAGAAAAGAAAAAGAGAGTTATCTTTTTTAAATAATAGGAGAAGGTGATATAGGGATAGAAGTAATATAATTATTATCGAAGATGATGTGATTATTGTCTGAAATATTCAAGAGAATTAACTGGCAGAAACAATTAGGTTTAGGAAGGTAGCCAGATAGTATATATTTTCCCTTTATAAAATTTGTGTTTTATCAGGGCTATTTCTCAAATTCAGTTTATATCAATTGAAATAAACATATTTGTTAGAATTATCATGCAGCTGCGTAATCTATTGTAACTTTCTACATTGCTTGTTTATATTTAATTTTTGAGTTGGGGTGAATATTGAACATTAATAAATATCCTTTTGGCATGTGTTAAGTTGATCAAATATGATAATATATTTGTTCTTTGAATTTGTATTAGTTATAAATACCATATGTCAATCAATCTATGAGGTCCTAGAATAAACTCAATTTGGAATAAATTAAATTTTTGAATGTTCTGAGGCTCCAGTTACTATTATATGATTTTAAATTTTGCATCAGTATTAATAAATAAGAGTAGGTTGGAATTTTCTTCATTTTCTCTATATTTTTCAGATTTCAGTATCACTAATATGATGGCTATATAAAAACAATTGCCCATTTTTAATTTGTTCTCTTGGTCAAAATTTAATGTGTATCAGATTCACCTGTGACGCTCGGCAAGAATGTGGATTACCTGACTCAACATCCAAAGAGTTTATATTAGTAGGTCTTATGTTAGCCATGGCAATCTGCATCTTTAATCAGCAACCTAACAAATGTAATGCAAGTGGCTCATAGACAATGTCTAGAGAAGCAGTATAGGGTTTGTAGTTTAAGAAATGTCAAATGATCGTATGGTAGTTCTACTTTTAGTTTTTTAAGAAACCTCCATACTGTTCTCCATAGTGGCTGGATCAATTTACATTCCCACCAACAGTGCAAGAGGGTTCCCTTTTCTCCATACCCTCTCCAGCATTTATTGTTTATAGATTTTTTGATGATGGCCATTCTTACTGGTGTGAGGTGATACCTCCTTGCAGTTTTGATTTGCATTTCTCTAAGGATTAGTGACGACCCAGCAATCCCACTACTGGGCATAGACCCTGAGAAAACCATAATTCAAAAAGAGTCATGTACCACAATGTTCATTGCAGCACTATTTACAATAGCCAGGACATGGAAGCAAGCTAAGTGTCCATCGACGGATGAAAGGATAAAGAAGATGTGACACATATATACAATGGAATCTTACTCAGCCATAAAAAGAAACGAAATTGAGTTATTTGTAGTGAGGTGGATGGACCTAGATAGAGTCTGTCATACAGAGTGAAGTAAGTCAGAAAGAGAAAAACAAATACCATATGCTAACACATATATATAGAATATAAAAAAAATGGTTCTGATGAACTTAGGGGCAGGACATGAATAAAGATGCAGGCATAGACAATGGATTTGAGGACACGGGGAGGGGGAAGGGCCAGTTGGGATGAAGTGAGAGAGTGGCATGGACATATATACACTAGCAAATGTAAAATACATAGCTAGTGGGAAGCAGCCACATAGCACAGGGAGATCAGCTCTGTGCTTTGTGACCACCTAGAGGGGTGGGATAGGGAGGATGGGAGGGAGATGCAAGAGGGAGAGGATATGGGAATATATGTATACGTATAGCTGATTCACTTTGTTATACAGCAGAAACTAACCCAACATTGTAAAGCAATTATACTCCAATAAAGATTTCAAAAACAAATAAATAAAATAAAATAAAATTCCATCTAAATTTTGTAGAACTTAAGACTTCAATGTGTTATTTTCTATTCCATCCTTGTTTTTAATTTAAAAATGTTAATGTGATGGTTTTGAAGGAAATTTGGCTTATAAATCTTATAAATATTCATGTAATCCACAGCCCAGGAGATACATGACATCGCTTTGAGATGATTAAATATTTTCCATCATTAAATGCTCCAAAGAGAAAATTTCACAGAAATAAAGCCCTTGTATTAAATAGTGTTTAAAACAACACAATAATAATTAAGTCCCCTGTGTTCAAAACAGTAAGTTGTTAGTAGGTACATTAAATAAAATTATCACACACTATTCTTGACATAAGATTCATAATCAAGTTATTATTTTTGTCTTCTGAATTCCCACAATAAGAGCAAATGAACTTTATTGGTTCCTGAAAGGTAAAAGCTTATACAACAGAATCATTTTATTCTTACATGTACATTTCAAAGGCAATTAAAAAGGTTTTATTTCAATTACTACTATATTTTAAAAGATTTTAAAGCTTTATTTAGAAGTTCTCTGTTTTCTGGTGGTTAGACAGAATCTGATGCATCATGTCTTTCTCAGTAGAAAATACCTTTTAGATCCCGTCTCTTCCTCACGGTTGGCTCTGACTCCACCCCTTTTTTCATAAAAGACATGGAGTATAGAGTTTATACTCTTTACTTCTACTCTATTCACCATTCAGAAAACCAACATTCCTTGAATGGCTACCCTGTAGGAATACAGGGTTGCATTAGATATGTTGCTTACCTTATCTTATGCTTAAAGAAATGATAACAATACATTGCCACAGAGGTTATTAGAGTCATAATTAGTATTAATCACCCCTCAATCCACTGGTATGTGACTTTTACTCCACTCCATTGCAGACTAAGCTCATATAATGATCTCAAATATTTTACAATTAATAGGATCCGCTGGTATCTTCTTAATCTTCTCTTTCTAAGTTTTCTACAGCCTTTGACAAGTATCAACACTAAGGTTCAACATGTAAGATGAGTAGCATGGACAGAAAGTTTCCTTCATCTCTCTTTAAAAGGATCTCTGTAATAGTAACACTTTGTTCTCCAAAATTAAACAAGGTTGCTCCCATCTCCATATCATCTGCCTCCTGTGACCTTTTTCTCTTGCGTGTTCATGATGGGACTCTTGCTCATGACTTTCATCTGATGTGTGAACTCCTAGGTCCTTCCTCTCTTGTCATTCTTTGTCCACGTTCGCTGCTGTACCATTTTTTTGAATGCTGCTGACACAAATGTCTCCATCTCTTCTGGTTAATCTCACTGCATGAGTTCAAGGTTCACTTTACATTGACTTCTAGATCTACATTTCTAGCCATAACTTCTCCCTTATACATTCTAAATATGTTTTTCCAACTGTCTGCAATTTGTTTTACCCTGAAAGGCTTTGCAATTATTTTAATGTTAAGTCAAAGGTATTTCTTCCATATTATGAGTTCATGACACAACTATGTTGTGGCTTTGAGCAAGTTAATTAAATTTTCCTTTGGTTTCCTCATCCCTAGTTATTTATTTAATTTACTTATTTTTGGCTGTGTTGGGTCTTCATTGCTGTGCTCGAGCTTTCTCTAGTTGCAGCGAGCAGGGGCTACTCTTCGTTGCAGTGCACGGGCTTCTCATTGCAGTGGCTTCTCTTGCTGTGGAGCATGGGCTCTAGGCATGCAGGCTTCAGTAGTTGTGACACATGGGCTCAGTAGTTGTGGCTCGTGGGCTCTAGAGTGCAGGCTCAGTAGTTGTGGCGCACGGGCTTAGTTGCTCTGCGGCATATGGGATCTTCCCAGACCAGGGCTCGAACCCGTGTCCCCTGAATTGGCAGGAGGATTCTTAACCACTGTGCCACCAAGGAAGCCCAACCCTAGTTATTTAATTAGGAAATAGAAATATCCTCACAGTCTGGCCATTTTTAAAGGTCAATTTGCATATTTCTCCCTTAGACTCATCTGTCCTCAATCATCCATTCTTTATTTCAGCTCAGTTTATTGGGCATGGAGCAGGGTAGGAAAGACTTAAGAAAAGATATAGAGGAGAAACGGATGATATCTACATTTTTCCTGGCCGAGACTGTCAGTTTATATATATATATATATAGAGAGAGAGAGAGAGAGAGAGAGAGCTCATTTTCAATAGTAACATATGACACATTTTGTTATCCTGATTTGAGGTTCAAAGAATTCATTTTTTTTTAAAGAATTCATTTTTAATAGAGATTTCATAAAACAGCTTCATGTGTATGATGCTCCATTCTGTTAAACACATATTTTTTTTCTGGCTTATGTGTGATAAGGACTAAGAAAACAGAATAACTAAGAAATGGAGATATTGATAGCTTATTCTCAAAGAATTTGCAGAAATGGCTGCAGGGGAAATACCACAGTTTTCCTGGGAGAAATGACTGCTAAAGAGTGAAAGAAACTTCAAGAAATAAAATAGCTTTTTATTTCATAAGTCAAATTGGAAACTCCCTGACATATTTATTTTTTCATTTATTTTAAAACGACATTTGTTAAATAGCTGTTTCAGGAAAATAAAGCATCTGTAACTAACAGATGGACAAGTGCAAATTTTAGTGCAAAACTCTTTAAATGCTTTATTAATAGGCTGGTGTTGAGAACTGCTGTACAGGAATGCTAGGTTTTCCCTCTGCATGTTCTATATTTTGGGATATTAAGGGACATCATGGGCCAGAAAGAAGAGCAGAATAGAAACTAGAAGTTTTCTCTTTAGGGTAGCAGATACATACAAAGGTATAAACATCACACATTTGACTAGGGGGAGGCTTTCAGCTCATGCTCAGCTTATAACCTGAAAAGGAGGAATTCGATAACAATTATGAGACCATTAGGATGCATCAATAGGGATTTATTTTGGAAAACAGAAGATTGCATAAAATTAAAGTTTGTGTTCTCAGTCAAAAATAAGGGAAAATAAAAGTGAAAAACAAAATGTTGAAATAATACATTGAGGAAAGGAAAGCTTAAATACATAATTAAAAAGAAAACCTACAATTAAGGTTTTAAAACTCTATTAAAACTGCCTTATAGAAAATTGATTCAATGATGTTGAGGAAATATATAAGAAAACCATTCAGAATTCAGATTAAAATATGACCAATGAAGAGATAACAAATAATAAGAAAGAATAAAAATTCAACATAAATACAATTGAATTTCCTTAAGAGGGTAGGAGTAATGGCTTAGAAATAAAAATTGAAGGAATAATAGAAGAATGTTTTCCTTTGATGAAGAAAAATAAGAAATCATAGAATGAAAGAACTCACTACACACCTAGAGACCAAAAATATCCACAGTTTCTAAGGTAAATGGCCACTGACAGTTGTTGCTTCAGACATACAGTCCCAAGTCCCAGTGGCATACAGCAGTAAGAAATTTTTTCTTATACCTCTGCAGATCCATTGGTGCAGCTCTGTGATCTCAACCGGGGTCACTCACAAGTCTGGGAGTCTGATGAGCGGGGGCTGATGGAGGTGGGACTAGGCAGGATGACTCTGCTTCGAGCTGCAGACTTGTCCATCAGGGTTCAACTCCATATCCTGTTCTGAGACCCAGACTGAAGGGCAGAAGTTCCTGGGCTAGCCCTTCTCATGGCAATAGCAAAGGCACAAAGGGTAAGTCCAAACATAAAAGGACACATCAAAGCCCTGCTGCATCACCACTTAACAGTCCACCCTCCAAAGAAAATCACATGGCTGAGCTACTTCAGGGAAATGTTGGAAGCAAATCAGGTCTATCTAGTGAAGCCACAAAGAACTGTTATTTCTCATAGCAATTCTTTGAGAAGTGTTTTTAAAAAGTTAGTAGCAACTAGAAGAGAATGCCTACTTTCTTCTTTGCTGTGATGAAAGATATGCATTCATGTACTCATGGATTCATTTAATAACTATCAAGTTATTGTTTGTGTAGTTCCTTTATAATCCTATTTCTAAATTAAGTATAACCTACAAATCATTTACTAAGAATACAGTTTGAATTTTGTCTTCATTGAACAAGAGGAAAAAACTTTAGTGCTGTTTTTCTAATAACTTATTATTTCTCCTTTTCCTGGTGATTCATTTATTTCTAAATATAAAAGTACACAGTTTTGGATAGAAAGCCCAGAGATAAACCCACGCACATATGGTCACCTTATCTTTGATAAAGGAGGCAGGAATGTACAGTGGAGAAAGGACAGCCTCTTCAAAAAGTGGTGCTGGGAAAACTGGACAGGTACATGTAAAAGTATAAGATTAGATCACTCCCTAACACCATACACAAAAATAAGCTCAAAATGGATTAAAGACCTAAATGTAAGGCCAGAAACTATCCAACTCTTAGAGGAAAACATAGGCAGAACACTCTATGACATAAATCACAGCAAGATCCTTTTTGACCCACCTCCCAGAGAAATGGAAATAAAAACAAAAATAAACAAATGGGACCTAATGAAACTTCAAAGCTTTTGCACAGCAAAGGAAACCATAAACAAGACCAAAAGACAACCCTCAGAATGGGAGAAAATATTTGCAAATGAAGCAACTGACAAAGGATTAATTTCCAAAATTTACAAGCAGCTCATGCAGCTCAATAACAAAAAAACAAACAACCCAATCCAAAAGTGGGCAGAAGACCTAAATAGATATTTAAGAAAAAAAAATGTCATGAAGAACCTAGGGGTAAGACAGGAATAAAGACACAGACCTACTGGAGAACGGACTTGAGGATATGGGGAGGGTGAAGGGTGAGCTGTGACAAAGCAAGAGAGAGGCATGGACATATATACATTACCAAACGTAAGGTAGATGGCTGGTGGGAAGCAGCCGCATAGCACAGGGAGATCAGCTCCATGCTTTGTGTGACCGCCTGGAGGGGTGGGATAGGGAGGGTGGGAGGGAGGAAGATGCAAGAGGCAAGAGATATGGGAACATATGTATATGTGTAACTGATTCACTTTGTTGTAAAGCAGAAACTAACACACCATTGTAAAGCAATTATACCCCAATAAAGATGTTAAAAAAAGAAAAGTACACAGTTTTACTTTGGTGAGATTTAGAAGTATATCACCTCTATGACTCATCACTCATTTTGGTTAAATCACTCCCAAAGCAATAAGCCTAAAGGCATCTTTTCCGGCTTTCACAAACTCTAAAGAGGGTTGACCTGCTAACAGAATACCATTTATGTAACAATCTCTGGGTCTTTTGTGAGTGTTTCCAATAAATCAAAGTCAATGGAATTACAAAATGGAAAGTACTATTGGAAAAAAACATGTTAAGGATTCCAAATGTGAGATTATGTATGAGCATGTGTGTGTGTGTGTGTGTGTGTTGCATTTGCTTACAATAATTATTCGGGATGGGTAGACAATTTTATATTTTTCAAAAAGCAATAACTTGTAGGAAGTGTGGGTCAGAAGAGGAGACGTAGGGATATAGACACTTTTGTGCACTGTTAGTATCACCTGGTACAGCCCTTCTGGAGAGAAATCTGACAATACAAAGTAAAATAATGTGTGTTTTGTTTTTATTTAAATATGGAGTTATAAAATTGAAAAAAAGGTGCAAGTGAGAGAGGGTTAGGTTTTATTGATCATAAATGAAATGCATTATGTTCAATAAGTAAAATTATTATATTCTAAAATAAAGATTATTCCCAATAACTCTAGTTACTGTAGCCACTCCTTGTGGGTACACCACACAGTAGTAAGAAATATTTGCAAATGAAATAAATAACACTTAAAGCCAAAAGAGAGGTTCTCTTATGAACTCTGAATTGGAGGCAATATTAAGGTGGATAACAAAATTGTAGGCAAAGGGCTTGGATAGTAAATAAAAATAATTGACTGAACCTAAATGCACAAGAGAACCTTGAACATGATATATTCTTGCCAATTCTGTGAATCCCAGTTCTTGTTTTATTTATCGGTTTCTTTTTGTGTTTAATTATATTTTACTTTTAATCTAATTTAATTATTTAACCTCATTTTATTATCCCCTTCATTCTTACTTTGGGCACACCTTTCTTTACACTCTTTGTATTTCTCTAATGTTTTGATATATGGCTGTGGTGCACGTTGTTATAAAATACATAAATATTTATAAAATATGTAGTGTACTGTTTGTGTATTTTTAAAATTTTGCTTGAAGTGGTATTGGGCTATTGACCATTTTTAGCATTTCAAGCTCAATATTATATTTTTAATCAACATTAGCACTCCTTTGAAACGTCTTCTATGTTTTAGTCACTTATATCCCTATTGGTAGTGTTCTGGGTTAAATTGCGTCCCCAAAAAGAAGATACATTGAAGTCCTGAGCCTCAAAAAGTGGCTTCATTTGGAAATATGGTTGTTGCAGATTTAACCAAGTTAAGATGAGATCATTAGGGTGGGCTCTAATCAAATATGTTTTATATCTTTATAAAAGGGGATGTTTGGACACAGAGATACACACATGGGTAGAACATTTTATGGAGATGGAGCAGGGGATGATTCTACAAAGCCAAGGAATGCCACAGATTACCAGCAACCACCAGACACTAGAAGAGAGGCATGGGACAGATCCTCCCTCACAGTTCTCAGAAGGAAGCCATCCTGTGGATACCCTGATTGGGGACTTCTAGCCTCCAGAACTGTGAGACAATACATTTCTGTAATGTAAGCCACCCAATGTGGTACTTGGTTAGAGCAGCCCTAGCAAACTAATACAGCTAGCTATTTAGCTTGTCTACTGACCTCACTATGATAAATAATATTCTGACAAATATGTTCATATATGTCCCTCTAGGGATGTGTGATAGCCTTTTCTGAGTTATATGTCATAGAATAGGACGATAGCTGCATTATATGGTATATACATGATTAATTTCACTAAATACTGCCAGATTTCTCTCCAGCAGTGTTCTACCAGTTTATACTTCCACTACAGTTCAGTAAAGGCAACTATTGTTCTGCTTCCTAAGTGTTTTTTCGATTTGTCAGACTTTTGTCATGTGCTTTTAATCTACACTGCGTTTCCCCCTTTCCGGGAATTACCTATTCATAACATTGAGTCTTTTTCTAATTGAAGAGTAGGATGATGCTTTTCTTTTAATATTTAGAAACTGCATTCATTTTAAGTACTTTCTCCCACTCTTTCGTTCTTTTAAATTTTGTATCTTGTCTTTTGATGAATGTAATTTTTTTCCTTTAGAAAAATTTCATTAATTTTCTCCCCAATGGCTTGTGCATAAAAATATATAGCTTAAGACTTTTCTCTTTACCATGAAATTACAGCACTAATTCCTCCTGCCCCTCAAATTTGCTTCAAAAAAATTCTAAGGTTTTATTTACACATTAAAGTCTCTGATTCACAAGGAATTGATTTTTCTGGATGGTGTGAGGTAAAAACAACACTTATTTTCCCATGCTTCAGAAACATTTATTGTTTGATCCATTCTTTCCCACTTGTATGCAATGCCAGGTGTCACACACCATACCTCCATGTATTCATATGTCTATTTCTAGGCTCTTGATTGTTCCATTCAACTATTTTTATATCCACGGACCAATGTCACATAGCCTTAAGCACTTTTAATCTACAACAACATATGGTAAAACAACATCTTTAGCATTCCACATAAATTGAAAAAACAGTTTAATTTAAAAAAATGTTTATTGGAATTGCACTGAATTATAAATTTATTTCAGAAGGACTGATATAATGGAAGAACCTTAAAATCTATTGTCAAAATAAGGACATATTTAGAAAAATACCTATGTTTGTGATTTTTTAATGTATTGAACAAATGAATATAAAAACTTTCTTGTGATATTTGAAAATGGTGTGCACTATACTTTGGAGAGCTGGAGAGTTGCTTACAAAATAACTTTATGTATATAAACACATTGGATATTAGACAATGACATTTTTCTTAAGAAACGCTCTGGTAGACTTATACTTTGTAGTCCATGATCACATATGCATGTGTTCCTTACTGCAACATGGCCTTTTATAATTCTTAAAATCATTTTTCTATTTCTTATGTGTTAAGAAGCTTAAGATTCCATAGTGATATAATTATGATAATTTCATGCATCAGTTCATTAACCAGTGAGTTGCTTTATTGTTTTCATTAATCTGAGCATGCATTTTGGTGTTTATATTAATGTCTGTCAGCTGATTCTAATTAAAGAAGTGTTCACGGGCAAAAGAAGGAAACACTTATAATACATAATCTATCTCTTGTTATTTAAACATTTATTTTCTTGATGGTAGAAATAGTTTTGACATGTACAGCAATATTTTTTAATTGAAATTGATATATATTCCACATATGGAATAATTACCAAGACTGCAGCTTTGGGAGGCAGTACGATTTACTGTCCAAGAACTCACAGTGTCTGATTTATGAATGTGAATATGAATTTATGAATATTGCCTCAACTTAAGTGACTCTCTTTATGGTAAAAGAATTGCAACCATGGACAGATGGCAATGAAATCCATTCATATACCATACCAGCCAGTACCTGTTTGCTTGTGTACATAATGAATTGATCTTTTAAAAGCAGAGTTATTGGTGTCAGCTTGGGAAGAAAATTTGTATTAGTCAGCGTTCTCCAGAGAAACAGAACCAATAGGAGATGATAGATAGATAGATAGTTAGATGATAGATAGATAGATAGATGATAGATAGATAGATGACAGATAGATAGATAGATAGATAGATAGATAGATAGATAGATAGATATCACAGAAGGAATTGGCTCACGCTGTTATGGAGGCTGGGATATGCCTCAATATACCACCTGCAAGCTGGAGAACCAGGAAAACCAGTGGTTTAATTCAGTCTGAGTCCAAAGGCCTGAGAACCAGGACCATCAAAGTCTGAGAGCAGAGTATGTGTGTACCTCCTCAAGGAGAGAGAGGGAATAAGCCATATCTCTGTCTTTTTGTTCTATTCAGGCTCTCAATGGATTGGATGATGTCTGCCCACACTGGTGAGGGTAATCTTCTTTACTCAGTCTACTGACTCAAATACTAATCTCTTCCGGAAACACCCTCACAGACACATCCAGAAATAATGTTTTACCAGCTGTCTGGACATCCCTTAACCCAGTCAAGTCAACATGTAAAATTAACCATCACAACACCTTTAGGCTCTGCTGAATTAGCGGTCTTTGTCCCTAGGGGTGGGACATTTATACCACGTAGTAGCTACGTTGTTGCATGGTTACTTTGGAGTACTCATCCTGGTTTCTTTACCTAATATTCAGTAGGCAAAGAAAGGAGCTAATATACTAGCAGTGGTAATTCATATTTATTAGCATAAGAAGAGAGGTACAATTATATAATGGAGCAGTGGGGGAGTTCGCCTAGAACTCTAGTTACATGCTGGATGCCTCCTGCTAGTTTTTGCCTGATTATTGCCAGAATGAGCAATTGAAGCAGCCATGGTATGACAGGGTCATGGTAATCAGTAATTCAGACCCATCATGTTGGTGTATCCATGTGCAAGCAGGCAACACTAGCAGAACTATTGGATAAGGGTGAGGAGAAACTGGAAGGGTGCAGAGGAGGGAAGTCATGAATATTAACCACAGTTTCAGGACCAAATGCAGAAGTGGAGAATGCTGCTTGTTCTACTCACCCTCTCTTTGAAGTCTTGGGAATTGTGAGAAGCCACCACCTTGAAAATCAGTTTCAGGAGAGAGTGAAGAGGGGGCTTCCCTGAGGCTTCCCTGGTGGCACAGTGGTTAAGAACCCACCTGCCAGTGCTGGGGGCACGGGTTCGAGCCCTGGTCCGGGAAGACTCCACATGCAGTGGAGCAACTAAGCCTGTGCGCCACAACTACTGAGCCTGCGCTCTAAAGCCCGTGGGCCACAACTACCGAGCCCTCGTGCCACAACTACTAAGGCCCACATGCAACAACTACTGGAGCCCACGTGCCTAGAGCTCATGCTCTGCAACAAGAGAAGCCACCGCAATGAGAAGCCTGCGCACCACAACAAAGAGTAGCCCCCGCTCACCGCAACTAGAGAAAGCCCACACACAGCAGCAAAGACCCAATGCAGTCAAAATAAAAAAATAAAATAATAAAGTAAAATAAAATAAAATAAAATGCCTTTAAAAAAATTTATGTCTTACTTATGTAAAACTAATTGGCATGAAGGGGTGGAGATTGCTCAAGCCATTCAAGGAGGCAAGCTGATGGAGTCTTGAACAATATTCAGCCCATGGCTTTCAAAGGGGTCCTTAGCATTGACACACAACAAGCAAGTGAAAAATGAGAAGACAGAAAGTCATGCAAGTGATGTTTATTGTCTAGACATGGAAGTGGCCAGAATTTAGTCATGTAGTTATACGTAACTGCAAATGTGGCTGGAAATTGAATTATAGCTTTGCGCCCAGGAGGAAAGAATTGAGTGAAAAACCAGCTGGACTCTGTCATGGATAGTACTTCCAGTGACCACATACTGGTGTTCATCTTATAAAACACAGCCACCTACTGCCCAAAGAGAAAGCCTTAGCTCTATCTCCTGAGATGTACAAGACTAGGATTTTCACACAATTCACTTTCCTTTACTTATGTCCAGCTGTGATCCATGCTATGGTGATCTATAAAATAAAAATGGCAACACGGCCCCACTCCTACCCTCCCATATAACCAATAAGAACAAACAGAGCTATAGAAACTCACAATCAGAAAGAAGCAACAGAAAGACACAGTAATGTCAGGAGATAGTAACTTGGAAGTATTGTGGCAAGCCTTGTGAAGTTCCTGGGCCCAGGAAGAGTTCATTAAATGACTCCAGTTCTGCTCTCTGGAAGGAATAAGATCCCATGTCCATTGTTCTCTGTGGCCACTGAATCCGCCTTACGTGAGCTTCTTTGTGTCCATTTTCCTTCATGGACACATCTGAAGTTGGTTTTGAAAACTTTGCCCTGCTTGTGAGCTATATAGCTTTCATAGTCTACTTCCTACTTGTGCATATTTGACAGTCTAAAATTTGTTTTAGAACTTGAATGGTCAAAACCTTTAAAAAAATTGGTCTCATTTCATCAACTGCTTAATAGTCTTCTGATGTGTATATTTTTAATCATTTCATTTGCCAATAACCACACTTAAAGGTGTTTTTTTTCCCCTAGAAATAATTGTCAAGCTCAAACTGGTTTTTACCACCTTGCTCTATTCCATTGTCTTTAACTTTATAGCAGCAGTCTTGAGAAATTCAAGCTTGAGTGGGAAGATCTTTGTCAGTCAAAGTTATTTCAATCTTACTTCCTACTGTTTGTGGTTTTTCTAACTCTTTGAAGCCCCATATTTCTGGAATCACTCTATTCACAACCTTTTTTGCCTACACCAGCCAATGGTTACTTAAGCCCATGTTTTTCATCATTTCCTTGTTACACTCAACTAATATCAACCAAAATGCACTACAAATATTCTGTTTAAATTTGTTCTCTTACAGTTCTAGGTCTGACAGGTATTATGAGTTGACTTGTGTTCCCACAAAATTCATACATTGAAGGCTTTGCCCCCAGTGCCTCAGAATGTGATCTTATTTGGAAATAGATGTAAATCATTAAGTTGAGGGCTTACTAGATAGGGTGGGCCCCTAATCCAATATAACTGGTGTTCTTATAAAAAGAGAAAATTAAGACACAGAGACGTACACACAAGGAGAACACTATATGAAGATGAAAGCCAAGATTGGATGGTGCTTCCACAAGTCACAGAAGAGTAAAGATGGTCAGCAAACCATCAGAAGCTAGAGGAAAACCATAAGACAGATTCTTCTTCACACCCCTCATAAGGAATCAACTCTGACAACACCTTGATCTTGAACTTCTAGCCTCCAGAACTATGAGACAATCATTTCTGTTATGTAAGTCACACTATTTGTGGTATTTTGTTACAGCAGCCCTAGCAAATGAATACACTTATGGTTGGCCTTCCATATTATCACAGGTAACAATTTTCTAACTCTTTTGCCACTACAGAATATGGCTTTCCATCATTCTATCTTTTTTTTAATATACAATTTTATAGAGAAGTTTTAAGTCCACAGCAAAATTAAGTGGAGAGTACAGAGAGTTTCCATATTATCATCCCTCCCTTCACCCTCCCACCACCCATCAACACACACAAACCTCCCTCACTATCAATATCTGGCCCCAAGTGCTACATTTGTTGTAATCAGTGAACCTGAATTGACACATTATTATCATCCAAAGTCCATAACTATTTACATTAGGGCTCACTCTTGATATTGTACACTCTCTGACTTTCAACAATGTATAATAATATGTATCCACCCCTGGATTATCATACAGAATAGTTTCACTGTCCTAAAAATCCTCTGTGCTCTGTCTGTTCATCCCTCTCTCCCCCAACCCCTGGCAACCACTGATTTTTTTACTGGCTCCATAGTTTTGTCTCTTCCAGAATGTTATATAGTTGGGACTCCACAGTTTGCAGTTTTTTGATGTTGGCTTCTTTCACTTAGTAATATGCCTTTAAGTTTCCACCATGTCTTTTCCTGGCTTGATAGCTCATTTCTTTTTAGAGCTAAATATTATTCCATTTTCTGGATGTATCATACTTTTATTTATCCATTCACCTACTGAAGGACATCTTGGTTGCTTTCAAAAACAAAGCTTCTATAAATATAAACACCTGTGTCCAGGTTTTTGTACAGACATAAATTTTCAACTCTAAATACTAAGCAGCATGCTTGTTAGATCATAAAATAAGAATATATTTTGTTTTGTAAGAAACTGACAAACTGTCTTCCAAAGTGAATGTACAATTTTGCTTTCCCACCAGCAATGCCATCTACCTTTTTTACATCACTTTCATTACTTCCTGCCTCCAAATTATCAAGTCAATGACACACATTTAGATTTTTGTCATGGCAGCACTTCACTTTAAGATAACACTTTTGTATTAATCGAGATAAATCTAACTACTGTTACAAACAATACTGCCAAATCTCAGTAGTGCAGCAATATTAGGTATTTATTTCTTACTCACATAAAGTCTAAGTAGAGATGGTGTGAGGGAGAGGGACTCTCTACTCCATGAAGCCATTCAGGGTTCCAGGCTAATAATGCAATCTTTGCCATCTTCAGCATATGGTTTCTATGGTGTCACTGGGCATTCCCTTTCAATCCAGCCTACAGGGAAGAGAGCAATCAGAAGAATATATGATCAGGCATGGTAGTGGCACTAATTAGTTCCACTTGCAATTGTTGGCCTGACATGAATCACACAATCACATTTAACTGTAAGAGAGGCTAAGAAAAGTAGTCTAGCTATGAACTCAGAAGGAAAGGTAAATGGATTTAATGCCCATCAAACAGTTTCTGCATTCTATTAAGCATAAATGCCCTGTAAAATCTTAAGTAATTTCTCTTTTAGTGAAATAACTATACATGAGATTACTAAAACGTTGACCATTAAAAATGAATCAGGGTAGATTTCATTTATTTATTTTACAAATATTCATCCCCCAATATGCCAGGAGCTGAGCTAAGTGCTTGGCATATAGGAATAGACAAAGCAAACAAAAATCCTATCTTATATGGAACTTATATTAATGGTAACAATTTAATTGACTGCTTAAGGTAAAAATTTGATGCTAGAAGTTCAAAATCATTAATTTCTAAATTTTACTCAGTTATAAAGTCTATTGTCTCCCTAGTAGAATAAAATCAATTTTCAAAAAAATCATAGATGCTATATTGGACAGTCTCACTAATGTATTCCTTTTAGGGCAGATCCCTGAAGATATCTAAGTGACAAGCATAATTTTAATATCAAAGAAATTACTAGAGAAGCAAAGCAGGAAAATTCACATTTAGACAATTTAATTTAAATTATAAGCTGTGGTAGCAAAATGAGTTTTAAAAGATCAAATGGGCAAACGTGGAGAAAGCTGGTTCTAAAGTTATTAAAACAAGCAAAAACAGCAAGAACAAAATTCACTCCTAACTCATTTACTTGAGCTTTTTATAAGAAAAGCCATAAAATTCATAGATAGATAGATAGATATAGATAGATAAGTAGATTAGGTCATTGAAAACACAATTTATTGTAAGAATCAAAGATTAATCATTATATGGAATATTTTAAGATAAATATTTTGTTATTCATAACAGCATTTCACTATTTCTCTAAATTTGTACACAATGAATTTAAATATTATTGTACACTTGTAGAATTTGACATGATTCTAAAATTTATATACAGTAGAAAGCATCTAGAATAGCCAAGATCTTGAAAAAGAAAAACCAAGATTGAAAATCTTAAACAGCATGGTTTCAAGATTTACTATAAAGCTACAGTAATTATGACAATATAAATTGGAATAAAGTTTGAAAAAGTAGAGAAATAAAACAGAGTAGAATCTCCAGATATCAACCCAAATGTATTTGATAATTGGTTTTTTGATAAAGATGATAAGATAATCCAATTAGAATTAAAAGACTTTTCAATAAATGTTACTAGAAAAAGTGAATATTCAAATGAGGGAAAAAAATTAACCTCACTCATTATCTCACAACATACACAAAAAATTAAGATAAGATAGATCATAAGCTTAAATGTACAAACTAAAACTATAAAGTTTCGAAAAGAAAACATAGGAAAAGGACTCTCTCTCTCTCTTTCTCTTGCTCTCTTCCCAACTACATCTGCCCTGCTTTTAAAACCTAATTGATTCAGTCAGGCCCACCTTGATTTTCCAGAATAATTTTCTTCACTTATATCTGCAAAATATCTTCACAGTGATACTTAGACTAGATACTTAGACTAGACTTGACTGAAAAACTAGAATCTGTTGCCTAAGGAAATTGACAAATCTAAAAATCCTACTTTGAAGAATCAAATGCACAAAATGGATTTCATTAAAATTAAATTTTTTGCTCATTGAAAATCATAGTTAAAGAGAATGAAAAGTTAATCCACAGACAGGTAGAACATAATCACTATATTTTAATCTGACTAAGGACTCATATCAAGCATGTACAAAGAATTGCTACAAATGTGAAAGACAAAACTGAATAAAAATGCGCAAAAACTTTAATGGACATATTTTAGGTAGGATAGATAAGGGCCAATAAGCATGTGAAAAGGTGTTCAACATCTTTAATTATCAGAAAAATGCAAATAAAAGCAAAATGAAATATTTTCGCTCCTCACTAGAATAGCTAAAATTAAATAGACTCATTACCAAGAGGGGAGGGCGTGGAGCAATATCGCTGGTGTGAGTGAAAAACAGCACAACCACTTTGGAATATTCTTTGGTAGTTTCTACTAAAATGAAGAGTACACTTACCCTGACCCAACAAATCTATATTAGGTATTTACCCAAGAAAATGAGCACATATATCTACATAAAGTCTTGTCAAAAATGGTACCAGTTTTGTTATTAAATTCACAGGATCATTGGATTTTTAACCTTGTTCTTCTGAATAATTTTTAAAAATTGTTTATAAATCTGTTACATTCTTATAGTAGAAAAAGTCACTTAAATTCCAGTCCCCAAACATTAGGACTGTCATATTTTGTTCATGCTTCTGCTAGAGACACATACACTACATACATATGATTCTATAAAAATGAGCATTTGAAACAAAAAATAATACTCCTTAAGATAAAGCAAAACACAACATGGAACTTTTATAAATTAAGAAGTGATTGAATTGGTAATAGGAAAATCTACATGATACAGAAAATATTGTACAAATTATAGTGTATTATAAAATTATCTAAGATCTTAAATGGTTAAATTTTCATTCTGTCTCACTCAATTTATCCTTCTTCCCCTCCTGCATTTACAGAGTACGCACTTTGGACAAAATATACTGTCTGTCATTTTGAGAAAGCGTATCAACTTTGCCTTCACAGAACTGAGAACAGAAGCCAAGAGTTAGTGTTTTATCACAAATGAATTAAGCAAACACAGAAGGACAGAAACTAAATTCAAAACTGAGGTATTTGCATATAGATAGGAATGAAGGAATGAGAAAATGTGGCATTTTCCCAGGAATTATGAGGTAAGCATCTTACCAGGCTTTAGGACAAGTGGTTGGATAAGCAGTCAATATGAGATTTACTCATAAGTAAAACGTTCACAACTTCAAGGAAAAATATTTCCTATGGGTTTTAACTACTCTACACTCCAGAACACAGAGAACAGGTGAAAAGTTAAATATAACATTAATACAGGACTTTAAGAAAAGATGTTACCTAAAAAGAAAGCTCACAGACCAATGGAAAATACGTGCAAAATTCCATATAACATACTAGCAAACAGAATCTAGTGTTTGCTTAAAGTATAACACAGAATCGCCAAAGGAGAGTTTTCCCAGAAGTAGTAAATGTATTTTATTAATACATTTTAAAATGAGCATAATGGTAATAGGTGCCTAAATGATACTTATTAAAATTTAAGATATATTACTGATGAATCAAAAACTACAATAAAATAAGAATATGAGACTATTACTGAAACCAAAAGAAGTTCATAATTTCACAAACACACATTAAAAAAGAGTCATGGGTCAGAGGCAATAAAGACATGATAGTCTAAGGGTGGTTAAGGGCATCCACTCTGGAGCCAGACTGCTTGGGGGCAATTCCTAGCTCTTGCAATTTGATTGTGACCTTGGGCAAGTTAAGTAACTCTCTGTACATCAAGCCTTCATATACAAAATGGGAGTAAAAATAGTACGAACTCTATAGGATTGTGCTGAACATTAAATGAGTTAATGTTAAACAGACAAGTATCTGACTCTCAGCAAACACTGTGTTAGAATTTATTATTACTATTATCCTTATTATTACTTATATCAAATTGAAAGAAAATATAGAGAACACATCCAAGTCCTCTTCTAAAGTCTGCCATAGATTTAATTAAAAATAAATTGAGGAAACCCTGACATTGCCTTGGTTGGCTCCTCTTTTGGGTAGGCAGTGATGGAAATTGGGTGGGATGATTGGAAAGAGAAAGGGTAGCAAAGCCAGTACTCCAACCCTGGTTAATCAGCCCTGAGACCATGACTCAAATAGCTAATAAGCCTGACTATTTTTCCTATCTGAAGATGAATCTAAGCATTCCCTAAACACACATAATATTCAACACCAGAGAGAAAAATGTAAAACATCAATATATAGCCTTATCTGAAAAAGGAAAACCACATATAGTACAAAATATTTTGTCTCTTAGCAACGAATCTTAGTTGCTATGCTGCCTTCACCTTGCACACTGCCAGAGACCCTAAAACAAAACCCAATTTGCCCAAATCCTGGGAAGTTCCCAAATTAGGAACTGTTCTCTCTGCCAGAGTTACCACCCTGAACAAAGAGACAGAAAGCCCTGCCTTCAGAAAACTTAGGTTTTGCTCCAGGTGGCAAAAAATTTCAATATGAAGAATGCTGTATAAGTCCTAAGGATTAAAACAGAAGCAAGAAGAGTGGTGGGACGTGGTGGGCTTGGGTGTGCGGCTCTTGTAGACAGGGCAGTGAGGCAAGGCTTCTCTGAGAAGCAAGATTTGAATAATGACCTGAAGAAAGAGAAAGGAGAGCAGTCAAGACATCAACAGGAACATGATAGAGGAGGGAACAGCCAAACAGTGAGGTAAGAACAGTGTGTCCAAGTGAGAAAGCAGGGGTGGCTGGCGCAAAGTGGGGCTGAAACAAAGCAAGTGGAGTGAGGTCAGATGTGAGGGGGCCGGACCAGGAGGAGCTGGAGCATCGTGAGAAATTCAGAATGACTTAAGTCATGATCTGCTTTGTTCTTAAAAGATCACTCTTGTTGTTTAATTGAGAATGAAGTAGAATCAAAATTATATTGGCAAAACAGACTGTGGGTAGATATTGTTTGATAATTGTTGCTGAAACCCAGCCTCTGTACACCGGCACTGAATTGAATCTCGGAGATAGAGTTTTGGGTGAAAAGTAGAAAAGAATATCTTTATTGCAGGGCGCCAACCAAGGAGCCCAGGGCAGTTAGCACTTAAAAGACCCAAACTCCCCCGAGGGCTTTCAGGAAAGGTTTATAAAGACAGGGTGAGGGAAGGGGATTGTGGGGTGTGTGATCAGCTCGTGGATATTCTTCTGATTGGCTGGTGGTGAGGTAATCGGAAGTCAGTATCATCAACCTTCTGGTTCCAGCCGGTCTGGGGTCTACGTGCCTATGGGCAGCATACAGTTAACTTCTTCCACCTGGAGGGGGTTTCAGTATCTGCAACACGGCTCAAAGGACATGGCTCAGAATACTATCTGTAGTCCTTGAGGAAGAACTAAAGGTCCTTGACTTTGTTTAATGGCTAAAGTATTATTATTTTGTCTTTCTTGACTGTTTTTCTTTCTTTCTGCATTTTCTCACTTCTCTGATTAAATTTATTCTTTGACTCAAGTTTTTCTACAGACAAAAGGCAAGTGGAGGACATGGGTAGGGATCTATTCTGGGAAGGCCCCGTATGGTCCTGCTTGGTTACAAAGTGGATTATCCTTCTGGAGGTGTTGAGGGAAGCTTGGGATGCGATGCTTCCTCCATTTCCCCAACTCTTCTTGTATCCCAGTATTATTTCATTGCCTTTCTTTGTGGAGTAAAGAGATAGATGTTTGAATTTTCATATTACTTATCCCACAGGAGGGATATCTGATTTTAAATTACCTAGGATTTTTAGCTATGGGCCAAAAAGATCACTTTATTAAAAAAAACAACCCAATGAACATGTCATATCAGAAAAAGAGTCTGGGCCACCATGACAGCTTGTACTTGTTAGTCCACCCTGTGGTTACACTTTCAATTCTCATGAAGAAAGAAAGAAAGAAAGAGAGAGAGAGAGAGAGAGAGAGAGAGAGAGAAAGAAAGGAAGGAAGGAAGAAAGAAAGAAAGGAAGGAAGGAAGAAAAAAAGAAAAAGAAAGAAATAGAGAGAGAAAGAAAGAAAGAAAGAAAGAAAGAAAGAAGAAAGAAAAGGAAGGAAGGAAGGGAGAGAGGGAGGGAGAAAGGAAGGAAGGAAGGAAGGAAGGAATGGAGGGAAGGAAGAAAGAAAATCTACATTCTCAGGGTTTAAACCACTTGTAGTTGGCGTTTGTGTACTCAGAGTTGTAAACATTACTAACAGATATAAACTTTTCTACTCTTTGATCTTTAACCAAGTGCATTTAATATTTTATTAAAAGTTTAAATATTAAAGTGCAAAAGTACAAATTCAATAATCTGGAGAATCCCTGCTTATGGAAAGTTTACAACCTAAAAATGAAGCTCAAAAACCCCTTTTCAGCCCTAAGAGACCATGGAGTATCAGTAGAAAAGCTCCTGATAAGAATTATAAGAATTATAAATGGTTAGTATAAAATATAAAGGTTTTTATTTTTGTATGTCCAGTGATACCAGCTTGAGGAAAGTAATTCCATTTAATTGTATTCATTGCTAAAGAAAGGACTTACGCTATTTTTTATGAACAACAATGTGAGGGCTTTGAATTTTTCATCAATTTTTTATTTGCTATATTAGAATACTAGCTATAAAAGAACACATAATATCAATAATACATTAATTTGAAAAAATCTATAATTATATTAGGAGAAACAGAGATAAAGAGGCAGGGCAGAATCACTCTTATTAAGATCAGTATGTTAGAGGTGAAGACATGATTTCTGGGGGAAAATGAGTTCTGGATAATTTAGTTTTTTGTCTCTGAATTTCTCATTAAAGAGTAGTTGATAAATTAGCACATAGATATTATTGAATGTCCATGGTTAATATATTCCTCTCCTTGTAAGTATTTCTATGGGACATGTAGAAAATACTTTTAACTATACTCACTAAAAGTGAAACTTACGACAGTAAAAACTAAATCTAATAGATGTTACAATTCCATATATTTTCCAGTTCTTTCAAAAAAATACTAAAGAGATGGGCAAATACCCCAACCACATATGATAACTGAGTTTCAGGGACAGTAGCAGTAGAAGAAGCTGAAGGAAACTTCAATTCAGGAATTTAAAGACTACTGTAAAGATGGGATATCATTTGAAAAACCCAACCAGTAAAGAACTATTAGCTTCACATTAAATCTGAAATGCTTTTGGACTGGGCAGCCTACTATAATGCATCTTTACTTGAATGCTTTCTCTCCAGTTGAATTTTAGACCCTTTTAAAGTGCTGATATCACGATTCTGGGAAAAGAAAAACAAACCAACAAGAATCTGATATATATCAATCCAATAGTGCCCTCTCTAACCTTGAAGAAAGTAATATATTCGGCTCCTTTCTTCTGCTTTTATATTTTTTCTTAAAATAACTTTTATTTTTCCTATGAATCACTTTTCTACTTGACAAGGTCTAAATGCCTGTTTTCCACTAGGAAACACTCGGATTGATATTTGAATTCCCTATTGCACTTCAAACCTGTGAATCATTTCAGAGATTCTTCCTGTGCCCTTGTTTTATCTTCTTTCAGAGGGAATGAGTCATACACAATAGCTGATAACAGTTAATTGCATAAAACACTCCTCATCTTGAAGGAGGGCAGAGTGCTTGGCAAAGAGTATTATGCAAATAGTTGCCTCATCTCTAAAAAATATCACCTTCTGCCCTCTGGGAAATCACAACATGGCAAACCATGACAAAAAACGTAGCCTCTTACTTATTGCTGGCATAGCTGAAGCACGGAGTTTAACACAGAAGTTTCTGAAAGTAGAAGTTTTAAATTTAGATAATTAGCGCCTACCCACACTTCCTTTATTTGCTCATTTTGTGGCTCAAAAATTTAGAACCCTATTTTTGGGTACCTACTGATAACCATTAGCATGTGTGTAAGTACCGATTCCATAAAGGGTAAATCAATTACACATTCCAGATTTGTGCAAGGAAGATGGCTGGGTTGTGTGCTTTAACTCAGGAGGATGGCTCCTGCATACCACCTACTGTAGAGGAGAACTGGTCTCAGAAGCGGGGATCTGGTTTTGTCAGGTCTGCTGTGTGTCATCTCAGACGTTACCCTGCACATCCAAAGCAACCACCATAGTTGTGCAACGTAGAGGCACCACGTCTGGTCCCAGGAACGCTACACATTAACTCTCACCTTCAAAGTCACTTCAGCTCTTGGGGCTTCACTATGTTCATCCCTAAAAGTACAGTTTTGCCTTTGGTGATCTTTAAAGAAACTTCTAACTATATAAATCCACAGTTCAAAAAAATTCTCAGATGGTCAGTCTCTGAATCAAAATGTACCTTTTATGAATCATGTGAATATTTATTTAAAAGCCAGAATGTATAATCAAGAACTTCCAAAAGAAAAAAATAATAAGGTGTAGGAAAAGGTATTTGTTTTTCTGAAGAAAAACTCAAAAAGCAAGACGTAATGTGGATATAATATCCTAAAGTAGAGGATTTAACCAACAATTGCTGCTAGCTCCAAATATTAGGAAAACAAAATTAAAAGTTTCACAACTTTTTAAATTAAAAAATTTGTTCATATTTAATTAGAGTCTGTCCATGAAAGGAAAGTAATTTTTTAAGCTATGAGACCCAGATTGCTTATTCTCCTGTGGATTACCTTTCATTTCTCTCTTAGAAAAAGAAAAATGGTCTCTGACTTTCTGAATATAAGGTGGATTTTTCACCAAATGGGATGAAAACTTGAAAGTTTACTTTGCTCTTCTCATTCATCTGGTTGGAACAGGCTGACATTTTGTCACTGTGCAGTCAAACTGTCAAATTAGCTACTGGCCTTTTGTCCTTAGCCACTACAAGTCCAGATAAACAAAATGTACCACCCAGATCTGTCTAGGTGATTTCAGGGAAATGCCTTTTAATTATGAATTACTTTAGATGGTCTCAGTATAGGTTTAATCTCCTCTCCATCTCTTCTGGCACTTCTAGGTCTAATCTATCATTTCTGAGTTATTCTTGGGTGATTTTTTTTTTTTTTTGCGGTACGCGGGCCTCTCACCGCTGTGGCCTCTCCCGTTGCGGAGCACAGGCTCCGGACGCACAGGCTCAGCGGCCATGGCTCATGGGCCCAGCTGCTCGGAGGCATGTGGGATCTTCCCGGACCGGGGCACGAACCCACATCCCCTGCATCGGCAGGTGGACTCTCAACCACTGCGCCACCAGGAAAGCCCGATTTTTTTTTTTAATAAAAACTGACCATGCCGTTGCCACCATCTGCCCCTTTCAATGGCACCCTAGCATTTAGAGTTAGAATATGTATGGTTTTGCATAATCCAGACCTTGCTTGGTGATTATGACTCAATGCTGAGCTCAGTCATACTGGGTTCAGGTCCTCGAGTAAACATGCTCTTTCACCAAAGGGCTGATTCCATAGGTCTGGGATGCTATAGCCACTCTTGTTCAATCTTATTGAAAACTACTCCACTTTTTTGCCCCTATTTTATTTATTTATTTATATATTTATTTATTTATAATTAAAGTATAGTTGATGTCGAATATTAGTTTCAGGTATACATCATAGTGATTCAATATTTTTGTAGATTATATGCCACTTAAAGTTATTATAAAATATTGGCTATATTCCCTGTATAATATAGTCTTGTAGCTTTTTAATTTTGTACATAGTAGTTTGTACCTTTTACTCCTCTACCGCTATCTTGTCCCTCCTCCCTCCCCTCTCCCAACTTGTAACCACTAGTTTGTTCCCTATATCTGTGAATTCGTTCCTGTCTTGTTATATTCATTCGTACTGTTTCATTTTTTGTATATTCCACATGTAAGTGATAACGTACAGTATTTGTTTTTCTCTGTCTGCTTTACTTCACTTAGCATAGTACCCTCCAGGTTGATTCATGTTGTTGCAAATGGCAAAATTTCATTCTTTTCAGGGCTGAGTAATTTCCATTTTGTATATGTGTGTGTGTGTGTGTGTATATATATATCACATGTTTTATATATATATATATATATATATATATATATACCATGTGATATATATATATATATATCACATCTTTTTTATCCATTCATGTGTTAATGGACACTTAGAATGCCATCATATCTTGGCTATTGTAATTAATGCTGCTATGAACATTACGGCACATGTACCTTTTCAAATTAGAAAACTACTCTACTTTTAAACATTACATTTTTTTTAAAATTGGAGTATAATTCTTTATAATGTTGTGTTAGTTTCTGCTGTAGAACAAAGTGAGTCAGGTATATGTACACATATATCCCCTCCCTCTTGGACCTCCCTCCCATCCCCCCATCCCACCCATCTAGGTCATCACAGAGCAACAAGCTGAGCTCCCTCTTCTATACCACAGATGAATTGGGAGATTAGGTTTGACATAAATACACTACCTTGTGTAAAATAGCTAGCTAGTGGGAACCTGCAGTATAAACATTACCTTTAACACTACACCATAGCCTCAGGAATGTCTTCCCTGACCGTCCACTGTATCTGCCATCTCCAAAAACAATAAAAACATACACTGACCTAATACCAACTGCCTCTCCTGCCTAACGCTTACCTTAACTGTAATCTTATATGTAAATCTGGTTCTTGTTATCTGTGGTAGTTATGTTCTATAAAGTTGCCATGAACACTAAACTAGCAAATACTGAACCATTGCTCCTAAGGAAAATACAGGGTTAGGCTTTTCATGAGCCTCTAGTGACAACGTTTTCACCATCCGATCAAAATATAACCTTCCTCGTTTTATATGTACTTCTGTTGAACTATACCTTATTTAGTATGGATTGTTGATTCAACAACATTGAACTCACGTCCAACAGTACTATAACTTTTGCCTAAAAAGTTTATTTAACACATGTATATTCTACTTGAGGCACATGGGACACTGGACAGCAGTTCAACACAACACTTGGGGGCTGTTTTAAACAGCAAAATTACCCAAAAAGAAGCATAAAAATGCAAAAAACATGGCACTGCATAGACCACTGAAGGACACCTGTTCACAGTAGAGAACTGAAACGGGAACCAGAGCATTGCCAAGTTCCGTCTGAGCCTGGAATGCACGCATCAGGAGACCAACAGTTTTCACTGTTCTACACATGCACATGTCCACAAGTAACCCCAAAAGTACAGTGAGTATTGATTTGGGGTTACAACGAAATTTAGCTACTAGGTGAATTTGTAAGTACAGAATCTGCAAGGATTAATTTTATTTATATAAGCATGTGGTTAATGTGTATTTCTCCCGCTGCACTGTAAACTCCATGAAAACAAGAATCATTTCTCACCACCGTGTCCCCAGACCCCAAACCACACACACACACGCGCACCCCACGATACATATTTATAATAATGAATCAGCCCTAGATATTGTGAGCAGGACAGTGTTTCCCACATTGAAAACTTTCCATTTGGTTTTCAAACCCTATTATTGAAAATTCAAACAGTTCATATTTTGTTTCAAATCCTTCAAACAATTTTTGTTCTATGAAAGAACGATACAGCAAAACCTAAAAAAAGAATTAATCATGGGAAAGGTAGTGAGGCCAATACTTAAAAAAGAAAAAGAAATTCAGAAAACTTTATGTTCCACCTAGAGAAATCCTCAGAACACAGGGTTGCTTTTTACCTCAAATTAATATAAACAACCTTGAATACAACATCTTTCTTCCCAAACCATCCCAGCTGTCTACATCAGAATGTGCAAGTAAACACTGTCTTTTTCCTACTTTAATTTTGATCATCAGTTGATCTTAAACGACAGTCTAGATTATTTTAACTTTCTATTGCTAGCATTCACATTTAAACCTGGTTTATCTCTTCCAACTTATCCCCCGGCAAAATCCTCTCACTGTATTCCCAAGGTACACTGTGTTTTCTCGTGTGTCCCTGCTCTTATAAAGGAAGCTGCTTCCCCAAGAGAGATCCTCTGACTTTCTTCACCAGACTAATTTCTTACTTGTCTGTCAAACTGCCCAAGCATCATCGTTTACCGCCAATCCTCCTATCCCTGGGGTTAATTTTGCCTACATATGTTCCTGTGGCACCATGACAATGCTTAAAACCTTTGCTGTTTTAATGATCAATTCTGTCTGTCTCTTCTCTAGGGATGGGATTTTGTTCGACTTTTCCTCATAGCTCTTATGTCTATCATGAGCTCTGACTTACAGAGAGAGATTTGTTAGTGTTTGTAGAATAAATGCCTCTTCAATGAACTCGTTCAGTGAATGAATGGATGAATGAATGAATGCACACTGGGCTAGAAATGGAGAGGAGAGTAGGCAAATTTCTACCTTAAAGCATATAGGGATGAAGCTAATAAAACCACTAACCTCGGGACTTCCCTGGTGGCTCAGGGGTTAAGATTCCGCGCTCCCAATGCAGGGGGCCTGGGTTCGATCCCTGGTCAGAGAACTAGACCCCACATGCTGCAACTAAGAGTTTGCATGCCGCAACTAAAAATACCCCACATGTCACTACAAAGATCCCACATTCCACAACTAAGGAGCCCGCCTGCCGCAACTAAGACCCGGCACCAATAAATAAATAAAATAAATATTTTAAAAAAAGAAAAGCTAAACTTTTTATTTGGTGGATCTGTAATATGTGGACTCTGTAACATCGTAATTCTGCTATTCCAGTTTGTAGAGATTTAGATCCTAATTAGTTTTTTTTTTTAATATTTGCTTATTTATTTATTTGGCTGCATGGGGTCTTAGTTACGACATGTGGGATCTACTTCCCTGACCAGGGATCAAACCCGGACCTTCTGCATTGGGAGCGTGGAGTCTTAACCACTGGACCACCAGGGAAGTCCCCCTAATTAGGTTATTAAAAAAAATCTTAATTATCACATATTCTACCTATTGTTCGTCTGAGAAAAAAAATCCTGAGAAAGACAGTCTTCACAAATATAAGAACATGTATAAGGCAGTTGGCACGTTCTGGAAAGGTGTGTTGTACTGTGGCTCCTAAGTCAGAATAATTCTTTGAAAACACACTTTGTTTCTGATAATTATACCAATGCAAGGCAGGTGATGGCAAAAGAAAAGCTTTACTAGAAACAAGGGGTGAATTAAGTGAAGTGACTAAACAAATAAAGATGTCTTTTTGCTTACTAAGACCATAATCCTGGTTTCTGGTATTCAATCTAGTGTAGCATTTGTCCAGATGTTTTAAACTTTTTTAGAAAAGTATTATTATTAATAGTTGTACTTGAATAAGCCAGGAATAGAGATGGAAGAGATAGCCATGAAGGACATAATCAGATGACTGGTGAAATCTGAATATGGACTGTATATTTTATAATTGTAAAATTATTATATATTATAAAAATATTGTATCTATATAAACTTTCCCAAATAGCTATGTATATTACAGGTGTGTAAAACAATTCCTTGTTCTGAGGAGATATGTGTTGAAGTATTTAAAGGTCAAGAGTCATAATGTCAGCAACTTATCCTCAAACATTTCCATTGAAGTAGTATTAATAATATGTTTTTTTATGGGTTTTTTTTTGCGGTACGCGGGCCTCTCACTGCTGTGGCCTCTCCTGTTGCGGAGCACAGGCTCCGGACGCGCAGGCTCAGCGGCCATGGCTCACGGGCCCAGCCGCTCTGCGGCATGTGGGATCCTCCCGGACCAGGGCACGAACCCGTGTCCCCTGCATCGGCAGGCGGACTCTCAACCACTGCGCCACGAGAGAAGCCCAATAATATGTTATTTATAGAAAGAGAGATAAATTTTTTTAATTGTTACCAATCATTGAATATAGATAAAATGTATATGGGTCTTTATTGTGATATTCTTGCAACTTTTTTTTTTAACAAGAAGCTATAAAAATGCATTGTGTGCCCTTCCACAAAATAACCTGAATGAGTTTGACAGCTCTCCACTTTGAACTTACCCAGCTTCAAGTGTGGTTTTGTCTACTTGTGTAAGATCCCTGTGCAGTGGACAGAGTTCTCATGTTAATAAATAACTAATTTGAAAGATGACTTACAAAAGCTAGCCTCTCTCCTTCTTATCCTTTCCCAAATCCTGTATGTAAACTCAGACAAATTCTCTTGATGACTCCTAAATCATGATGCATGAGGCAGACCGCAAGAAAATTGAATTGAAATTAGAGCTGCTGTGCACCAAAGTCAAAAACTTTTCAGTTTGAGTCTAGGTTAATTGCCTACTAAAAGTCATCAACATTTTTGTAGCAACATTGGAGAGCACAGAATCTCTAAAACATAGCATTCATAATATTCAGGATTACAATCCATGTTATTTGACATAACAAGAAGAAAGAATATGTAATTTAATCTGAAGGAAAAGACAATCAACAAATGTCAAGCCTAAGGTGATGCAGGTATTGAATTTATCAATCACTGACATTAAAAGCAGCAATTCTAATTGAATTCAAAGACACAAGAAACATATTCTATAATGATTAAAAAGATAAGAAGTATCACCAGAGAAATAGAATACATTAAAAAGTAGTAAATGGAAATTTTAGAATTAAAAATATGTTGTCTGGGGCTTCCCTGGTGGCGCAGTGGTTGGGAGTCCGCCTGCCGATGCAGGGGACACGAGTTCGTGCCCCGGTCCAGGAAGATCCCACATGCCGCGGAGCGGCTGGGCCCGTGAGCCATGGCCGCTGAGCCTGTGCTCCGCAACAGGAGGAGCCACAGCAGTGAGAGGCTCGCGTACTGCAAAATATATATATATATATATATATATATGTTGTCTGAAATAAAAAAAAATACTTTATGGGATTATTAGCAGAATGGACATAACAGAGAAAAATAATTAACGTGAAATAGATTACTAGAAATTCAACATGAAGAAGAAACATTTAAAAGTTTGAAAACAAAAGAACAGAGCCTGTGAAGAAGATGAAAATGTAATCTTGGATCACTGTAGACTCAGAGAGAAATAACCAAGAGAATGAGGCAGAAATAAACATATGAAGAAATAATGACTGTATTATTCCCAAATTTGTGGAAAGGCATAGGTTTACAGATTCAAGAAGCTAAGCACAAGCCTAACAGCATATTGCTCACAAAGATAAAGAGAAAACATTGAAGAAATGCAGAGAAAATATGATATATTACATAAAGGGAACAGCCATCCAAATGATCATGGATGTCTTATCAGAAACTATGAAAATTAAGATAGAGGAACAACATTTTTACAGTTCTGAAGAAAAAAAAAGCTACACAGAATTCTATTGTCAACAAAAATATTCTTGTTGATTCAAAGAATGTGTGAAAACACATATTCAAGTTTAAAAAAACCTAAAAGAATTCTTCACCACTAAACACATACTACAAAACTACTAAAGCATAGTTTTCAGGCAAAGACAAATGTTAACAGATAAGAGCTTGAAAGTTCATAAATTAATGAAGACTATTGGAAATGATAAACATTTAAGAAAATATAGAAGACTACATTGCTGTTTTAATTTATTTAAAATATATATGAATGTTAAAATAAGACTATTTTGGCCCATTTGGGGTTTTTTTTTTAATACATGTAATGGAACTTTATAAGACAAAAATAGCAGAGGGACTTCCCCGGTGGCACAGTGGTTGAGAGTCCGCCTGCCGATGCAGGGAACGTGGGTTCTATCCCTGGTCTGGGAGGATCCCACGTGTCGCAGAGCGACTGAGCCTGTGCGCCACGGCTACTGAGCCTGCGCTCTGGAGCCCACGAGCCACAACTACTGAGCTCGTGAGCCACAGCTACTGAAGCTCGCGCGCCTAGAGCCCATGCTCTGCAGCGAGAGAGGCCACCGCAATGAGAAGCCCGCGCACCACAACAAAGAGTAGCCCCCGCTCGCCGCAACTAGAGAAAGCCCGCGCGTAGCAACGAAGACCCAAGGCAGCCAAATAAATAAATAAATAAAAACTTTAAAAAATTGAAAAAAGAAAAGTAGCAGAAAGCTTCTAAATGTATTAACTTGAATTCGGCTGTGAAAAGATCAATAACTACATTTCATTCTTAGAGTAAACCCTAAAATAATGCAAATAGCTCATCAACAAATAGAGTCTGCTGCTGCTTGGAAGAAGCTGAAAAGATTCCAATCATAAATTTTCTTCAACCCCCTGGAAAACTGAGATCATCAAACAGACAGATATATTGAATTCTAAATGGTACCAGGCCCCCAGAAGAGAGACAGGGTGAATGAACTTTTCTCCTTTTTCAGAGTGTAAGAGGAAGATGAGCCACAAAACCAATAGGAAGAAGACAGCTGAAACTTGAATGAATACTTGAAGACCACATGTGAGCTAGCATAGTTTAGTAGCCCTGGAGTTCTCTGACTCATCGGAAGTCCTAACTCACCCCCCAGCTCTTTTCCTTGTGCCTTCCACCAAGTACTTACAAAAAAAATTGAAGGTACAACAGGAGACCTAAGAAAATCCTACTGAGTGACGCACAGGCAAGAAACGGTGCTAGATTCCCAGACCCTTCTTCTATTTGAAACTAAGCTGTAAACCACTAACAAAAGGGGAGAAAACATTCCTAACTCCTAGCATAAAGCAAATATTCAGTAACTCTGAAAAAGAGATAAAAGCTAAAGCTGTCTTCCACTGGTGGGTGGGAAACCAGCCTGAGCCTATGACTGTGCATTGATACAGAGATCTGCTGTCATAGAGGGAGTGCCAAGAAACTTACCCCTCCCCGAGACAACTCGCTGATTCAAAGCTCAATTTTATTGACACAAAAGGAAAGAAGAAAGCCTATGACAGTGGCCCACATGCACCGTGACTCCCAGGTTAAGGCTAGAGAAGAAGAAAGAAGAAAGACCCCTCCGCACCATAACTCTTGAAATGAGTAATAAACAACAGTGATATATTGTGTGATGAGGGAAAGAACATGGAGCTAAATCTCAACGGGAAATGCATGTAGGATCTGCTCAAAGTTGAAGGTGGAGCAGCAACACCAAGGGAATAATCTGTCATTTTCGGCCTCAAGTCAAGCACAAGGCAGCAACAGTCCAGTGCTGAAGGAATTCGTAGTTCGTGGTACACTAATCTAGGTAATTACAGCAAAAACAAAACCTAAACCCAGATCAACTACCGACTAGTCTGACCCAAAACTGCACATTGAAGACCTTTCAGTAGAAGAGACATGTCCATTTCTAAGCATGAATATTAATAATGTCAATGTTTACTGTTACTGTAGACACAATCGCCAATATCGAATCAAAATGTACGAGACATACAAAAAAGTTAACAACAAAGTAGGGAAGCAATCCATTGTCAAGATAAAAATCCAGACCCAGAAATAACACAGATGTTGGAATTTTAAGGCAGGTAATTTTAAATAATTATGACACTTTTGGTGGACATCCAGTTTTCTAGAGTAATAATTGATAACACTACATTTCACTTTCAATAGTGTTAGAGTTTAGAAAGTAATTTATATGATCATCCTACTTGAAAAGTCTTCACACATTTTATTTCTTTTAAACTTGTGAACCAGAAATTATTATCTTTATTTAACCAATGATAAAACTTACCTCAGTAAGCATTAAAACTTGCCCAAATCACATATCTAGAAAAAGACTATGTTGCTATTCCAATATAGTCTTTGACTTAATGTCTCAAGTTTATCCATTTTAAGTATCCCTGAGTCATATAATTCTTAGATTTGCATACATTTCTCCTATTTTACCATACAGTTTAAATAAATGATTGTTTTAGCTAATCTATGAAATTTACTAAAAATCTCATTTTCAAGGTCTAGCATGGTTTCCTCTGCAAATTTAGATTCCCTTGGGCAGAGATTAAGTTCTCCTGATCTATTTCCCATATATTTTCAGACCTAATCATTGATCTTTCTTATTCTTTCTGAGTTTACTATCATATGCAAAGATTTGCTTTTGTGTGTACTGGATGGTAGTCATCATTAAAGTAGAAATACTCTCACCTTCTGAATCAAAGCCAATTCCCGATTAAAGCTTCAGAATTAATTAAATTAAACTCAAAAGCAACAGAAAATTAAATATTCTGTTATAGTGACAACATAAAAATATTAAAAATATATCAATGGAAGCAACTAGGAATAAATAAAATATATCCCTCTTAATTTTTTAAAATTCACAGTCACAGGAATGAATATTTTTTCACTCTTATTGATATTACACAAGTCACATGTCCAGTTTTTATTCAAAGTTCTAAGGATTTGATATATTGTAATCAGAAATTAGATGGAGATAAAAATATTGTTTAAAAAACACCAGCATAGGGCTTCCCTGGTGGCGCAGTGGTTGAGAGTCCGCCTGCCGATGCAGGGGACACGGGTTTGTGCCCTGGTCCTGGAAGATCCCGCATGCCGTGGAGCATGGGCCCGTGAGCCATGGCCGCTGAGCCTGCGCGTCCGGAGCCTGTGCTCCGCAACAGGAGAGGCCACAACAGTGAGAGGCCCGCGTACCGCAAAAAAGAAAAAAAAAAAAAAAAAAGCACCAGCATATGTCTCTTTGAGGAAGAATTCAATTTATTGTGATGATGACAATGAATTCTCTGAGCAATAAAATGAAATTCATCAGATGGCTTCTGCTTTTGGACTAAATTAAACTCATATAGGAGGCACTAGACTGAGTAGATTGAACAGGAAATCAGCTCTAAGTAGCTTTCTAAAAGTACTGTAATTTCTACTGTCAGTATAATTTTGTGATCTGTATAAAACCGGGGAATAAGAAACTCACATATAATGTGAATTGTCTCTGTGGCTAAAGATTAATTACCAGCGATGATTTTTGGCAGGCTAACATCTTTTCTTGCTTGCTTGCATCCCTATTATAACCACATTTTATTGAAAATCATACTGAATTTAGCTATGCCTTTTTGGACAGAGTATGTGGAACAAAATCCTTTGTTTTCTGCTACCTGTTGAAGTGGAATTGCATTGTTGTTATTATCAGTTATTGTTTCCCTCCCTGCTTCTTCAGTATCACACTGTGAATTGCCAGGCTTTGTCACTGACTGTGTTAATTGCTCGTGCAAAAGATTCCTTAATCTTGATTTAAAAAATAATCTTATTAGCTACTCATCCCCTAATCTCTTATGGTAAGCTGCTTATTTCTAATCTAAAAAGAATCATGCATTTGGTCTTGTATGTAAAAATGAAATACCAAACCCAAGGCCACAAATATTTTCTCATATATTTTCTTTTAGACATTTCATAATTTTACACTTACTTCTAGATCTATAATCCATTTTGAATTAATTTTTGTAAATAACATGAGGTATGTGTCAAGGTTTTGTTTTTCATATGGATGTTTGTTACAGCACCACTTGAAAAACTATCTTGTTTCCATTGAATTATCTTTGCATATTTGCCAAAAAATCAGTTGACAATATTTTTCTGTCTATTTCTGACCTTTCTCTTCTATTCTACTGATATATATATATATATATATATATATATATATATATATATATATATAAACTCCAATTTCTTCAATTCCACACTGTCCCTATTTGTGCAGCTTTATAATAAATTACAATATTACCTGATCTATAATACTTAAATCAGTTAATATCAGTTCTGCTTGACTGCTAAAATCAGTTCATATGAGTTAACAATTATTTTGGCTATTCATTTCTTATGCCTTTCGAATGTACTTCAGAATTGCCTTGTCAATATTTACAAGTATTTCTTGGGTTTTGATTGAGATTGATTTGATCTTATAGACCAAATTTGGGGTGGGGGGGGAGTAGGAAATGATACCTTAGTAATATATAGCCTTCCAGTCTATAACCCAATATATCTCTCTATTTATTTATACCTTCTTTGATTTCTTTAATCAGTATACTGTATTTTTATGCATGCCGGTCCTGCACATAATTTGTTAAGTTTATAGTTAACTCCTTCATTTTTCATGTTATTGTAGATGTGATTGATTTAAACATTTTAGATTTCAATTGTTCATTGCTAATATATAGGAATATGAATAACTGGTGTTTTAATATTGACTTTGTATTCTGGGATCCTGCTAAACTCACCTGTTAATTCTAGGATTTTTTTTTTTTTTTTGGTAGGTTCCTTTGGATTTTCTACCAATATGTTATCTCTGAATAAAATAGTTTTATTTCTTGCTTTCTAATTTGTGTGCTTTTTATTTGATTTTCTTGCCATATTGCACCAGCTAGGATTTCCAAAGCAATTTTGACTGGGAAGGATGAGAAGTAACACCTTTGCCTTGTTCCACAGCTTAGTAGAAAAGCATTCAATATATTACCATTAAGTATGATGTTAGCTATAGATTCTTCATAGATGTCCTCCATTAGGTTAGGAAAATTCTTAAGGAAGAATGATTATTATCTAGATCAGAAACTTATTTATCTTGGATAAGGATGTTTCAAAGTCTTTGTCCAAAATTGATTTATCTATTCCATCTTTCCTTTGGTAAATGTTTGTATGGTATATCTTTCTCCATTACTTCAAATGTATCTAAATCTTTATTTTCAAGTGGGTTCTTTCAGACAACATGCAGTTGGATCTTGTTTTTATATCTGATCTGATAATCTCTGTCTTTTAACTGGTGTGTTTGGACCATTTGCATTTAAAATGATTATAGATAGAGTTGGATTAAAATCTACTATCTGGCTGTCACATTCTTTTTTGTTATTGGTGTTTTGGCTTTCCAGATTTGTAAGGTACATTATAACTCTGTGGTGTTACAGATGTTGGGCTGGTAAATATTTTGTTGTTTGTAAATTTTTGTTGGTTTAATTGCCTTGTTTTTAAATAGAGAATGTTTAGGGTGATTACAAACTATGCTGTTGGCTCTGCCATCTTGCTGCCAGCTGAGCCACTATATTTCAATACAAAAAGTGTTCTATTTATGAATCACACTAATAAAAAAATATACATCATGCATCATTATTTAGTTCTTCTAATCTGTTGATATGATTTTATTACCACCTTATCTTTTACAAAATCTAAGGTACTTTTCCTTATATTTCCTATTCAGAATGTAATTTAAGCAGCAAAAGAATATTGTTTCCAATTTTGAAGATTGTACACACATTATAGAACACAAAGTCAGAGTCTATGGAAAAGTATAGTCATATAAAGCACAGACTCTGGAAACAGATTGCTGCATTCATATTTGGGTTCTGTCAAATTAGCACACTATATTTATGTTTTACCTTTCTCATCTGTTAAATAGGATGATAATATTAGTACCATAGAGTTTTGTGAATATCAAATTAGGTTTTCTTTATACAACTCTTTTAAAAGATCCAATATCTGTTAGTTAAAAAAACAAACAAGGGACTTCCCTGGTGGCGCAGTGGTTAAAAATCCATCTGCCAATGCAGGGAACACAGGTTTGATTCCTGGTCCAGGAAGATCCCACATGCCATGGAGCAACTAAGCCCGTGTGTCACAACTACTGAACCCATGTGCCACAACTACTGAAGCCCATGCACCCTAGAGCCCGTGTGCTGCAACTACTGAGACCACATACCACAATGACTGAAGCCTGCGTGTTCTAGGGCCAGCGTGCCGCAACTACTGAAGCCCGTGTGCCTAGAGCCTGTGCTCTGCAACAAGAGAAGCCACCGCAATGAGAAGCTGGAGCACCACAATGAAGAGTAACCCCAGCTCACCGCAACTAGAGAAAGCCCACATGCAGCAACAAAGACCCAATGCAACCAAAAAAACAAATAAACAAACAAACATTACTTCTGCCATCATCATATCAATCTTATGAGACAACTTTGCAATTAATTATATTTTATAAATGAGAATACATAGAGTCAGAGTATACTTAGTATTCCTGAGGTTGAACAACTTTTAATGCCAGAGACATTATATTAATTCAACCTGTAAAGAAGAAAACTTTAAATGTTTAAATGGAGGGTTTTGGTATAAAAAAAATGCTGTCACATCATTTGTTATCATTAATACTTTCACTGGAATATATTTTTTATTTCATAGATAATAAAATTGAGTGAGCCACTGGAAGATAAAAAGAAGAAAGCTCTGAGTTTCTGGTTTAATTTTAACTTTTATACTTATGTAACACAGAGTCTATCTTTTTTGCCTATAACGGGATGCTTATGATGAAAGAGAATACCACTAAAATGCATTTAAACCCAAATATCCTAATTCTTGTGAATTACAGGCAGGGCTGGAAGATTTATGTTCACTTCATGAATAATAACTATAACAATTACTTTGGATCTCCATTATTCATGTTTTGCAAGAAGAGTCTCATGGAATTTCATTATATAACAGTTTCTTTAAAAAAGGGTAGGGACGATTTGAACTTTACTTACATTAAAACCTAGCGGGGCATTATTTTATTAGAATATTAAATCTAAAGTTTCTATTACAGTTATATCCTTTAATTTTGGAAATTATAATAGGAGCAGAAATCCTTGAAGAGAAATATATTTTTTTTTCTGTTAAAGTATTATTATTTACACTTAAGGCAATTTAAACTATATGAGAAAATCACAGAAGTGGAATTTGGATCCTTGTTCTCCAACCTCTCACTGCAGTTCTAAAAGCTTTGTATAGTCATCGGCAGCTTTATTCTTTTGCTGTTCAGAATCTCCTCCTCTGCTCTTCTCAAATTTCTGACCCACCACTGTCCAATGGACTCACAAATATTCATTTCAGAAAAATATTTGAATTCTACTATATGCCAGATATACCTTCTAGTACTAGAGATGCTATGGAGAAAAGCAAAGATAAAATCCCACGTTCATAAATCTTTATCCTGGCGGGGGGGAAGTGCAGAGAGTAAGTAATTTAAACACTAAACATAATATTACAGAAGACTTACTCTGCTTCACTGGTTACAGAGAAGGCAGCAAAAAGGAACAGCCCCAATTCTGTCTACTTCATCCATCTACTCCTCTTTTCAGTTCTAAGGAAACTGGTGACCTTCCTCTTGTTTAAGGCTTATCTCACTTTCTGTTTTCTCATGCAACTCCCTCTCTTCATTGTTTGTCCAATCTATGTCGCATCACTTTTAAGCCCTTCTCTCTATTGGCTGTTTTCTAGCAGAACACCAATTAACTTAAGACCTCTCCCATCTCATGCCCCTCACTCTTTTACATAAAAATATGTGTGTTTGTGTATAAGAGACACACACACACATACACTCACTCTCTCTACCTCCTCACCTTTTACTAACACCTCAAACTATCATAAATCTGGTTTTTAGTCTTTAAAATGTTCTCACCAAATCAGCAATTACATATAAATTGGAAAATCCAAAGGACACTTAAATTTTTTTATTATTTGTTCCCTTGAGAGAATATGAAATCATTGATTATTCCTTCTTTCTCAAGCCACAATCATCCCTTGGTTTCCATAACACCACATACTCCTGAATTTATCCTATATCTCTGGTTATTTTTATGCAGTATCTGTGCTGGCTGTTTCTCTCCACTTGAATATCTTTCAGGCATCTTAACAACAACTACAACAAATTGTATAAAAGTGATTTCTTCTTGTTCCCACCCTCTAGTATTTTCTCTGTCACTTAATGGCATATCTAGCAAATTGCGCAAATCAAAAATTAAGAAATCACCTTTAAACTCTTTTCTCTTGAAAAACATCTACACCCAATCAATTGTAAAGTCCTATCGACTTTTACACTTACTTGTCTATCAATTCCATTCTCTTCAGCCCATTTTCACTACTAGAATCATGGTAAAAGCCAATATAATCTTTGATCTATAGTAGTTTATGTTCATTCAGAAATCTTAGCATTTTCTATTATTCAGACATTGTTCTAGGTGCTGGAGACAAAAGGGGTCACACCAGACCAAATCTCTGCCCTGAACATGCTTAACTTCAGTGGGAAAGGGACTACTGTAACTTAACTAGTTTCTGTTTCTCTGTTTCATTAGTCACATAAATATTTGACATAATGGCCAAAACATATTGGCCATTCCTGTGTAAAACAGGAATATTTTCAAATGTCTTTTTAAAGAATTTGCAATTTCCTTAACAGATATTCTAAACTTATTGTCAGTCATTTCACTGCTTATCGATGCAACTTCCTCAGGTACTATGGTACTTATACTCTGCATTCTGACGGTACTGAGTATCTTTACATAAGTAATTGAGGAAAAGAGAAAGTGTTATAAAGATGAGGAAAGAGCAGGCAGAAAACTAAGGTTGAATGGACAAGAACAAGCTTTAATCTGTCTCCTACATGCAAAACCTAATGAAGCAAACAACCACGCAGAAAATTATAATACAAACAAAAGATTAATTCCATAAAGTAACTCAAAACTACTGTGTAAAATTTCAGAGGAGAAAAATACTGCTTCTCCTTGAACTATTCAAGACAATTATGGAAATTAAGAGAAATGGCATATGAGTAAATCTGAGGGAGAATTTCAATATAAGAGCATGCTCAGCAAAGGAAATAGCATGAACTGAAAAATAGGGGAAAAGAGCCTGGGAGTTATTGAGGGATAAGGAATGATGTTGTTTAGGTAAAATAACCATGGGTTGGAATAATGGGAGATCAGGTTTGAAAAAGAAGTCATAATATTAAGTGCTTCCAGGACCAGAAAAGGGAATTTAGATTAATTCTATATGAAAGGTGAGCAACTAAAATATTCAAAATAAGAAAGTAACATTCTAAGCTGTATTTAGTAAAATCATTCTATGTTGACCCTGTATTAGACTTCTAGCTCAAGATGCATGATTAAATACAGATTGAAACCTACATTTCTTTCCCAAATATCCACACGTGCATACACACACACAACTTTATACATCTTTGCTCAAAACAAGAAAAAGAAAATATTCATGGGGAAGAAACACAAACAAAATCACTAATCACTAGAGTAAAGAGGAAGTAAAATGACATGGCAAAAAGAATATCACACCTGGATATAGATAATCCCTAAAAGAACAGAAAAAAGTGTTCAAAATTAGTAGAGAGAAACTAAAAGAAAAAAAAAATCCAACAGAAGAAATAAGAGAAAGTGAAAAGAAGCAAAGAAAAACCACAGAAAGTGGAAAACATAACATGGGACGCCGAAAGAAATCCAGGTTATTAGTGTCCACAATAAATTTCAAGTTCCATTAGAATGCAGTCTCCACAAGAGCATTTTTTGTGTTTTCTTCACTGATGTATCACCAGCATGTAGAAGAGTACCCTGTACATACAAGTACTGTGTACTCAATAAATAGTATTTCAATGAAGGACGTTTAACACATATATACAATTGTTTTATTACTCATCCTTTAAAAAGTCTTCACAGTAATTAAGTGAAGCAAGAACTGCTTTATAACCATTCATTATTAATGTAGCACAAGTATTTTATCCCAGTTTGGTTCACAAAATAGTAGGAAACCGGAACCATCTGTCTCCTGACTCCTCACTTACCTCTCTTTCTCCCACATAATAGATTTGGGAACTCAGAACAGAGAAGCCATTCACCCACTCCTGAATATTTAATGTGCGATTGTGATTTTTATTGCAGTTGATAACCACCTGCACTCTGGCTCACATCTCCTATGAGCATTTTTCAACCTTATGGTTTTGTCAAAAGTTTTCTTGCCAAATACCTAATGTAGATTAGACTAAATTTAACAAGTACAAATTCTAACAACTAAGATAAAATTATGGCAAATTAGACATTTTCAAATTATTGTTAACTGACAAAGCAGAGAAAATTGTAAAATATAGGTTGTTAAAAATAAATTCACTTCCATAACTCAAAATGAGATAGTGGATAATAATCTGAAATACATAAGGAAAGGTAATGGAACTTAGCACCTTGGACATTATGCTTTCATTGTCATGGAGGAAAAATTAAATATAACACTTTGTTTGAATTGAAGACTAGTAACAGAGAAATAACTCTTTCTGAATTTTTTCAGCTATTTGTTTAGTCTCCAACATTGAAATATTTTGTCAATATTGTAGTATCTTTTATTGGCATAAGCTACCTATGATAGAGATGAATTGGGATACTGAATACATTAAATTAAAATTTTTCCTTCTTTAGATTTTCTCATTATACACCAAGTAAAGAAAGAATATAGCATGATCTTCAACTGGATCCCTGAGGTACCTGAAGAAAAGCTACCTGAAGAATTTGAAGTACTAAATTACCTGAAGAAAAGATAAATATATTTAAGAGCTAGTTTTTAAAAAGAACCATTGAAATTACTAAACCATTAGCTATACTAGGGTAAAAAGAGGAAAAGCACATATTTCCAAATTTAGGACCAACAGGGGGAAAACTAGTTATAAACATAAAAAGTAGAAATGTGAGAGAATACTTTGCACACCGATTTATATACTTGAATGCCTGAAAAAATATTTAGTAAAAAAAATGACTAAAATGGACTTGTAAAGACACATGTATGAATAAGACAGAGACATGGAATCATTGTTCAGCTTCCCTTTAAGGAATTCCCATACTCAGTCTCAAAATGAACTCTAACTTTAAAGAATACATCATTTGACATTTCTTTTTTTTTAGCATCTTTATTGGAGTATAATTGCTTTACAATGTTGGGTTAGTTTCTGCTGTATAACAGAGTGAATCAGCTACACTTATACACATATCCCCATATCTCCTCTCTCTTTCATCTCCCTCCCACCCTTCTATCCAACCCCTCTAGGCGGTCACAAAGCACAGAGCTGATCTCCCTGTGCTATGCAGCTGCTTCCCACTAGCTATTTATTTTACATTTGGTACTGTATATATGTCCATGCCACTCTCTCACTTTGTCCCAGCTTACCCTTTCCCCTCCCCGTGTCCTCAAGTCCATTCTCTACGTCTGCATCTTTATTCCTGTCCTGCCCCAAGGTTCGTCAGAATCTTTTTTTTTTTTTTAAGATTCTATATATGTGTGTTAGCATATGGTATTTCTTTTTCTCTTTCTGACTTATTTCACTCTGTATGACAGACCCTATCTAGGTCCATCCACTTCACTACAAATAACTCAATTTCGTTTCTTTTTACGGCTGAGTAAGATTCCATTGTATATATATATGTGCCACATCTCCTTTATCCACTCATCCGTCGATGGACAATTCGGTTGCTTCCATGTCCTGGCTATTGTAAATAGTGCTGCAATGAACATTGTGGTACATGGCTCTTTTTGAATTATGGTTTTCTCAGGGTATATGCCCAGTAGTGGGATTGCTGGGTCATCACTAATCATTAGAGAAATGCAAATCAAAACTACAAGGAGGTATCATATCACCTCACACCAGTCAGAATGGCCATCATCAAAAAATCTACACACAATAAATGCTGGAGGGCTTCCCTGGTGGCGCAGTGGTTGAGAGTCCTCCTGCCGATACAGGGGACACGGGTTCGTGCCCCAGTCCGGGAAGATCCCACATGCCGCGGAGCGGTTGGGCGTGTGAGCCATGGCCGCTGAGCCTGCGCGTCCGGAGTCTGTGCTCCACAACGGGAGAGGCCACAACAGTGAGACGCCCGCGTACAGCAAAAAAAAAAAAAAGAAATGGTGGAGAGGGTGTGGAGAAAAGGGAACCCTCTTGCACTGTTGGTAGGAATGTAAATTGATCCAGCCACTATGGAGAACAGTATGGAGGTTTCTTAAAAAACTAAAAATAGAACTACCATACGATCATTTGACATTTCTTAAACTACAACCCTATACTGCTTCTCTAAACATTGTCTATGAGCCACTTGCATTACATTTGTTAGGTTGCTGATTAAAGATGCAGATTGCCATGGCTAACATAAGACCTACTAATATAAACTCTTTGGATGTTGAGCCAGGTAATCCACATTCTTGCCGAGCGTCCCAGGCGAATCTGATACACATTAAAATTTGACCAAGAGGACAAATTAAAAATGGGCAATTGTTTTTATATAGCCATCATATTAGTGATACTGAAATCTGAAAAATATAAAGAACAAGAAAATTCCAACCCACTCTTATTTATTAATACTGATGCAAAATTTAAAATCATATAATAGTAACTGGAGCCATCAGGACATTCAAAAATTTAATTTATTCCAAATTGAGTTTATTCTAGGACCTCATAGATTGATTGACATATGGTATTTATAACTAATACAAATTCAAAGGAGAACAAATATATTATCATATTTGATCAACTTAACACATGCCAAAAGGGTATTTATTAATGTTTAATATTCACCCCAACTCAAAAATTAAATATAAACAAGCAATGTAGAAAGTTACAGTAGAATACGCAGCTCCATGATAATTCTAACAAATATGTTTATTTCAATTGATATAAACTGAATTTAAGAAATAGCCCTGATAAAACACAAATTTTATAAAGGGAAAATATATACTCTCTGGCTACCTTCCTAAACCTAATTGTTTCTACCAGTTAATTCTCTTGAATATTTCAGACAATAATCACATCATCTTCGATAATAATTATATTTCTTCTATCACCTATATCACCTTCTCCTATTATTTAAAAAAGATAACTCTCTTTTGCTTTTCTAATTTTGTTGAGTAGCACCTCCAGAAAAATATTAATCAGTAATGACCATCTAACATAACCTTGTGTTATTTTTCACTGTAATGGGCAGAACTATAAAAATATCTATTTTTCTCCATTACGTGATAAAATTTAGCTTGCTAGTGAGATATCTACCTACTTAGCTATTGCTCATTTTTATGGCCATGTACTCCTTTGATACAAACTCATGAAGGGTATGGACCCGCATGCCTGAAGCCTCCCAGATGTGTATTAACATATATATTGGAGTAAAATTAAAGAGTAGTTTAGAGATGCACCTTAGCCCACCCATGGAGCATTTAGGAGTCTAAGAACCAGTCTGTGAACCAACCACTCTCAGCTGCCTGCATTCTTCCTTTTTGGCTGCTTCTCTCTTCTGCCCCTAGCAACTGTTCTCTACTAACCACCTCCACAGCCCCCTGTGAATCAAACCCCTTGGCTGCACCTCCAAATTCGCCATCCTTATGGTAACGGTGCCTCTTGGTTATTGGCAGTTAAGCACGACCACCACTTGGGTAGTACTTTCTTTGAGACTTCTCCATTCCCATGGATATTAATGAGCCCAACTCTGTGATGGCTTCATCCGCTGTCATCCTCGGATTGCAGAGAAGAGCTCCCACTGAATTTAGTGCAGCTGGTTCCCTTCTTCCCAGCACACTCCTGATGGCCTTGATGAATAGTTATGTCTTTCAGACCTTTCCTTGGAACATAAACTCTGGCGGGCATCCTGATCTGATATAATATGTCCATTCCAGCATGCCCATTTCCCTCAGCCTCTTTACTTGTTCTCTGATGTTTGCTGGGGCAACTCAAGCATTTCCACTTCATTCAGAGTTGGCCATCATTTATGATAGTTATTCCAGACTTCCATAGGAAACTCCAGCAGTCAGTTTGCTCCAGCCTCTGCGGATCTTATCAGGTGTAAAGTCATGTACTCTAAGAAAGTGCTTCAAAATCAAAGAATTCTTGCTTATCTGGTCTTGTATTCTGGCCTCTTGATTAAATATGCTCAAACTCCAATCACGGGAGTTTGGCTCCTGTCAGTACATGCAGGATAATTCTTGCAGCTTTTGATGTATACAGTCTCTTTCCTCTTTATCAGGTTCAGAACATTCCTCACTTAGTGATGCTGGGATTTCCCCTTAGTTATTGGTCTGGCAGTGATTGGTCTCCAGGAGAGGAGATAGAGGCCATTCTCCAGGGAGGTACCCATTGCTTTGAACAGGGGAGGTTTCTGCAGTGTCCTTCCGCACAGCTGAAATTCGATCACTCACTTAGGAAGTATGGGCTGCTCCTGCAAGCCCACAAGTTCAGGGAGCCTGCAGAGTCAATGTCCGCAGAGGCATCTGTCCAGATGTCCCCATCCTAAGTTTTCCAAACTAGGTTTTGACTTTGCATAATAAGCCTTCCCTGGCTGAGCATTCAAACAAGTCTGAAGCTCTGCCACTCATTCACTCATTTATTCAACAAATATTTCTAACTGTTTTTCAGGTGAGCTGGTCTGGATGGCTGGGTATTTGACGATGAACAAAAATGACAGGATTTCTGCCCCTGTGGTTACACATACAAAACAAATAGAGAGTGAATAACACTCCGTATAAATGTGTAAAACTTTGCAACATTCTTCTACAGATTATAATTATTTCCACGTATTAAAATTATTTTGGAATGTTAATTAATTAATTATTTTGGTATACTGTATGGAAATATCAAAATTTAATCATTTAACTCTTCTTTCATTGTGACATTTAGGTTTTATTTCTAGTTTTTTAGGATCACAACAAACACTATAATTAGGATTATATCAGCACCCTTTCAGTTTCAGAATTTGCAGTTCTAGAATTTTTTCCTAGTTCTTTATTATCATTTCCATTTCTCTGCTGAGATTATCTCTTTGTGAATAAGGTCTATATTTTAAGTTCTTGAGTATATTCATAATACATTATAATATACAGTATATATGTGTCTATTAATATATATATGTTTCATTCCATGAATATATTTATATTATATAACATTAATATAATATATACAATTTTGTAATTTCTGTCCTTGATAATTTCAATATGTGGGTCGTGTGGCTTCTATTAACTACTACAGTTGTTAATTATGGGTCATATTTTCACCCTTTGTTAAAGGTCTAGGACTTTTATGATTGCCTGATAGAAATTATAAATCATATATTGTACCAGTTTAGGTTTACATTTACTTCATTTTAAAGTTACGCAGAAATTAGTTAAATTACAGATTGATCCACTTGATCTTTTTAAGTCTAGTCTATTTAAGTTTAGTGTTTAGTCCTAGAGTTTGTCCTTTATTCTAGGGCTTGGTTCTAACTCAATGGGGGAGCATTCTACAACCTTCCAGAGTGAGGAGCGAAGCCAGAAGCTCACAACTTCCTGGCCCTGAGGACGTCCCCACCTCCACTCAGCCCTCAGCCTCACGGAGCCACCCGCTGCAAGTGTGCAGCACTGCACTTGGCAAATGCATTGGGGACTTGAATGCAGATTTCCGGGCACTGACTCTGTACGACTGCATTGTTTCTAACAAATTCCAAAGAATTCAGCAGCCAGGAATTCTGATCTCTCCTCCATTAGTTCAGTGAGATTGTTCTGTTCTGCTGGTATATTTCCTTCCTGTGTTCTGGTCTGAAAAGGGCTCCCTGTCCAGAGGAGTGATCATGTAGCTTACCTTGTGTTTCCTTTGTCTAAATAGTCACTGTGTACATCAAAACGGTTACTTCATATTTTGTTTTGTTGTATTCTTGTTTATGCCATAAACTGAAGCCTACCTTCTAGCTAAAGAAAAAAAATCAGTCAACCTAATTCATGAAAATTGAAAAAGACAGAATAATACAATAAAACATTTTCAAATCACTGGAGGTGTTTTAAAATACGCAAGGGAAAGATCTGTAGATTTGACATTAAAATTTTTAAATTTTGAAGAAGGGTAAATGAAAAGTATAAAGTTTTGAAAAACTTCAAAACATATAAAACACTTGCTTGAGCTTTAAAAAGAAAATACTGAGGACTCTGAAAAGTAAACAATAGTAAGGGAGTTGGGAACTGAAGTAAAAATCATAATGACACATAAGGGAGATGGCCTCATTTGCAAGGAATTGCACGAAACTATGGAGGACTTAAACTTTTTAAAAATAAACAAATTGGCATTCTGGCCAGAAGAATGGAGTAAGGACCCCTTAGGAGCCAAAGAATACAAGGCACATCCCAGAGAAGGGAGAGTTAGAAAAAGCGATCTCTTAAGTTTAATGGATGAATTGACATACATCCTGAGCTGACTATTGAGCCATTAATATAAACAAAACCAAAGAAGGTTAACAAAGGCAGCTAGAACTAAACTACGTCATAAACCACTGCCCACATTCAAGATTAACCTCTGAGTGGTACATACACTGAGAAGACTCAAACAATACAATAAAAGCTTTGAAAACTAAACTGATCCACAGAAGGGAAACATAATGTGCTGTCTGAAACTAACTGGGTTGATTACTGCTAAGCAAAGCAAACAAACAAACAAGCACCAACATTCTTCAGAGAATTTTAACAGAACCAGAATATTATAACATATTATTCAAAATGTCCTGAATATATAAAATATATAATATACAAAAATTATTTGACATACAGAAAAATAAAGGAAAATTTGACCATTTCTCAAAAGAGTAAACAATTAATAGATGTCAACCCTGAGATAACTCAGAGAGAATGTTCAGACAGAGACTATAAAGCAGTCATTATAACCATTCTCCCTAAGTTAAAGGTGAACATCCTTGAAGTGGATGAGAAACAGGTGAGAAATAGATGATTGAAAATAGAAACTTTAGAACTGAAAAATTATACAATCTGAAATTATAATATTCACTGGAGGGACTCAGTAGCAGAATGAAATGATAGAGGAAAGCGTTAGTGAACTTAAAGACAGATCAATAGAAATTATACATTCTGAAGAAAAAAAAGAAAAAATGACAAAAAATATGAGCAGACCTGTTGCGACAATATCAAAATATCTAATACTAGTACAGAATTAAAGGAAAAGATACTGGTACAGAAAAATGTGTTTAAATAAATAATGTCTTTTTAATTTTTTTAATTTGGTGAAAGAAAGTTACAGATTTAAGAAGCATGGTGGATCCCAAACAGGACGAAGTCAAAGGAAACCATACTCAGGCAAGTCATAATCAAACTTCTGAAAACCAAGGATGAATAAGAAATTTTGAAACTGGCCAGAAAAATATGACACATTACATATAAGGGAGCTACATTTGAGATAACTGTTGGAATCATAAATGGTGGAAGCAGGAAGGAAGTGGAACAACAGCTTCAACATGCTAAAAGGAAATAACTATTAACACAGAAGGTTACACTCTGCAAGAAAAATTCTTCAGGAATGAAAGTAAAATGAAGCATTCTTATGTCAATAGAAGACATTTTCTAAAAAAATGCTAAAGGAAGTTCTTCAGGCTGAAAGGAAATTTCCCACAGTGAAATCTGGAACATCAGGATGAAGAGAATAAGAGGAGAAGTAATCACTGGATAAATGTAATAAAACTATATTTCTTCTCTTAAAGACTTTAAAATATGTATGGTAGTTGGAAACAAAAACTACATGATTTTTTTAAGGAGGTTCAATGTATAAAGATGCAACACACAAAAATATAACATAAGGGTCAAAGGACCTATTTGGTTATAAGACTTCTAGGTTTTTCTTACAGTGGTAAAATATTAAGTCATTAGACTATTGAAAGATAGGATCACATATAATAATCCCTAAAGCAATCATTAAATATAGAATAAAGTGATATAAGCAAAAAACTATATATATAAAGTATAATGGCATACTAGAATACATAAATTATATATACTAGAATAGAAATGGCAAATAGAATAAAAAACAGAGGGGACAAACAGAAAACAAGCAGTAACATGGTAGACATAAATCTGACCAAATCAACAATAACACCAATTAAAATATAGAAATTGTCATATTGGAAAAAAAAGTCAGTTACATGCTGCCTCCAATATGATCATTTTAAATATAATGATTGGATTAGTTAGAAGTAAAGTGATATAAAAAATTATACTATAGAAACATGAATTATAAGAACTCTGCTACAGTGATTTTGATATCAAAGTACATTTTAGAATAAGGAAAATTGTCTGGGGTAAAGAGAGACATTGCAAATTGATCAAAGGATAAGTTCACCAAAGGAACGTAAATATCTTCAATGCACGCCCCTAAAAACAGAAGATCAAAATGCATTTAGTAAAATTGATAGCATAAGAGGAAAAATACTCAAAAGCACAATTATACTTGGAGACTGTATGTTCTCATTAACTGATATAACAAGACAGAAAATTACCAAGTATTTAGAAGCCCTGAACATCATTGACCAATTTGATTGACCTAACTGACTGTGATGGTTACTTTTTGGTATTAACTTGACTAAGTAATCATGTCCAGATGTTTCATCAAAATCTGGATGTTGCTTGATCCAAACAAATCTAGATGTTGCTGTGATGGTAATTTTTAAGATGTGATCAACATTTAAATCAGTAGATTTTGAGTGATGCAGATTACCCTCCATAATGTGCATGGGCCTCATCCAATCCAATCCCCTGAAGACATTAAGAGCAAAGACAGGATCCCTGAAGACGAAGGAATTCTGGCTGGAGTTTTCAGTCCATTTGCCCTTTAATTTAATTTCTAGATTTGTCAGTTCACAGTTGTGTGAGTCAATTCCTTGAAATCTCTCTCTTCTCTTCTCCTTTCTCCTCCTCTCTCTCTTTCTTTCTCTTTCTCTCTTTCTTTTTCTCTTCTCTGTCTCTTCCTCTCTTTCTTTTTCTCTCTTTCTTTCTCTCTTTCTTTCTTCTTTGTTTCTCTTCTCTTCTCTTTCTCTCTCTCTATATATACATACATACATACATATATATATATATATATATATACACACACACACACACATGTGTATTGAAAGACAGTGATAAATACAACAAGGGAAGGGATTGGTCTTTTATAGAAAGGGATCATGCCTGTGTGTAAATCAGAGAAAAACAGACGAAAATGAATAGACAGAAAGGAGGATGTGGAGGTTTGGAAAGTGAGAAAACATAGAGGTTGCTGTTTAATTGTACCTATTTTGTTCAATGAAGTATGAAGCAGGATCATCAAATGATACTGTGTGTGGAAGGCTGAAGTTTGGGAATGTGAAAAAAGTATAACATTGCAAGATGTCTAGGCAATGCTGAGTGCCATTAACAAATGTAGGCAATTTGCATAATTGTTCATCAATCATACCGAGTGTCAGGACTCTATCAGGTCTTTCTGGGGGCTGCATAGCAGAGAGATGCTGTCCATCTCCAACCTTCTGACCAGCAGGCTGGTGGGTCTCTCTCTTCTTTCTGTTTTCTGCTAAGCTCTTCTCCTGATGTGGGGGCCTGATTCCGGGAATTCTTCAAATCTTCCTCTCCACCCATCGAACCCTGGTTTAAGACTATGTGCACTCACCTAATTTTATGAATTGCAACCCAGTAATCATTTTTTGCTAACTCAGCTGCTTAATAAGCATATGAAAATACTTTACCAGTGAATGATAATTTATTAAAATAATTCACATCAATTTTCTCTGAAACCCATTTTTTTCCAAACACACTGCATCACACAGTTCATTTGCATTTTTAAGTGTGTAGTCTAACAATCTAAAAGTCATTTCATAATAACTAAATTATATCAAAACTTTTTGTGTGCAATATGCCAACATACCAATTAACTACTTCTATTTTCTTAGATGCATAAATCAACTATAATTAACTATTAATTAACTCTTTCAAAAGGAGAAATTAAATGACTAAAGAAAAATATTGAAAATTTTTTATTTGTAGACAGTGCATTATCTGGGAGACACAATGGAATGAAAATATATGTACAGGGGTACTGAGGTACTGAGTTCTATTTTCTAACTCAGTGACAGACAGTAGAAAAAAATAATAAAATCAAGGTCCATAGGAAAATACCTCCTGATGGTAGGCACACTACACTAGCTCAGCTTATATTTCTTTGCTGAGACCCTCTCCAAAAGACTCAGCGTGATTGAATTGTGTTGTTTTCTTTAAACATTGAGACAAATTTGTAAGTTTAGATAATTTAACAAGAGAACAATGGTTCTGCCTCATTCATAATTTACCACAGTTGATTCAGCCTTCTGTTCCATGGACACATTTTATCATATTTCACTCGAGTAACCTTTTGTTAGCAGAAGAATTTCATTTTTTTTTTAATCCCAGGGTACAAGCCTTGTTCAATATTTGAAAATCAATCAATGTATTCACCATATCAAATCTCAATTTTTAAAAAAACACATATAGTCAAGTAAAGAGATTCAGATTTGATCTTTATGGTCTTGGGTTAAGCAAATATTTCTTAGATAAGACATTAAAATCATGAGCTGTAAAATAAAAAGCTGATAAATTTGACTTCATCAAAATTAAAAACCTCTGCTCTTGGAAAGATACTATTAAGAGATACAGAATGGTAGAAATATTTGCAAATCACATATCTGGAAAAATGTCTTATATCCTATATATGTAAAGAATTATGAAAACTCTATAACAAGAAAACAAAACAAAACAAACATACCCAATTAAAAATGGGCAAAACTTTGAATAGACACTTAACCTAAGAAAATGTACATTTGGCAAATAAGGACGTGAAAAAATAATGTTCAAAGTAATCAACTGTTGGAGAAATGCATATTAAAACTACAACATCACCACACACATCAGAGTGTCTAAAATTAAAAAGACTGACCATGCTACATGTTAGCAAGAATATGGAGTAACTGGGACTCACATAACAGAAGACAGAAACATGAAATGGTGCAAACACTTCAGGAAATAGTGTTTCTTATGAAGCTAAGCATACACTTCCATATGACCCAGAAATCTCACTCTTAGTTGTTTAACCAAAAAAGACATGTGTCTATGAACCAGGAAATGAGCTCTCTCCAAATGCTGAATCTTCCAGTACCCTGATGTTCCCATCCTCCAGAACTGTGAGAAAATAAATCTTTGCTGTTTAGGTCACTCAGATTGTGGTATTTTGTTATGGCAGCCCTAGCAAACTAATAAAAACTTCTAAGACAGGATGAGATCTCACTATTAAAACAGTAAAGAGACTGAAAAGTTAAATAAGGGTGTTAAAAATGACCACTGAGCGCTTCCCTGGTGGTGCAGTGGTTAAGAATCTGCCTGCCAATGCAGGCGACACGGGTTCAAGCCCTGGTCCAGGAAGATCCCACATGCCGCGGAGCAACTAAGCCCATGCGTCACAACTACTGAGCCTGTGCTCTAGAGCCTGCGAGCCACAACTACTGAGCCCACGTTCCACAACTACTGAAGCCTGCATGCCTAGAGCCCGAGCTCCACAAGAGAAGCCACTGCAATGAGAAGCCCACGCACCACAACAGAGAGTAGCCCCTGCTCCCCGCAACTAGAGAAAGCCCGCGTGCAGCAACAAGGACCCAATGCAGCCAAAAAATAAATAATAAATGAATAAATAAATTTATTTTAAAAAAATGACCACTGAACCAATCTCAGAGAAGTATGTGTCATGTTCCACCAATAAGTTTATCATTGGGTTATTTATTAGCTTATTTCTTAAGAAGATAGGGTTACACAATTCTGATCAAAATGGAATCTCGGAATTTTAGAACTGGAAGTTCCTGTGTCCTTTTTGTAGATTTAGACACTGAGATACAGAAGTTTCAAAGAACTTGTTAAGACTCACAATTACTTGAGCAAAAATATGTCTAAATCAGCATCCAATTTTAGTTGAAAATAGTCAATAAGTCCTTAGACTACCTTTGTTGTTACCTTAAGAAAAAAGCAATCTGTCTTTGACATTTCTTCCAGCCAACAAGATTTCACTCCTTACACACTCTCCTCATTTTTCATCTTACTTTTCAGTTGCCCTTTCTTAGCCCATTATCAGGAGTGTGAATCACTTTTTACATTTCCAGTTTCTGTCTCCATGGCAATAGAAAAATCAATTTCATTGCAATATTTTTTTCTTAGCAGTTCAAATATCCTTTGGCTTTTATGTAAAATCTTCTTCCTTAATGTTTGTAGCTTTTTCTCCGGATTCATCGAGGCTAATGGTTTACTAATTTTGAAAAAGACAATGCTTCTCTTTAGCATTCACAATTTTTCATTTGCTTTTAGCAACAATGTTTAGCTCAAATTTGCATGTCCTTAGACTTTTGCCAAGTGAGCTTGTCCTTTGACCCTTAAATATTAAAGAGAAAAAGGTCTGAATTCTTCAGTGATTGACCTATATTTCAACTTCAGATCATAGTTGGTACTTATCACAATGTAGTTTCACTTATATTATTTTTTAAAGAAATTCATGAGTAGCTTTAGTGACCTCTTCATAAATAAAGCATGTGAAATGTGCCTGAATATCTCATAGTACAATTCTCAATTTAACTCCGCATGATGAAAATACTTGATTCAATTGTTTCGTCTGTGCGAAATAACAACTAAAACACAGTTAAATGCCATAAAAATTGGGCAAAAGCTTAATAAGTGTACTGTAATAATAATCATATTTCTTAAATATTATAGCTTGCTAATATTATTATCTCCCAGGGTAGAATTTGAGTCATTGCTGACAATTTAAATTTTTTTTCCTTCATTTTTGAATTAGAAAGATTCCTTCCCTCCAAATTAATCAATTTCTCCAAATTAATTTTCAATAAGCACAATATTTCACGTCAAATTCTCATGCATTGCGGGAAACTTTGAATAAATGCAATAGGCTTTTTTTTCAATTTCACCATCTTTATTTCCTCATCTGAATCACAAAATTAAAATTGTGATTAGAAACGTGTTATATGACAGAAGACTGGTGTTAAAGTCCCATAAATTCCACTAGATAGCTGTAACAAAATACATCTCATTCCTCCTATTTCACAGGCTTATTGGGTCTTAGATAATGTATATAGAAGCCCTTTGAACACTAAAAGTGAATACAGTAACAAATGAAAAGAATAATCCTTGAGCAGGCTTCCCCTGCTTCACCATTTTCTCCTGTAATGACTCAACATTCATTATTCCAGTATCAAAGGTCTCCCTCCATCATTTAATTTATTTCTCAAAGGATAGTCATTAGATCATTTCTATCAGTATCATTGAGAAGTGAGATGATTTTAGTTAACTAAAGATTTCTGGGCCACATCCTAGGCCCAGAAGCATAATATCAGGGGATTTGGCCCAGGGATTTGCATTTTAATGAATATCCAAGACAGTTCTTTTTCACATTAAAGTTTGAGAAACACTAATCAATGTGTTTTTCATCTCTTTCTCACTTTTTTTCTTTGGTAAGTTAACTGTGAGAATGGCCAAATTTTTCATCCCTGTTAATATCTGTGCTCTTTGAAATGTGACTTTGCAGCTCCTCTCATCAATAGGTAGAATCTATTTCCCCATTTCTTCAATTTGACTTGCTTTTGCTAATCAAATGTCATGGAAGTGGCAGTGTGCCAGTTTGAAGCCTAGGTATTAAAAGAATCTGGGCAATTCCACTCACTCTCCTGTAACCCTGCCACTACCACCATGAGAACAAATTTAGGCCAGCCTGCTGGAGAATAAAGACGGCATGAAGAGATGAATGGGTCCAGCTATCCCAAGTGAGAACCCCCAAGACCAGCCACCCATCCACCACCTGATTAACCACCTGCAGACACATGAGTGAAAGCAATTAAGACAGAAGTATCCAGTTAACCAATAGACTCATAAGCAATAATATATGCTTACTGTTTAAGCCACTGAATTGTGGGTGGTTTGTCAGGTAGCAATACCTAACTAAAGACTGCATGTATCTAGAAACTAAGCCTTAGATAATTTGGGCAGTTTTCCAAAGTCTTCATGATCAAAGTCTACCCTTTTGCCTTTAACTTAAACACACAAAGCATGTAAACACTTTTACAATTTGAAATTCCCCTCTGACTCTCAACTTGCAACGTTTTTTGGTCGTATCATCATGTTATTATTTAAATTTCATATATTAAATACGATTTTTAAAAAAACTCATCTGAAAGTATACCTCAATTATGATTTTTCTAAATAACTAAAAAATTGGCATTTTAATTTTATTTCACATAGTAGAAACATAGAACCATGTAAATGTATTTAGTCCACATCATTGTCTAACTTAGAATTGCCTTCAGGGTTGAAATGTTTGTAGACCTTTGTATGACTATATAATCTACATAATTTTACACAGTTTGTTTGCATTAATTCTAAACTTCATTTGAAGAAACAGAATAATAGCTACCTGAATAACTGAATATCTAAGATATTTAAATATCTAAGATAATGTAACTATATAATATCTGGAAAGGGAGAAATAACAATGGAAATTTTCTCTTTGGTCATTGACTTTCCTCTGCTTCTACTTTTTGCTTTCACATATTCAATCACTTGTTTACTCAGTTATTAACTGAAACATGCCTTTAACTTACACTTAAAAATTAGCTTGGCTTTTTGCATAGATGCAAGTAAAGCCTTTTTTATGCATGTTCACTTCGTGCTCTATGACAAGAGGTAACTTCAGAGTCACTGTGTCTTTGATATACATTCACTTAGAAGGTCGGAGTCATATAAGCTCTTTCTATAACCTCCTTAAATCTATGTAAGTACAAAAGCTGCTTGAAATATCAACTCATAAAGTAACTCTATCATATACTATAAAAACATAAAATATATAAAACTCACGCTTGAGGTTCTATAGTTCTGCACCTTGATGTGACCTACAATGATTTGCCATTAAATGTTAATAATAGTTCATAGACCAGGATTTTTTTTAAAGCATGAAAGCATTTTTTTAAAGCATGACTTTGATGTGATTTCTTTGAAGAGCTATGATTTGTAGTCATATATGACATTAGCAATTTTCTGTGCTCCGTGACCCTTTCATTTGGATTAGAAACAAAAGCTACATATTTGCCACTTTCTGTCTGCCATACTCTCAAAGGTCATCGTGAATTTTTTATTTGCTCTTTTATATTTCAGTGTTAGTTGAGCATAATTGAGTACTCTTCAGTTTCCAAGCTGAGAAGTGAAAAAGATGAGAATAGCAATTATCAAAGACTTCTTACTTTTTCCCCAGACCTTATAAGACTCTATACTCAGTCCTAGAGCTCTAAAATAACAGAAATCCTAGAAGTACAAGCTAGTACAACAAACTAAAGAAATACACTTCAAGAAAAAAAGAAAAAAAAAAAACACAGCATAAAGCCAAGCTTCTTAGGAGCCAAAGAAAACAGAAAACGATCATCACAAACAGAAGATTGTAATGCAACATTTCAACCTGAATTTAAAAGAAAACTCTAATAGAACAGTTGCATTGACAAAGAAATATCACAAATCAAAAATAAGAAATCAAATAGAAATATGGTCCAAACACTTGGAGTTTTAACTGAACAATGGGTAACACAAACGGAATTCACAGAACTCAGGAAAGAACTGAAGAAAAAGATAAAAATGTTTTCAGAAATGAAAGCTAAATTACAGGTGTGCTACTCGTGTAGTCACCACAGGAAAGCATAGGAAGGGAAGAAAAGAATAAAAATAAAGCAAATGAAGCAAACAAAAAGACAAAAAGGACTAGAGAGAAAGTGAGTTTTGGCTGGAATGACTGGCTTCATATTGCATAGCACAGGGCGATCAGCTCAAGACACAACAGGGAGGGTATACGGGGATATACGTATATGTATAGCTGATTCACTTTGTTATCCAGCAGAAACTAACACAACATTGTAAAGCAATTATACTCCAATAAAGATGTTAAAAAATAAATAAATAAAGCATTAAAATAAATAGATAGATAATCACTCAGTCCCGATAAACTTTTGCTTTTGTGTTAGTAACCCAGATCTGGGCTATTATACTATATTTTAGCACATAATTCAACAAATTATGAATGATATTATAAGTTTCTCATATTTCAGATTCTTAGAGTACATTTTAAAACAAGTAATTGAAAGAAGTATCACATCCTATTGAGATTTTTTTGATTGTCAGAAGCAGTCTCACAATATTTACGGCACAGCCATTAAATGAAGCCCGGGTAAAAAGCACAAAACATGTTTTTAGAGGGAAAACGTCACCCTTTGATACAAAAGCCGAATGTGTTTATATCCACACTCTACTTGGATTTCATACATTTTCATGCCAATGGAACCACAGAAACTGAAGACTAAACTATCCTATGTGAGAAGAGCCACCAGCTAAGCATCTTTAGAAAACAAATACAGTTTTTTCGGAGTGGGCGGAATGTTGTATGTTGATTACTTGCATTTTATTTTAATACATTCCTACTTAGTCAAAAGGAAACTTAAATTCAACATTTAAGAATGTTGAATTCTTAAATGCAACAAATTTGCATGAATGCAACAAATTTTCTTAAGTCCAAATTTGCAGAATGCAACAAATTTTCTTAAGTCCTAAAGTATAATATATGATGAAGAAAGGCTTTAATGCATTTAAATTCCATTTCCATGACACTGATGCGTACAAACTACCTTATTATCTCATCAGCTTCCACTAAAAGTCACACTGCCAGCTCTTGCTTCTCTCTGACATTTCTTTCTTTCTTTTTAAATATGAAAATCTGAAATAGGATGAATACTTGAAATCCATAAAAGTTTTATTTGTCTACATATCATTGTTTTTAATTCCTTACCCACCTAGAAAGCAAGTAACAAAAAGGAATGATTGGAATTTTTACATCTTCTTAGTCCCAAGGTAGAGAATCAAAGGCGTAGACAGAGAGATAGTGACAGAGAGACAGCGATAGAGACTCTATAAACCATTAACAAAATAATTAGCACTAGAAAAACAAGTGGTCCTTAGGTAACAACTTACACATTGAGAATTTAGAGATTAGCCTATTTCATGTTTTCTAAAAGGCAGTAGAAACATCTATATAAATGCCACTTAATCAGGTGCTATCCTGCCTACAATTCTCTAATTATAAAACTAGTTCATTATTTAAATAAAACTTGTCTCCTCCTGACCCGTACTTGCTGCTATCTTTTTTCAAGAATACCATTATTAACTTTCCTCTAGAAAGTTCTGCCCCTTACCCATTTGCTTTCCTATCCTTTCTCTTCCATTTTATTTTTCCCATAAGGATAATTTTTATAAAATAAAAGCCAAGTCATGTCATTACTTGCCTAAAGCACTTCAGTAGCTTCACAATGCACCTGAGTAAATCTAAGTCTTATCTTGCTCTACTAGGCCCTATATTATTGAAACCATGTCAACAGAACCCTCAACATATGTCACTGTTCCTTTTCCTCGCCAGGCACCAGCCACACTCCCTCTTCCTAGAATGTGCCACTTTCCACTAGGTCATTTGTGTTTGCTTGTTTTATAAGCCCTACATGCTATTTTCTCCAGATCTTCCCCTGATTGCTTTCTAATCCCTCATCTCCGGGTTTATATGGTGTCTCCCCGGAAACTGCATTCCCTTTTCACTCTAAATCAAGTGGACCTTCTCTCTAATTCTTTACTACCAAACATTGTTTTCTCATGGTTCTAGTCACAATAGATATGTATTTATGTGTACAGATTTTCATTGTTGAACTCTCCTAATTGAACAGAAGCTTCATGAGGGCAGGGATTGTGTGTGTGTTTTACCCATATACCCATCACCTTGCATAATATATATCACATAGTGGACAATAAATACCTTTCGAATGAATGACTGAAAGAAGGGTTGAATAGTTTTAATTATATATATAAACATATAAACACAGAATCCAGAATTTCAATGGGAGAGTACATTCTCATAGCTTTATTTCTATTGTCCATTTCATTTTTCATCCCTTTACTGAACAGATTCCTAAAATCTAGTCAAAGACATTAAGTATCTATGATCCATACAAAGCAATGTGTTTTCTCTCTAAAAGTATGTATTTTGAGTGGTAACAAAGCCATTGCCAAAATAAAAATTCTCTCTTTTATCTAGCTGTGAAATAGACATTTTTAGTAGAAATACTAAAATATAAGTTCATAATCCTCAGACTGTTTTGAGGAAAAGATTTTCCACAATGTGATTTATAAAGTCAAGACATGAAGAAACTTGCAAGTAAACCTAATACTAAATCTCATTTCTTTATATTGCGTATATATTCCCCAGTCTTCAGGGAGCTGAAAGAAACAGGAGTTAAGAGAAGTAAAACGGAACATAGAGGAGGAAAATATTTGGTTGACATATTGGCAGAATATGTGTCACTTCTATTCCCAAATTTATTGGTTATTTAAAACAAATATTTTTATCATTTTTTACATAAGTATTACTTTAAGAAGTCGTTTCAAAATGTGTAGTGAGATGTTGAGTTGCCGGGACTTTTTATTAGATAAATAAATGATCTTTTTATTAGATAAATAATGATCTGAATCCCAAGTGCACTTTTTTTTTTTTTCGGTACGCGGGCCTCTCTGTTGTGGCCTCTCCCGTTGTGGAGCACAGGCTCCGAACGCACAGGCTCAGCGGCCATGGCTCACGGGCCCAGCAGCTCCACGGCATGTGGGATCCTCCCAGACCGGGGCACGAACCCGAGTCTCCTGCCTCGGTAGGCGGACTCTCAACCGCTGCGCCACCAGGGAAGCCCAAGCCTACACTTTTTAGTGGTACCGACTTAGACAAAACACGTCATTAGTAAGATGTGGATAAAAATATCAAATTCAATGTTCGTTGTTGAATTAGATTACGTAAAATATGCAAAATTACTACCGTAGTCACTGACCCAGAAGTCATACTAAAAATTGTGTTGTAATTGTGATTAAGATTACTTTTGATACAGGTATAAAAAGATGATGGACTTCCCAAACCACACAGACTGTTCCTGCTTTCTCTTGCCTACTCCAACCCAAGACCACAGAATCTGAGCCATTAGCAAAAAAATTGCTGCAACATTAATTTAATCCATATTAAATTTCTTAGAGTATATCCTCTCCTGATCATTGAGCAGCATTCTCAAAGAATTTGAGAAGCAGAATGTTAGATATAATGTTAAAGAAGCCTATATAGTAATTACAGTCATAAATGCTGAAGAAATAATAAATTTTGAAGAATGCAAAAAAATCTTTTGGCCTGAAATCTAAAAGCATAAATGGCATCATCATAATATATATGAAAAAAAACTGGATCATTCACTTACACAATAAAAGTTTACTGAGCATCTTCTGTGTACCATGGATTGTGCTAAGCATTGGAAATACAGACCTTTTTTCACATTTTTTGCTCACTTTTTTTTTTCAGTTTTGTTTACTGAGGTATAATTGACAATTAAAATTGTAGTATATTTTTTAAGTATACAACATGGTGATTTGATATACATACATATTTTGAAGGGATTCCCACCGTTGAGTTAATTAACACATCCATCTCCTCACATATTTACCTTTTTGGTTTTGGTTTGTCTGTTTGTTTTGGTGAGAACACTTGACACTAAAATTCTACTCTCTTGGCAAATTTCAGTGACACAGTGCAAGATTATCTACTGTAGTCCCCAGTTTATACATTAGATCCTCAGACTTCATCTTACAACCAGAAGTCTGTACCCTTTTACCAGCCTCTCCCTGCTTTCTGCACCCCTCAGTCCCTGGAAAGTACCATTCTGCTCTGTGTTTCCATGAGTTGGACTTTTTTTTTAGACTCCGTACACATATAAGTGATACCATGTAGTCTTTTGTCTTTGTCTTTCTGGCTTATTTCACTTAAAATAATGTCCCCCAGTTTCATTAATACTGTCACAAAAGGCAGGATTTCCATTTTTTAGGGTTGAATAATATTCCATTGTGCGTGTGTGTATATATGTAATATTTTCTTTGTATATTCATCTGTTGATGGACACTGAGGTTCTTCCATACCTTGGATGTTGTGAATAATGCTGCAGTGAATGTGGGAGTACAGCTATCTCTTTGAGATAGTGACTACACCTGCTCCGTGTGTAGCTGTATATTCAGTGCCTCCATGGGAGGGAACTTCGAGAACCTCCTATCTTGCCATCTTGGTCGCTCCAATAGTGCAGTTTTATAAATAGATATAATCCTGCCTTCATGGAGTTTGCAGTTTAGACATGAAGAAAGAAATTAATCAAATAATTAATATCAATTGTATTGTAAAACAGTTATTAATTGCAATAAATGCTGTTGAATAAAAGGGTTCTAAAAGTCACACGCAACATACAGGACAATGAACTTGTAGTAGGGGGACCTGCACTGGAGTAAGGCGCTGAAAGAGGGGAGTTGCGGGTTTCATTACTAACAGAGAGTGTAGGGATAAAAACAGGAGCTAATGAGGCAAAATATGCATAGAAGTCTTAAAAGATCATGGTAGACTAGATGGGCTGTCACGTTAGTAATGGAAAGAACAAGGTCCTCACTTCAACACTTCTGAAAACTTACAATGGGCAGGTCAGTGTAACAGACATTGCAAGAAAAAATATTACTAAGAAAAGATTGGAGTGATACAAGAACCATGACTAGAATGTGATCAATCATGCAATCTTACATAACAAGCAAACAATCAGAAAATAATCTCTTAATTGTCACTGGAAAGGAACCAATTCTAGGGACCACGATACTCCCAGTTCTGTCACTAAACTCCCAGTTCTGTACTCTGTTTGAATGAGTACACAACTTAACCTCCAATGGTTTCAGTTTACTCACCTAAAAATCCTTACCAGTGAAATAGCCAATTTACTACAAAAGTTAACTATCTCTATTGTAAAATAAAAGGTATTGACATTTTGTAACACTTTATTTTTGAGTGATAAGTTTCATCATTATTTGTTCCTTCCCTTCAGAGAAGAAATTAAGTAGCTTCATTCCTCAATAACCTCCAAGTATGTGTAGCTAATAGCGTGTTCCTTCATTTCTGGATGGCAAACAGTCCCAGGGAGAATTATCCCTGCTGAATTTGTCAGCTATAGAGAAGTGGGCCAGATGACACTGGGAACTGGATAAGAGCTCTCATCTGAGATGAAGTTACACAGCATCTGAAGACCATTAGTATAAGAGCTGCATTTTTAACAAAATGATACACAGCAGCCTAAAATTTACATGGAAGTTTCACATAATAGGCTTCAGGCAAAGCTCTAAAATATGTAGCTCATAACTGTATTACATCAGGGGTAAATTAGAAATGGTAAGCACCTGCTTTCTAAAATATTAGTGTGGCGATTCCTCGGGCTTTCTTATTTTTAAATTGAGTATGGATATAATAAATATTTCCCCAGTCTATCAGAATAGGTGTACAGTCAGAACACAATTAAATATCATAACAGTGTTTTTCTGCGTCTGTCTGTCACTCCAAATTTTTTTATATTGTAGTATAGTTGATTTACAACATTGTGCCAATCCCTGCTGTACAGCAAAGTGACCCAGTCATACACATATATACATATTTTTTATATTCTTTTCCATTATGGTTTATCACCGGATATTGAATATAGTTCCCTGTGCTCTGCATTAGCACCTTGTTTTTTATCCATGCTCTATGAAATAGTTTGCGTCTCCTAACCCCAAACTCCCAGTCCCTCCCTCTCCCTCCCCCTCTCCCTTGGCAACCACAAGTCTGATCTCTATGTCTGCGTGTCGATCCAGATTTATTCCTCCGCCTCAAAAGTGTGTGTGTTGCAGACAAATGATTGCTTTTCAATATGGGAGCATTTTCCCAGAATGCAGGCGTTAGCACTCCTGCAAGCACCCTGGGAAATGGTGCATCAAGCTACTTGTATGGTTCCAAGAAGGACGCAAAGGGATTGCCCACATAAAGTGACGTGAAAATGCCACAATTACTCTGGCAGAGAGTAGCAACATGTGATGAAATTATTCTATATTCTGATAACTGTATATCAAAATCTTAATTTTACCGTATGTCATTTAATACTTTGTGATACCTAATATATAGTCAGTTCACAGGAGAGAAAATTTAGGGGTCAAAAGTATATGACAAAATGCAGTCTTACAGTCTTAAGATTTATTGAGGATAATGGACATACAGAACATATGTCTATAAAGATTATATTTATCAATATTTAATGTATTTGAAGTTAAAACAGAAAAAATTTCAATATTTATTGCTTAATTCCAAAACAAAAATAATAAACCAATTATACATAACATATTCTTCATAAAACAGCTGCATTTTTCAAAACAAGAAAACAGTGAAAAAGAGACATTGTTATACATTTTTGCAAATCTTTTTACTGCCTGTCTTAATAGAAAACACCTGGAGCTCTCATAACTACTTCCATATTCAATTTGCTGAGAAAGCATATTCCGTGTTACCGCTGGAAAACTCCACTCTGCATTTGTGAGACAATGAGAGTGAAAAAAGCAAATAGTAACTTCTTATTTTATAAAGATAACTTTGTCCTCACAGACCCCAAACCACATTCTAAGAACTGTTGCCCTAGAGAAACTCCATACTTGTTTATAAAGAGTCATTCAAACATATTTGAATCAAATGATTCAAAGAGTCATTCAACATTTTCTAATGGAAGAAAAATGGAAACAACACAAACATCCATTCATTTGGAATTCAATACACTATTAGTGATAAATTCATACAGTAAATTTCATTTAACAATAAAAATGAATACCTAGAGGTACATGTACCTGCATGGATAAATCTCACAAATAAATTTGAGACCAGAAAAAGAGTTACAGAAGGATACACACAGTATGATAAAATTAATATAAAATGTTGAAACAGGCAAAGAAAAACATATATTTTATGAGCATACATAGATTTGCCTTAAAAGATAAAAACAAGTATGAGATGGATAAATAATGAATCCATAGGAGTTGCCTGTTTTCTCTGGGTGTAGTAGAAGGAAACACAGGTAAAGAGGGGTACAGGTGATTTTGATTAAATTTGTTTAATTTTTTAAACTTGGTGACTATTTTATGGGTTAACTTAATTGTATTCACTTATACATTTTTGCATGTTTAAAGTAGTTTATACTTTTACTAATAATTATTATTAGTTATTAATAATTACCTGATAATTATGATAATTTCTCTGATAATGATTAAAATATAAATGGCACAGTGATACTGTATGAAAAGGTACAGACTTCCAGTGATGAAATAAATAAGCCTGGGGATGTAATAACTATAGTTAATAATACTGTACTGTATGTTTGAAAGTTGCTGAGAGAATAGGTCTTAAAAGTCCTCATCACAAGAAAATCATTTTTGTAACTATGTATGGTGACAGATGTTAACTAGACTTATTGCAGTGATCATGTTGCAGTACATACAAATGTTGAATCACGTTGTACACCTGAAACTAATATAATGTTATATGTCAATTATACCTCAATAAGAAAATATGAATGAAAAGGTGAAATAATGAGTGAAGATTCTTTTGAGACACTTAACCACTAAAGGATACAAAAGGATATTATGTAGTAATTTTTTTATAAAAGAAATATAAGATTGAAGGAGATTTTATTTTCCTTTCCATGGGAGTGACCTGAGCAAGAGAGGGACTTGAAGAGAAGGGAGGACAAAGATACAGGGAAAAAATGGAATAATGGGTGCAGCAGGGTGTGCGCATTGTTGAAAGGAGCGGGAATCCACAGCATAGGTAGAAATGGATCTCAGAAGGAAAGACAACCTTTTAGTTGAGACTCTCTCAGGAGGGGACAGAAAGATTAATGTTATTGCAGCTAAGTTTAGTAAGAGACAAAAAGTTAAGGAGAGTTCACATCCGATGGATTCTCCTTTATATTTTTTAATAAAGAATGAAGAATGTACTGTGTCAGAGTATGGAGGGCAGGTGGACGGAGCATTTCGAAGAAAAGAAGTTGACTTAAAAACTTCCAGTTGGAGAGTAAGATATACAAGATTTCTGGTCAGGACTCAGGATTGTACCCACTAACTTTTTCTTCCCTATTGTTACAATGAATGAATTGTCCATGTTCCTTAGTAAAGCTTAGGCTTCTGCTGTATGGTAGATCCCATCCCCTTTCACCTTCTCAAGACTATCATTCCTGTAGTTATATTCCATATCCCCTACAATATAAATTTTCACATTATCAATTTTCTGTTTTTACTGTGACATTTCCATAACTTCGCTAATACAATATATTATTTCCTAACACTGAAGAAAAACTCTAACCTGACCTCAAGTCCCCTTTTAGTAGTTGTTCCTTTCCTGCTATCCCTTATAGCAAAATTTATATGTGGAATCTAAAAAAGTCAAACCATAGAACCAGAGAATTAACTAGTAGTTTCCAGGGGTTTTCAGGGGTGAGAGAAATGGGGAGAGGTTGGTCATACGGTACAAACTTTCAGTTATAAGATGAATAAATTCTGGAGATCCAGTGTACAGCATGGTGATTTCAGTTAATAATACTCTATTGGATACTTGAAATTTGCTAAGAGAGTAGATCTTAAATGTTCTCACCACGCATACACAACAACATGGTAACTAGTGAGCTGATGGATGTATCACCTTGATAATTATTTTGCAATATATATATATATATAATCATCACACTGTACAGTTTTAAAAAATTCATATCATACAACCTAAAAAATAAAAACAATACTTTTCTAAAGTATTATTCAGACCTCTCTCCTGTGTTCTCTATTTCATTCAGTTCAATCAAGATTTTGTCCCCAGTCCTCAAATGAAAATGTTCCAGTCAAGGTCATTGATGATCTCTCCTTTTATTTTTAATCTAAACAGTATTTCTCAGACTATCCACTCAACCTTTCTGCATCTTATGACACAGTTAAACACTCTCTCTTTCTTGGACCTTCACCTGGCATTCGGATAATTTTCACCTGTTTTTGATAAATAATTAATTTCATTTTGATAATTAATGCCATTAATATTTATCAATGATCTAACACATGTAAATACATGATTATTTTAAAAATTATTGAAGACCATTTTCAGTAGGAAAAATATTATTTTTAAAAGGTTATAAATCCTTCTGATTCTGAAAGATTAATTGGTTTTTGTAATTCTCTTTTATTCAAATTTTAATAATAGCAATAGTCTTCTGATTGTAAATATCTCCCTTCCTCATGTCAACCATGAGAGTAATTTCATACTACATTAATACATAAATTTGACTTGTTTAAAAGGAAATGAAACTAAGCAATATTATCAGACTCAATCCCTGCATGCCACATCTCTTCCTGTGTTATTTTTCTTGCAATGCTATCATTTGAGTTGCCAGGCAGAGGTTAGAGAACACCTGATGATTGACTGAGCCTGCCCAGAATGGATTCACTGTGTAATTACTCTTCCCTATATGAGTGTCATGGGGAAAATAAGACAAATCAATAGTTCTTTCAACTGAAGATATATTTCTTAGACCCAAAATGTTGTGTGTGGGTAAGCAAGTATGGTTTTTATTTTGATGATAAGAGCAGCATTTTGTTGAACCAATTATATTTAGTAATTGTCTAAAGATTTATTTCTCCTTCAAAGGATATCTGGTCTCAGAGTATCTACCATACAATGCAGACATGTCTATCTTCCCTTTGTCTATTCATTCATTTACATTCTCAACTTTTTGTGCCCCCCACTCCTCAAAACTCTACCAATGGTTTCCATTTTACATTATTTTTCTCTGTCTTTCTTTTTCCTTTATGCCCATTGATGATTTTTCTCCTCCAATCTGAGATCTCACAAGAGCAAAGATCATTGTTTAACAAAATAAAAAATGTCAGCTGTCACAAGCCAAAGACACACATTTATTGAATGTAGGTAAATGGTACAATAGCAACAGCAGAAGATAACTACATATATCCATAGAAAATAGATCACTATCAAGTAGATAGATAAGCCATCGGCAACTCAAGTTCCTACCAAAGCACCCAGCTGTCAATTTTATCATCTGACAGCATTACAAATTCCCTCAAGTCCTTAGTGAAACTACAAAATTCTTGCCCACGGGTCAGTATCCAACAAAATAGTAATCTCTTTCTATTTGTATTTTCAACATCTCTATATCATTCAGGAAAACCTGTGCCTTTGGGTAAACAAAAGGTAGCTTAAATTTTTGCAGACTTACCCTTTGTCCTAGTGAAGTTATAACAAAAATATCCAGAATATTTTAAATGTAAACATGATTGTCATAATACTGGCAGCACCCAAATGAGTGCCTCAAGGCCTTCCTGATGATGTTATAACCTATTGATGATGATAAAATTTTGACTATAGATGATATTATAACATATTGACATAACCATTTCTGACCTGGCCTTCTTGCATTTCACCAAAAAGTTAACTCCTTAAATAGATTTTCTATTTCAGTCTATTTCTGGCTCCTTAGGCCCTGAAATACCACCTGAAATCTCTAAATAATATTCTCTCAAGTTGCGGGAACAATTCATTCAGGAATTCAATGACTTTAACAAATATGCCAGTTACCACGTAGGAACTAGGAATAGAAGAACAACAGAATAATAAGCATTAATTTTATGCAAGGCTTCATAATGTAGCAGGAGATAGAGACATTAAAGCCTGAACATATGATTACAACTTAAAGGTAAAAGGACTCAAATGAACACCAAGCAACATTAGTGACAAGATATCCATGTCAACATACAATGTGCATTTTGTTTTGTTTTTGAAAGATTGGAAGTAAGAAAAATTTCTACAATTATCCATGTGGTACCAAACAACTTAGAGACACAGAAAAGTAAAAAACTGGATTGGCTCCAGATGATTCACCCACTATAACAATGCTAGAACACATTTCAAATGGACAATATTTATTTTAAAAATTCAATTTTAAATCGAGCTATTATTCATGTGTGAGGACATTCTTAGACATAGTCAATGATGTAAGTTTCCCATGTATTCTCATAAATAAAATTCTGTCAAAAATATTCCAGAGAAACCAGAAATTAATAAAAACAATGATCTGAAAAACAATGAAATGTGAAATTTTTAAAAAAGTGGTCAGTGAAATCAATAAAAGTGATCTAAAGTCTAATATATTTTAAACTATTATAAAGCTCAATTCAAATATTAATATAAACCTTAGAGGAAATATACACTATACAAAAATAATAATAATATATTATATATATAATATAATATATTATATATAAAATAATAATACATATAATAATAATATTGAGCTCATAACTATCTCACAGGTTTGTTTGTAAGGATTAAATTATTTAATACTTATAAGTGCTTAGAGCTATGAATAGTGCATAGTAAACACCTAATAAGGTTAACCATGATCATTGAATAATAATGCCAAGATGATATTACTATTCTTTAATAGCTCAGATTATTGATACCAAGTATGATCCTGGGGTGCTCCTGGGCACAAAAGCCTTTCTGTGTCCCCCATTTCTTGATTACAGGAAATAGGCTTCATTCAGCCATGACCTTCCCTGATTTCCAACAAGCAGGTTCAAACAGTTGCTAATTAGGGAAGGGAAGGGAAGAAACTAGGGAGGAACAGTTGACAGAAACAATAGTGCAATCTTGAGACAAGGTTCTGGTTCCCCATCAAGGGATATACATAACAATATCCTTGAACTGTTCTGCAGATACTGAAAGCCCCACCAGGTGGGAGAAGTTAACTGTATGCTGCCACAAGCAAGGAAACCTCAGACCTTTGGAACCAGAAGGTTGATGATGCTGAGTCTCACTTACCTCACCATCAACCAATCAGAAGAATGTCCACAAGTTGATGACGCCCTCTTTGAACCATTACCATAAAACTTCTCACTACCCCCTCTGGATTCGGCTTCATTATCTCACTAAATCCAGGGCATAAAATAAAGGGAAGGTGGAGCATTTTACAGTCTTACAGAAGAAGAGATCCATAGTGTCTGGTCTCAATTGGGCCTTAATATTACCCATTTTTTTTCTATCCTTAGACAACTCTCTTTCTGAATTCTCACTGGGCTGATTCCAAATATTTAGCTTTAATTCAACAATCATCACAGCCTTCATAACTCTGAAATAATATTGTTTCCTTCTCTATAGGGAAAATCATGCAGAAACCACCATACTGAAAATTGCTTAATTTTTACACAAGTAATTGTTTGTGTCCTCAACCATTTCTTCTTATTCAAAAGAAGAGGTAATTCTGCTCCTATGCAAATAATTAAAATAACCTTAAGGTATCGCTTTACCAATTGTACTTTCAATACCTCTATTATAATATCTGAATCCTTTCAATCAGCATTTAAAATGCTTAAGTCTTGCCTATTTAAAGTAATAATAATAATTTTAAACCTAGATGACTATCATTCTGTCTTCCCCTCTTCTTCTTTTCACAGTGAAAGTTCTTGGGATGATGTTAGAAGAGACCAATAAATATCATTCCTTATACTCCAAAGTCCAGAAAAATGTCAGGTAACAAGACTTAGCAGACTGAGAACCAAAATGTCATCTGCACTTGTAACCACTACTGCCCTACTATTGCTAATAAACATTCACTTTGTATATGTTTATTTTATTAATGCATCACAATATTTAAAATAAATAAATAATAAATTCCCTGCTATTTTGAAAATGTATTTAGTGGCTTGCAGAATTAGGCTATCTTCTCATAATTATTCTCACAGTTTTTTCTTAGAGACATAGAATGTAATTCTATCTACTGAAAATATTCTTTCTCTCTCTGGTGGAAACTAAACACGTGCATAAGGCAGAATTACTTTTACTCCCTGCAAAGAAGCTAATGAACATTTCTGGACCCAAGGAATTGGACACAATCTCCAACCAAGCATATGTTTAAACATCACAGAAACGTAAAAGAAAAAAATAATATTTGGCATATACAAACCAAAGCTTTTTGATACAATTATAAAAGAATATTTTCATAATTAAAAATTTGCAGGGCTTCCCTGGTGGCGCAGTGGTTGAGAGTCCGCCTGCCGATGCAGGGGACACGGGTTCGTGCCGCGGAGCGGCTAGGCCAGTGAGCCATGGCCGCTGAGCCTGCGCGTCCGGAGCCTGTGCTCCGCAACGGGAGAGGGCACGACAGTGAGAGGCCCACGTACCAGAAAAAAAAAAAAAAAAAATTTGCATAAAAATCTTAGAAATATATATATATATATATATATATATATGTATGTATTATCTAAGAAAGCCACAAACACAGATATCTCCCATTTGGGGTTTGCTTATTAACAATCATGCTAATGAAGCCGATTCCATCCTTTGTACCGTGACACCAAATTAAATCTCGGAGACAGAGTTCTGGGCAGAGTAGAAAAGACTAGCTTTATTGCTTTGCCAGGCAAAGGGGGCCACAGCACCCTAATGCCCTCAGAACTGTGTGTCCTGACCTGGAGGGGGTAGTGAGGAGTTTTATAGGAATGGTTCAAAAAGGGAATGATCAGCTCATGCACATTCTTCTGCTTGGTTGGTGGTGAGGTAAGTGGAAGTCAGCATCATCAATCTTCTGGTTCCTACCAGTCTGAGGTCTACGTGCTTGTGGGCACCACACAGTTCACTTCTCCCACCTGGTGGAGGTTTCAGTACCCACAAAACTGCTCAAAGATATTGTTACGTATATCCCTTGATGGGGAACAAGGACCCAGCCCCAAGGCCGCATTTTTTTTTTTTTTTTTTTGACTGTTCCTCCCTTGTCTCTACATCCCCTGCCTTCCCTAATTAGCAACTGTTTGAACCTGCTTGTTGGAAATCGGGGAAGGTCATGGAGGCTGAATGAAGCCTATTTCCTGTAATCAAGAAATGGGGGACACAGAAAGGCTTTTGTGCCCAGAAGCCCCACAGCATCCTGCTCAGTATCACTAATTGGTTTCTGAGAGATTTATATCCAACTAACATAAATAGAATTTAAAGCACAAACATATAATTAGCTGGGATAATGTCCAGAAGGACAATTTTGGTGTACATTTTCAACGAGAAGCTTAAGTGGAGCCTTTGTTTCTCACTAAAACCCACATATAATTCTTAGGACATTATTAACAGCCTCTGGTTGGTCACAGAGAATAAAGAAGTCAGGCAGAGAGAAAGAAAGAAGATCCATTGGCCAGTCTACCACAAACCAGACATGCTAACTAGATGTGATAAACGAAGCACAGTATACTGATCCTTCTGTACTGGCCTCGCAATTCGCAGGGACCCTAAACACTAGAATGTGCAACACAGGCAACCTTGTGACATTCTGTGTCAAAGACTAGAATTTCTTTGAATGAGAAGACAGGAGGGTCAACAATAAAGTACTTGGCACTAGCGGCAAGCAGAGACACTGTCACCCCATAGAAAAATTGCATAATACAAAATTGTCCAGGAAAATAATTATTGCTATCCTCCTTTGTCCCACTTCTTCCGTTACATTAGCACTTAGGCTCAGTCTGTTATCACTGCAAAGACTCCTCAGTTTATACTCTTAACCAAGGCTTTATCAATATAATTAAGCCTGTATTAATATTGCTACTTTTTTTTCTTATAAATACCTATAATTAAAAAGTTCCTGACTTGTGTTCAAAGATTTCTTTCATCCCTTGCCTCTTCCTCCCCCTAAAGGTCAACACACATTTTCTTTTCTTCTCCATTAACCAGCCAACAGTGAGTTGAATCCCAGATTCAAGAGAGAATGAGTAGGGAAAGGAAGTATCACCAAGGTGGTCTTTGAGGCAGGAATATGTGTGGAATAACTCAGTGAGTAACAGTTCAGGAAGTTTTGTTTCCAAAGGCAAATGGGAAGGGCTTATTGAAAAGCAGAGAGGAGCCAGCAACAGAAGGAGAATAAGGGCAGAGCTTTTCCAAAGGCTGTTTTTCCTGATTATTTCCAAATGTTTATGAATGCAGATGTCTGGAACAGTTGGTTTATCACCCCTGAATATTGCTTCAACAAAACCTCATAAAAAGGGAGTGGAGATGGATGGGCCAAGTAGCCATTTTATTTATATGAGGAGCTAAAGAAAACTAAGTGAAATATAATCCAAATAAAAAACGTATTTTAGACAGCAAAAGAGCAACCAAGAAACCAACACGGTATTCAGAAAACCAGAAACCCTAAACAAAAGCTTCAGATAAACCAAAATCAAAAGGATGTCAGAGTTTCAACTGACGTTAAATACTGAAGAAAAGGATGTCATTCTCAAATCAAAGGGCTGTCCCCAAAGGTAGTCTTTTCCATATGAAATTAAAAGGCAAAATTACTAGTTCAACTATATTCTCCTATATAAATGACATCTTCAGAGATTTACAAACCAAATACAATAATAGATACATGTTATATGTTATACTCAAAGTAGCACTTCAAAAATTCTAACAAGTGAAACAAAAAATTAGAATTATTAAAGTCACCGAGTAAAACAGTATCTTTAAAAATAAGTCTTGAAATCTGGACCTGATTCTAAATCCAACCTAACAGAAGCACTGAGTCATATTTAGAACTTGTTTAAACCATTATTAAACATAGGCCATGAGCTATTAAACATAGGCCATGAGCTATTAAACATAGGCCATGAGCTATTAAACATAGGCCATATTAGTTCTGTTGTGCTATGCTATAGTAAACTTTAAACAACAAAGAATATCTTAACTGTTTAATATAACATCAACCTGAGGGAATCTTATTAGAAAACATATTATTTAAATGTGCTTAACTATCTAAAATAATTGGAATGGTGCAGTTTACAAGTATATAGATTGAAGAGCTAATTTTCAACAGGGGTGTTAGAAATATTATTTTTTCTATATTACAGAATAAATAAAACCAAATGAGATTTCTACGAAATTTACTGTCACTAATTTTAAATCACTCCCTTTAATTTACAACAAAATTAAACAGATATTTAAATACCTTTTAAAACTGATAGTTGAATATTTGTCTATTTACCTCAGTCTGGTAGCAATCTTAAAGAAAATAGCAATATGCTACCCTCACAGAGTGATTAATATGTTCTAAGCATTGTTCTCATAAATTTAATCAACAGCTACCCTACAAAGTATATACTATTGTTATCCCCCTTTCACAGACAAAGAAGCTGAGATTCTGAGAAGTTAAGTGATTTACCTAAAAGGACACATCTGAGATCCAAATGCAGGGACTGCCCTCTTAATCATCTCATTATATGAAGAACCTTTCCAATGATGTTAAATGAAGAATAAAGATTAGGTGAGTTGTAGGGGACCATCTTTTCTAGAGACACCAAAGTTTTCTTTTATTACCTAGTTTTGGACTGGATATAAAATATGTAATAGTTACCATTATTCTGTGTATTCTTTGTACCCAAATGACTACTTCTAAATTATCCAACAATCCAGAGCCTGCAAGCTCTACACAAATACCTCTCTCTCTCTTTCTATTCCTCCTCCCTCTCTTCCTCCCTCCCTCCTCCCACTCTCTTCTTTAAAAACCACTGATGGACTCAAGCATATCTAGTGAAGAATGTCTTAGGGCATGTGTAGCACCTGCACTGATGTTGACTGTAAAATGGTTATGTAAGAAGGACCTCAAATAGAACAACCAGGGGAGGACGTTTAACAGAAATACGTGGAGAATTCTGAATTATTTTTTCTGCCCTTTGGGAAGCTGTTTTTAATTGGAACTCCAATAAGGAAGCCTCCTTTTCCATCAAAGCCAGTCAAAAATGACTCCTATATTATAACATAAAGGGTACAGTCCTTTGAAGAAGAGTATTGTCCTTAGAGAAAGAATATTGGTTCAAGACCCAGCAGAGGGGACTTCCCTGGTGGTCCAGTGGTTAAGAATCTGCCTGCCAATGCAGGGGACATGGTTTCCGTCTCTGGTCCAGGAAGATCCCACATGCCATGGGGCAACTAAGCCCCTGCACCACAACTACTGAGCCCATGCGCCACAACTCCTGAAGCCCACATGCTCTCGGGCCCGCGTGCTGCAAATACTGAAGGCTGCGTGCCTAGAACCCATGCTCCTCAACAAGAGAAGCCACCGCAATGAGGAGCCCACACACTGCAACAAACAGTAGCCCCCACTCACCTCAACCAAAGAAAGCCTGAACGTGGCAATGAAGACCCAGCGCGGCCAAAAAAAAAGACCTAGCAGAAAGAGAGAGGGGAAAATCAAGTGAGCTCTAAAATTAAATAAGCAAAAAAAAAAAGAACAAAAACAAACAAGTAAACCCTTTTTCTCTGGGGTAATTAAATATGTGTAGTGCAGCCAAGACATTACCAAACAATATATTCAAGGAAGTCACAGAAGAGAACACACAAATGACCTATAAGAATATAAAAATTTGCTCAATCTCAGTGAAAATCACAGCAAATGCTGATTAAAACACAGGTGACAGATCAAGAATACCAATTAGAAAATTTAGCCTCCTCTTGCCCAATTAGCTCTCTTTCCTCAAGGAATAATTATTCTGTTTATTTATCTTGGTCTTTTAGTGCTGTTGATCTCCTTCAAAATTCTGGTAGTCTTTGCCTATCAATCAGGTTTATGAATGAAGTCCTTGGTTGCTACATATAGGTGGTTGGGGCCAGTTTTGTTCTGTTATGTAAGCCTGCTTCCCACTGCCCCAGTAGTCCTGAACCAGAAGGCTGAGACCAACTTTTAAAAATCATTTAATTTTAATAAGAGACTTCAACCAAAAGACTGGTTAAGAACACATCTAGTGCTGGATAGATTTGCAGAATTGGAACAATTCACGAAGCCTCTAGTTGGTGAATAAAATGAGGATCGTACTGCACCACACTGACTCTTGAAAGACCGTTACATGGAAGAAAAGCTAAATATTTGTATGATTACCTATATCCAGATTTACCTAAAGAAAGCAACCTTTATAAATCACTAATATTGTAAAATAAACAATAGCTAGATAAGCAAATGTTAAGGAAAATAAATGAGGAATGGAAAATTTCCTTTTTTTTTTTTTTTTGTATCTCACATATGCCCTGGAGGTCTAGAGCTGGCCAGCTTCAAGAAGGATATCATTCAATAAAACAGACATATATAAAAGAAAAACCAGGAGAGGATTCTTATTCAGGATTAGGAGGGATTTTTCCATAATCTTAAAACGTCAAAAAATTTCCTATGGTCAGCTAACTGTCATGTCCCTGCCCTGTGCAGTGAGTTTCTTGGGCACTTTTATTTAGGTAATGACAGCTCCTAGCATCACTGGCAGGTGCTCAACATGTGGTAGGAATTTTAAAAACTATTGTGGAGTGGGACGAGGGGAAGATGGTGGAAGAGTAAGACGCGGAGATCACCTTCCTCCCCACAGATACACCAGAAATACATCTACACGTGGAACAACTCCTACAAAACACCTACTGAACGCTGGCAGAAGACCTCAGACCTCCCAAAAGGCAAGAAACCCCCCCCCACCACCACCACGTACCTGGGTAGGGCAAAAGAAAAAAGAATAAACAGGGACAAAAGGATAGGGACGGGACCTGCACCAGTGGGAGGGAGCTGTGAAGGAGGAAAGCTTTCCACACGCTAGGAAACCCCTCGCGGGCGGAGACTGCGGGTGGCGGAGGGGGGAAGCTTCAGAGCCACGGAGGAGAGCACAGCAACAGGGGTGCGGGGGGCAAAGCGGAGAGATTCCCGCACAGAGGATCAGGGCCGACCGGCACTCACCAGGCCGAGAGGCTTGTCTGCTCAACCGCCGAGCGGGCGGGGCCTGGAGTTGAGGCTCGGGCCTCGGTCGGAGCGCAGGGAGAGGACTGGGGTTGGCGGCGTGAACACAGCCTGCAGGGGGTTGGTGCACCACGGCTAGCCGGGAGGGAGTCCGGGGAAAAGTCTGGACCTGCCGAAGAGGCAAGAGACTTTTTCTTCCCTCTTTGTTTCCTGGTGCGTGAGGAGAGGGGATTAACAGCGCCGCCTAAAGGAGCTCCAGAGACAGGTGCGAGCCGCGGCTAAAAGCGCAGACTGCAGAGACGGGCATGAGACGCTAAGGCTGCTGCTGCCGCCACCAAGAAGCCTCAGGTTACTATTCACACCCCCCTTCCAGGGAGCCTGTGCAGCCCGCCACTGCCAGGGTCCCGGGATCCAGTGACAACTCCGCCGGGAGAACGCACAGCGCGCCTCAGGCTGGTGCAACGTCACGCAGGCCTCTGCCGCCGCAGGCCCGCCCCGCACTCCGTGCCCCTCCCTCTCCCCGGCCTGAGTGAGCCAGAGCCCTTGACTCAGCGGCTTCTTTAACCCTGTCCTGTCTGCGCGAAGAACAGACGCCCTCCGGCGACCTACACGCACAGGCGGGGCCAAATCCAAAGCTGAGCCCCTGGGAGCTGTGAGAACAAAGAAGAGAAAGGGAAATCTCTCCCAGCAGCCTCAGAAGCAGCGGATTAAAGCTCCACAATCAACTTGATGTACCCTGCATCTGTGGAATACATGAATAGACAACGAATCATCCCAAATTGAGGAGGTGGAATTTGATAGCAAGATTTATGATTTTTTTCCCCTTTTCCTCTTTTTGTGAGTGTGTATGTGTATGCTTCTGTGTGAGATTTTGTCTGTATAGCTTTGCTTCCACCATTTGTCCTAGGGTTCTATCCGTCCTTTAAAAAACTTTTTTTTCTTAATAATTATTTTTTATTTTAACAACTTTATTATATTTTATCTTATTTTATTTTACTTTATCTTCTTTCTTTTTTCCTTCGTTCCCTCCTTCCTTCCTTCCTCCCTCCCTCCCTCCCTCCGTTCTTTCCCTCTTTCTTTCTTTCTTTCTTCTTTCTTTCTTTCTTCTTCTACTAATTCTTTCTTTCTACTATTTCTCCCTTTTATTCTGAGCCGTGTGGATGAAAGGCTCTTGGTGCTGCAGCCAGGAGTCAGTGCTGTGCCTCTGAGGTGGGAGAGCCAACTTCAGGACACTGGTCCACAAGAGACCTCACAGCTCCACATAATATCAAATGGTGAAAATATCCCAGAGATTTCCATCTCAACACCAGCACCCAGCTTCACTCAACGACCAGCAAGCTACAGTGCTGGACACCCTATGCCAAACATCTAGCAAGACAGGAACACAACCCCACCCATTAGCAGAGAGACTGCCTAAAATCATTATAAGGCCACAGACACCCCAAAACACACCACCACACGTGGACCTTCCCACCAGAAATACAAGATCCAGCCTCATCCACCAGAACACAGGCACTAGTCCCCTCCACCAGGAAGCCTACACAACCCACTGAACCAACCTTAGCAACTGGGGACAGACACCAAAAACAACGTGAACTACAAACCTGCAGCCTGAAAAAAGGAGTCCCCAAACACAGTAATAGAAGCAAAATGAGAAGACAGAAAAACACACAGCAGATGAAGGAGCAAGACAAAAACCTACCAGACCTAACAAATGAAGAGGAAATAGGCAGTCTACCTGAAAAAGAATTCAGAATAATGATAGTAAACATGATCCAAAATCTTGGAAATAGAATAGACAAAATGCAAGAAACATTTAACAAGGACATAGAAGAACTAAAGATGAAACAAACAACGATGAACAACACAATAAATGAAACTAAAAATACTCTAGATGGGATCAATAGCAGAATAACTGAGGCAGGAGAACGATAGGTGACCTGGAAGATAAAATAGTAGAAATAACTACTGCAGAGCAGAATAAAGAAAGAAGTATGAAAAGAACTGAGGACAGTCTCAGAGACCTCTGGGACAACATTAAATGCACCAACATTTGAATTATAGGGGTTCCAGAAGAAGAAGAGAAAAAGAAAGGGACTGAGAAAGTATTTGAAGAGATTATAGTTGAAAACTTCCCTAATATGGGAAATGAAATAGTTAATCAAGTCCAGGAAGCACAGAGAGTCCCATACAGGATAAATCCGAGGAGAAATACGCCAAGACACATATTAATCAAACTGTCGAAAATTAAATACAAAGAAAACATATTAAAAGCAGCAAGGGAAAACAACAAATAACACACAAGGGAATCCCCATAAGGTTAACAGCTGACCTTTCAGCAGAAACTCTGCAAGCCAGAAGGGACTGGCAGGACATATTTAAAGTGATGAAGGAGAAAAACCTGCAACCAAGATTACTCTACCCAGCAAGGATCTCATTCAGATTTGATGGAGAAATTAAAACCTTTACAGACAAGCAAAAGCTGAGAGAGTTCAGCACCACCAAACCCGCTTTACAACAAATGCTAAAGGATCTTCTCTAGGCAAGAAACACAAGAGAAGGAAAAGACCTACAATAACAAACCCAAAACAATTAAGAAAATGGGAATAGGAACATACATATCGATAATTACCTTAAATGTAAATGGACTAAATGCTCCCACCAAAAGACACAGATTGGCTGAATGCATACAAAAACAAGACCCATATATATGCTGTCTACAAGAGACCCACTTCAGACCTAGAGACACATACAGACTGAAAGTGAGGGGATGGAAAAAGATATTCCATGCAAATGGAAACCAAAAGAGAGCTGGAGTAGCAATTCTCATATCAGACAAAATAGACTTTAAAATAAAGACTGTTGGAAGAGACGAAGAAGGACACTACATAATGATCAAGGGATCGATCCAAGAAGAAGATATAACAATTGTAAATATTTATGCACCCAACATAGGATCACCTCAATACATAAGGCAAATACTAACAGCCATAAAAGGGGAAATTGACAGTAACACATTCATAGTAGGGGACTTTAACACCCCACTTTCACCAATGGACAGATCATCCAAAATGAAAATAAATAAGGAAACACAAGCTTTAAATGATACATTAAACAAGATGGACTTAACTGATATTTATAGGACATTCCATCCAAAAACAAAAGAATACACATTTTTCTCAAGTGCTCATGGAACATTTTCCAGGATAGATCATATCTTGGGTCACAAATCAAGCCTTGGTAAGTTTAAGAAAATTGACATCGTATCAAGTATCTTTTCCGACCACAACGCTATGAGACTAGATATCAATTACAGGAAAAGATCTGTAAAAAATACAAACATATGGAGGCTAAACAATACACTACTTAATAAAGAAGTGATCACTGAAGAAATCAAAGAGGAAATCAAAAAATACCTAGAAAAAAATGACAATGGAGACACAACCACCCAAAACCTATGGGATGCAGCAAAAGCAGTTCTAAGAGGGATGTTTATAACAATACAATCCTACCTTGAGAAACAGGAAAAATCTCAAATAAACAACCTAACCTTGCACCTAAAGCAATTAGAGAAAGAAGAACAAAGAACCCCAAAGTTAGCAGAAGGAAAGAAATCATAAAAATCAGATCAGAAATAAATGAAAAAGAAATGAAGGAAACGATAGCAAAGATCAAAAAAACTAAAAGCTGGTTCTTTGAGAACATAAACAAAATTGATAAACCATTAGCCAGACTCATCAAGAAAAAAAGGGAGAAGACTCAAATCAATAGAATTAAAAATGAAAAAGGAGACGTAACAACTGACACTGCAGAAATACAAAAGATCATGAGAGATTACTACAAGCAACTCTATGCCAATAAAATGGACAACCTGGAAGAAATGGACAAATTCTTAGAAATGCACAACAATCCAAGGCTGAATCAGGAAGAAATAGAAAATATGAACAGACCAATCACAAGCACTGAAATTGAAACTGTGATTAAAAATCTTCCAACAAACAAAAGCCCAGGACTAGACGGCTTCACAGGCGAATTCTATCGAACATTTAAAGAAGAGCTAACACCTATCCTTCTCAAACTCTTCCAAAATATAGCAGAGGAAGGAACACTCCCAAACTCATTCTATGTGGCCACCATCACCTTGATACCAAAACCAGACAAGGATGTCACAAAGAAAGAAAACTACAGGCCAATATCACTGATGAACATAGATGCAAAAATCCTCAACAAAATACTAGCAAACAGAATCCAACAGCACATTAAAAGGATCATACACCATGATCAAGTGGGGTTTATTCCAGGAATGCAAGGATTCTTCAATATATGCAAATCAATCAATGTGATAAACCATATTAACAAACTGAAGGAGCAAAACCATATGATCATCTCAATAGATGCAGAGAAAGCTTTCAACAAAATTCAACACCCAATTTATGATAAAAACCCTGCAGAAAGTAGGCATAGAGGGAACTTTTCTGAACATAATAAAGGCCATATATGACAAACCCACAGCCAATGGTGAAAAACTGAAAGCATTAACACTAAGATCAGGAACAAGACATGGTTGTCCCCTCTCACCACTCTTATTCAACATAGTTTTGGAAGTTTTAGCCACAGCAATCAGAGAAGAAAAGGAAATAAAAGGAATCCAAATCGGAAAAGAAGAAGTAAAGCTGTCACTGTTTGCAGATGACATGATACTATACATAGAGAATCCTAAAGATGCTATGAGAAAACTACTAGAGCTAATCAATGAATCTGGTAAAGTAGCAGGATACAAAATTAATGCACAGAAATCTCTGGCATTCCTATACACTAATGATGACAAATCTGAAAGTGAAATCAAGAAAACATTCCCATTTACCATTGCAACAAAAAGAATAAAATAGGAATAAACCTACCTAAGGAGACAAAAGACCTGTATGCAGAAATTATAAGACACTGATGAAAGAAATTAAAGATGATACAAATAGATGGAGAGATATACCATGTTCTTGGCTTGGAAGAATCAACATTGTGAAAATGACTCTTCTACCCAAAGCAATCTACAGATTCAATGCAATCCGTATCAAACTACCACTGGCATTTTTCACAGAACTAGAACAAAAAAATTCACAATTTGTATGGAAACACAAAAGACCCCAATAGCCAAAGCAATCTTGAGAACAAAAAATGGAGCTGGAGGAATCAGGCTCCCTGACTTCAGACTATACTACAAAGCTACAACAATAAAGACAGTATGGTACTGGCACAAAAACAAAAAGATAGATCAATGGAACAGGATAGAAAGCCCAGAGATAAACCCAGGCACATATGGTCTCCTTATCTTTGATAAAGAGGCAGGAATGTACAGTGGAGAAAGGACAGCCTCTTCAATAAGTGGTGCTGGGAAAACTGGACAGGTACATGTAAAAATATGAGATTAGATCACTCCCTAACACCATACACAAAAATAAGCTCAAAATGTATTAAAGACCTAAATGTAAGGCCAGAAACTATCAAACTCTTAGAGGAAAACATAGGCAGAACACTATGACATAAATCACAGCAAGATCCTTTTTGACCCAACTCCCAGAGAAATGGAAATAAAAACAAAAATAAACAAATGGGACCTAATGAAACTTCAAAGCTCTTGCTCAGCAAAGGAAACCATAAACAGGACCAAAAGACAACCCTCAGAGTGGGAGAAAATATTTGCAAATGAAGCAACTGACAAAGGATTAATGTCCAAAATTTATAAGCAGCTCATGTAGCTCAATAACAAAAAATAAAACAACCCAATCCAAAAATGGGCAGAAGACCTAAATAGACATTTCTCCAAAGAAGATATATAGACTGGCAACAAACACATGAAAGAATGCTCAACTTCATTAATCATTAGAGAAATGCAAATCAAAACTACAAATGAGATATCATCTCACACCAGTCAGAATGGCCATCATCAAAAAATCTACAAACAATAAATGCTGGAGAGGATGTGGAGAAAAGGGAACACTCTTGCACTGCTGGTGGGAATGTGAATTGGTACAGCCACTATGGAGAACAGTATGGAGGTTCCCTAAAAAACTAAAAATAGAACTACCATATGACCCAGCAATCCCACTACTGGGCATATACCCTGAGAAAACCATAATTCAAAAAGAGTCATGTACCAAAATGTTCATTGCAGCTCTAGTTACAATAGCCAGGAGATGGAAACAACCTAAGTGTCCATCATTGGATGAAGGGATAAAGAAGATGTGGCACATATATACAATGGAATATTACTCAGCAACAAAAAGAAACGAAATTGAGTTATTTGTAGTGAGGTGGATGGACCTAGAATCTGTCATACAGAGTGAAGTAAGTCAGAAAGAGAAAAACGAATACTGTATGCTAACACATATATATGGAATTTAAGAAAAAAAAAAGGTCATGAAGAACCTAGGGGTAAGACAGGAATAAAGACACAGACCTACTAGGGAATGGACTTGAGGATATGGGGAGGGGGAAGGGTGAGCTGTGACAAAGCGAGAGAGAGGCATGGACATATATACACTACCGAACGTAAGGTAGATAGCTAGTGGGAAGCAGCCGCATAGTACAGGAAGATCAGCTCGTGCTTTGTGACCGCCTGGAGGGGTGGGATAAGGAGAGTGGGAGGGAGGGAGACGCAAGAGGGAAGAGATATGAGAACATATGTATATGTATAACTGATTCACTTTGTTATAAAGCAGAAAGTAACACACCATTGTAAAGCAATTATACTCCAATAAAGTTGTTAAAAAAAAAAAGATAGACCTGCAACTTAAAAAAAAAAAACTATTGTGGAATACATAGATTTATATTACTAGTTTTGAAATTGAATTAGTATGCTTTTGGAATGTATAAAATAATAAGAATATATATTTTAGAAGTTATTGACTGGGATAAACATATTACTTTAAAATACATGGGTTATTCCTCCTTTCTCCATTTTCCTTTCCTAATGTTTATTGCTTCATGAGACAAATATCTTCAAATAGCATCTGAATGTATTTCCACCAGTCTATTTGCAAGTAAGATCTGGAAGAGAGATAAACATACAACTGCACATTTCCCAATGTCCAAGTATACCCATCTCATTAACTTGATCTTTAAACAGCAAAATATAGCAGCAACTCTTTGACATTTAATGTTACTATAACATAGCTTTGGCAACAGCAAGAAGTTATTTTTCCAGGAATTAATGGAGAACTAAATTTATAATATGCTGGCTTTTGTGAGATAACACAGATCTTCAGAGCTATAATTTGTTATTTAAGAGGCTAAAAATAAAGGTATTATAATCTGTCAGAAATTAAGGTATGCAATTTAATTATCTGCACATATTTTTATTGTTGAGTTTTATTGTTAACCAGCCAGCCATCTTTGTGTTTGAGATAATCTTTTAATACCACATTTAAGTAGAGGAAAGAGGACTGGGCACTGAATCAAGAAATGTAAACGTGTCCTTAGGCAATTTTCATCAGTAAAATGAAAAATTTAGGACACCTCTTGGATTAGGACATCTCTCATCTTCACTCATAAAAATTTTAAGTTACATGATATAATTTACGTAATACAATATAGGGCCTAAGGTATCAGTTGGCTAACTGTGGAAGATAAGGAAGAGAATGTAGATGTAGAAGAAAGATAACTGATTGAGAGTCCTTGATCCAGCTCCATCACATGTTCATAATATTACTTGTGAAAGTCATATAAGGTGTCTAGACTTCAGTCTTGTCATGTGTAAGATGCTGAATAGTTTCATTCAGATCATCTCCAAAGCTCCATCCAGCTCTCAAAACCACATTCATATAATTCATTTTGAAATACTGGGTTTCTTGTCTCAGATTGAATCTCCTTGTTCATTTGAACAAGGTTAAATCTTTGAGTAGTTTTGAAATCAGGAATGATTTAAGAAAGCAAATTGTCAATACAATTATACAACTTCTTGAAGCTTCTCTTTGAATAGATCACATCTTAAGCCCGAATTGGCATCCAGCAGATGGCACTATGCCATCATAATGGGACCAGCCAGCCCGTAAGAGCAGCACTCGTCTCGCAATCAGCAATCTTACTCATTGGCAATAATTAACACTGTCGTACTTTATTTCTTTATGATTATAAGATGAACTTGATACTTTCTAATTTGAATAATTATGTTCTATTTTATTCTTCTCTTGGCAGTCAGGTAGATAAAGCCTGAAAAGGGAGTTTGCTAATTCTAAAACTTGAGTAAATAGCAGGGGCAGAGGTATTGACATTATCTGTTCTCTGACAGAAAGAGGATTGAATCCCACTTTCTCGGAAGAAAACTGGACCAAACAATGAGACTGTGAACTCTGAAGACAAGAACCATGTCTGCTTATGTTTGTATCCCCAAGCCCTCACTTATTAGGAGGTGCTTAATAATTTTGCTGAATGGATTAGAAACAGAATATAGGATCAATGAACATGGGATGCAGAAGGATGTACTGATGATAATATGTAGAAAATCTCTACTTATTGCTTCAATTTTCTAAGTAAAGGAGGTTGCAAAGGGATCATCTGAGAGTGAAGATGAAGGAGGAGGTATTAGACGTTTAGAGGGCAGAGAGGTTGTGAAATGGTTTCTAGGACAGTGAGAGAGAGAATGAACCATACTAGAGTAATATGATATGATTACTGCTCAATTTTGGGATGAGCTGAAGGTTTGGATTCTGATTTAAAATGAGAAAAATTAAGTTGTGAATTTATCTCTAGCTACATTTGTAAGTCCAGGCATGATATAGACCGAAAGTCTGATACAGCTGTGGTTGAGATGTATCAGGCAAGAGCAGAATGGGGACAGGGGAGTAAACTTATATGCAAGGGAATAATTGTAATCAGTGCATTCGAAGTCCTGGCCAGGTTGAAGCATTGTTGGAGACCTAGATGAAATCAAATGAAATGATATGATGGTGGTGGTCAGTGAGAGGTGTAGGCAAATATGGAAGGGATGGCATTATTGGCAAGAACAAGTTCTAGGGTATAACCACGAGAGTTAGAGTAGGATGAAGACAAGATCATTGAAGGAGAGAAGTCCTAGAAAGTAAGAGGCAAAGCTATTGGAAATATTATCCAGGTACATTTTGAAATCAACAGGACAAAGTTGGGAGTTATGTTAGAATGACAGTGAACAAAATATAAATTATTAAGAAATAAAGAAGGGTGAGACAAAGGCTTCTTAGACGATAGCAACAAAGTTGATGATATGATCTAATGAGATGATATTCAAAGATAGAAGATTTTAAGGAAGTGGGAAGAAGAATATCTGAAAACAACCCTGAGGAACAGTAAGAACCTTTATTCTCATTTACTCACAGGTAGGATACAAAGTCAGCACTTGAGGGGAGCTGCAAGGAAGGCAGGATAATCAGAGGCAATCTAGATTTCTGTTAGAGTAAGAAGTTGAGAAAAACTCATATGGGGAGAACATGTAGCATAGAGTATTCGAGGGAGAATGTATATGAGATTTTGCCAGTGATGGACGATGACAGCCAGAGGGCACAGTGGAAAAAGTGATGAACATTTAAATATAGAATGTAATAGTATTTATAAATATTTATGGGTTCAAGGCAGATAATAGCAGAGAGGCCCTGGATTCAGGGGCAAAGGGGAGAGTGAGTTCTGGGGATTTGTTGACTCCTGTTGATGGAGGCAAGGAGATCTACGGAAGCTGGGTTTGGTCCCACTGTATGAAACCCTGTCAACCCATGCTGACAGGATTAGAAACCGCCTCCCTTATTCTGGGGTTTGCTCTTGACACCTGTTAGAAGAGTGAACCAAAACACCAGTGCTATCTTGAGGCCTGATGATGGAGGTGAAGCATTTCAGGAAGTCACATGTCCCTCTCTGCATGGTAGGGGCCCTCTCAGCAATGATGATGTGTATAGGAGGCGTGGATGAGGCCCTCTTCAGAAAGATCCTGATTTCTCCTGCTGGAATTCCTATTATTTGGATGTTGGGTCCTCCTGGAATGATCTTCTAATTTTCTTGTCTTTTTTCTGCATTTTTTTCCTGTTCTACCTGTTCTTTCCGAAAGATTTCTTCATGTTTATATTTTCTACATTTGTATAGGTAATGCAGGTGATATTTAAGAACTCTTTTTCTCTTAAAAAAACAGCATCTAGTGGTTGTTTTATGAATGAAAGATTTTCTTTTTTATCTCCCAGAGGATATTATCATTTCTTTTTTGCTTTCTTTTCCATGAATTATTTCTGTTTATTTCAAGTTCTTTTCTTTTCTTACTTAGGCACTAAAATGCCAGTTATAATTTCTGTGTTCTGGGGAAAGAGCTTGTCAATTGATGGACTTAACCAAAGTAGACTGAGTAAGGACCCAGATGTTTCACTGGACTTCTGCCAAAAAGCAATCTTTGTAGGTATTTTCTTTAGGCCATTTAATTTTTCCAAAGGAAAGTATACTTCAATATCCTTAGAAAGTGAAATAGTGAAAGGTTTCTAAAGTATATACACTTCAACGTAATTTCTATTTTTAATAAGATAGGTAACTCTCCTTCATGGTGTCCTTTTTCTGTCTAGTTCTAATTATGCAGAAAATAAATGTCCTGCCATTTTGACAGAGAGGGTAGTTGTCTATAAGAACAAGTGAGAAAAAACAAAAAAATTCTAAGAAGTCTATGGGTTTCTTAAGGAATTCTGTAACAATTGTCTTAGTTTTTGCCCCACTCTTTGCCACATCCTGAGGTTTATAGAGTTTCTAATTCCTTAACTTTAAGGGCTCTGCCGTGCAAATTTTCTTGTTTCTAAATTACATTGCCTTCTGCTGGCCCTGGATTTCGGCTTTCTCAGCTCTGTGAAGCCTCTTACTGCTAATACATCTGCTTCCCAACTTCTAAAAATGTACTGATGCTTCTCATGGGCTGCAGTCTCCTCTCTTGTGTTCTTTGATCTGTAGTGCATTCTTTTTTACTCCTGTGCTATTATTTTAGTGGGACATTTGAATAAGGCAAAGATCTGCACATGTGTGTAACTTGTCCATTTTCTCATATTTCCTTTCCCCAGTAATAACTAGGACCTGGGTTGTAACATGAAGACCTTTGCTAGGGCTCCTGTGAGACCGAATGAGGCCTGGAGTTAATGCTCATATGGTCATATCATGAGCAATGATTTAGTCGTCACTGCTCTAGAGACCATAGATAAAATGAGGAAGATGATTCTGTGGATTTTGCCATTCTCTCAAATGAAAGGTGATTTATAGCCCTGTCCTATTTAATCCTATGTATAAATGTCATTATCATTATGGACATTTTACAGCATTGCCAGCTGAACTTCACGTAGGACAATTTAACAAGGTTGCTAATGGAGAAACGCACATTTGTCCCAGGTCTCTTTGAATCCAGAGACCATCTTCTTGACAACCTCAAATACCCTTAATTCCCTAATTAGGAAAAATTGTCTGGAATATGTTATAATTGAATGAATTTGCATGAAATTATAATTACTGTAATTTTGTGTCCCAAGTTTGCTGCATTATGTTTAGCATAAAATTATGCAATATCAAAATGAAATATTGTGAAATATTAAAGTATTGTGGGAAATCACACTAATTGTTTCAAAACCTCCCAGGTACCTTTACCAAAACAACCCCTAGATTAGCAATTTGTGAACTGTTTCCTGAGATGTCCTTTGGGCATTTGGTGGTGGTGATAGGAATGGGCAGAGGGAAAAAAGAAACATGAGGATGTGGACTACGTGCTTATTTCATGTCTGTACCTCATGTCTCAGGACAACATCCTCAATTCACTTCAGGGTGAGATACCAAAAATTAATACAATAAAATATAACATTCCCCAGCCTCAAAAAAAATGGACTACCTTAAAACCAATCTAAGTGTTTGAAATATTTGCAAGTGAATTGCATGACAGAGACAAGACAAATGCGGTACCATAATTCAGCAAATGAGAGGTAAGAATCCTTGGAGAAATGGTCATGACTCCTTCTACAAACTGGATTTACAAGCTTGTATATTCCATCAGTGCTTCCCCATCAAATCTATCACATCCTAAATGGCATTACAAAAACAAATGCTCTTTTGCTAATGAGTTTTTCATGTTGCTTTCCTCTGTTTCCCTGCCAACACACTTTTCCCATCAGGGAAGGCAACACATTGGTTCTTTAAAATAAATTTGAATTGAAATTCCAGAAGAAAAGTGGGTGGCAAATGCCTGGCAAGGTAAATAATTTGATGAGACATAAAAATAATGAAATTTCAGCCACCTTCACTGGAGCTTGAATGTTTAATTCTACCAAGAAGTACCAAGATTAATCCTTAATGAAAACAGAAAGTAGGATGACTTACTGACGGAAGCTCTCATGTGTGAGCCAGTGATAGCAATATTCTTTTAACATAATACCTAGAATCTAGATTGTAATTTATTTTTACCATTTCTGTGCAGCTTTTGTTTTCAACGTTTAAAAAATGTACAGAGGGAACTCACTTCAAATATGATCAGGTTCATGATAGAACTTTATCTCCACCTCCCCTGCCTATTATCCCTTAGCCTGATGGTAATAAAGATCACAGAGCTGCTTGAAAAGAACCAGGTGCCATGTTTCTATATGTTCATTTTTGTCTTTGCTTCTTTCTTATTTTCATTGTAAGATTTATCTCAGAGAATTACCCAGAAAATGTTTTAAATGCACTAAGGTAAAGATACTTTTTCATCATCATCAAATAATATACTGAGTACATATTTTGGCACTGTGCAAAGCATGTTACATTATTTGACTTGGTTTACTACTCAAAATTACCATTCTAGGAATGCTATTATTTTTACCAACTTGCTTTTGAGAAATACAAGGCTTAAATTGTTAAACAAAATGCTCAAGGTCACACAAGTGAGAAATGAGTTAGGCAATTCTCTCCAAGTATTCATCATTAATAATGATTTAAATTAAATCAGTAACGACATACTTTTCAGTAGAGTCAGTTAACTTAAAATCAAGTAATAGTGAACTTTAAAAACTGTCAGCTCAAGCATCTATTAAACTTTCTTGAAATGTAAGTAATTTAATGATCTTAATTAGAAGTGATTTAGTCACGCTTGGAATACATTATTCCTTTTGGAAATGTCTAACATAATGGCCTGAAGGAGGTTAATGATACCTCAAACTTGGGCCACAATTGAGCCAACACATTTGTCTTGTAGAAAATATGCCCTGCCCAGTTCACACTGGAAGAGTCTAAAGAATCCTGGACGAAAAGATCAAAATGTGTCTTCTAACCCAAACTCATAGTTCTCTTTGCTTAATAAATACCTCAGCAGCATATTGTTGAGTTGGTGTTAAATATATTGCCAAAGGTACAGATAAACGTGCTTTGCAGTCAATGAACAGTGGATTTATTCACAAACTTTATTACATAGAAAAATAGTTGTTTAAGTTCAGTCAGGAAACAATGCATGTCTTCATAAGCTTTTTCTTTCTGAATTGATCTCATCTGTGGAAGACTAGACTTCAACGAGGCAGAGGCTCACCCAAAACGAAATCCCTTAATATGGTTATAGCTAATTAAACAAAGAAAAGAAACAAAACAAACAAAAAACCCATATTCCTCAATCACACAGACCTAAGGAGAAGGCAATAAATAGTCAATTCAATCCCCTGTAATTTTCCCCTTTCTGCACCTTTGAAACGGATTATATTTGAATTCTTCGTGAGTGGCAACCAAATGTTAGATTATTTGTTTTGTAAGAAAAACAAATGTGTTGTTTGCCATTGAAATATTCAGAACATCTCAAAAATAACAGTAGCTGTCATTTGGGGGGGCACTTCCTATATGCCATCCACTGGGAGTGTTTTATTCATATACTTTCACTATGTTTTCACCCTCTTGAAAACTGCTACAAACGTTTATCTCTAAGATTACTATACTATTCAGTGATGTAGTTGGCACTCCCACCTGTACTATAGAAATAGAATACAAACAGGAGAAATATCAAGTTTTAAAGAAATCATGCTATGTCTCTGTATAATAAAATGTGCCAATTTAAATGAAAATCTGACAGAAAGATGCCAAGACTGCTGGCAGAGAGAGGTTCCTAAAGTCTGAACTGTGAAGTTCAATGTTTCAGCCTCGTGGGTGGCTGTCACTGCCACCAGCATTTCCGTGCAGGCCCAAACAGCTCCTTCCAATTTGTAAGGATAATGAAATATATCAAATTGATCCTATTCACTGTTAGAAACTGTTGCACTAACAAACAGAGTATTATGGCCTTATTCTTGCCAGACTCGTTCTATTAAAGGCAGATCAGAGCAAAATGTGTCTAGGCAAAACCTCAAATGTTTTTTGCCTGCAATTTTCTTAATTTCGAATGAGAAATGTGTCGTTTCCAGTAAGTAGCTTCTAGGCTCATGCAGTGCAGAGATAAATTTATGCACCTTGTGATTAACTGACGAAGCATAATTAACTTAATTAGGAATATTATTTTGCCTGTCTCTATTGCTCCTACTCTAGAACAGAAACAAAAATAATACCTAAAAGTCAAGAGCCTTGATTAGAGTCCTGTCATGGCTCCAACAAGATGCTGTACATAAGAAAATCAGTCAAGAAATACTGAACACCATTAGCACTTATAAACATTTCTTATCTTCATTGTTTGTAATGTGATTTGGAGGTGAGGAAATTCTCAACTCTTGCAAGTAAGTGAAAACTCATGAAACATTAGATTGCTTCTTTTGTAAGGATACTAAACGCATTTCATTGTTTGTCACTTAAATATAAAATGTATCTAAAAAGAACAGGGGCTGTCATTTGGAGGCACTTCCTGTGTGCCATACACTATGAGACCTTTATTTATATAATTTCACTTACTTTCACCATTACCTAATAAGGTAATAGTTCACACCCAGTGAATAAATGAAGAAAATGAGAGCTTGAGAGGGTGAACATTTTGCCCAAGGTCAAACAACTAGTAAATGATGGTCCCTGATCCTGAACTATAGTTGTCTGACCCCCAAACCTGTTTTCTCGATGACTCTGCTACCCTCTTTTTATCAAGTATTTGACTCGCAGTAAATCTATTAATTAAATTATAAAGCATAACCCTCTGGATTTACAAATGCCCTTTTAAGTGTTTAAAGCCAGTTTTAGGCTACGTACCTCCATAGAACAGGCTGGGCACATACTAAGGTGTGTGTCTGAATTTCTAGATGCTACGGATTCAAGACTCTCCCACTCTAGCTGGAAAAGCAGTGAGAAAGTTCAAGTCATCCTCTTGACTCAGCAAATGCCCATTTGCCTACTTAACTAGACTGACCTTTCAAGAAATATACAGCACCCCTTAGTTTCATAAAGTGTTTAACGTAGGAATAACAGGTCCTGTAACAATAAGGAAATAGTAATCATAAATCAAATATATTATCAAGTTGCGTTCCTTGGTTTAATTCTCAATCCTTGGAACCTGTTTTTACATCAGATAGCCAGGTAATGGTCCATTAGGATACCTTTCAATTAGGTAGTGTTGCTTGATCAAGAAATACTTTTTCCCTGATCTAAATGCTAAAAATTTTGGAACAGGATATGTTGCTATGACTTTGTTTATTGTCCTTGTTAAATATAATTTCAATGATAAATATTTTTCCGTGGTGTTCTTGTGACTCCACATCAAGTAATGAAAGGGCTTGAACTCAACTTGTCTTTGGTTGCTGCATTTTATCTTAGTCAGTATTTAGTGTGTAACTATTATAGCATCATTTAAAGCTGTTTATCAACAGTTTATGAAGCATATTGAGAAAAAGCAATATAAAAACATATTGGAAACAAACATTAAGGGGTTCTTTCTGCTCAGATTTATAGATAGTAACAAATGATTCAAAAAATGGGATGGATTGTAAAAAAAAAAAAAGAGAGAATTTAAAAAAAAAGGGAGAATCTTTAAAAAGTAGAATAGTGAAATGAAGGTATTTTCCAAGTTATAATATCATGGATTAATTTGAGGGAAGAGAGGGATTAAACAGTTTTAAAAGTCAATATATTACAATATATTAGAAATAAACATTGATAAATAGCCATAACAACAGAAATAACAAATACATGTCCGTTAAATGCTTATTTGCTACTTTCTATTATGTATTGTGATATATGATTATTATGAATTTTTTTTTAAATTTAATCTCAGAACTTAATTAACTTAACTTGATTCTCAGAACTGCTCAAACTCCACAGCCAATATTACTGGAGCTAAATTTAAAGCACTATACTTAACTCATTTTTTTATCTTGTTTCATGCTATTTATTTTAAAGCTTCTACATTGTACATTTGATATGTGTTTGCTATATAAATATTTTTAAATGTTTTATATGCATTTTGTTTGCAAGACAGTCTTCTAGTACTTCTATTAATGTCAACATTTGTTTTTATAAGTAGTTTATATTGCCTTTAGTTATCAACATCAGAAATAAAATTATATTTTTAAATTCTGCCTATGATAAAAAAGGAGTTTATGATGCATTTACCTTCTTTCTCTCACTTCAATTTTTTTTTTTGATAAAATGATTTGGAAATTTAAAAACAAGAGTATTGGACTAAGTTGTATTTTTAAATTATTAATTTTCACTAAAATATGTTTTGTATTTACAATCCATCTTGTAAGAATACTGGTAGTATATATCAAAAATATATCCATAATAATTATCCACTAATTTATATATTACATATATTTAGTTTGATCATAATCAATATTTTATTCCAAATCTTTTGAATCATTATTTTTTTAATTTATTTCATTTTTTATTCAAATGTATGTAATTCTTTCAAGAGTGAAAGGTTTTAAACCCGAATGTACTCTTTTCCCCATGGCTCACTTCTCAATATATTTTACAAACATTGTGCAACTTATGTACACAAAACGATGTGTGAACATTTCTGATGTTCATATTAGAAAAAAATTTTAGAAGTTGGTAAATTTGGAAAAAATGCACAAAATCAATATAAGTGATAAATAAACATATTTTAAAATGATCAACATAACCAGCACACAAATCTACAAAATATCCATTTTTGCCTTTCAAATTGGTAAATATGTTTTAAATGTTAATACTGAGCATTTACATGCATATAATGAAATGCACCTTCTCATACACTACTAAGGGGCCTCCAGCTGTTAAGTATTTTTGGAGGGTCTTTGGGCATCATATTTCCAAAGATTTAAATATACTTAGTTCCTTGATTCTGTAATTCCCTTCAAGAAAATTCCCCTAAAAAGCTGTCTTAGATTGTGGTATTTGAATGCTCAACAGCTGTTTTGTATAATGTCAAAAACAGGACACTGCACAAGGGCCCAACAATTTGGAAAAGGTTAATTAAATCATAATCCACACAAAAAATCCAACATTATGCATTATTAAAATGTTAGTTTAAAGAATATTTCATGACATGGGTGAGAATAAACAAACTAATGTTAAATGAAAATTTGGAATAGAAGTTCAGTATATAATTTGATCCTATGATGAAAAAAATATGATTAGGATCAACAATTTTGTCAGATTTAAAGCACAGGTTGAGAGTAAGCACACTTTCTTTAAGATATGGTTAAATTCACCTTCATACTTTCCTTTTAAATAAACGTGAAGGAGGTATCAATCATTTCTTTTACAAATTCATTTTCACATTTCTTTTGAGATACACCTCCATTTGTGCATATTACAGAAAATATATATTTCTTTTCCCCATTTCCTTCAAAAGCAATGATTATTCCTTAATAGTTAAGACATTTTTATATTTCCAAAATTTCTCCAGTGGCTTGATTCCTTTTTTTTTTTTCTTTCTTTCTTTCTAGGGTCAGGATTCTTAGCATTACAATTCTGTTAACCTTTTGCAATATAGTTTTAATTGAATTCTGGTTCTACTTCTTCCACTTATAACTCTATACTTCCCTTTCTTTAATCTCTACTTTTCCTATAACTTCAGAAGCCAAGCCATAGTATTCTCATTTTCTTTTGTCCTTTTTTAAATTATTAATCTCCAAATGCCTATCTCTGACCTTTTTCTAATAGTTCCTCACAATTTTTTATACTTCTATAAGCTTCAGATAGAGCTGCATGTTCTGCAGCATTTTTTTTCTCTTCTAACACCAGTCTATTTTCTGCTTTGTTGCTATAGTTTCCTAAAATATTCTAAATTTTGATCATTTTACTACTTTGGATATATTTGTTGATTCTCCTCCATCCAACACTTTTAGTTTAGTCTACAGGAGTCCTTTTCAAGATAGACCTAACAAATCATTATGGAACCAACCCTCTCATTTTCTCTCCCCTTCTCACCACCATCAGCCCATCTCCCAGACCATCACCACTTATTGTGTACCAGAAAATGTTTCTCAATTTTACTTTACTCTCTTTCCAACACATTTCTGAACCTTTCTGGCCCCCATATGTTGAACCTGCTGGTCTTCATAGCTAGAATATTACCATCCACGCCTTAATTAGTAGCAAGGAAAGGCCAACTAATTCTCCAAGTTCCAATTAATGTTATCTCTTTGGTAGACTCTTCACAATCTACCATAGGCAAGAGTTAAATTATCGTTGTTCTCGTGGTATTTTGCATACTTCTTACAATGCTGTATTAAATATTATCTGTTTATCTATTCCTAACTGCAAAATAGACTCAGATGATTTTTTTCCAATGCTCTATTTCTGTTGGTATTTTCCAGTTCCAGTTCCAAACAAATTTGACTATTTTGCATGGATTTTTTGTACCACAAAAATGTCTTGCTAACTAAGTCCCTCTGCCTCCTCTACTCACTGCTTTATTCCTGTTGAGTGTAAATTGAATCCTCAACCTCAGCCCTCTGGGTGGAATTACTAAAATAAATTCTCCCAGCAGTCTTTTTCTTTGTTTTTTTTAATACTTTCTCCATCATAAATGCATGTTCCTGCTGATTAAACTGCATTGAAATTCTCTACACAAGATTTTTTAATTAAGCTCAGCAAGAAAAAAAAATTAAATAAATATCAGTGCAAAATAAAATGAACCTACTGATCTGTAGTTACTCATTTCCTTTTAAATAAATATTTATATAATTTAATTCCTGCATTAGAGATGGAAAATATTTTCTACACAGAGCACCTTCCTTTCTGCCAAAATGGATGGATGATGACATGTCATATGTGAGCGAATGCCAATACCTGTAGTCAGAACTGCAAACAGATGGTTAATTATTTGGAACTCTATGGATTACTTACATGTTGCTTCCAGAAATTCTAGGTTGATTTTTTATGCAAGGTTTGCTCAATCATACCCTAACTGTGAGTGTCCTGGAGGTATCCTTTCATCAAGCCTTTGAAAAATACACTCAGCACCTGTGAAGAGCTCCAAGCTGGTTCTTCTCTGCAGACCAAAAAAGCAATAGGAACTTTTACCACCAATGTGGGCTCTCTGGATCCAGTGAGGATGGTGAGATCCATAAGTGATAGGGACCAGGTAGAAGCAGAGACCAGCCAGAGACCAGCAACCACAATGGGTAGCAGATCCAGGGCAGTTATCTGAAAGAATCAGAATGGTTTGACTTATGGGAAACTTTGATGTGATATAACTGAGCATGTGTCCCTAGGACTGAAACTGATGGCAGGCCACTAAAATCTTACTTGATTTGTATAACTGGAAAAGCTTCAGATATTGTGAAGTCTAACCTTAATCTGCACAAAGAGGGTGTGCCATGTCAACCATTTTCTAGAATTGTGCCAGTTTGTGAATAGAGCCCTTAGAATGAAAAGTGAGCTCATTTTATGCCAACTGAAGAGTAGAAGGCCATGGAATTCATTCTTCTCACCGCATTCCCCATCTCTATGAATCAACTGGCCTTTTAGAGTAAAATGGCATTTTGAAGAGCCAATTATGTCACAAACTGAGTAATAACTCCTGTGTGTCTATGCCCACAAGGTCTATACAGGACATGCTCCTATGAAGTGGTCAAAATACAGTGGTGTTTCTTCCATAGCAAGGACACTAGAAGTTCTAATCAGACAAATCAGTGGGGAAAAGGAAATAAAAAGCATGCAGATAGAAAAGGAAGAAATAAACACCTGATGCTATTTGATGCTAGATGACATAATAATCTACGTGGAAAATAGCCAGAACTCCAAAAATTCCAACTTACCGTTTAACCTCCACAAATTCCTGTGATTTCCACTGAAATCAGTTAAAAGGTTAGTACCTACAACCTTCAATCACTACAAAGATTTCTGCAGAGCTAAAGTTCTCTGGACTGAGCTGTATGTAGGAACCTCAACCTTTTGTAGAAGGAACTACTGCTTCCTGGATGCTGATTTGGAAACCTAAGTTAGATGAGCCAGTTCCATTCAGGCAACATGAACCTGCTTAGTATTCAAATAATCATTGACCCTTACTGTATAATGAAGAGAAACCTGACAAAAATCAGTTAAATACAGGAGAGATGCCTAGGGTTAATAGGATTAGCTTTAGCTTCAGATAACACAGTTTGAATTTTCTAGGCTCTGTACTTCTTACCTCTAATTTAGACAAGGTTTTGGACAAGATCTGTTTCATTATGTAGAAAATGAGCATGATTTCAGGGTTGAGGTAAGAATTAAATGTATTATGTAAAGAGCTTTGTTTAATGTCTAGTACAGATTACACAAAAATAACTTGGTGGTTCCTTTCATTAATATCAGTATAGTCGTGTTTTTATAATAAACTAGAAACATAGTAAAAGATACAGCAGAAACAAAATAATTTCTGTCTGATTTTATTTCATATCCTTGAATGTTCTTCTGTCATCATATCTTTCTTATATTTTTCTGATGTAGGTTGTCTTGCTCTTTTGTATCCAGTATTAAAAGCTACTTCTAATTGTTTTGTAACAATGTGGACTTTATATAAAAACAGAGATCAATAAATAGGTATATACATATATAAATAATCTCGGGCTACAAAGGAATAAAATGTCACAGAATATTAAAAATTTGGCATTTGCATAATAAAAAAGAGAAGTGGAAGACATAATCTCAAGGAATTACACAAATGAACTACACTTTAAAATGTATCTACCACCTCTTATCAAATCTAAATACGAAAACTACTAAAAACTAAATAGGTTAAAACATTAAAATATTTTGAAAGAGAGAGTGACTGGAGCAATTGTTTTATGAATGTATTCGGTTTCCAACCACACTAAGGAACATATATCCCCAAATCTCCATACTCCTCATTAGCTGGTTTACTCAAGTTACCTCTCTTTATACACCCTGATCCCAAAAGAAAGTTAATTCTATGCTGTTTTGTATTTTTCTAGTATAGCTACAGCTTATAAAATTTACATGTTGCTAGAAATAAACCAAGTGAGGAAGGATCCTGAGAGAACTCACCCCGTTATTCATGTACACTTCTTATTTTTGATTGAATCATTCAGTTTAATTACATACTGAGAAAAATACCTAGGCATTTTTAACTAACATATACTGTGAATACTAAAAATAGCCATCTGCATTAGAAAAACGTTTTCTTTCAAAACTAAAGACTTGGGGTAATTTTCAAATATAGTAGAAAACAATTTGTACTGAAAATGTTATAACAACAATGTAGTATTTACTCTTTGGTCAGCATATGCTTTCAAGTGATAATTTATTAATGCAGGTGTTTGGATAAACACTACCATATGGTAAGAAACACAAAATCAAAAATGGGAGGTGAGGCATAAGGGGTTAACAAATAGCATTCAATGTTGTGTTGCCCATAATTCAGGTTGTTTAGTAATTTCAGAAATTTCTGTTAAAACATCATCATGCAGAATTGAAATTTTCCTATATTATATGTAATATTAATATGACATTCTGGATTTTTAAAAGCAAATTATAAAGCTGAATAGTTAATTACTGTGACCTTTGGTTATATCAATAATCATTACTGACATTACTTAAAAAATTTAAAGTTGGATTTTTGAATAAACATGATTTTGGACTTTTTAAATGCTTATTTTACAAATTTATGCATAAATTATTTCCTTTAAACATGTCTATTTTAACATGTTTTGCAATTGTGTAGAAGACGTCTGAGTATAGCTAAGATGCAAAATCACGTTTCTCATCTTTGAATATGCTTTTTTTTTGATAAAAAATCTCTGGAGGGTTTCCCTTGTGGCGCAGTGGTTGAGGGTCTGCCTGCCGATGCAGGGGACACGGGTTCGTGCCCCGGTCCAGGAGGATCCCACATACCGCTAAGCGGCTGGACCCGTGAGCCATGGCCGCTGAGCCTGCACGTCCGGAGCCTGTGCTCCGCAACGGGAGAGGCCACAACAGTGAGAGGCCCACGTACCGCAAAAAAAAAAAAATCTCTGGAGACTGCAGTGCTGTGCAGACTAGACTATTAAGAACTAGGCTTACTCTCACTAGGATGTTAGAATGTATTCAAATTGACCTTAAAAATCTCACATCTGAAACACATATTTTGTTCTATAAGTATATTATTTATTGCTGTTATTTTCAGTAGAGATATGAGTTATTAGATTTGCCAAATAATATTCTACTTTTGAAGGGAGTACTTTTATTCTAAAAATAGAAAAGCAGAACAAGCAATAAACAGAAGACTTAATTTACAATCAGACTTTTATTGCTATTCTTTTGCACAGTCTTAAAATACAATTGCTTTGGTGTTTTCTTATTAAAGGGTTACATTATGGAATGCTTACCAGAAAACTATATATTACACATATGTTCTGAATTGATGAGGTCCAACCTCCTAATGTTACTTTTACTGAATCAATTCAGTCACGTTTTTATGAAAAGTAAACCATGTATTTACTGGACAACATGCATGGTTAAATAAATGTTGTAAATTGAATGCACTTTGATATAAACTATTAAATTGTTCACATCCACATATGTTACTAATTGTGAGGTTACACAGGGGTGAACAAAGCAGTCATCTATTTATATGCATGACCTTATGGTACGACGGCAAATATATGTTTCCCATTTATTTAAGAATTTAAGGAGTTCATTTTGAAAGACGTATTTATTCAGATCTTGAAAGAACTTTTATCTGTTAAGAATTCTGGGTAAAAATATAAATCCAAATAAATGGAAGTTGTATCATATGACTGATATTGATAACTCACTAATTCATTATCAAACAATATTTTTCAAGCACAATTTGCATGTTCTCTGTGCATTGGAATTCCAGGCAAAGAATCCACTGTCAAGTAGTTTTAGGAGTTAGAGGAGTTGTCCAGTGACAAAGCAAACACATGGGTAATTTCAAATTATACTGATATAAAGTTTTATGTCCCAGAAAGTAATGTGATAAGGAAGTTTTGCCTTCATTGACCAAGATAGGCCTTGTCTTGTTTTTAGGAGTTTGTGGCTATGAAAAGATGAGAAAGAATCACTATTTTCTCCCTCTTTGTTTCCCTATCAAAAAAAAAAAAAAAATGCCCAGCTTGTAGAGAATCAAACTGGAAACAAAGAGTCTCCTTCAGGAGTCCAGGCAAGATTAGATGGGTGACTCAGACCAGGGTGGTTGCAGTGGGAGCTGAGAGAAGTAAATTCATTCAGGATATATTTTGGAGATAGAACTGACAGGTTTGAATGTTGCATTTATTTCTAAAATGAGAAAATAGAAGGAGCTAAGAATGACTCTCAAACTCAGTGATAAGGTAAGGAAAGAAGTTAATTGTTTTTTTCATTTAAATTTTTTATAGGTATGTGCATCAATGTAAAGGATCAAGATACATGTTTTAGTCATGTTAGTTTTAAGGTAACTCTTTGATACCTGGAGACAACAATTAGGCCATTTGATGTCTGTTTGAGAGTTCATGGGAGAAATAAATTTTTGAGGCATCATCGTTAGGTACCATTTAGACTATATGAGCAAAATGGATTGTCTGGGGAGAGAGAATGTAGATAGATACAAACAAAACACAGTCCCAGGACAAAGTCCCGGAGTTTTACAAAACATTGATGTCTAGCAGAGGAGAAGGAAAAACTCAAGGAGTCTGAGAAGGAACCAAGGAGAGGATGGTATCACAGAAGCTAAGAGAAGAAAGTACGTTAATAAGGAGAAGACAGTTAACTTGCTGAATGCTATTAAGAGGTCAATTGAAGAAGACAGGGAAGTTGCCTTTGGATTCGACAATATGGATGTGGTTAGCGACATAATCCTGAGGAGTATCAGTGGATCAGAAGCTAGAATCTACTGGGTGAAGGGCCTATGGAACTTTCCAGTTCAACATCGTGGATAGAACACATGCTTCTACCTTCATTTGCTCCCAAAACTACACTAAAATGACAGCAAAGAAATTTAAAGGATAAAAGGTTGATATATAGCACTCTTTGACTTAAGTAAAAACTGTGATCTGGCTATAGTGGTAAAACAGAGAGATGGGTGATGTGTGTTTTATCTGACAAGGTAGAAGAGCTAACGCATTATGAATATGAGGTAATCTCTAGTTATTGTCTTAATACTAAAAATCAAGACCTATTAATGTAAACATTTCATTTGGAATTATGAAATTAATAGTAATAACAAAAACAACTGCAGTAATATTTATACACTATATATACAACGTGCTAAACATTGTTGCAATCATTTTATCCTCACAATAACCCTTTTGCTAGGTAATACGGTTATGCCTATAATGAAGAAAAGGCAACTAAAGTACAGAGAGTTAGTTAAGTGACTTGACCAAAGTCACACGGCCAGCAAAGAGCAGAGCTTTGAAGCAAATCTTGCAGCCTGACTTCCATTTCTGCTCTGAAGAGGTTGAAGTGTTGTCTCCAGAGAACCAGCATCAGGGCTGAGTAAGTAGGAAGGAACAAGTTTTCTCGCACTAGTGTCTTTGTTCCTTAAAAAATATATACATGTATTACTTGATATAATTTCAAATTAAACTGTTTAAAAAGGAAGAAAATACATCCAGTTTTAAGCTTGATTTTCTCTAGGTGAAGGAATCATTGATAGTTTTAAATTTGTTCCTTTTCCTTGTCTGTATTCTGATTTTCTTACAATTGAGTACTATCAGTTGTACAATTAAAAGAATGCTTTTTTATAAAAAAATTTTTAAAGTGTGAATAGGAGTTGAAAAAGTAAAATATAGACATGTCTTTCTATAAATAATGCTCTGAAAGGGGAAATAGAAATGAGGTCTTGAAGATGTGAGACCAAGATAGGAAATTCCAGAGCACATTGGTATGGTGATACGAATAATCCAGCAGTGAGGGGAAAAGAGATGAAGGAGAGAGAGGAGGTAATTGCTGGATGAAGTCTTTGAAGAGTTGAGAGGGAATAGGATATAAAAAAAAGGGTCTTCTTGGGAGCATGAATATTTCATCTGATTCATTTCTATAGGAGTGAAGGCAGAAGGTATAAAATTCAGATTAGAAATTTCAATTCTGATATTCTACATTTTCCAAATGACATTTGAGGCCAGTTCATCAGTTAATGGGCAGTGGGGGAAGGACGGAATATGGAGATTTTGAGGAAAAATTAGAAGTTATGAAAGGGTCTGCAATTGACTCATTAGTAAAACAGATTTCTTGACCATATCATTTGCCTAATTGAGATTTGTGGCCACTAACTGAAAGTGAGAATAGACAAATTGATTATAATAAAAGTAAGTAATAGCCTAACATATTGCAGGTTATCGCAAAGTGTTGCATATTGTTTAATCATCACACATATCCCTAAGCAGAAATCTCAGAGTTCAGAACCTCTGTCCCTGGCTTCACCCCTCTCAGATAGCCTGAGACTTGATTCCAAATCATCACCTAGATGCCCACAGATCTCCCTGCACCGTACAGATCTGTAATACAGCATTCTCCATCCACTTTCCACAATATACAAGCAAGCAAAGTAGGCCAAACGCTTTCTCCATTTAATATCCTCATACTTTCTCTGGGGATGAGAGGATAATTGGAAGGGGTTAAGCCAGGCTATTACATGGAAATCGTTCTCTAAAACTCATTTTTCAATTGCTTCTTGCCAAGCCAAATATCTTGCACACTCATATTTGTATTAGTCTCTGGGAGAAAAATCCCATAAGATCTCCCCTTTAAAATAAGAATTTCCAGAATTTCTTTTTCCTCGAATCTGTTGATTATTGTAGACTATTGACTGTTGACTCAGAATCTGCTTTCCTGAATCCATTCAGGTGTTCCCAGAAATTAGTGTTTAATCTTCATGATCTGAGGTGTACGTGTTGAATTCCACCTTACTAATCATTTGCATGGGTGTTGAGACAGTCAATATAAAAATATTGTTCATAGTTTTCAAGAAGGTAACAGAAATACCGTTAGGCTGAGTGACCTGTCCAAAGTAATATGGCTAAAACCTAGCAGAAAAGGATTTAGGTTTAGTTCAATTACCTTCTTTGTAACTGCAGTTCCCAGATTTCATAATGCATCATAATCACCTGCAGTGTTTGCTAAAACATATTTCTAGCTTCCAAGTCCAAAGACGCTGATTAAATAGGTCTGTGGTGATGACTGAAAATCTAAACTTCTAGCAAGTTCCCACGGGATGTTGATGTTGCTAGTCCTTTGCTATAGAACAAAATTAAGCTTTTTGAAGTTCTGCATTTCCAAATCTCACCTTCTGGCATCAAGTCCAAGAAACTTACTAATTCTTTCTATCTCCCAGTATGTAGATGATCTCTTTAGATGTGCATGCCCTGGTTTTGGGCTCAATTGGTGCTATTTCTGCAGTTTAGACAGAATACTGGTAATGTCTCCTTGCAGTATTGTTTTTAAACTTCTAGAAGTTACTCTTGGAAGGGTCCCCTGTTAATACTTCTACATAAATATCTATATGATTTGTAGAATCTCCGTTAATGAACAGTTCCTCTATAAGAAATGGACTTGTAACATCTCCAGGTATCAAGAGTGTAACATCCTTGGCTCTCTCCTCTATGCTCTACTATGTATGTGGGTTACATTTTCCCCAACTGTCTTCTCAAGGCATTGATATTTTAAAGCGAATCACTTATTTCAAGTAGTGCTGAGATTCACGTATGCATAAAAATTCAAATTATTTTTTCACAACACTACTATGTATATAAGGGACTTGAACACTCTTGGAATTTGGAGTCTGCGGGGGACCTAGAACCAATCTCCCACAGATAATGAGGAACGACTGTATCTAAAACCCCAGCTGAATCTCATCTTCATGTTTTAAATGTGAAATATGATTCTTTAAGTGTAAAATGTCCCTTTGAATTTAGTTATCTATATCTTAAAGCTTAGGTACTGACAAGATTTTAGACACCAGCATAATCAATCGTCAGGAATATAGCTGTTTTGGGTTTTTGTTTTTCCCTTTGCCAATTGAAAAAAAGTGCAGTGGGAAGATACCTTTAGACAAATGAAGCAACCTCAAAATAAAACTGACTTTCTGCCAAAGTTTTATTTGAATGTGAGTTACGACAATCCAAGAAGAGATTTTCTCACTTTAAAAACAGTGGATTTGAAAGTATACTTTGACATGGAACACTGTGTACAAAAAAAAATCTAAGAATCATTAGGAGAACCTAAGACAGTAAGCATTTTTCATTAAATTGTCAAGAAAGATTTCTAAACAATAAAACAAAGTCATATCATAAAAATGTTAAACGACATATCAACTCAGATAAGTATTTTGTGATAGGAGACATGAAGATTAAATGGCATCAAAAAGACATTATTACGCCATTGAAGATATTTATTTGGTTTGATAACAAGTATAAATTTCTAAAATGAACAACCTTAATTAAGAATAATAATTTCAAGAAAATCTCTATATCTGTGCTTATTGTTCTATATCTCAATTTTGAATATATGTCTCTAAACCTGTAATAAGAATCATTATGTACCTTTGGAAAATAATAAGACAAAAATACATCCAAAAAAATGAAAGTTAGCAAATCATTTGTATGGTCTCTATCCCTGGGAAAACAGTACAGCTTCTCATCTAAAGACTAAGCTGTAAAACCTTGCTTCATGTTTTTTTTCTGGGTTTATAGGGCTATCAGCTTCAGTTGAGGTCAGCCCATCCTCAATATCTCCATCTCTGACTCAGCAAGGGCTTCTGTGCATCTTCCTGAATACTTCCTGCCTTTTAAAATTCCTTTCTAACTTTATTTAATGTTATTAATAGCAACTTGTTCATTCACAATTCTCATTCAGCAATTATTGTCTTCCTCTTCACCTCTTCCCAGTCTCTCAAAAAATAAAAAACAAAAAACATATTTTTCTTTCACCAGTAATTCCATGTTGGAGTATACAATACATATCCAATTCTTTCCTAGAAGAGATGCCCCAGCATACAGCCCAAGCACACAGCACCATTTAGCACAGACCATCTCGAGTTTGACTCCGTTTACTTAACAATCACCTTCAAGTGAAAAGCTACAAGAAATTTTTGGAGAAGTGTTTTGTTTTATATTGTTTTGTTTTGTTTTAATTACCTAAAATTCATGAAGTTATCACGATAATGTACCTAAATAACATTGATGTAAAGATTCCCTAACTTCAGAAGAACTCAAGAGTTCTCTAATCAGTTATAAATACTACTTGGTATAAAGAAGGTAATGCATCTACAGTTTGAAAATATGAAGAAAAATGAGTGAAAGTGATAGGCACAGTCATGGTTAGAAGGTTGCAAATAAAGCCCACCCCTTTTGATTTTCTGTGATGATATTATTTCAAAATAGTTCAATGTTAATTGTACTATATATAGCATCCTTTGACCTCAATCTGCATTAGCACTCATGAATATTAACTTCCTCACGAGTTCCAAAAGAACTACATCTTTGCCAATTTGGTAAAAAAAAATAATACCACTTGTCTTTTATTTCTTATTCCAATCATATACCCACTTTTCCCTCAGAAAGAAATGTCTTTATCCCTTTGCTGTGATTAATTCAAGAACTCCAGCTTAGTCATTTCAAGACTTCAGTCCTGATTGTGTAAAGGTAGCCAGGATCACGTATTTGTCTGTTCCAGAGGTCTCTTTTTCCTGTTGATATGGCTGCTCTCAGCACCCTACAGTATCCCTGCAAAAACACTGGGGCTACAGACTTCAGGGAAGAAGCCTGTTGCTACCAAGTATCTATTACTCTTGATGGCTTGGTTTTGTTGATTGTGGTTTCAGGGAGATAGTATGAGAAAAAAATCTTCTCTCTAAGAAGCAGGTCTCATTCTCTTCCATCTGGTCAACTTCAAATAATTTCTCAACCCATGTCAGTGAAAGTTAAAAAAAAAATCAGAAGTTTTCCTTGCCTCTAGTCCTGCTCTACGTAGCCAGGAGCAGCACACTGCCACCTATGAAATGCTTTTTTTAGAAAGATCTTTCAACAGCTGGGCAAGAAAGACTAGATGGTCCCTTTTTTTTTCAGTTTTTAAACCTACCTCTATGCCCCTGTATTAACCACATTCCAATATTATTAACAGAAGTTCATTTCTTTCATTCTTATTGCAAAAGAGGCTTTGTAACAAGTAATATTCAATACTGATGTGCTAATTATCCATCCTAGAACAATTATACATGGCTCAGCCAAATTGGAGACACTGAGAAAATATCCTGGGTTGAAAACATGAAGTCCTATTCTTATGGCCCCTTGAAGACATACTGAAAAAAATTAAGGATAAATAAAGATGTTCTTATATGTAAATATTACTATTTGCTGAAAGTATTACAGTCATCGGTTTGCCCCTTGGAACTCAAAGCATTCTAGAATGGAAAAGTCTCTCGGTCAAAAGCCAAGAGGCCTGGTTTCTGGCCCCTGCTTTCTACTGGTTAACTGTGTCATCTTAACCAAGTCATGAGGTTTCCTGAACTTCATCTCTAAAATTAGGACATTAAAATTTATAAAACCTAAAATTTTCCAATTACTGAATTTCCACATAAGAGAACAAAAGTTTAGCAAATATTCAGATCACGAGATCCTTGTCTATCATTCTTTAAAAAAAAAATACTTGCATACGTATTAACATTTCATTTCCATAAATGAAAATTATGTGAATACTGCACACCTGCTTTCAAAGTATTGTCAAGTCTAAGTATTGTTTGAGATGTAAGAGAAAAATTCTCCAAATTTTAGTACAGCAATGGAAATTAGAAATATTATATGCTAATATCTGAATTTATGATGTGGAACTTAAGGTCACAGGTAAACCATGCCACAAGAACCTGATATTCTGACTTTTATTCTAGTGACCCTTTTTGTAGTATGCGTCTTTGAACAATGTATCCTATATCCCTTTCCTCTGAAAACCAGTATCATCTATGAGAAGGCAGAGTGAGTTGGTATGACATGTACAGTTATTACAGCATGTACAAAAATTTTTTAGTAAAAACACATCACACTAGATTCCCCACTCATTAATTCATGTCAACATTTATGCAAAGCACTACGTTAGTGACTGTGAGAATCCAAAAGTAAGTCAATTTTAGTTGTTCACCTCCAAGAACTAAATCTAATAATATAGAGACATGATGATAAGTAACTATAATTAAGGCCTAATGTGATTGTTACACTTACAGGGTTAGAAAACAAGTTCAGACAAAGAACTAAGATGGTTTCCTGACATGAAGCTAGTTGGGTTCAGTTTGAAAAAAGGAGAAAGATTAACAGAGTTAGATATGAGGGTAAAGAAATATTTTACTTTTTTTAAAAAGTAAAATTAATATCAGAGAGTTCAGAAAAAGAAGATGGAAAAAGAAGAGAGAATAATGTTCACATTGTCCAGGAGATCCATTTTAATTGTATAAAGTTCATCCAACATACAATATCTGGGCAAATCAATCTACAATGTAAATAAAGTATGGATTTTAGAGGCAAGAGTTGGGATGAAGAGTGCCACTTGTGCTGTTACCAAATGTATGTGTAGGCAATTAATGTCAGAAATGAGGACCTTAAAAAAGAATAATTGCAGTGAGAGTATACAATAATATTTATTCAGAAGAATAATTTATAGAACATACAGAACACTTTAATTACTCTACCAAAAAGAACTCATAACTTTTTTCAATTTGTACAATTCTCTGCATTTTACAGATGAAAAAAATAGAATGAGAGAAGTTAAATTACTTTGTCTAAGATCACACAGTTTATAAATAGTGATACCAGGATTAAATTTCAGATTAATCTGATTCCAGAGTCAGTGTTCTTTCCACTTTACTACCCTCTCTCTGAATGTATTTATAAATCAAAAGAATGAATAAATGGAATGCATAATAAATGTAGAAGGAAAGTAATAGGTAAGAAGCAAACAAACACCCCAACCCCCCCAAAAAACCCCTACAATTATAATTATCCAGTGGAAGAAAAAAAGCCAGAAGGGAGGAAATAGTCAAACATATAATACTTAAAAATCTGAGCTGATAAAAAAACAACTCCACAAATCAAAAAGAGGCTATGATTTCCAGGCAAAATTAGTGATGAAATTCATCTAAAGTCAATCAAATTTTGGAACTTGTTCATATTTAAAGGGTTGGAAATAATCGCATGAGTTCCAATGTAGAAAAGTATACAGTACTTATAAAGGAAGAAAAAAAATTAATACTCAGTCATATTTCCTTGGCAATACTGAGTGACAAAAAAGTGATGAAAATCTTAATTGTTTGAGAGAAAAAATGCTGTGAACCAAGTATTCTATATCTAGTACATATTAAACATTTAGAGTTGTGTCATACTAGTGGTAAATACTGAATAAATGATAATTATTATCACTCCCAAGTCACAGATTAAAAAAAAACGGAACACAGAGAGATGGAAAACCTTGCTCAGCTCACACACTAATAAATGTTGGAACCAAAGTTTAATGGTAAACACCCAGACTCCAGAGCTCAGCCACCACAAAACATGACTCTTAGCCATGACACCAAGGCTACCTTCCTGAGAACAGAAAGATGCACTGAGATATGCAGGAAAACCATAGTCATGCTATTCATCTACTGAAAAAGCATACAGAAAGGAAAATCAAGGACTCAGTAAAATGAGTTAGTCAAAAGTAAGTTTTGTATGCATATAAATCAGTTAATTAGATGAGGTGAGTTTAAACAGATGTTATAAAATTAAACGCAAGCATTTAAAAATTATCTTTAAAAATAACAAGTTTGCCTTTACCAAACTTGGTTTCAAAAGACTTTGAGAAAACTTGAGTTAGTTACCAAATCATTAGGAAAACAACTTTTTTATTAAGAATCTTAAAAGAATAGGAAATGTTAAAAAAAATACAAAAAAAAGAGGCTATCAGGTTTATTCTATAAGCCATTGTACCAAAATAAGACTACTGTCCAATCCTAAAGTAAACTGAAAAATCTAAGTACAATGGGCATGTGGGTGGGGAGAATAAAAGAAGTATGCCAAAATGCTAAGAGTTTTGAAAACTATATGTAAATTAATTTTCTTCTTTTTTCCTCAATTATATTTATAAAAGTCATGTTAATTTTATAGTTTATTTTAAATTATTTTAAAGTGATAAGTTGTAAGTTAATACAGTTATAAATGTGATGTGGATGGATTTACTTCAAACCAATAGGATTTATCATTAAGAATTAAACTTTACTTGGAAAATAGTCAAAAAAATTCTAGCAATTTCAATATGTTCCACATTACAATATATTTCAAATCAATTGTTTTAGGAAAAATAAAATACATGGTATCATTTAGCATATAGTAATTAGCGTTGCCATTCTGTTCACACAGTGTTATTCGTTTAAGTCAAACTATGGCATTTATAAGACTAAGCTGTTATTTCTTGGTTATTAATAGTAGATATCATGCTGTCTTCATTATGCTGTTTCAAAAGCTATAAAAGTTTTGTACCACTTATTCCTGTAAATGATCATTCATGACACTTTATGTTCAATCAACAGAATTTTTTCTGCACATAGTCATGTCATAAAGTAACTCTGCCCAAAAATTAGTTCTGCAAATTAAATTCTCTTTTAAAAATTGTTAAAGAGAGATAAACAATGTTTCTAGCACTACTGAAAAATAAACTCTTCTTAATTTATAGTAAAAATATAATTTTATAAATGTATTAGCACAGAATATAGACTTATTTAAAGGAATATTTTCACAAGTAGACATCAGTGTTCCTGGGTGCTTAGCTTCCTTTTCCCATTCTTCTGGTAAGAACACCCAAATTCTCATAGGCAAAACCATCCTGCTTATTCTGTGATTCTGATAGTGCTGTCAATCACATGCTGGGTACATGCCCATTGATGATGGATTTGAGGATATATCACTATCCACAACACCTGCTGGTTGATTCAAGCACAGGCATGTATTCTAATCCAAATTTGATGTATGGATACTAGGAAATAAAATTCCCTTTTTACCTTTTGGGTCCAACCAAGATTTAAACTTAGAACTGCCAATATCATTATTCCTGTGGAAAAACTCTGCTTGAGAGGGAAATCAATACATGTAGGAACAAAGTGGAGAAATACAAATAGAGAATGAGGGTAAGAAAGAGTGGGAGTGCCTTGAGGGTGCTCTTTGGATATTGAAACAAATACTCCAAACCAGATACACCTTTCCTAGTTACATGACCCAAAACATTCCATTTTTAATAAATCTAGTTTGAGACAGATTTCTATGATCAGCTACCAAAAAGGTTGGGGGTGTGTATAAACTTCAACTTAATTTAAAATCACTAATACTTTCCTGCTCAGAGTTTGCCTATCAGAAAGCCATATCCATTAGATGTTGTAAAATAAAGAGTTCCAGAAATGTTTGGTTAAACACTTTGATATTTTCCATGCACATTAGAAACTAAAGGTTTTTAGAATAAGTTCAATAAGAAAATGTCAAATTGGCTTAATTCAGATTATCCCACAGCTATTGGCACTGAACACCACTTTTCTTTTTTTTCCCTCCTAGGAAAACTGCTAATATAGACATATTTGGGGAAACACTATATTAGGTTAAAATGAAAAATGGAAAAAGCAAAAAAGAAATTTTTAATGCAATTTTAAAAATGCTTGAGATATTTCAACTTAATGCTTTTGGAGACACTCTACATATGGACATCAGCAAGAATATTTTGTAGTTTATAAATGTTAAACTGTTAATAAAAGGTAAAAACACTGACAGCTCATGAGTGACTCAGACACTCTATGATCCAGGAATTACATTTTGTTCATTGGTTTGCTCGCGGTCTCTAATTTTTGGTTATACTCTTCTCTTTTTCCTCCTAATAGGATGGTTGATAGCTATCAGCCCCAGGTCCACATCCTGTCAGCTCATGACCCAAAGGAGAAAAGAGACTGTCTTTTCTGTTACTCAAATAGCAAATCAAGGATTATAGTCCCATTCTCAATCTAATCATTATGGACAGTGGGTCCAATTCTATGATTGGTCCAGTCTGGTCTTGTGGTAGAGAAGGAATGCTGGGCTGTACCCCGAGATTACCAATCACAGGAATTGGGTAAGAATTTCTAAAAGTAATAAAATTGAAATGGGAAAACAAGACATGCAGACAAAAATTATAGTTCCTACAGAGTATACATAAGATTTATTAAATTTACTCTCAGCTCTACAGAAACAAATAACTATGAGTAAGTGATAAATTGCTGAGAAGTTTTGCATGGTTCTTCAGAACATACTGATATATTACAGCACACAAAATGATTCTGCCATCAGACTAGGAAAGATGAAAATTGTAAATGATACTGTACTGTAAACTGCTAGAGATTCAGAGAAAAACACGATATATATTTATATGACATTAAAAGTCCAGTCTTGACTTTATTTCAATGGAGTGAAATTCCACAGAGAAGAAAAAATGATTTCCACATTAGCATATTGGGCCAAAGATATATTATTATCCATATCTCCTATGACTTAACAACTTGTCATAAATACAGTTAGACAGAGAGCTCTAAAGTTTGCAAAATTGGAAAAATGGATCAGTGAAATTGGGGCCATATTTGGCACATGTTACATAATGGTTTGAAAACAAAATACAACATAAATGTACAGTTCTATAATGCATTCCTTAAAGTGAAAATATAAAATAAAATAATAAAGCTATACATTCAACTGTACATTAATGATTGGAAAAGAACAACTCCAGAAAGAAGTAAAGATCTTATGGATTTTATACCACCAAGTAAAAAAAAATAGTTAAAGGTTGAATTATGTATGTCATTTAACATTAGACCTTAATAAGTACAAAAGTAGTAAGTTTTATTTCTCTCACTCTTTCTTCTTCTCAATCTCTCACTCACAAAAACACATGCACTCTAAGTTTTTTCATCTCACTTCTACTCTGCCTTATCTAAGAAAGAGGAATAAAAGTCAATCAGCATGGAAGAGCTTGAGAAGCATTTGTATTAATTCTTGTTTGAAAGTTTGGTAGAATTCATCAATAAAGCTGTCTTATCATGGACTTTTGTTTGTTGAAATGTTTTTTAATTACTGATTCAGTCTCCTTTCTAGTAATCAATCTGTTCATATTTTCCATTTCATCATGATTTGGTCTTGGTAGGTTGTATGTTTCTAGGAATTTACCCATTTTTTCCAGACTTTCCAATTTTTAGTGTATAATTATTCATATAGTCTCTTATGTTTTTTCTTTCTGTGATATCAATTGGAAGATCTCTTTCATATCCAATTTTATATTTTTGAGTCCTCTCTCTTTTTCTCTTGATGTTTCTAACTAAAAATTTGTTAATTTTGTTTATCTTTTCAAAGAACCAACTTTGTTTTATTGATTTATTCTACTGTCTTTGTAGTCTCTATTTCATTTATTTCTGCTCTAATATTTCTTATATTTTTCTTTTACTAACTTTGGGCTTCAATTGTTCTTTTTCTAGTTCCTTGAGGTGTAAAGTTAGATTTAGACTCTCCTTGTTTCTTGAGGTAGGCATTTGTCACTATGAACGTTCCTCTTAGAACCGTTTTTGCTGCATCTCATACATTTTGGTATGTTACATTTCCATTTTTATTTGACTTAAAGTATTTTTGATTTCTCTTTTTATTTCTTCTTTGAGCCCTTGATTGTTCAGTAACATATTGTTTAATCTTCACATATTTGTAAGTTTTCCAATTTTTTTCATGTAATTAATTTTAGTTTTATGTCATTTGTGTTGAAAAAGATGTGTGATATGATTTCAGTCCCCTTAAATTTATTAAGACTTGTTTTGTGGCCTAACATATGATCTATCTTGGAAAATGTTCCATGTGCCCTTGAGAAGAATGTGTATTCTGTTGTTTTTAAATTGAATGTTCTATAAATATCTGTTAAGTTTATCTGGCCTAAAGTGTCATTTAAGGCCAATATTTCCATATTAATTTCCTGTCTGGAAAATCTATCCATTGACATAAGTGGGGCATTAAAGTCCCCTACTATTATTATATCCTTGAACTCTTCCAAAAATTAAAAGAGGAGGGATATCTTCCAAACTTGTTTTATAAGGCTAATATTACTCTGATATCAAGATCAGACAAGAATGCCAAAAGAAAAGAACATTACATGCCAATATCTCTGATAAACATATCTGTAAAAATCCTCAACAAAATATTAGCAAATTCAATAATACATTAAAAGGATCAAACGGGGGTTATTCCAATGATACAAATCAGTCAATGTGATACACCACATTAACAAAATGAAGGGTAAAATAATCATATGATTATACAACAGGTGCAGAAAAAGCATTTGAAAAAGTTCAACATCAATTTATAATGAAAACTCTCAACAAAATTGGTATAGAGGAAATGTACCTCAACATAATAAAGGCCATGTATAACAAGCCCACAGCTAACATCATTCTCAATGGTGAAAAGCTAAAAGCTTTTTCTCTGAGATCAGGAACAAGACAAGGGTACTCAGTCTCACCATTTTTATTCAACAAAGTATTGGAAGTCCTAGCCAAAGCAATTAAGCAAGAAAAAAAGGCATCTAAATTGGAAAGGAAGAAGCAAAACTGTCACTCTTTGCAGATGACATAATATTATTTATGGAAAAACTTAAAGACCCCATCAAAAAACTGTTAGAACTAATAAATTTAGTAACATTGCAGGATAAAAATCAATACACAAAAATCCATAACACATTTCTATACACTAATAGTTTAATACTAAACTATCAGAAAGAGAAATTCAGAAAACAATCCCATTTACAATTGCATCAAAAAGAATAAAATACCTAGGAAAACATACCTAACCAAGGAGGGGAAAGATCTATATATTGAAAATGACAAGACATTAATGAATGAAATTGAAAAAGACACAAATAAATAAAAAGATATTCCATGTTCATAGATTGGAAGAATCAATATTATTAAAATATCCATACTACCTAAGGCAATCTACAGATTCAATGTAATCTCTATCAAAATTCTGACAGCATTTTTCAAAGAAATAGAAAAAATAATGCCAAAATTTGTATGAAACCACAAAAAAATTTTGAATAGTCAAAGAAATCTTGAGAAAGTAGAGCAAACCTGGAGGTATGGTGTTCCCTGATTTCAAACTTTACTACAAAGTTATAATTAGGACAGTATGGTATTGGTATAGAGAAACAGACACACAGATCAATGGAACAAAATAGACCAGAAATAAACCCAAACATATATGGTCAATTAATTTATGACAAAGGAGCCAAGGATATACGGTGGGGAAAGAACAGTCTTTTCAATAAATAATGTTGCCAAAACTGGACAGCCATATGCAAAAGAATGTACATCATTCAGAAAAATCAACTCCAAATTGATTAAAGACTTGAACATTAGACCTGAAACAATAAACTCCTAGAAGAAAACATAGGCAGTAAACTCCTTGATGTCAGCCTCAGCTATGATTTTTTAAATCTGACACCAAAAGCAAAAGCAACAAAAGCAAAAATAAACAAGTGGGACTACATCAAACTAAAAAGTTTCTGCACAGCAAAAATAACTATCAACAAAATGAAAAGGCAACTTATTGAATGAGATAAAATATTTGCAACTCATATATCTGATAAGGGGTTAATGCCCAAAATATTAATATACAAAGAACTCATATGACTCAATAGTGAAACAAACAATATAATTGAAAATGGCAGATCTTAATAGACAGTTTTTCAAAGAAGACATACAGATGCCCAACAGACATATGAAATGATGCTCTACATCATTAATCATCAGGAGAATGCAAATCAGAACCACAATGAGATATAACCTCACACATATTAGGAGGCTATTATCAAAAAATTAGAAATCACGAGTATTGGTGAGGATGTGGAGAAAAGGGAACCCTTGTGCACTATTGCAGGAATGTAAATTGGTGACTCCTCAAAAAGTTAAAAATAAACTATGGACTAGAGAGAACTTCATGGATCAGCTCATCAGTGAGTTAGAGAAAGGAATGGCTCCCTGTGGAACTTAAAAATTACAGTGTCCAATAATCAGTTGCTTAAGAGTCTCAATTAGCAAAGAGAATTTGAAGTACAGATTTGAGACTAATAAGGGTGAGTATAGATGGTAATTAAAGCCATGAGAATAGATGGGATGGTGTAGAAAGAAGGAAGGGACTAGAAGGTATCCAACAGCAAGTTCATCCAGCAGAGCAGATTTATTTCCTTTGACGTGCAGTTTATCTTCTTATTTAGTTTTTACCTATTGAATTTTAATGCCTTTAATCAAGTCATGTATTCTCTATTTGGTTAAAAGTTACATTATCTTCACTATTTTACCAGTCCATTTCACACATATATATTATTTGCTTGGGTCTCGTTTGCTATATGTAGTGTGGTAAGAAGTGCACAGCTTTAAATAGAATCCTGTGAACATCGACATCTAAGAGAGGAAAAACAAAGAGAAATCTGAAATAAAGATAGTAAAGGAGCAGTCAGAAAAAGAGTAGGAGAACCAGAAATGTACGTTTTCATGACAGAAGTCAACGATGCCAAATGCTAATGAAGTTAGATAAGATGAGGACTGAAATATTGTTTATAGTTTTTGTAACAAGGAGGTCATTGGTGACCCTGGAAAGAGCAGTTTCAATACAGTATTAGGTGCAAAGTCATGTTGCTGTGGGCTAATAAATAAGTGACTTGAGGAAATAGGAGCATAGAACAAGCAGGAATAGACAATTGTTTCAGTAAGCTCGCCTATGTAGGATAGAAAGAAAATCGGGCTAGAAGGAAGAATTGGGTCAAGGAGTAGTCTTAAAATGACTATTATTACAGTATTTATAAATCCTAAGATGAACGTTTTTGTTAGTCTCATAAAACAAATGCAACTTATAATCATGGTCAGACAGATGCAGATTACCATGGTGGCACATTTGTTTGCCTGGTATCACTTCAACTGAGTTACGTGCAACACTGATACCACATGTTGTTTTGTTTAATGTCTTAAAAAAGTATTACATTACAATTATGTATTAAAATGAAATGATTGTTCATAGAAAAACATAAGAGCAGTAGTATGAAATAAAAATGCAGTGTGATATAAAAATCTTTGTCCAAAAATTCTTTAAAAACTCATTTATAAAACATAAAATGAAAGGTAAAAATGAAGCATTGTGTCATGGTTTAACTGGCATCATCTGTTTCCTAATAACATCTAAAATATAGGTCATCTGATGGTCAATGTGATTTTAGATTTGAAATACTTTTTAGTATTACAAAGTAATGCATGAATATACTTTTCTTGAAAAATATAAATGAGTACAGATAAACACCTATTCTCATCCCCTTTCCCAGTTCCAATAATGGTTATCTTATTTAGTCCTGGTAATCAAAACAATTTCTTCTTTTAGAGCTTTTCTATGCATTGAAATACAGACACAAATACTAAAATAAAGCATGTAGTTGGTTTATTGTTTCTTTTCTCCATTAAATACTATCATTCTGTATTTCCACAGCTACCTATTTTAATAGCATAATACCATGTTTTATTGAAGAGATTGGAAATGGTATACTGCCAGAGAGTTAAAATTGATACAAATTTTCAAAGCAATCTGACAATGCATATCAAAGTTTAAAATGTGCATATCATATAACCTGATATATTATATTTATTTCTACCCTAATGCAAAATCTCCCACCAATGAACAATGAGGCACACTGTTCTTTTTATAATAGGGCAATAATGAAACATCATAGGTGTTTCAGTAGAGAAATTGATAAGAAGAAAACAAACTCTGATATACACACACAATGGAACACTACACAATAGTTTAAAAGAAGGAAGTAGACCCATAGGTACACATATGGATAGTTTCTCAAGATATCTTATTAAGATTTTCTTCTTGTTTGCATTTTAGATGAAACTTACCCAGATAAGTTTAAATGCTAACAGGAAAGAGACTGTAAAGAGGGTAAAGATAAAGGACACAGAGGGAGAATAATAGTAACATGAAGTCTCTGAGAAGAGATAGGACTGGAGGTCCAGCTGAGTGAGGATGGACACTTCTTCAGTAACAGGAGAAAAGGAGAAAGGGTGAGTGCAAATGCTGAGGGGCAGAACAGCTTTTATTCTACTGTTCTCAATTTTTCTTTATCTTAAGTTTTTTTTAAAATTTTTATTGGAGTATAGTTGATTTACAATGTTGTGTTAGTTTCTGCTGTACAGCAAAGTGAATCTGTTATACATATACATATATCCACTGTTTTTTAGATTTTTTTCCATATAGGTCATTACACAATATTGAGAAGAGTTTCCTGTGCTATACAGTTATATATAGTAGTGTGTATATGTCAATCCCAGTCTCCCAATTTATCTCTCCCCTTTCCCCCCCAGAAACCATAAGGTTGTTTTCTACCTCTGTGACTCTATTTCTGTTTTGTAAATAAGTTCATTTGTACCAGTTTTTTGTTTTTAGATTTGACATATAAGCAATATCATATGATATTTGTCTTTCTCTGTCTGACTTTTTATGTTGAATCTCTACCCACAAGCCTGCTCAATCTAACTAACCCTTTGTATGTCCTTCTAAATTTTTGGAATGCCCTCTGTATTACTTTCCCAGGGTTATTGTAACAAATCACCACGAGCTGAGTGGTTTACAACTATAGAGACTCATTCTTAAAGTTCTAGAGACCACATGTCAAAAATCAAGATGTCAGTGGAGCCGTGCTCTCTCCTAAATTTCTAGGCAAGTACCCTTTCTTGCCTTTTCCAACTTCTGGTGGATTCCTGGTTTTCCTTGGCTATGGCTTCAAAAGGCTGTCTCTGTCTTCACATGACATTCTCCTCTGGTTCTTTCCTCTTCTGTCCATGTCTTCCATGAGGACACTTGTAATTAAATTCATGGCTCATAATTCAGAATGTCTCACCTCAAGATCTTTAACTTAATTACATCTGCAAAGACCCTTTTTCCATATAAGGTCCCATTTATGGGTTCTGGAAGTTGAGATGTAGACAAATCTTTTGGGAGAACACATTCAATCCACTACACACTAATTTTTTTCCCCTTTGACGAGGACCTAGTTTCCTCTACCTCTGTGTCTGAAGTCCCTATAACTTTAGATCTTAAGGGAAATGTATATGGAATTAAGGTATCATAACATGTACAAAATGGTGCAGAAAAGTTGGAGAAGTCTAGTATTTAAAAGGCTCAACATCCAAAGCTAGGTATCAGTGAAAAGAATGGAAAAAGAGGAGGAATTATTGTATAAACAAACTCTCTTATCAATAAATCTTTCATTATAGGAAGAGACTGTTACTGTGATTGGAAAAGGAAACCAATTAGGAGATTGCAGAAGATATGTATAGGAAGGGCCTCATCTATAAAAGAAATCTTTACATAATTTACTTTTCTTTGGCACATTTAAACAGGTTGGCTGGGTCTGATTATTCTGAAAACAGCTTGAAATTTTCAAAAAAACTAAAAACAGTGCTACTGTCTTGTGAATTAAACTTTCCTCTGTCTCTATATAATCCACGGAGTCAAAGAGAAAATTGTTACAGTCTTGCTGTGGGTAATGCTACTGATAACAGCGACCTGTCTAGTGTCATTAGCCTATTACTTCATGCGTCTCATTTTCCTTGAGAGAGAAAATGAGAGATTCTACAAGCTCCAGTAGCATAAGAACATGGAATCGAATACTTTTTATCTCCCAGTAATATTGCTGAGCATATCCTCAAGGAGCAAATATTTCCCAACTTAAAAAAACATGGAGATGAAAAGCTAACATTATAACACTTGTTCTGTAACATCAGGAAGAGGAAACCATGTCTCTTGATTCACAGAGCTGTTAATTCCCAGAAGACTCAGAACAGACTCTCCTGAACCAAACAGTAGAGCTATGTATGGAGAGTGTGGCATGAATCCCCATGACATCAGGACAGCGGGGACCAAGGAAGACAACAGCTTCTAAAAGTCTCTAAACCTGCATTGCCTTCTTAGCACATTTGCTCCCACTGAGAAGATCAGAACTTTCTGAGTTTCATTTTTCTCATAGGTCAGAATAATGTAAGAATCCAACAAAATAATATGAGCAAGGAAAGCAGTAAAGGATAGTGTCTGTGTGGTGTGGAGGATTATTTTGTTAGAAACTCTAGGTAGAGTAATCGATGTCAAACTCATTGTAACAAATAAGCAGAGATGATCTTAGAAGCAGTTGTGTAAGGAATGACTGACTACACTTAAGCAACAAGGTTATTAGTTACATGAATCAGTGGAGTCTCTAAAGGATTCCATTGCCTAGTTTTCTTTTGTTGTATTCTTCATGTAAAAAATAAACCATGGAGGGATCCAGAAGCAGGCTGTAGCTGCACCCACATTTTACCTCATGAGCCCTTAATTTCAGAAGTATCTGGTGGGCTGCTGTGTGTTTCTCTAGTTCCCAGGTCAGCTAGCCAACCTCAGGGAAAGAAAGACTAGGGCAAGTGGGAAAGCTGCCTCTTTGCAAGATAGGGCATGTACCCAAGTCAGGACCCAGGACTATGAAGGACGCTTTCCACAGAAAACTTCTCCAAGGTGGAAGTGCTCCAATGCAGTCAGTGTTCTACCAGTTGGACAAACCGGTCTTCAAGGAATGTGTGCAGTGAGAATCAGCATTGATTTTTGCTGCTGCTGTGTGGCTGACAGGGTCTTCGTGCTCTGGCCTGGTGTTAGGACCCTGAGCCTCTGAGGTGGGAGAGCCAAGTTCAGGACATTGGGCCACCAGAGACCGCCTGGCCCCATGTAATTTCAATTGGTGAGAGCTCTCCCAGAGATCTCTGTCTCAATGGTAAGACCCAGCTCCACCTAACGGCTAGCAAGCTCCAGTGCTGGACAACCCATGCCAAACAACTTGCAAGACAGGAACACAGCCCCACCCATTAGCAGAGAGGCTGTCTAAAATCATACTAGGTTCACAGACACACCAAAACACACCACCGGATGCGGCCCTGCCCACCAAGGAGACAAGATCCAGCTCCACCCACCAGAACACAGGCACCAGTCCCCTCCACCAGGAACGTTACGCAAGCCAGTGAACGAACCTCACCCACTTGGGGCAGACGCCAAAAAAAAATAGGAACTACGAACCTGCAGCCTGCAAAAAGGAGACCCCAAACACAGTAAGTTAAACAAAATGAGAAGACAGAGAAATATGCAGCTGATGAAGGAGCAAGCTAAAAATGCACCAGACCAAACAAATGAAGAGGAAATAGGCAGTCAACCTGAAAAGGAATTCAGAGTAATGATAGTAAAGATGATCCAAAATCTTGGAAACAGAATGGAGAAAATAAAAGAAATGTTTAACAAGGAACTAGAAGAACTAAAGAGCAAACAAACAATGATGAACAACACAATAAATGAAATTTAAAATTATCTAGAAGGAATCAATAGCAGAATAACTGAGATAGAAGAACAGATGAGTGACCTGGATGATAAAATGCTTCTGATAATCATAAAAAAACTTGTCATCGTCCTAAAAATAGTATAAGATAACCACTGTTAACCAATCCCTTGCTGTCTGAAAACCCCCATTGCAATAACCAATATTGTAAAAAAGGTTAAACAACTTCCTCACTTTCACTTTATAAGCCATTCTGTAACATCATGCCTCTGAGCTTCCTATCAGTTTTGGGTTTGAAAGTTCCAAGTCTGTGTACTGTTCTTCCATGCACAATAAACTCTTACTAAGTAATATTTTACCCGTCTGGTTTTAATTATTACTATTTCTGGATTTTTTTTACAAGACTTATATGGAGATTTTAAAACCTAAAAATACAATAACCAAAATTAAAAGCTCAGTGAATGAATTCAACTCAGATGATAGGTGACAGGAAGGAATCAGTGAACTGGGAGATAGAACAACAGAAATTATACAATCTGAACAATGGGGGGAAAATAGACTCAAAAAAAATGAGCAGAGCCTCAGGGACAGGTGGTACTATGACACAAGGTCTAACATTTATGTCATTGGATTTCTAGAAGAAGAAGAGAAAGAAGCCAGGTCTGAAAAAGTACTCAAAGAAACCATGAATGAATTATCCCAAACTTGGCAAGAGATATTAGCCCACAGATTCAAAAAGCTGATCAAAGTTTAAACAGGATAAACTCAAAGAAATCTGTGCCATGACACTTTGTAATAAAAAAAAATCTTGAAAACAGACAGAGAAAAATGTCAATTTACCTTTAGGAGGGAAAAAAAAAAAACAGATTGAGTGGTTTCTCATCAGAAACCATGGAAGACAGAAGAAAGTGAAAAATATTTTTCAGGTGTTGAAAACAAAGAACTAGCAACCCCAAATCCTATATCCAGTGAAAATATCCTTCAGGAATGGGGGAAATTAAGAAATTCTCAAGTGAAGAAAATGATGAGAATTCATCACCAGATGACTTAACCTATAAGAGTGGCTAATGAAAGGTATCCAAACAAAAAGGAAATGACAAAAGAAGGAACTTGGGAACATTAGGAAGGAAGAAAAAAGAGGGTATGCAAAAAAAAATAGGTGAATACAATAGACTTTTCTTCTCCTCTTGAGTTTTCTAAACTATGTTTGATGGTAGAAACAAAAATTATAACACTACTTGCAAAGCTTTAAATGTTTGTAGAAAAAATATTTAAGACAATTGTATTATAATGGGAGAATGACAAAATGACATAAAGAAGGTAAGTGTACTATTCTTGAACTGATAAAATGACCACACTTATAAACTATGATAAGATATGTAGATATAGATATAACTTGAACAGCTACTTACAAAGTTAAACATACTAAAGATATCTAAAACACTATAGACAAATCAAAATGGAATTCTGAAAAACTGTTCATGTAACCCACAGGAAGTCAGGAAAAAACAGAAAAATGAAAAACAAAGAACAGAAAACAAAAAATAAAATGGCAGACTTAAGCCCTAGCATACTGATAACTATATTAAAAAGAAATGGTCTAAGCACACCAATTGAAAGACAGAAACTTGGCAGAGTGAATTAAAAAACATGACCAAACTATACGCTGTCTACAGGAAACTTGTTTCAAATATAAAGAGGCAGGTTGAATGTAAAAGGATGGAGAAAGATATATCATGAAAACGTTACCTAAACATATCAGAGATGACTGCATTAATATCAGATCAAATAGACTTAAGAGTAAAAAGCTACCAAGGAGAAAGGGGGTACTATATAATGAAAAAAGGGCCAGTCCACTAGCAAGACTTATCAATCTTATGTATACATGCAGGCAACAACAGAGCTGCAAAATATGTGAAGAAAAAACTGAGAAAATTGAAAAGAGAAACAGACAAATCCACATTTACAGTTGTAGACTTCAACACCCCTCTCTCAATAATAGGTAAAACAACTAGACAGAAACTCAGCAATATATAGAACATACTGGATACAGAATAGAGAAAAACTAAAAACCGCTATTAATAAACAGAATCTAATGAATATTTATAGACCATTCCACTCATCAATAACACAATATGCATTTTTAGTAGTACCCATGGAACATATACATTTATAAAATATTCTGGACCATAAATCAAATCTCAACCTTTTAAGAAAATTGAAATTATACAGAGTGTGTTCTTTAACCATAGCAGAATAAAACTAAAAATCAATAAATCAGTAAAGATAACAGGAGAATCTCCCAAGATTTGAAAACTAAATAACACTTCTAAGTGACACAGTGTCAAAGAGGAGGTCTCAAGGGAAATTTTAAAAATACATTGAACTGACTGAAAATGAAAATGTGCCATCAAGATTTGTAGGGCACAGCTAAAGCTAGTCTGAGAGTAAATACATGTATTTGAAAAGAAGAAAATTCTCAAGTAAATGTTTTAAGGTCCTATCTCAAGATATTAGGAAAAGAAGAGCAAAATAAATCCAAAGCAATGAGAAGGAAGGAAACAATAAAGATAAGAATAGACTAGAATAAAATTAAAACAAAAGAGAAAAACCAATGTAACAAAGAGCTGTTTCTTTGAAAAGGTAATAAAATTGACAACCCACTAACAAGAATACTAAATAGATGATAGATACATACATACATACATAGACAGATAGATAAGATACAGAATATCACTATCTGGAATAAAACAGGGTTTCACTACAAACTGTGCTGACATCAGAAGGATAGTAAGAAAAAATCAAGAACAAGTAGACAAACATAAATTTCATGTCTTAGACAAAATTCCTCAATATACTACCATGACTCATTGAATATGAAATAGATAATTTGAATGTCTATATAACTATTAAGGAAATTGTTTTCATAATTTAAAAACTTCCAACAAAGAAATCTCCAGATTCAGACAGTTTTACTGGGGAAGTCTACTAAGCTTTTAAGAAACATTAAGACCAATTCCACACAGTCTCTTCCAAAAAAATAGAAGACACTTTCCAACTCATTTTCCAACTCAGAAACTACTATAACATGACACCAAAACCAGACCACAGAAGTCCCAAAAAAAGAATAAAAATGACAAACAAATATCCCTCATGAATATAGGTACAAAAATCTTTAACAAAATATTGGTACATAGAATACATCAATATATTAAAATAGAATTTATACTATTTATGCCAAGTAGAATTTATACCATGAATACAATGATGGATCAGTATTTGAAAATAAAGCAATGTAATCCATTAAATTAATGTCTAAAGGAGAAAAACCACATGATCATATTGATTGATGCAAAAAATAATTATTTGACAAAATTCAACACTCATCTGTGATTAAAAAAATGCAGAAAATTAAAAGAATAGAAGGGAACTTCCTCAAATTGATAAAGAATGTTGATGAGAAATTTATGACACATTATACTTGATGGTTAAGACTGAATTCTTTCCCCCAACATCAGGAACAAGGTAAGGACGTCCACTCTCACAACTATTATTTAACGAAGTGTTGGAAGTTGTAGTCAGTGCAATAAGGCAAGAAAAAGAAATAAGTGGCAAGTTGATCAGAAAGGAAAAAACAGAACTGTTCCTATTGCAGAGGACATCACTGTCTACATAGAAAATTCCAAGGAATTTTAAGAAAACTCCTGGAACTAAATGAGCTCAACTAGTTCCCAGAATACAAGGTAAACATTAAAAAAAATTATAATTCTCTACATAAGCAATTAGACACCAAAATTAGAAATACAATACCATTTATATCACTCAAAAAAATGAAATTCTTAGGTGTAAATCTCAAAATATGTACCAGACTGTGTGCTCAAACTACACAATGCTGACAGAAAAAAATCAAAGATCTAAGTGAAATGGAAACAAATACAATGTTCATGGATTGGAAATTTAACATGGTAGTGATATCAATTCTTCTCAAATTGATACACAGGTTTAACACAATTCCTGTCAAAATGCCAGCAATTCTTTTTTGTAGATATAGGCAAAATTCTAAAATTTATATGGAAAGGCAAAGAAACTAGAATAGCTAAAGCAATTTTGAATAAAGTAGGAGCCTTTTATCCTTAGTAAATATATTTTCAGTATTTACTGTGTGCCTGGCACTATTCTAGGTACTTGGAACATAGCCTTAAACAATATTTGGAAAAACATATGGAGCTTAAACTTACTGAGAGAGATAATTGATAAAACGTGAACATGTAACATATAGTGTTAAGTCAGGCAGGGTGAAGTTCTACAAATAAAAATAAAGCAAATAAGGGTGGGGAGTGGGGAAGGGTATCTATAGGAAAGGTCTCACTGAGAAAGAGTCATTACAACAAAGACCTAAAGATCATGAGGGAGCAAGCTGCATAGATATTTGGGGGAAATGTGGCTCAGGCAGGGGTAGCTTCCAGGGCAAGGGATTTGAGGCGGAGTGTGCTGGGCATAGGACCATGGGAAGGTGACCACTGTGGGTGAAGTGGAATGATTGAGGAAGAGATTAGATGCCAGACCATGTTCAGAGAGTCTGTCATGTCTTGAAGGTGACTGTGAGAACTTTGGATTTTCCTCTGAGTGAAATGGTAAATCATCTGGAGGATTCATGATGAAGAATTTTTCAATCTGAGATCCAACTTTGCTAACTCTGCTAACAAATGTGAAGCAAATATATGTATTGATGAAAAGCTAACAAAATAATAAAGGTAAACATATCATCATATCAAATAATCTCTTGTAAGGGATAATTACATTCGTTTAAAAAAAAGGTTATTTGAGGTTAGAAGGCAAGGCAACGAGGACAAATGCAGTAACATTCTAATTTCTCTTCTTACAGAATAAACCCCATTATAAAGAGATTATAAAAATCTCAGCCTTTTTTAACTGTATCTTTTCCTACTTCAGATTCTAAGACAGATGCTATTTTTTTCTTTGTTAATGATAAGAACCTAAAGCTCATTAGATAGTATTGATTAACTCCACCTCTGAGAATGAATGGTTTTAAGAGTTGCATGGCAAACAAAGGGTTGCAACTGGAGAAGGTGTTAAATTAAATGAATTTCAATTAAAAGGTAATGTGTTAAAGTTTGCAAATTACTTAAAATTTATAAAGAGGTACCTTACATTTTAGCATAGACAAGTAAAAATTGCAAAATATTTAACAACAGTTTATTACTGAACTTGTGTAATTGTGTAAACCTGACTTGTTACTTTATGATAATAACACATAATAATTTTATGATTTTAAGTTACTTGTGGAAATATCTGAAAGAAAGCATGATGGTTTGAAATGACCTTGTGTAGTATCTATAATGACCCCATGCTGTCATATATTTTGATGAAATGTCTTCACAGAAACAGGAAGCTAGAATTGAAAATATAAACATCCTATCTCAGCTGTAAACTTCATTCTGACCCTACTCTTGAGATTGTGCTTCTTTGGTGTTGAAAATCATGAGGTGTTTCAATTTGTGGTTTTTACTTGTGGTTTCTAATATATTTTTTTAATTTTTTTGTCAAGCTTTCACTAAAGGGGATTCACAAATAATAGTTACTAAATTTGGATTAAAAAGAATGCAATTATATCTTTTATAAGAGATTATTGAAGATATGGTAATATGTTTAGCATTATTGTTTTGTTAGCTTGTCATCAATATGTATATTTGCTTCACATGTGTTACAGCAGAGTTAGCAAAAATGGATCTCAGATTGAACAATTCCAGCCCATCTGGGAGGCCCGATGCATTAGGATTCCATCATAAATCTCAGCTTGTTTTTCAAATTTTCATTGTGTGTTATTCCTCTTTTCTGAAGAATCTTTTTCTATTAACATCCATCCTTATAGTTCACATGCTATTCTTAAATTACTCAAATTAAGAAGAGTCTTAAAATACAGATACTTAAACCCTCTGGGATTAGATTGTTTTAGCCTTTCATTTAAGAGTTACCATTTCAATTTCCCTCTTTAAAATTCCACATGTATAAGTTTCATTGTCTAATTTTCTCACAACTCACAACCTTCTAGAGGTTTTTACAACCAAACAATCTCAGATACTTGTCAATGTCTTCCTTGTCTGAGCACCAAACTTTAAGGATGAATATATATATAAAGTTCATGTTACTCTATGTTCTGATAAAGGTATAATATATCAAGATATTTTAAATCATGAAACCATTATATGTAACAATAATGGAGAAAAATAAAATATAATAAATGTTTAACTTTGGTACTTTTTACTAGACCCCAAAGTCCTTTCCTGACTTATGAAAATAGAACATATTTTCCATAATTTATACACTCATAAAACTAATAAAACTATTAAATATATATAAAACTATTAAACCTATGTATGATATAAAAGAATAAATTGATTCAAACGAAAACTGCAATTGTGCAATTTAACTTGATTGTTAAAGCTCATTACTTTCACATTTTTATTTGTATTTGCAAGAATAACTACAAGTTAATGAGCTTGAAGCCTTTTCAAAAGTCTCGGTTTTTTCAAAGCCTTATCAGGACTTCCCTGGTGGTCCAGTGGTTAAGACTTAGCCTTCCAATGCAGGGGGTGCAGTTTCCATCCCTGATCAGGGAGTTAAGATTCCACATGCCTTGGGGCCAAAAGACTAAAACATAAAACAGAAGCAATATTGTAACAAATTCAATAAAGATTTTAAAAATGGTCCACATCAAAAAAATCTTTAAAAAAAAGCCTTGTCATTAGAAATTGACCAAAAAAAAAAAAAAAGACTAAAACAATATTAATAATGCTGTTTTTCTCTTTATCAGTGGTATACTAAATCAAGGTTTTATTGAATTTTATCTCCTTAAAATTGACAAATTGTTAAGTGTGGTTATACAAAGTTTTCATTTTCAGAAAAAAGAACTGAGAAATAAATTTGAATCTCTCTTCACCATCAACTAGTGACTGAGTTGTTTTAATCTTAACAAATGCAATTGCAGTGCTGTCATCGAATTACCTTCTCAAGAAAGTTTGCAGAGCATGTATTGCCTAACCATAACAATATTTCCTATTCTTAATTAAATAGTTTGCTTTATTTTTTCTGTTATTATTTGTAGGAATACGGACAGAGACTCCAAAATGTTGTGTTATTTCTCAGGTCATTGGAGATAAATGTGAATAAATTCATATGCAATAAATTTAGAAGTAATAGGTATTAGAATCTTCTTCAAAGGAAATTCAAAATATATTAACTGTTATATATAGTTTTCTTTCAAGATTCTCAACTATCATATTTCTTATGGAATAAATCACTTCATTAAATCTATTGATTTAATTTTGATGTCAAAATTTGGTTTTGCATTTTCTCTTATTTAATGAACAGGAAATATAATAGTAAATTCATTTTTGAACTTTTGTAATTTATTTTGTTCTTTAACAAATTTTTCTGAGAAAGTAGAATACAATATGGTCATTAAGAAACAAATTTACTTACAGGTTTTCACATCTTAACACAATTAAATGAATCACTATTCCTGATTACATCTCCAATAGTGCTATCAAATGATTTTCTTTGTCATAGAATTACATGATCACAGAATTCTAGAAAACCTCAAAGAACAGAGAGCTCAACTCTACCCACAACCTCAGTATAGCCTGCCAACATCAGTGATCTGTGGTCACTGATCTCTTTTGAAAAATCTCCAATGATAGGGCATCATTTAATATCAGAAGCAAAATAACAGATACTGCTTACGACCAGACAGAGATTTTCACATAGTTTCAAACAGAAATACTCTGCTAAGTGTTTTTTTCCCGAAAATAAATACAATTTTAATCCTTTATAAATTATCCTTGAGCTTTCTGTCACTTTCCCTTTCCCTCCTGTCACTCTGCTAATGTTCATTACCACTGGTAAATTTAAACAGATACGGCCAGTTATGTCTTTCCTTTCCTCACAGGCACCAGAACGCTAATTTTTGCCATCAAGAATGAAAGAGACAAAGGGGAATGAAATGCATTCTTGAGCACTCATGTACAGAAAGAAAATAGAAAATACCCTGTATTTAACATTACCTAAAATCCCATGTAGTTACAATGTACCCCTCACTGTCAATATTTCAGTTTAGCACTATATGCAGAACGTGCTGTGAATACCACCTCGACTGGCAGGCAGACCACTAACTGCAGTGTTTTAGTGCCTTCTGGTGTTGGTGCCTAGAAACGCAGTTGGCATAATTTACACCATTTTTAACATGCTACATGTATTGATCTTTCTCATATTTGCAAGGAATTTTCTACTGTAATTGACAAACACACCTCAATGTAAAAGCATGTTTATCAATTGTTGAAAGAAAATAAAATCTCAACAATAGTCTTTTAAATTCTGCGTTATTTGATTTCTATTAAATGTCCTTATTATTTCTCTGGAGAAAAGATTTTGAACAAGAACAGTATATAGCATACTCTCTCTAAAAATACACTAGTTAAGTAAATATAGAGAAAACCTCAATTTACCTGAGTTTCTTTTACATTTCAGATTTTCTAAGAAAAATATTAACCGTAAATAATAAAGAGATGAAGGTGGCCAGAACTACTTCACTTTAAAAAAATTTTTTTTCCGTGGAGTAACTCCTATTTCACAGATAATAAAAAAGACTCTCAGAAGATCACCTTTGAAAATTAAATACTAAAATAAAAATAACTTGAAAGTAGTTTGGCTTGTCTTTTTGCAGAATCCTGAATGAATATTTTTACGCTATGAAAAGAGAGATTAGGAGAAATGACCAAAATCAGCTTAATACCGGAAATAAACAGGCTAAACTTACATAAAAGAGCAAAGTCAACATCTCCTAGTACAATAAGGGTACATTTAGCAAATAAGTCTTTCCATTTGCTAAGTAGAAGTCTTATAAACTCCCAAAAGAGAGTCACTTATCCATGCTTCCCCTGTATCATTAGGACCATCCATTCCCCTGTAAAAATTTAATGTCCTACACAGAGAGAAAGATACAAATGACAAGGAAACCAACTTCTCCTGAAAGATATTTTAAAACATTTAAAATTCTCCATAATATAAAAATTATCCAAGCCAACATGCTTCAGAAAGAAAATAATTCAAGGCAGCAATACAGTCTATAATCCAGCTGTTAACGAATTTGAGAAACATGAAAAAGTTTAATATCCCTAGACATTATATTCTCTTTCACAAGTACAATAATTTGTCTTTATCATGTAAGATAGGCATGATAACAATAGTATAGCCATTATCGTGCTAAGGAGATCACTTCTTAGCTTTCTCTAATGAGCTGTTTGGATTTAAACTGAACATTATTTTTTATTTAAAGTCTAGAAAATAATATGTCTTGAATTGGATCCTAAAATGTGAAATTTGTTTAGTTCTTAATCAAGTAAAACTCAAAGTAATCATTACCAAATCCTTAGTTAAAATAACATGACATCGTTATTCTTAAAATGTAAATATTTTCTTAAAGTAATTAAGCTTTAAATTAGGTTCCAATTCAAGATGGCATCTAGATATACAGGAATGCTTATAAATAATCATGGCAGAAGGGAGCATGGCCCTTGGATTCAAGTGTAGGATACTGTCCTGTGCTCTGGGGTACTGAAATGGTGCAAACTGAAGTCCACAGGCAGGACTATTGAGGGACCACAATGGCTTGCTCCATCAGCACAGCCATCTTTGGTTACCCCACATCAAGATGTACATGTTAGCACCTGTTTGCCTCCTCCCCCTTGTGGATAGCATCGTTAGAGGCTGCCACCCCTTCCAAAGGTGTGTCTTCCTGTCCCAATAAACTGGCTTGTAACCAAAGTTAACCAAATTGGTGCTTTTTCCTGGACTTTGCACCTTTAGTAAGTGACCTGGCTTCACTCATTATAACAAGGATATCAGTAGTGGAGATGGCGCTAGAGCAAGATGGCTTCTGCCCAGAGGATTGTTCTCCTCCCTGCTCATGGCTTCCCTGCCCATTCTCAAGCCTAGTGGCCCAGCCTCTGGCCATTTCCTTCCAGTAAATTCTCTCTCTCTCTCTCTTTTTTTTCTTTTTCGCGGTACGCGGGCCTCTCACTGTTGTGGCCTCTCCCGCTGCGGAGCACAGCCTCCGGACGCGCAGGCTCAGCGGCCATGGCTCACGGGCCCAGCCACTCCGCGGAATGTGGGATCTTCCCAGACCGGGGCACGACCCCGTGTCCCCTGCATCGGCAGGCGGACTCTCAACCACTGCACCACTAGGGAAGCCCAAATTCTCTCTTTTTTTAAGTTAGCCAAAAATCAGTTTGGGGTTTGCAACCAAACAATTGATAACAAACTAAACAATGAAGAAAATGGTCATCAGGACCGGAGACCTCAACTAAATCCACATGGTCATGGATAAGAGGTTGCTTTTAGCCTCACTAGTTCAGTGTGGCTGAACCTGTAACTATCAGCATCTCTGACATCAAGGAGCTGCTTTTCAATAAGGAAGCAAGGGAGTCTTGGGAACCATGCTGGGGTAGCTTGACTAAGCAAGTTTTAAAATTTGCTGCATATTTATTACAAGTTAGGAAGCTTAATTTGAAAGCCAACAGTATAATAAAAAGATCTTTTATCTCTGGTCATGGCAGAACAGGTTTCAAAAAAACCTGTTCTTTTAAATATATTCTTTTAAATATGTTCTTTTAAATATATTCAGTTAATACAGTCTATGTATATATATATACATATATATACAAATATATATTAAGTATATATATATTTGGCCATATCTTTTTACATTTATGATTATAAGATTTATACAGTTCTCCATCAAAAAAAAATAGAACCTCTTAGAAATACCTACAAGTATATTTAGAGTGCTCTGATAAAGATGGACGTGATTTAAGGGTCCATTTATTGATGTAGCAAAATATATATAAATCTATAAAGCTTTTCTTTGTCCACAGAATATCCCAAAACATTAGCAAGACATTCGTCATGAAACTGAGCTTTACCAAATCATCATATTTTAGAAAGGAGTTTGATAGATGTATTCCCCAAAATCTTTCTTTGTCAAAGAGATATGTCAAAACCCACACTCATGCCTGCAGTTAAAGAGAGGCAACATCCAGGGCTCTCATCCACAGCTGATTGCGATGCTGTGCAAGGCATTCTCTTTCTTTTTTTACCTCTTTCTAAGCCTCAGAAAATAAAGCAAGATAGTCAACTGAACACGGCCCTGGGCTGCATGCAGCCGCATATTTCCTACAGCAGTACGATTGGCACAGTAACAAAAACAAGACAGCAGAACCCAGATAGCTCTTCATGATTCTAAAGACTTTTTTCCTCAGGAATCTTATTTGTCCATCAAAGTAAATCCCTATTGTTCTGAAATCAAGGAGTGGTGGGAAAAAGCACTGAGGGGATACTGACCTTCCTCTACTGTGAGCAAAACTGCATTATTCCCAAACTTGAGAAAAAGAATTCATACCTGCTAGAATTATTGAATATTTCACTTTTGCCTCCTGCCAAAAAAAGTACTTGAGTAATGCTATGTCCTTTATTATTACCTTAATATTTTACTCTCCTAGATTTTGTGTCTGATAGTTTTTGACATTTGTGTTATTGAATTTAAAACAAATATGTACATTGGGGATTAATTTGTTTTAGTTCATAGTACTTTTTTGTTTGAAACATGGGCAAGAATTACCTAGAAATTTCAAGAAAAAAAGGTAAGTGAATTCTATAATAATAAAGGCCAAGTGTATATGCCTAACCAGTTATAGTTTCTATTTATAAAATCATTAATACACATGTTATAAATATATCTAGATAAATCTAGCACTTTAAAGTAGCTGGGAAGAATATTAATTTTTGCTTGCATTTCTGCTAATATCTTTATTCCATAAATTTCTATTACTAAAATCAACACTAAAAGAATGAAAGTCAAATGTTCATATATTTCTCTGCTACATATTTGGCATTGGAATCCCAAAACTCAAATAAAATCACATTTATTTAATTATTTTCCCTTCAATTTATGTTCATTCACATATTAACAGCGCTGAAAATTACTTTTATAAAAGTTCTAGAAATTCATTCTCTAAATAACCTAGAGTGTATATAAAATGTCACAGAAAATCTTTACACACTGGGAAACTGGGTCAAAACCTTAGAAGCAATAGACATATGGAATTCTCTCAACAAAGCATGGAAAATAGATTTTAATAAACATTTAATTAGATAAAATATTTGCATTAATTGTATTAGTATTTATTATCCAGAAAAGCAGGGTTTTGGTTACAGATTTTTATTTTTTAATGCATTTTAAAATTTTTCATCTTTTTTAAAACTAATTTATTCTTTAAATTGATCTGAAATCATATGTACAAATGATTGTGCTTTCAATACTGGTTTTCCATATATCTGTATAATGATCTCCCCTACTGCTTAGTAATTTTGATTTGTCTCATGTTTAAGTACATCTTCTGCTAGTATTTTGTAGTAACTCCTTTCATTTAAACAACAATAGCAGACATTCAAGAACTAATAAAATATGTATGATGAGCATATCCTCACAAAAAGATTTGAAGACAAATAAAATTAGTTTGGTTTTATATATATACATATATATAAACTTCTTAAGCCAGCCGGAGTTTACTTTCATGGGGAGAATCTGAGTCAAGGTAATTTGTATTATTTTTATAATAAACGGTTTTGGTTTCTTTTCTTTCCTGCTCCAATGCCTTTCTGATTGATTTGAGGTTCTCAAACTTTCTTGGTTCATGGCACCCTTAAATAACTTAATGTTATTAATAACATTAATAAGTTATTAAGTAACTAAACAACTTAATGTTACTTAATAACCCCCTTAAATAATTTCCTGTTGATCATAGCACACCTTCTCAAACCTTGGAATCAGATTGCAGCCTCATTTCTCATTCTACATTGACTTTCGCATGGGATGTGTTTTCATCAAAGCACCCACCAAAAAATCCAGTTTCACCTAGATATGACATCATAAAAAGAATATGTTGTGCAATCTAATATTGAAATTATGAACTTCCTTAAGCTAGTAATATACACAGCATCTGAAAGACATCTAGTCTGCCTGTATTTCCCCCCGAAATGTAAAATATCCTATTGTGAGCTTATGGTCATGCCCCAATGCATCTCGGCAAAAAGTTTGTGAACTCTGGGTTTAAAGGATTCTTTCTTTAATCTTGAAATTGTCCAATATTATGATATTAAACGAAAATGTTGGTCTCTTGTAATTAATTTTTTTTTTAATGAGGAGCAATTTTTTTAAAATCAGTAAACGTTACAGTTTAGATGTACCCCCCAAATATTCTTAAATTCCTTCCTGGCTTGCAGACAGCTGCCTTCTCACTGTGTCTTCATGTGGCCTTTCCTCTGTGCACACACAGTCCTGCTATCTTTTCCTCTTCTTATAAGGACACCAGTCCTATTGGATCAGGACCCCATGCTTATGACCTCACTTAGCCTTAATTACCTCCTTAAAGTCCCCATCTCCAAATACAGTCACGTTGGAGGTTATGGCTTCAACATAATAATTTTGAAAGGACATAATTTAGTTCATAACAAGGTATATATGTAAACCCTGTGACTATGCTAGATAAATTAGAAATATTTTTTCACCTCACTCAAGTTTTCTCTTTTTAAATTTATATATGCTTCTTAGCTCTGTCTTCATCTGTTGTTTCATCATCTTGTCTTTTATTCCTTATTTCATACAATTTATGTTTTTCTGGAACAGGGGAAAAAGGCACCTTTTAAATTGTACTACTAATACTTTTTCATAAAAGTATCCTTTTTTTGCTATGATCTTTATCTCCTATTTTACAGAATCTCTCCATCAGACCTTCTTGGTTGGTTTTACTGCTGCCTTTTTTCCAGTTTATCAGCTTATCTTTTATTACATGGAAAACTACTAAGTATCCATTTCTACTGTTCATTCACAAACTAAAAGTTCTATGAATTGTCCCAGGTTCCTTCACTGTACATCTCGTTGCTTTCAGAGCCCTCCTCTCATCCCCTAGGCTGGAGGTCTGGGTGATGCACACTGACTCTAACGAAAACTTTCAGCACTTTACAATCTTTCATTGAGTGTGAAACCACAGGACTGACAAGGGATCTGATGGTCTCTAGTATTTGATCATCTGATTATGATCATTGGAGTTTTTTCCTGAAGTCAGAAATAGTTCAGTCATTTTTCTTTTCAAAAAAGTATATAAGGAAAAGAAAAAAAACATATAGCGCTTCCTCCATGAACTTTCCTGGCCTATCCCTTTTTATCTACTGATTTTATATCTGATGCAAAGTACTTTTTTCTAACCATTTCTGTCAACACCTACATTGTGTCAGAGGAAAGTGAGGTTTCAGAATCTATTCATCAAACAGGCATTAAAGGAAGAACATGGGCAATAAATATTTATAGCTGTATAATAGCTATAGCCTTGACTCTAGCTTCTCCATAAGAGAAATGTGCTTTTCTCCTGTGGTATATAGAAGCACAGTGTCTGTAATATAGGTAAATAATGGTCATAGATGGTTAGATAATCGAGGAATCTGCTAGTGCCTTCAAATCTGCAGAATTCAAGGCTGATTGGATACATATACTCTCAATCTAACATGAGAAAGATGAACATTCAACTGGTTCTAGATCAAGATAAACCGATAAGACCTAAAAGTGTTCCCAGCCTTCTTTTCCCCTAACTTCAAAAAAGAATCCTCTGTCCCATTTTGGTCTCTTTTCTACCCTCTCTGTTCTATGGAGGAGATTTCTTATTAGTCCAGGTATTTTGGCTTCTGTTGGGAGAACTGGAGGGAGGCAAGAGGGTCGGAGGAAACTAGAAGATGCACAAAGGTGACACCTGCAGACAAATTTTGCTCTGGAGTTTGCTTGGCATCAGAGAAGCTTTGATAAATGGGGGAAAAAAAAAGCAGATTTCAAGTATTTTGGGGACTGATTGTTCCCTTTGTTCATCATTTTGGAATTACTCTTTCTTTCCAGGACATTTTTCATCCAATAGTGGGGTTGAGTCTCCTAGGTCAACGTTTTAAAGTGTTATATTTGATGGTGGTAATGTGAGTAAAATTAGCTTTGGAGCCAACGTGTACCAGCAGAATTTCAGACTTAAATCGTTACCTTCAATCTGAGCCACATGTGTATTCTTGTTATCTGCCTGGATTCCAAAGAGAGGGGGAAAGAGAAAATCTTGACTCAGCATGAGTAGAGGTGGTTTTTGGACCACCACCAGAAAGTAAAAGGGATCTTATGGAGACCACACTGAGATTGGAATTTCAATCTGGGGGGAATGCGTGGTTTGGTACTGGATGTTCCAGGCAGAAAACCAGATTTGTACAATGTTATGCAAATTGACTAAATTGAGAAAATGTTTGAAACTTCTTAGTGAATATAACCAGGAACTGAACTCTTAACTGCACACCAAATTTCTTACAAAGATACCAGACTTACTGGGACTGGTACAAATTTTCTGCCTGGCTCCACGCAGTATATCCTTGTGGACGTAGCCTTGACTAGGGCCTCCCAGTCTGGACTCCCCTGATATAGCTACGTACAACCAGAAAATTGAAACTTTCTTGGGAAATAATCGGCAGAGTATAGAAAGAAGGACTTTGCCTTCTTCAAGTTAAATCCTATCACAGAGACAGTAAAGAGATGAAAAACTGTCATAGAAAAAGGTTTACAAAGTTTTGCATTAAAAAAAGTTTCTTTTTGCAAGCCGTATAGTTGGCTGTTTCTGCTAAGATCTGCCCTAGGAAAAGCGAACTGCGATAGGAACAATACTGCATGGAGACGCTGAACTCAGAAGTGAATGCCAGTGACTCAGGGGACAATGTTCTGGCTTCATCTTCCACTGGGAAAAACCACTACATGCTGTCTACCGTGTATGTATTAGGATAAGGTTTGATTACGCATAATAAAATTTTTTTAAGAATATAATATTGGCTTACACAAGATACAATTTCATTTTTAACTGATGTAAAAAGGTCTAAAATTAGGCAGTACCAGTGTTGGCTGTTCTACAATGACTTTAAAAATATTGCCTCAGGCTTTTCATTGTTCAAAGCAACAGAATGAAGGAAAGAGGGGCAATGCTATCTCTGTGATACTTTTAATTATCTCTCATTTACCGAGAACTTAGTTAAAAGGTTATTATCTAGCTGTAAGGAAAAGCAAACAAAATATATTATTCGCTGGTACATTTTCACACCATTGTTGAAGTTATGTTCACAAAGAGGTAAGAAAAAATTGGGGGGTAAAAAAATACTAGTGGTTTCTTCTTCAGGGCTGTAAAAATAGTATTGCAGGCTCAGAAGAATATAAGCTTGGAGATAAATCCAATATTCATGTGCAATTCTGGTATTTATTCACATGCTGAGGAGGAAAGGAAGGCAACTCCAATGATTAAATATGAGAAGAATCAGCTAGGAGTCCCCTCAAGTCTCAGCCTCTTCAGCTAACCAAGGATAACAAATGGTATACATCATTCCATGTTCAAATGCACATACATACACATAAGTGTAAAGATTTATACAGTAATTCAGGGAATTCCCTGGTGGCGCAGTGGTTAAGAAACTGCCTGCCAATGCAGGGGACATGGGTTTCAGCCCTGGTCCAAGAAGATCCCACATGCCACGTAGCAACAAAGCCTGTGCACCACAACTACTGAGCCTGCGCTCTAGAGCCCACTAGGCACAACTGCTGAGCCCGCGAGCCACAACTACTGAAGCCCCCACACCTAGAGCCTCTGCTCTGCAACAAGAGAAACCACCACAGTGAGAAGCCCGGTGCACCCCAACAAAGAGTAGCCCTCGTTCGCCATAACTAGAGACAGCCTGTGCGTAGCAATGAAGAACCAACACAGCCAAAAATAAATAAAATAAAATAAATTTATTAAAAAATTTTTTTAAATAAACAATAATTTAGTTTCTTTAAGGATATAAAACAATTCAGCTTTCTTTTTCCTCCTGATTCAGTTTTGGTAGTAATTTTTCCAAATATATGTCCACCTACCCTAAGTTTTCAGATTTCAGCAATAAAGTTATTATGACATTCTATGTTATCTTTTAATATGTACTGCATCTAAACTATGGCCCCTTTATCATTCTTTTAAAAAATATTTCTTACTTTTCTCTTGTTATCTTGATCAATCTTCCCAAAAGTTTGTCAAATTTATTTTTCTTTAAGATTCTTTTGCCTTTTTTGAGTCTCTCCATTATAACTATCAGCATTATTCCTTTTGCATTTCATCTGTTCTTAAGAAGACTTTTCTAAAACAAATATTTAAGACTATAAATTTCCCTGTAAGTATTGCTTTAGCTGCATCCATAAGCTTTGATACATAATATTTTGCTATCATTTAGTTCAAATATTTTCTAAATTTTGAAATTATTTTTGATCCATAATTGGTTTTATTTTTTTCAACTTCCAAATGCCAGGTGGTTACAAGTAATTTTTGTTAATGATTTACAACTGAACTTCAGGCCTTGTAGACCTCTCCAATAATGTCTCTGTCCTGCAGAGTTCCCTGATATGAAGTACTTGTGGCTTGCCCCATGTTCAAGGCTCTGGCAATCCATCCCACATCATCTTAGGGCTAGGGGTCCTCTTATCAGGCTGCCTTTTTGCGGAGTCTCAAAGATCATTACCTTCCATGCCACCCACCTGCCCTCTTGGCTAAAGCAACCTGCTTCAACCAGAGTAAGGAGGGAGGACAGCAGCAGAGCAGGCCGCCCCTCTCCCATCATTTTGCATGCCATGCGTGTTTGAGCTCTAAACATGCTTATGTTGTGGCTGAAGAAAGCAGTAAATAGGATAACATTAGAACTGTAATATTATAAGAATTAAGTAATTATTAAACTAGGGGAAATAACTCATCCTAAAATGACAGGAAAATCCATGAGACCTCCCACCCTAGCTTTTAATCGTGATCTAGAAAAGAAATAACTCACAAATCAGATTTGAAAAAGGAGAAAAATAAAGTTGATATCTGTTTAAACTCTGGAAAACCCAGGAACACAATTACATAACAAGATATAGAATGAGACTTTTCTTGTTCTTACAATTTTGGCTAAAACCTCAAAGCAGAGGACAACAGATAAGAACTATGTATTCTAAAGAAAACAGCCGAGAAGCTGCCAGACCTTGCTCTCTAGGGACTGCCCAGAGATGGCAAATAGTTTTCACCCTGTCCAGCCCATATCAACAAAAGATTGGAGTTTATTTAGAAGATGAATCTCAGCGATAGTAGTTTGTGGGCCTCTGCATGAAGATAAGAGGATAAATATTGCCCATTCCCCCCAGTGAATTGTGACAGAGTGACATGCCACGAGATGTACTCACAGAGACTAAAGTTTTCTGCAAGAATGGTGGATTGGCATCTCGCTCCCTGGCTTCGATGCTTGCTGAGTTCCTGAAAAGTTTAGTCTCATGCCAGTGTACCAAAATCAAATTGGTAAAAGTTCTTAAGAAAGCTCAACTTACATGCCTTGGATTTGGGGAACTGATGTTAACCAAGAAAGAAAGGAAAACTCAGAAGCATCACACTGCTGAGAAAGCAGAAGGGAAGAGAAAGAGTGGAAGAACAAACAAGCTTCCTGCCCATCCTTCTCCCACGCAGGCCTGCAAATGATAAGTAGGGCGTGAGCTGGAGAGAAAGGGGAAGTTTTACACCGGATGTGAGATTGAACTTTTACCTTCAAACTTGATTGGAATCCTTAACATCTGAAAGTGGATGTATCTGCCAGAGTTATTAAAGGATGAGGAAGGAAGATGTAATAGAACATGTTTGCTTGAAGGCCAAGAGAGAAACACATTTCCTATTTGTATTTCTCTGAGTTTAGTCCATTCAGTAAACTACAAAACAAATAAAAATTTAGATAGATGATAGATACATATAGACATACATACATAGGTATAAAGTTTAAAATAAAGCATGAATAATCATGTTAATAAGTATTTGTTCCTATATTAATAAATTTTAACTTATATATCTCTGGTTTTCCTATCAGAGATTGCTTCTCTAATAGATATTTCCATATCTATTAATATGAAATTTTTAATTGATTTTTTAATATTGTACCCTCTTATCAGTTCTATAATAGACATATTCTTGTTATAATATTCTTTTAATATTTTGATACATTATTTGCAAATAATTAGGGTTTTTACATTAATATTTATAAGAAAATTGGACTATAGTTTTGTTTGTTTTACCTTTTTGTTACACTTTGGTATCAATGTTTTCTCATTTTAAAGAAAGATTTTAAAATGTTCATTATTTTTTCCATTTCCAGAATAATTTTAAAAACATTGCAATCATCAGCTTTGCTGCTCCTTTGTAAAAATAATTTTTCTATAATAATTTTCTTTGTACTTCCTGTAACTTCTGCGGCCAGTTTGGTCATTTGTATTGCAAAAATGCAATGCTAAATCCACATAGTTTAACATAGTTCTTACTAACAGATAAACAGTCAAGTTTAAAAGATAAACATTTGAACATCAAAATTATCAGTGTCTCAAAGTTTATAGCATAAAACCTACAGATGCCTAGATTATGACAGCAGTGGTGGGTGAAAAGACACTTGCCCTCTCTCCTTATCCTCTTACATGTATCTCAACATCCCCATGAAAAGCAGAAAAGGGTGGTGCCTGCCTATGGCCTGAAAGAAGGAACTATCAGACAAATGATCCACCTAGCGATTTTATATGAACTTGCAAGAATATCCCAGGAAAGAGTGACCCGAGAGGTCACCAATCCCTAAATACACAATTCTACAAACTACAAGACTGTACCATTTTGTGCTGACACCCCAGTTTTCCTAGTGCAAACAGTGGAACCATCGAGCTGAGGTTGAGGAGATGAAAATAAACCTGGAACAAGGAAGCAGAAAGCCTCCACTGCAGACACATCATCTTGATGAGGGCAATGCCTCACCTCTGACTGGCAACCCATGAGAGCCTCCTCAGGGGCTGGGATCTGGTGACCACCGCATCTTATGGTCACATCGCCAAGCAGCACTGTTGGGTGCGATCCCTTTCAGGATAACCTCCCGATATCTCCTTTTCACAGGGTCCACATCTGGTCGCCAGATGCCCATATCTCTGCACTTTTATCTACAGAAATCAAATGGCTCCGGACACAGACCTCTTTACTTCACTATCAGGCAAAGGCAGCTCTGGCCACAGTCTCTCATTTTTACTTTTCTCCTAATAAGAGTCAGTTTCAAGTCCTTAAGCTGCCTTATCTCCAGAGAGAATAAACATCTAAAGTTGTCTATAAAGCAAAAATGATTTCAAACATATTTTTGCAACTTGGAATGTGTTCTTGGAACTAGAGAAGAAAATAAGAAAAATAGGAAAAAAAATCTAAAAACAGAATAATAAGGCAAGACCCACTGTAACATTTATTAAAATATAAAGTTACGATAACAAAATTCCTCATCTTACCTATCAATGGCGTCAAGAGAAGGTCTGGGGCAATGGTTGTGAGCATCACCAAGTGTGAGTGGGAACCCACAGGAGAGGGCACAGGTGTCTAGGATCTCTCACATGGAGACTCACGCTGGGGCCTGGAACGGGTCGCTTTATCATGATCAAGTTCCCCAGCGGTGGGACTCTGTCACCCCGCTGCTATCCATTGTTAGGGATCAACACAGAAGCCATCTGCCCGCCGGAGCTTCACAACAACACTGGAAGCACCTGAAGAATGCATGGGAGGTTGATCCCATGTTGGACCTTCTCACTAAGGAGGAAAAGAGGCCATCGGTCCTCACTAGGGTGTTATGAGGCCGTGTGGAGAAAGCTACCAGGGACAATAGGGGACAGCCCTCTCTGAAACAATGGGCAGGAGAGAAAGGTCATGGAAAGATACAAGTAGGAGGGAAAGTCAGTCCATGATAAGGACAGAATCTCAAATGATGGAGGAAACACGAATTACTCAAAAAACAGTATTGAGACAATGAAATGACAAGCTGGAAATAAATTCCATATGTGTCAATGATTTAAATAATTTTAGATGAGAAATCCATGGCAAAATAATTTTTATAAACATAATATATACATATATGTGCATTACATTTTCAAATACAAATAGAAGCATACACGCACACTGCTCTGCATTCCACTTATTTTCACTTAATTATACTCACACACATGTACATACATACATATATACACAGACTCACACATGCACACACATATATACACACACACATGCATACATATATACACACATACATATATGCACATAAATACACAAAATATCTCTCTGGGAAAATAATCAATTGATAACTGTGACTGCTTAGGGGGATGAGTAATGACTGCTTCTGAAAGAGGGAAACGAGATATTTTGTGCCTTTTAAAATTTTTTACCATTTACTTATTGGGCTGGCCAAAAAGTGCCTTCAGTTTTTGAGTAAAAATAAAAGACACATTTTTCATTTTCCCCAAGAACTTTATTGAACAATGTACTCACTCTTTTGTTCCACTACCTTCTGCCAATTTTCAGGCAACTTCATAATTCCATCTTCCCAAAACTTTTTACCTTTTTGAGCAAAGAACTGTTCCAGGTGCCTTTTACAGTCTTCCAGGAATTGACATTTTTTCCATTAAAAGAATTTTGTAAAGGCCAAAATAAATGCAAATCTGAAGGTGCAATGTCTGGTGAATGTGGCAGATGAATCAGAACTTCCCAGCCAAGCTGTAACATTTTTTGCCTGGTCATCAGAGAAACATGTGGTCTTGCGTTATCCTGATGGAAGACTATGTGTTTTCTGTTGACTAATTCTGGACGCTTTTTGTCAAGTGCTGCCTTCAGTTGGTCTAACTGGGAGCAGTACTTGTTGGAATTAATCGTTTGGTTTTCCAAAATGAGCTCATAATAGAGGACTCCCTCCCAATCCCGCCATATACACAACATCACCTTCTTTGGATGAAGATCGGCCTTTAGTGTGGTTGGTGGTGGTTCATTTCGCTTACCCCACCATCTCTTCCGTTCCACATTGTTGTACAGTATCTTCTTTTCATCGTCCATCAGAATTTTTAAAAAAACGAAACGTTTTCATTACGTTTAAGTAGAGAATCGAATGCGGAAATACGGTCAAGAAGGTTTTTTTCACTTAACTTCTGTGGAACCCAAACATCAAAGAGATGAAGATAACCAAGCTGGTGCAAATGATTTTCAACCCTTCATCTGGATATTTTGAGTATGTCAGCTATCTCCCACGTGGTATAACATTGATTGTTCTCAATGTCTCGATTTGATCGCTATCAACTTCAACTGGTCTACATGACTGTGGAGCGTCGTCCAGTGGGAAATCTCCAGCACGAAACTTTGCAAATCACTTTTGACACGTTCGATCAGTCACAGCACCTTCTCCATACACAGCACAAATCTTTTTTTGCGTTTCAGATGCGTTTTTACCTTTCTTGAAATAAAAAAGCATACTATGCCAAAAATGTTGCCTTTTTTTCCATCTTCAACATTAAAATGGCTACACAAAAATTCACCAATTTTGATGTCTTTTTTTAAATGCACGTTCATATGACAGCTGCCGTATGCAATTTAACAAAATTGTTTCAAATGAAGTTAAAGACAATTAAGTGCTACTCGAGCCATCTTACGGGGAAAAAGAAAACAAATGAACTTTTGGCCAACCCAATATATTGCTCATTATGAAATAAGTAAATTCTTAAGGAAGTGAAAAAATCAAGCTAAGTGAATTTTAAAGAAGTATGTGCTATGGGCTGAATTAGCCCCCAAAATTCATATGTTGGAGTTTTAAGTCCTAGTACCTCAGAATGTGACTATATTTGGAGTTAAGGTTTAAAGAGATAATTTAGTTAAAATAAGGTCATTAATTTGAACCCCAGTCTGGTATTACTGATGTTTCTTATACTTCTTATAAGAAAAGGAGATTAGGACAGAGATACGTACAGAGGGAAGACCATGTGAAGACCTAGAGAGAAGATGGCCGTCTACAATATATACACAGATAGGTAATATGTACATGTGTATATACATGTATGTATATGTGCGGTAACTCAAAATTGAAAGCTGGGTTTAATTGGATTTTGTGGGTTTTCTCTAAAGTAATAATTGGAAATGAACATTTTCTTTACTACAGTTTATGTTAATTCACTTGATTCCTGGAGTTTTTTACTTTTTAAATAAAACTCAGGGTATTTTCATTGTTTTTTCCATGTACAAATGCTGAATTACTCTTCATTACCTGGACAAAACAGATCAAAGAATAATATGACAGCCTCTTCAGGTCTTTCACAAAATTAATTGGTGATCTCATTGTATGTCTTATTGAAAAGACTTTTATTAATTATCTTCAGAATCCATAAATAGAGTAGCAGTAACATTCTTTTCACTTCTTTTATTAATCTTAAAGTCGGAATCAACAGCTAATTTCCAAAGCTTGGGCACACGGACATCTGAGGAAGATTCCTCCAAATCTCAGGATGGTTAATAGGAAAAAATCTGGAGTGATTTACTAAATAGAAAAATGTGGATATGATTTATTTTGAAACCATTTTAGTTCTGTTTTCGTTTTTCACCCCTGGATCATAGTCACAATTTGGAAAAAGCAGCACATGATATCAATTTTATAATATACAGTGAAAATGAAACCAGCAGGAATACACCATGGTAAGCCAATGAGCTCAGATTAGGAATATTAGATTTTTGGATTGCTTAACAGGAAAATAATTTCAAAGGGAATAAAGGCAGGAGCCACATGTTCTGCTATTCACCTGTCCCCGTAGAGCTCTACCTTTTTCCAGGCTCAGCGTGTTTGCAGAAGCAGCTGCACTCATTCCTAAACACCAGATTCCTTCCCTTATTTCCCTCACTCTGAATCTGCAAAATTTTTAAACTTTTTCCTGGTAATGTTGAACATGATCTTTTAATGGATGTCAATTTTAGAAGAAGAAATGTTCCTTCTACTGGTGTTTAGAGCGCCACTCTCTCATCCAGCAGCAGCAGGAAAAAGTGATTTTTTTTTTTTAGTGTTTAAATTTTTGTGATGTCCAGGTTGACATTGAATTTAAATGATTAGGTAGGCACACCCTGTGATAGACCATCACGTTTCATTCGTAAAGAACAACTGAATAAGAACGTGAAACCAGAAGAGCAATTACGCATTAATATCTAGACAGTTTTTAGTGACATGGAGAACAATTCATGCAGATGGAGATCTAGAGAGAGGCTAAGGGCTGAGGACTAGAGGACAAGTGGAGTTGACGCAATCACCACTCACTGCCTGGATTGCCAACAGATTTGGGCAGATTCTACAAGAGGGTGAAATTTCAGAAGTTCTTGAAGTGATGGGCTAGAGCCATGTTTTCCTAGAGCATGTGATCTCCCATATTGTCTAGCACCTCTGTCCTACACTGGACTCAAGAGCAAGGCTTAGACTATGTACTTAGCCTGTATCTGTTCTTTTTCTGAGAATTACAGTCTTCTTATATAAGCACAAAAAGGTTTATGTAGTTTGCCATCACTCATTGCTATAACTATCTTGTACTTTGTAAAAAAATTATTTTGAAAGGAACAAAATTGTTTTTTAGCAGAAAAGTCAACCAAACAAGAGAGGCCAAAACTCCAGCAGGCATGTTGGAGATGGTAGGGGAGGAGGTGAGCTACTGGAGTCAGCTGTGAAGCCAAGAGGAAAACAAAAAAGTAGAACAGAGGAAAAGATGGTTTTCATAGAATTCTATGTGACCAAGCCCGAGATAAAGCTACCTTCCTATAGAAGTAGCTAAATTCTAGCCCTGGGCATACTTTGAAGATTTCCTCCCATTCATTAAGAGAGGCACTTAGAGTATTCAGCAATATCGATACATTCATTTTGACTTCTTTTAGTAAAAGACATAACAGAGGCAAAAGAAGGTTAAAAAACAAAATGTCCTTTTGACATTTCTGGCTGAGGAAAATGAATTAACATTGCTTAATTAAGTTTTTCCATCCACAGAAAGCTTAAATGCACCCGTTTATAGCCATCACTTTAAACAAGTTTGCCATCGTCACCCAGGTACCTTTAGGGAGTAAAGGAGGAGCAATAACCTCCTTTTAAAAAGCACCAGATTTGCCAGTTATCTTAGATAATTTGTTTTTACGTTATTTTGCATCATCATAGTTTTTCTTTCCACTCTAATGTTGGCGCTGTGGCATTTCTTCACCTAGCAGCTAAAGTCCTTTGGTGAAGCCAAATTATAAGCAAAGCAGCTGTTCGGAGCTGAAATCGAGGCAGGAAATTGTGAAGTGGTTTCCTTAGCAATGGGAATGATGTGAATGCTTTCAGAAGCTTTCAGAAGTTCTTGGCCTCTCCCATCTCTTCCTTTGCCATCCCTCACAAGCTCATCCACAAATCTATTTTTCCTCTGGCCTTATACACATTTTCAGTATTTATCTTCAGACATATTTTAAATTTATTCCTTTTTTCATGTCTACCACTTTTTTAAAAATTGTGAGTGTTGTATTTAGCAATGCTACTTAAAAATTGTGAGTGTTGTGTTTAACAATGTTACTTACCAAGTGTTGCGGGCTGAACAGAAGTCCCAAAGGCATCAGGTCCTAACCTTTGGAATCTGTAAATAATGTTGCCATATGGAAAAAGGGACTTTGAAGATGTAATTAAATTCAGGATGTTGAGGTACGGAGCTATCCTGGATTATCTGGGTGTGTCCTAAATGCCATCATATGTGTCCTTATAAAAGAGGCATAAAGAGATTACACACACACACACACACACACACACACACACACACACAAAGACCATATGAAGATGGAAACAGATTTGGAGTGATGCAGCCACAAGTTAAGGAGTGCCAGCCACCACTGGAAGCTTGAAGAGACAAGGAAGTGTCCTCCCCTAGAGCCTCTGGAAGGAACATGATCTTGCTGACACCTTGACTTCAGACTCCTGGCTTCCAAATAGAAAGAATAAATTTCTGTTGTTTTAAGACCAAGTTTACGGTAATGTGTTATAAAAGCCACAGGAAATCAATACACCGAGAATAATCAAAAGTAAAAATATTCTTATTTTTCAAACAAGTATATAATATACGTTTTATCATATGCTGGAAGTCCAAAGATAAGAACATGAGCACACTGTAACTGACTGAAATCTCTTTTGATTAGAACTTGTAGACATTTTTAGAAAGGTAGATTGTTAATTCTTAAAACTAGAAGCCATCCCACATCTCTGCTCTAAAAAGGCGGTGACAATCCCAACATTATCATTAAGATATCCCTCTAGAGTAACTTCTGGAACTATTAACTACTTCCAAAGCAGGAATGGAAGAATACTGACTGTCCTGGTTATCTTTGTAAAATCCCTTCTTTGTCCAAGATGGAGTGAAGCCATTTTACCATTCATCTCTGGTTTGCAGACAGGCAATCTTGTCTAGGGCAAGCAAATAAGAGAGACAGCCCCATGCCTGCACTTGGTGGAGGACAGGGCTATGTTGTCCAGGGGCCAGATGGGTTGGCTGCGACAGAGGGAGCAGCCTTGCAGGAGAGGCTCTCCCAGCTGACGACTGATAACATGCACGGACCACATGCAGGTGTCTCTCTAGGCTTGTGAGTTGTCAGGTGTTTACTAAGTCTATGGGATTTGGGATAAATGAGCCTGTGTGAAGGGAAAGAAAAGAAAATTTGGGCTTCCTAGAAATGTACTCTGTGCTGATTTGGATATAGAACATTCTGCAAATAATGTCACGACAGAGTCTCCTTGAGAAAAATGCAAATTAGAGCTTCTTCCCTTAGTGGAATCTTGAAGACCGTACCACTCAAGTGTCATAAAGAGATTCCCCTAGTGCTGGCTGGGGTGTCAAACGTATTGGGTTGGCCAAAAAGTTCATTTGTGTTTTTCTGTAAGATGTTATGGAAAAACCCGAATGAACTTTTTGCCCAACCCAGTATTTCCTCTCCCACCAGCTTAAAGACTAGGATAAAGTTGTAGACTTTCTGTGCACAATGCAAAAGTTTGGCTCCTCTAAGACATCATTTGCCTGTATCACTTGTGAGGAGAGACATGAAAATCAAAGGGGACTATAAAAATGAGAAAAAGCTAGGAGACTTTTGATTTCTCTGAATGAGGTCTTACCATAATCCCATAGGAGGTCAAAACTTGTATCTTCAGACACACAGCAGGAGAAAAGTGAAATAAGTTTATATGGTATTTATATGACAAGCACAGTGCTAGGTGTTTTGTATCCATTTCATGTAATCCCTTTAAAAAACCATATAAAGTATACTTTTCCCACAATCTACCAGATTTATCAATTTCTACAAAAACAGACAAAGATTAAATAACTTTACTCAAAACACTATAGACAGTAAGTGGAGAAATCAAATCTTGAAGCCAGTTCTGCATGACTCCAAAAGCTACGTTCCATCATTACACCTCACTGAGATCCTTAGGAGAACTACATGAACCCTGGAAAGTCCATCAGATAGATGGTTCTTCTATTTCATTGTCATCAATGAGAACAGAGAAGCCAGCAATGGGTATGGTCTTCAAAACAGATGAGATAAACAATCTTTATGAACTGTGAAAGCAGCTTGAATGCTTCAGGAATAGACAGATTTACTCCTACTATTAGGACAAAATAAGCTGAAAATCTCCCAACTCTTTTTCTTCACCCAGCCCCACAAATACATATACCTCCTCTTCTATTATGAAAGCAATATGTATCCCATATACTTTATTTCATGGCAATAATGTCATCATTGATTAAGGTAATAGGCCTTTCTAATGAAAACCAAGATAGGAAAAAATATGTATTTACATAATAAGTTCAGCTTTATCATTTTTGCAAAAAAAGCTGTATTAGCAGAAAGAAGATGCATCCCTCACATAAACCAGATCCAGCAGTCTTTGAAAGAGAATTAATTCTTGTGTTGGCAAAGTGGGCTGCCTTTATGTATTTTAGGAGGAAACATTGGTACAGAATAACTGAAATTAGAAACCAAATAAGAGAGGAAGCCTCTATGGGTTTAGAGAACTCCCCCCTTTCCAAGAAAATAGACCTCAAACTACCCCAGGCCCCATAATAAGTAAAGAGCTAAGCATGGGAAGGCTCCGTTGATATCTAGCCCATAATGGTAGAGAAAGGAGGGACCTACCAGGTTGATTTCACTTCAAAGAAGATAATTCACATAAGGAATAATAGGACACTGGAGGTCATGTATCTCAGTTTCCATGGAGCTCAACTCCACCCCACCCAGAGCCAGGTGAGTTTCAGTCTGTAGTTTAATTTGCTTTTTTTCCCTCAGGAGAGACCCGTGAAACAGACAAAAATGGGAGAGTCTTCAACTACCCACCCCTTTGGAGGTCAAACTATGGATATTTAATCCTCTTCAATGAGAAGAGCCCTAAAGAATGTTTATGTTGTTAGTTTAAGGACTCCTGAGATGCCTGAGACTAAGTGGAACACCTATTGACTTTGTTAAGAGAGGACTGAAGGATATTGACACTGCTATTGGTCATAGTAGACTGATTACCTGCATTCATTTCATGCCATTTTCATTGGCAGCCAGCATGTAGTTTGAGAAAGTCTTAGATCCCAGTCCAAGCTTCGAGAATCTGAAGACTGAATACAATGTTTTGCTAAGGGAGTCTAGGATTAAAGGAGCATCTTTAATTTAGGAGAAACATAATATGCTATGTTTAGCATAACAGCCTATCCTGTTGGGAGTCACCTGGTATAAAGGAAGAACTAATGATGAAGGAGAGAGACAATTGCAGGGGCAAATCTATATATTCTCTAGAGGGATGACTTTCAGCTTTGGAGAGATGGGCAATCACTGATTGTGGCAAGAAGGAAGGCAGGTACAGTGGCAGGTAGTTTGGCTGATTTGATGGAGAAAGAAGGTGGAACATACCTTCTGGTTGTCTCTGTTTTCTCAGTAAAATATTAGCTGAAAATGAGGAAGTAGTTAGTGAAGAGTTAAGGAAAGACAAGTATATGTTGCATAGTTTCTGAGAAAGCTGATTGCACAACAATTAGCCATATATATGCACCTAAAAACACAGTTAACACTAACAGAATTTCAATGTCAGTTTGACACACCATAATCATTATTGGGAGATATTGGCATACCACTCTCAAAAACTGATAAAAGTAGTGACAGTAAGGAAGATTTGAGCTACACAACTAATAAGCTTGATCCCATAGATATTAATAAGTTTGATCCCATAGATATAGACAATCTCTTATGCCATCACTCCCCCAAAAATAAAGTACTTCAAATCATCTACATGCAAGGCTACTAATAATATCTCAATGAGATCCAATAATTATTATCATATAGATTGTTCTCTGACCCATTCTAAGAAAATTATAAGTCAACAATAAGCCAGGATTGGATGAAGACAGCAGAGTAGAAGGACATGTGCTCACTCTGTCTTGCAAGAACACCAGAATCACAACTAACTGCTGAACAATCATCGACAGGAAGACACTGGAACTCACCAAAAATGATACCCCACATCCAAACACAAAGGAGAAGCCATGATGAGAGAGTAGGAGGGGCTCAATCATAATAAAATCAAATCCCATAACCACTGGGTGGTGACTCACAAACTGGAGAACAATTATACCACAGAAGTCCACCCACTGTAGTGAAGGTTCTGAGCCCTACATCAGGCTTCCCAACCTGGGGGTCCAGCAACGGGAGGAGGAATTCTCAGAGAATCAGACTTTGAAGGCTAGTGGGATTTGATTGCAGGACTTCAATGGGACTGGGTGAAACAGGGACTCCATTCTTGGAGGGTACACACAAGTAGCATACACATCAGGACCTAGAGGGAAGGAGCAGTGACCCCATAGGAGACTGAACCAGACCTGCCTGCTAGTGTTGGAGGGTCTCCTGCAGAGGTGGGGGGTGGCTGTGGCTCACCATGGGGACAAGGACACTGGCAGCAGAAGTTCTGGGACATACTCCTTGGCATGAGCCCTCCTGGAGTCTGCCATTAGCTCCACAAAAGAGACTGTAGCCTCCAGTGCTGGGTTGCCTCAAACAACCAACAAAGAGGGAATTCAGCCCTACCCATCAGCAGGCAAGTAGATTAAAGTTTTATTGAGCTCTGTCCCTCAAAGCAACACCCAGCTCTACCCACCACCAGTCCCTTCCATCAGGAAGCTTGCACAAGCCTCTTAGGTAGCCTCATCCACCAGAGGACAGACAGCAAAGCAAGAAGAATTACAATCCTGCAGCCTGTGGAATGAAAACACATTCACAGAAAGATAGACAAAATGAAAAGACAGAGGACTATGTACCAGATGAAGGAACAAGATAAAACCCCAGACAAACAAGTAAGTGAAGTGGAGATAGGCAAAATTCCAGAAAAAGAATTCAGAATAATAATAGTGAAGATGACCCAGGACTTCAGAAAAAGAATGGAGGCAAAGATCGAGAACAGGCAAGAAATGTTCAACAAAGACCTAGAAGAATTAAAGAAAAAACACTTAGAAGAATTAAGTAACAAACAGAGATGAAGAATACAATAACTGAAAAAACAATACACTAGAAGGAATCAATAGCAGAAAAACTGAGGCAGAAGAACGGATAAGTGACCTTTAAGACAGAATGGTGGAATTCACTGCCATGGAACAAAATAAAGAAAAAACAATGAAAAGAAATGAAGACAGGCTAAGAGACTTCTGGGACAACATTAAATGCACCAACATTTTCATTATAGGGTCCCAGAATGAGAAGAGAGACAGAAAGGACAGGAGAAAATATTTGAAGAGATTATAGTCGAAAACGTCCCTAACATGGGAAAGGAAATAGCCACCCAAGCCCAGGAAGTGCAGAGAGTCCCAGGCAGGATAAACTCAAGAAGAAACAGGCCAAGACACATAGTAATCAAATTGACAAAAATTAAAGACAAAGAAAAGTTATTAAAAGTAACAAGGGAATAATGACAAATAACATATAAGGGAACTCCCATAAGGTTAACAGCTGATTTCTCAGCAGAAACTCTACAAGCCAGTAGGAGTGTCACATTATATTTAAAGTGATGAAAGGGAAGAACCTAAAACCAAGATTATTGTACCCAGCAAATATTTCATTCAGATTTGATGGAGAAATCAAAAGATTTACAAACAAGCAAAAGCTAAGAGATTTCAGCACCACCAAACCAGCTCTACAAAAAATGTTAAAGGAACTCCTCTAAGTGGGAAACACAAGAGAAGAAAAGGACCTACAAAAACCAACCCAAAACAATTAAGAAAATGGTAATAGGAACATACATATCAATAATCACCTTAACTGAGAATGGATTAAATGCTCCAACCAAAGACACAGGCTCACTGAATGGATACAGAAACAAGATCCATATATATGCTGTCTACAAGAGACCCACTTCAGACCTAGGGACACATACAGACTGAAAGTGAAGGGATGGAAAAAGATATTCCATGCAAATGGAAATCAAAAGAAAGCTGGAGTAGCAATACTCATAGCAGATAAAATAGACTTTAAAATAATGTTACAAGAGACAAAGGACACTACATAATGATCAAGGCATCAATCCAAGAAGAAGATATAACAATTATAAATATATATGCACCCAGCATAGGAACACCTCAATATATAAGGCAAATGCTAACAGCCATAAAAGGGGAAATCGACAGTAACACAATAATAGTGAGGGACTTTAACACCTCACTTACACCAATGGACAGATTATCCAGACAGAAAATTAATAAGGAAACACAAGATTTAAATGACACAATAGACCAGATAGATTTAATTGATATTTATAGGACATTCCATTGAAAACAGCAGATTACACTTTCTTTTCAAGTGCACACAGAACATTCTCCAGGATAGATCACATCTTGGTTCATAAATCAAACCTCGGTAAATTTAAGAAAATTAAAGTCATATCAATCATCTCTTCTGACCACAATGTTATGAGATTAGAAGTCAATTATAGGACAAAAAAACGTAAAAAAAGTAACACATGGAGGCTAAACAATATGTTACTAAATAACCAAGAGATCACTAAAGAAATCAAAGAGGAAATTAAAAAATACCTAGAGACAAATGACAATGAAAGCACGACGATCCAAAACCTACAGGCTGTAGCAAAAGCAGTTCTAAAAGGGAAGTTTATAGCAATACAATCCTACCTTAAGAAACAAGAAACATCTCAAATAAACAATCTAATCTTACACCTAAAGGAACTAGGGAAAGAAGAACAAACAAAACCCAAAGTTAGTAGAAGGAAAGAAATCATAAAGATCAGAACAGAAAGAAATGAAATAAAAACAAAGAAAACAATAGCAAAGATCAAGAAAACTAAAAGCGGGTTCTTTGAGAAGATAAACAAAATTGATAAACCTTTAGCCAGACTCATCAGAAAAAGAGGAAGAGGACTCAAATCAATAAAATTAGAAATGAAAAAGGAGAAATTACAATGGACACCACAGAAATACAAAGAATCACAAGAGACTACTACAAGCAACTCTATGCCAATAAAATGGACAACCTGGAAGAAATGGACAAATTCTTAGAAAGGTATAACCTTCCAAGACTGAACCAGGAAGACAGAGAATATAAACAGACCAATCACAAGTAATTAACTTGAAACTGTGATTAAAATCTTCCAAAAAATAAAAGTCCAAGATGAGTTGGCTTCACAGGTGAATTCTATCAAACATTTAGAGAAGAGCTAACACCCATCCCTCCCAAACTCCTCCAAAAACTTGCAGAGGAAGGAACACTCCCAAACTCATTCTACGAGGCTACAATCACTCTGATACCAAAACCAGACAAAGATACCATAAAAAATGAAAATTACAGACCAATATCACTGATGAATATAGATGCAAAAATCCTCAACAAAACACTAGCAAACAGAATCCAACAGCACATTAAAACGATCATACACCATGATGAAGTGGGATTTATCCCAGTGATACAAGGATTCTTCAATATACACAAATCCATCAGTGTGATACACCATATTTAAAAATTGAAGGAGGGCTTCCCTGGTGGCACAGTGGTTGAGAGTCCACCTGCCGATGCAGGGGACACAGGTTCGTGCCCCGGTCTGGGAGGATCCCACAGGCCACGGAGTGGCTGGGCCCGTGAGCCATGGCCACTGGGCCTGCGTGTCTGGAGCCTGTGCTCCGCAACGGGAGAGGCCACAATAGTGAGAGGCCCGTGTACTGGAAAAAAAAAACTGAAGGATAAAAACGATATGGTTATCTCAATAGATGCAGAAAAAGCTTTTGACAAAATTCAACACCCATTTATGATCAAAATTCTCCAGAAAGTGGGCATAGGGGGAACATACCTCAACATAATAAAGGCCATATATGACAACATCATTCTCAACAGTGAAAAGCTAAAAGCATTTCCTCTAAGATCAGAAACAAGACAAGGATGTCCACTCTCGCCATTATTATTCAAGATAGTTTTAGAAGTCCTACCCACAGCAATCAGAGAAGAAAAAGAAATAAAAGGAATACAAATTGGAAAAGAAGAAGCAAAACAGTCACTGTTTGCAGATGGCATGATACTATACATAGAAAATCCTAAAGATGCCACCAGAAAACTACTAGAGCTAATCAATGAATCTGGTAAAGTTGCAGGATACAAAATTAATGCACAGAAATCTCTTACATTCCTATACACTAACAATGAAAGATCAGAAAGAGAAGTTAAGGAAACAATCCCATTCACCATTGCAGCCAAAAGAATAAAATACCTAGGAATAAACCTACCTAAGGAGGTATAAGACCTGTATTCAGAAAAGTATAAGACACTGATAATGAAATTAAAAATGATACAAACTGTTGGAGAGATATACCATGTTCTTGGATTGGAAGAATCAACATTGTGAAAATGACTATACTACCCAAAGAAATCTACAGATTCAATGCAATCCTTATCAAACTACCAATGGCATTTTTTTTACAAAACTAGAACCAAAAAATCTTAAAATTTTTATGGAGACACAAAAGCCCCTGAATAGCCAAAACAATCTTGAGAAAGAAAAGCGGAGCTGGAGGAATCAGGCTCCCTGACATCAGACTATACTACAAAGCTACAGTAATCAAGAAAATATGGTACAGGCACAAGAAAAGAAATTTAGGTCCATGCAACAGGATAGAAAGCCCAGAGATAAACCCACGCACCTATTGTCAACTAATCTATGACAAAGGAGGCAAGGATATACAATGGAGAAAAGACAGTCACTTCAATAAGTGGTGCTGCAAAACTGGACAGATACATGTAAAAGAATTAATAGTCTCAGTTCCACACATTGTATCTGGCACAGAGCAGGCATTCACTGCACATTTGCTTAATGAAGGATGGGAAACATTAGTAGAAGGAATTGAATTTTGAGATGGTGCACTGGAGATTTCTGGAGTATTCCCCATGTGGTTGGTGGGTACAGAGGACAACGGCTACTCCATGGCCTTCACTGGAGGTTGGATCAAACCCAGTGAAGAAGAGAAATGACATTTCCACTTCACTGGAACTTAAATGTACAAGATTTGGGAAGTTCTTGGAAGACAAAAGTCTGAATATAGAGCAAGTTTCCTCTCCACGTCTCTCATTCCAACAGAGAAAAAGAAAAAGAATCAGTGGTTGCAGATGAGGAGCCTACTTATTTGCCCTGAAATTTTCACTGTCTTTGTGTAAATAACACAGTAAGTATTCAATACAAGGTTCAGCTTACCATATTTTATATAAAAGGTACTACGAAAATATATAAAACCCCTAGTGACCTTCTGCATACTTAATTACCTGAAGAAACCCATTTAAAAGTGAATTGATTATGTTTAAATTGATTTCATGGAATTAGGCTCCCTTTAACACTGTTATATGGCAGAAAACATTTCATTATTATTTGTTACTAAAAACTAAATGATCTCATGGTTTTGTAGCTAGAGACCAACAAAGGCTAGAATCTCTTACTGACAGTTCAAATTTCTGCTGAATAGACTCTGCACAAATTGAATCAAGTATTCACCTTAGTTCAGTCGATCATGGCCGAGGGAGCAGAGTAATATAGCATCACACTGGGCTATCACACTGTGTTTATCACACAGTGTTTATCACACAGTGATAAACTTTGACCTTGTGGGTCAGGGAGAGAGGTGAATCCCCAGAGAGAAGTGAACAGGTAGATATCATCCAAATGCACCAATTTTAATTTACTTTATTTTCTGATGTATTTGTTGGTTCACCACCTTGTGAGCTCCCTCGGCCAAATTCAAAACCAGCTTCCATACTCAGAGAGCAATAGGAAACCAAAGAAAGAGGCAGACCACTCCAGATTGGTAGGTGGCAGTTTTAGTAAGCAAGGGGACTTATATCAAATATATCAAGGCTTGTCTTGGGCAGCTGCGAAATGGGTAGATCTCCACAACCATCCACCAGAATCTCAAAATTTCTACAGAGGCCTTAACAGAACTGAGTCACGTACACAGTTCAGATGGTCTCAACAACACGTTATTCTGTCTACGCTGCATCATTGAAATGGGTCCTCCTGTGAGAACAGTGGGCTGAATGTACTTCCTAAGAACCAGGGCCAGGGGAGGAGGGTGTCAGAAGCCTTTGACTGTCGGAATCCAGCTCTCAGGTCAACCAGCTCTCAGGTCGTGTCCTCTCCATGACCTCCTCCAACAATATTAAGCTTCAACCCTTCATGAAAAAATATCAAAAGCAATTAAAGACCACCCCCTGATGTTTCCCCAGAAAGCATCAAGCCTTATGGACCATGCCAAATAACTCAGCAAAAGGTTGAAAGTGTTAGTTGAAAAAGTTGAAAGTGTTTCAATCCATAGAGTAGCATGAGAACTCCATTTAGTCCCAAAACGTTAACTTAATAAATACTGTAATAAACTACTTAGGCTATTACACAAAATTCTTAACCAAAGAAAAAAATTTTTAATAATAAAGTTATATAAATATCAGTCACGGTCCATTCAGGAGAGAGAAATCTTATCAGGAATTTGAACAAAGAAGATAGCATTTCTAACTAGTTAAAATGTGGTTACTAAAGTGTGCAGGGGTAGCAGCTGCAGGATGATTACTCCTTAGGGTTGAGAGGAAAGTGAATAAGAAAGAAACTCAGAAACTTAAAGGGGGCTGCAAGGCTGAGATCTCAGCGTAGATGGTGTCGTTGCTGCCTGCTGCCTGTCACTGTGATGATGCAGAAACTTGACGGAAGCACTCTTTGCAAAACTGTGAAACCACAAAAGTATCTTGTCATTGTGGGGATCATGACACTTGCTGGAAGATGCTACCCCTGAACTGCAAAACAGTTCATGATGATGAAGAAACACGCTAGGAGGTGTCCTCCATAAAAGGCAAAGCACATTCAGCTGTGGTATATGCTCCTGTGTCCATTTCACACCAATCTTCTCAATGTCCCATGGAAAACAGAGCACAGAAACATCTCTTCCTACCCTTCCTGTCCTACCGTTCCTCCAGTGTCTTCTCAGGAGAACCTAATACCAAGCCAGCTGGCACAGGGTAAATGTAATCTGCAGCGTCTAATTCCATCATCACAAAGCAGGGCAAACAAGCGTGAGTTTGGGGCTGAGAAACAATAAGTCAATAACTGGCACAGTCCATACCTTTAGTCACTCAGTAACCACACACATATTTCTACACACATTTCAGCCTCCATACAACACAACTCTGTTTCTACCTAACAGGATGGAAATTTCCTTCATACTAGTAAAGAAGCTCTCATCCTCTCCCCAAAATGGAAACATGCTGTCTCAACACCCATTGTATCCTTCACTAGCTGTATTAATCATTTCACAAATTCAGTTCTAGTCCCATTGAATATTCTACTACCTAAAGACTAAATGGTAAAGTTAACTTTCCACAAACTTCTTTAAAATGATAACATGAAGAAGGAGGCAGAGAAAGAAAAAAGAGATCATATGTGTAAATATATACACTTAACAAACAAGGAGAAAATACGCAAGGCTCTTAGAGTCTTTCTTTTTATTTTTACTTTTTCAGAAAAGGAAAGTTTATTACCATAGCAATAGTAGTAGTCAGATATCAACATTTTGGTGCCAGTTTCTTGAGCCCCATTCTGTAAGGAAACTTCTCTATGCCAGGGCCCTGACAAGCTTGTATATGTACAAAGGCCACCTTGGTGGACCCATGCTTTGGTGGAAGGTCCTGTGATCCTCCAGAACACGGGAGGATGGGCAATCTTTCCTTCTGCAATTGGTCCCAATGCAGCAGCTGACAGCTGTGATATCCTTAGTTTCATTACACCTTCCATCTTTCTTTTGCCTTTCATTTGTCCTAAGCTGCTCTAGGTTCATTATCTGAAAGAGTAATCAAAACTCTAATTCCTGAAGGGTCTGAGTCCTCAGCCATCCTTTCCTGTTTTGTTTGCTGTTCCTTTCCATTCACTTTATTAATGGGAAGGAAATAAGGGGAACTCCAGAAAATCACTTGATTTCTAGATGTCATTCTCCTTGACTCTACTGTATTAGCAATAACCTAATTTGCTCTTGGTAATTGGAATCAGTCACTCTGGCTATTAGAGTACCCCTCCCCATTTTTGCCTGTTGCTTCAGTGACATGAGGAGCCCATCGTGGTGGCAATTTCATCTTCCAATTCAATTGAACCATCTTTGTGTCACCTAGGGGAATATTGTCATATATGTGTGTGTATGTATATATATACATGTATATATATAATTATAAAACATATAAGATTACACATCTGCAATATATATGCTATAGACTGAATATTTGTGTCCCCCCCAAAATTCATATGTTGAAACTTAATCTTTAATGTGATGGTATTAAGAGGTGGAGGCTTTGGGAGGTAATTAGGTCATGAGAGTAGAGCCCTCACGAATGGGATTAGCCCCCTTATATAAAAGACACCCCAGAGAGCTCTCTTGTCTCTTCTTCCATGTGAGGACATAACAAGAAGACAGCCGTCTATGAACCAGGAAGTGAGATCTCACCAGACACCAAATCTGCCGGTGCCTTGATCTTGGATTTCCCAGCCTCCAGAAATAAATGTTTGTTGTTTAAGCTACACAAGTCTATGGTATTTTTATCTTTGCTTGAACAGACTAGGATAATATGTAATGCATATATTGCTCAACGCAATATGCATGTTCATATACTGTTCAGTGTAATACATATATGGCATGGTATGTTGTATGTATCATATATGTAGCCACTTCACTTCTGAATTATCACACCCATGTTTTCTGACTATGGGGGAGAAAGCATAACATAATGCTCTGATTCAAAACATGTGCTGCATCCTGAAAGAGGAAAGCTCCTTCTTGCAAGGTGTAGTCTTCCAAGCAACACTGTAACTGAGACCTCAATAGCCATTCCATCTTTCAAGCAGACCAGCTGCTCCTAGGTGATAAAGTATGCCATCAGACCAGTTCATTCCTTTTGCATGAGCCAAGTGTTGCACATCCTTTGCTGCAAGATTACTTCCTTGATCAGAAGCAATGCAGTCCAGGATATCATGACTGCTGATAAGGCATTTTGCCGGTGCATGGGTGGTGGCAGAAGCATCAAAGTCAGGGAAGGCAAATTCATATCCAAAAAATATGTTTTCGGTGAAGGTGATGGAAATAGTTCAATGTAATCAATCAGCCCAGTGTCACTGGCTGGTCCCCTCAAGCATTGCCACCACATTAGGGACTCAGAGTTGTTCTCTGTTGTTGGGAGAATGACACTCAGCATTTAGTGGCCAGCTTATCCTTTTTTAAGGGGAAGCCCAAGTTGTTGAGCTCATGGAAACTGTCCATCCCTGCCATTCTGGTTACTTTGTTCATGGGCCATTGAACAAGCACTGAGGGGGTTGGGGAAAAGTTGACTGACATCCACCTGTCATTTTAGCCTTCTGATTATTGGAGTTATTAAGAAGGGCAACTTTTTCCAAAATTCTCTGCAAAATTCAGGATTTCTACTTTACCTTACCTCTAGAATGCTACATTCAGCAGTACTTTTGGCCCATCTTTGTGCACTTCTGTCATTTCAAGTGTTTCTATTTTCCATGGGCAGATCTGTTTGCTATGCATGAATGGAGAAGAATTTTAAACACCTATTTGTAGGAAGAATAATTTTATTGTTGATGTCCAACTTATAATTAGATTTCTCCATCGTGAAAAAAAGTAATGCCATGACACATTCTTTGTTACGTCATTAGGCATTTCCTGAGCCTCTGTTAAGTCAGTGTTTCTTTTTAATTATATCTAACGTCATGTGGATTATGCATCTACACCACTATTTTCACCTTTATCCCAATACCGCTTTCTTCCTTAGCTTTCAAGATTTATAATCTAATGAGGTTTTCCAGTCACATATAAAAACATAAAAACATATTCCCCCAAATTTTAAAACTTGTGTCAGCAATAAACTCCTCTATTAGTCAAGAACCTTCCCAACCCTGAGGCTGACCCAGACTTAGGGTAAAATTTCTAGTACTTCTCAAACTTTTCACTTGAGTAGAAATTACCCAAAGATCTTGTTAAAATGAAGACTCTGACTTGGCAGATCTGGGCTGAGACTTAAGGTGCTGCGTTTCTAGTAAGTTCCAAGATGGTGCTGATGGGGTGCCAATGTGTGCAACCATATTCTGAAAACAAAGGAGTTAATACACAAAGCATGTGCTGTGCTGGAGCCTATTTTTAGCTCATTTCAGGAATTTTGCAAGCCAGTTGTTAACATAGCCATTATTAAAAGTTATATTATGTAAAACTTCAATTAAATAAATTGTATTAAACAAAGAAAACGTGTATCTAAAACTCTTTACTCCCTAATTCATTTTCCACATTTTATTTTTATCCATGCTCTTGAGGTTATTCACATCTATCATGTCTGTATGATGAAAATACTTATAATGGGGTCCTCCTACACATCTTTTCCAACTCTCTCTTCAGTAACATCACATTGGTCTCTCGAAATGGCCATGGTGGTAGTATTTAAAACACAGAAATTGGCAAACACTACAAATCAGTTCCCCCGCCTTTTCCAAACATTTACCTGCACACAACTGGTCCCTTAATCTAAGTGAGATGTTGGTCCCTCATCTAAGATTACCCAAAGGGTAGACCAGGTAGATTCAATGCTTGGGGACTGCACTCAAATCCCAGACTTGCAAGAGAGAGAAATAGATGTCACTTTAATTCTCCCATATCTGACGAGAACTGGGCTCTTAGGACTAAAATGCATATTCACTCTGAAGAGAGCAAAAGGATACATTTAGGGGTCGAAGGAAATTCGTGACAACAAACACGTGTTCAACGCAATCACTTAGAGCAGCGCAAGACTCATAATAAATACTTTGATGAGAATATTGTTTCTACCTTTACACATTAAAGCGAACCTTTATATTTGTTATTTACGATAATGTCTTTATCACATTATAAATCAAAGGGTTCTTGAAATATTTCTCTGAAATATTTGCCTTTTTTGCTATGCAAAGAAAATATTTTTTAGTTTAATGGTGCTTTCTGAAGTGAAATTTTTGTAATTACATGGATTAGAATGTAGCCAGGTTTTAGGAACCTAGATTAATATTTGAAAAGCTTTGGAAAAAACTAAAGTCCCCTCTGGAATGAGACTTTCCACACTTGATGGCTTTATTTACACTTTGGTTGGTACATACACTCATATATTCACCTTCACAGGGAGTTTTCCAACTTCTAATTTTGTCTTACAATACTTTTAGCCTTGATGTATGCAGGAACATCTGGGTAAAAACTGACATCTGATAGTAAGTTATAAGTATATAAAATTTATTCTTTAATCTGTAAACAATTCACCCTTTTAAGCTCAGTGTAAATATTTCCCCACTCCATTAATCTCCACTGACCTAAAAATGTAGAAATACTCTCTCCCACCTCACTGAATTCCTAGAGTATTTCCTACTTGGAGAAGAAAATCAACTAGAGCACCATTCAGATAAGACTTTATTTGAAAATGCCTGGCATGAGGAGGAAGGGTAAAGAAGTATCTGAATTGGAGAAGGGGCGGACTGTTTCATGGGGCTTTAGCAGGAGGAGGGATATCGGTCAAAGTTCAGCTAGTTCCGGAAACAGGAAGAGAGGGATGTTTCATGTGGATTAGCAGCCATTGTTTGGCCGCCAGGATCTTATCTAGAGGATGAAGAGGAATAGTTCAGGATTCTGTCCTGTGCAGGGGTGGGTGGAACAGCTGCCAGAGCAAGTGATACAAAGGCCACAGTGGAAACCTTTCAGGTCTCAAGTCCTTCGGTTTCTCTCACACACACCTATCATTCGACATTCTTTAACACCTTATAGTTAGGGTGATGATGAAAATGATCTCCAACACTAGGAGAATGAACAAGAAATGCTACCAATAATTACCCCAGGAAAACAGGCGTGAATCATATGGTCATTATACACTCAGTTAATTTTATCATATTTTTTTCTGTTTGCTCTGTCAGATTTTAAACCTCCATGTATCACAATACAAAGAGGCCTCTTTTAGGGGGCTTTCCTGGTGGCGCAGGGGTTGAGAGTCCGCCTGCCGATGCAGGGGACACGGGTTCGTGCCCCGGTCCGGGAAGATCCCACATGCCGCGTAGTGGCTGGGTCCGTGAGCCATGGACGCTGAGCCTGCGCATCCGGAGCCTGTGCTCCACAACAGGAGAGGGCACAACAGTGAGAGGCCCGCGTACCGCAAAAAAAAAAAAAAAAAACTCAAACAGGCCTTTCTAAAAAAATCACTGGATTGGCTATAGTAAAATGATAAGACTCCTCATAGAAAGGATTCACTCATTTTAGCTGCAAGGTCCCTTCAGGTAGTTTTAATCCAGTTCGTGTTTATTACATTCTTCACTAGGCACGCCTGCTCTTTGTACCCCTACGTCTCAAGGGTATCACAGTGCTATTCAACTAGTTTCTATGATACACACTGGCCCATTATTTTCCTGCTTTTAGAATTCCAAAGGGAGAAAAAATTAACATTACTTCCCTATGGAAAGGAGAAATGCAACATATATGAAAATTAGTAAAATGGACTGACTCTAGATATTATAATTTGTGGAAACTCATTACAGTTTCTATCAGAACAGTCCTCAATTCAAGAGTGGTGGCTTTCAAAATATGTAACCACAGTATTTTTAAAGTGTTATAAATTTTTTCCAAATCCTGTATTTATCACAAATGTGTATATAAAAAGGTTTTCTATAGGTTATTTAGAAATATATCAATGGCTATGAAACATAAAAGAAGATAAAACAAGATCAGATCAAATTTCTTAAACACCTGAACATTCAAGTTGTCGAATTAAAAAGATACTAACTAAATAACTCACTTTCAAAGTGTTTTATGTTATTGGATAATTTTATAAACCATATACTCCTTCTATAAGCTTCCATCTCTGTAATTGAACTAGAATCAATGCATTCAACTCAACAAATGTTTAACAAGCATTAACAATATGTGAAAACACGTAACTAGCTAAGCATTTTGTTTCTCTAATATTAAGAAAATAGGATACCTGCAGTTGAGGGGCTTATAGTCCAAGAGATAGAAACAAATATGTTAACAAATTAAATATATATATTTCTTTTGCGGTGACACAGTAGAACTGTATCTAATTCTCCCTGGGGGATGAGAAATAACTTTGAATTAGAAAAATATTCAAATGATTCAAGCTAAGGAAAAAATCCTAAATTATTTTCCTTTCAGTATTGGGCATTTTTAAAACACATTTTATTATAAAGCTGATTTATTATTATAGTTAGTTTGGGGAATACATAAAACAATAAAATGAAAGTCACTCATAATTTTACCATCTCAAAGTATCATTGCTATTTTTTATATTTCTTTTTATTTATTTTTCTTCTCATAAATATACTTTAAAAATAGAATTTGAGTAATGAAAATTGATTAACCTGCTCTTTTTCGTTTAATATTATATTATGGGGATTTTCTATCATTACATATATTTCAGAAACATAAATTTTAATGGCTACAAAGTATTCCACTTTCAAATTTGTCTTTAGTAAATACAATAAAAAAAACCTTTTAATTCTAGCATAAATACATCTGTGCTGAACTCTTTTATAACATATTATTGTGTGAATAAATTCTAGAATAAATTCCCAGAAGTGAAACTACTGGATCAAAGGAAATGAATATTTTAATGCATTTGATAGGTTACCAAATTGCCTTCAAGAAAAATTGCTACTTTATATGCCTGTCAACAATGTATGAGAATTTTCAATTACCTGCACACTCAAAGATGCTATTATTATTTTAAAAACAAAATGACAAAGAAAAGAGACCACTTTTTTTCAGTTTAGCAGGTGAAACACATTGTATTTTTTTTTTTTTTTTTTTTTTTTTTTTTTTGCGGTACGTGGGCCCCTCACTGTTGTGGCCTCTCCCGTTGCGGAGCACAGGCTCCGAACGCACAGGCTCAGCGGCCATGGCTCACGGGCCCAGCCGCTCCGCGGCATGTGGGATCCTCCCGGACCGGGGCACGAGCCCGCGTCCCCTGCATTGGCAGGCGGACTCTCAACCACTGCGCTACCAGGAAAGCCCTTGAATATATTTTTTATCTCCCTTCACAAGCAAAGATAAATCACCTGATTATGTAATTATTAGATCAAATTAAAATTTTGCAAAATGTGCTATCTTTAGCACTTAGCATTGCATCAGACATTTTAGTAGATTATTTTTTTCTGCATGGATATTTATAAAGGATCTGTGGTACTGGAGAGCACAGCCCGTTTGATTTTTAATTTTGTTTTCTTTTTGCAGAACCAGGATATGTCGAAGTATGAATCTGCTCTCATTGCTGTTGCATGTAGGAGTATGTCTATTTGTTCCTGATCTAGCTCAAGCATCTAGATCGGTGTATAGCAGACAGTAGGTGCTGAATAAATATTTATTAAATCCATTAATACATTGAATATCTTCAAACAATAACAGTTATTCACAATTTAACCTCCCTGTATAGTTTGTGGCATATATAATTTTTTAAATATTTGATTTGATAGCATTTACTGAAGGGTCACAAGTAAACTCAGTGTTTTGGACACACCAATTGATTATCAGTGTCTTAGGACAATGAATAATGGACCTGGTATTTATAATGGTGCCACCTCCCTTATCCAGAAGTGCCTATGTCTGCTACCTTATACCTAGGAAAGGATCGAGTACTAAGTATCCACAAGGCATCAAGCTGCAGTCTCCTGTATAAATTCCTACTCTTAACGAACCTTCTTTGCTGGTTTACTGGCTTTTTCCACAAAGCTCCGCATTCTGGCTCCCATTGTATAGTCTCTGTCAGCCAAATTCCCCAGGGTGTGATTCTGCTCTATCTCCCTTATAACTGTTCAGACTTCTCAGATATGAGACACAGAGGTCAAGGGCGTGAGACCTGGAGCCAAGTAGCCTGAGCCTGAGTCCTCACCCTGCCACTTCCTGCTGCACTTCATTTGCCTTCCTTGAAATGTAATCTTCAGTAAAATAGATCAAATGACAGGTCTATCTTACAGAATTTTTGAGGTTTGAAATAACAAATGCACGCAAACTATTTAATAGAGTATTTTCAAACAGTAAGCACTCAAAACGTTATGTATTTTCATTGTTGCTGCTGTTAACTGGCCCTGGCATCCGAGACCAAGGATGAATTTTTTTCCAAGACCCTCGCAGAAACCATTTGTTTCACTCTGTTCCCTTTAAATTGGCATCAGCCACCCCAAATTTTATTTTCTCTATTTCCTTGGAAATCATAACTTGGCTGCAGAAAGAAAACATATTTGTAGATAAAACTAATTTTTATCTAATCCTGCTCTCCACCGAGCCTCTTTGCTCCCTGCTCTTTGGAGCTCCTAATATGGCATGGCTATAGGTGCCAGCGTGATCTCAGTTCTCCAATGGAGAAATGTTTGGCTACCTGGCACTTAACCTCCCCAAGAGAAAGTTTACTCTGCCCTACGGGCTGTCCTATCTCTAGGTTGCCAACTGTATCTGAATCTGCACTTTGACTTGATGGATTTTCATCATTTTGTCCCTAATATATCTGCTTGTGTGGTTACAGAGTCATATAAAAGCTAACTGAATCGAATAAATTTTGTCCCACTTTGACACAAATCATGATTATATATGGGAATAATATGAAGTCACGCAAACTAGTTTCATCAATGTATCCCAATATTTGACAGCTTAATTCGATAAAATTAAATGATCCCCTATTATGTGCCAGTCTTGAGCAAAACATACATGGTTCCTGCCTCAGCATTCTACAGTATAATAAGGCAAACAGATCTCAAACAATTAATCTCCAACTTTGAAAAAACTATGAATGCAATAGCCTGAGATATAACACAGCAAATTATTAGTTTCATCGTATCAAACCAAAGTTGTTTTACCAAGTATAGACATTGCTACATGCTAAGGATCCTTAGTCGTTTTAATAAGCATTTTCATGAAATCTGTTAAATGACTTCTTTATAATCAAAGAAATGTGTGAAAACACAAACCTGTAACTTTTCTTCAGAATTCCTGATGAGAAATTCTTGTACGCAGTCGATATTTTATGAATCCATTTTGACATGAGTGCATGTATCTATACCTATCTTTTACTTACAAAGAAACTTCATGAACAGTGGCTCAGCTCTGCAGCTCAGCAAGAAGCCCATTTCTTTGTAGCCTCAAAATTTACTAGAAAAGTTTCACATTTTACCTAGATTTATGGAGTGTTTGATCCAGAAACAATTCAGTATGTTTGAGTCTCCTTCCAGTACCTTTGGCTTTTTGCCCAGCTTCAATCAAAGCAACATTTTTATTATAAAGTGGTTTCTTTTTGTCCCTTTGATGTAGCCTTAGCTTGTTCAGTGCATGCGCAATTCATTCCTTTCCATCAAACATTTTCTCAGGTTGATTTCTAAAGGGAGACAGTATTTTTAAACTCTACACCAGCTCTTCCGCTTGCTTTATATCAAATCTCATAATTGCAAACAGACATTAAAATAACTAACCATCAGGAGGGAAAAGGGTACGGCAAGTGTTGATCAAAATCCAACACGTTGATTCGGGAATCTGACCAGAGTGAATCAGTTACCATATTTCAATTTTCTCAGCTGGAAATGAAATCAAATATATGTGCCTCATCAAAACCCTTGGTACCATTAAGGCTTCAGAAAATTAACTGTAGCTTCTTTTTGGAAAATTTGGAGAACTCATATCATTTGTACTTGAATGTTGCTGAGAATACTATTTTACAAGGGTAATTTTCAACTGATGGTTAAGACTGTCCATACTCTCGTTTATTCACTTTATTAATGCCAGTATTTGTATTTGAGAAATCTCATCAATTACTTAACTATAACTGGCATGGAAGAACACATAAGTCATGGCAAAATCTGTTGACTTACTTGATGTGCTTCGGTTCTAGCTAGATGTTGAGAAAGACTCTTGAACAGAAACTAAATCTAAATTTTCCCCACGGGATCTCCAGGATCCTCACAGTAAGCAGGTTAACACTTGCTCAATAAATACTTGTGGAATCAACAAATGGATGATTAAGTTAACAAATTAACTCTCAAAGAATGATATTCAGTTTTTGACCCAAACCTCCACATTACTGGAAACATGAAATCTGCAGTTTGATTATTCAATACTTGCCCACATTTCTGAGCTTCCATCTTTTTTGCACCTGAGAGTCCTTCCTAATTTCCATTTTTTAGAAATCTTTGATCTCATGCTTATTTTAGAACTTTGGCTGCTGAAGCCTGGCTCCCTGGCTCCCTCCTCCTGACCATGTAAACTGAAAGGGTAGTCTTGGCTCTAGTCTCAATTCATGGTCACGTGACTCCTGTCTGAGGCCCGTTGACTTCTCAAAACCTGCCAAGAGGGAAACAGAAGAAGCGGAGTCTTAAAGATTTCCGGTGAAATATTTTCTTTGAGGTTTTCTCTGAGGTTTTAAAATTTTTCTTTGAGGTTTTCTCAATGATTCTTTTCCCTCCAGAGACAAAAACTATCAAACAAACAAAAACAACCTTGATTTGCCCCATGGGAAAGATCAGAATTTACTCTAAATGTCTCTCTTACTCTGATCTTCCAGGAAACTTTCAGGGATTCACTTGACAGAGAAAACTGATGCCTCAGTTACATCAGCTTAGGATCTTGCTCTATGTCCTTGATGAATAATATTAAAAATGTAAGTAGCTTCATGCATATTTCAAAGCATGATAAATATAGCAACCTAATTCCTTTTCTTTTTAACTTGAGGGGAGTTTATTGTCCAAAGAGGTGTCAAAAACTCATTGTTGGCTTTCTGATTCAAGAATGCAAACTTAGAGCCAGTGTTTATCTCCATCTCTTCCAACAGTCCCAGTGAAATGATATTGAATGAATAACCCCATTACATCAGAGAAAATGGTCCATACAAAGATTAAAAAAAAAAAAAATGTTTAACAGATTTCCGAAAAACAGAAACAGAGTGGAAGCCTGTTAACAGATTAAAAACAGCAGTGCAAAATATGCCTAGGAGGAGGACAGCAAAAAAAGAGAGTTTCTCTCTCAAGTCAGACCCCAGAGAGGCTCCAGACACAGACTGGTAAGGTCAAGATAAAGCAGTATGATATGGAAATGCCTTCAAAACTAATGTCTTTTTTTTCAGTTTTATTGAGGTGTAATTGACAAATAAAATCGTAAGCCATTTAAAGTGTTTAATGTGATGATTTGAAATATATATACATTGTGAAAGGATTCACCCATCCAGTTTATTAATACTTCTATTATCTTATTTATTTATTTATATTTTGGTGTGAGAACATTTGAGTTCTACTCTCTTAGCAAATTTCAGTTATACCATACAGTGTTATCAACTATTGTCACTATGTTATACATTGGATCCTCAGAACTTATTCATCTTATAACTGAAAGTTTGTACCCTTTTACCAACCTCTCCCTACTTTCCTCTCTCCCTGGCATCCTCTCATGGCAACCTGTGTTTTACACTTTGTTTCTAGGAAGAACTTATGTCGTAAGCCTGATATTTCCTTCATTCTTCACTCCCAAGACAGCCGGGGTTTTCCCCTGGCAAACACCTGAAAACTCCAAATAAATTTACCAAACTACTACGGAACTAAAAGACTGGCTTCTGGAACTCCAGAAGAAAGCCCTTCCCATTCTGGCATGTTGGAGACCCCACTTTAAAAACTAGTTTCTCTCCTGTTCATCCTCAAGCTGATAAGGGCAATGATAAGCCCTTTTCCATAAAGAGAGGTCAGAGTAATATTTCCTATTCATTGAAAAGACCTAGTAGGAAAATACCTTACAAACACAACAGGAGAGAAACCCAGACTAGTTTCCTTCAAATTCAGCTAAGTCCTCAATTTTTAAACACGAACAAACAACTTAAGATCGCTTGACATATGAAGAAAAACAAAACAACATTGAAGAAAATCTCCAAAATAACAAACAGAACAGACTCACTAGTACATTTTTAACTTCTTGTAATCAACCTGTATACACAATTGAAATGCTTCTTGTAGTTGCAAAATATAATATAAATGTTATAACCTTGACAATGTAAAAGTAAAAGTGGAGCATACACAAAGGGGGAGGGACAGGAGAAACAGAGGCAAAAACAAAGGTACAGTCATCAGTAGCATCATCTTTCAAGATGGTAGAAGCTGTCAAGAGATATCACTCGGATTTGATGGGATAAGAAAGAATATATTATTTAAAGGTATAAAAGTAGCTAACAGAAGCACTATATCAAAAATTATGATAAGAGATTGGGAAGAGAGAATGTAGTGTCTGCTAAATCCTATTCTTTTCAATCTGTAAGTAAGTAGATACATCAAAAATCAAGTGATATAAGAGTAATCACCAGGGCTTCCCTGGTGGTGCAGTGGTTAAGAATCCATCTGCAAATACAGGGGGCGTGGGTTCGAGCCCTGGTCCGGGAAGATCCCACATGCCACGGAGAAACTAAGCCTGTGCGGCACAGCTGCTGAGCCTGCGCTCTAGAGTCCACGAGTCACAACCATTGAGCCCACGTGCCACAACTACTGAAGACTGCGCGCCTAGAGCCCGTGCTCAACCACCGCAATGAGAAGCCCGGGCACCACAACGAAGAGTTGCCCCTGCTCACTGCAACTAGAGAAAGCCCGCACGCAGCAACGAAGAACCAACGCAGCCAAAAATAAAAAAATAAAATAAATTCATTTAAAAAAAACCAGTAATTGCCAAAACAAATAAATATAGAAGATATTCATATTCTTTTCCCCTGGGAAACAGAACTAGGGATGTTGAGGGTGTACAGGGGACTGTTGTTTTTTCATTATACGCCTTTCTGTTCCGTTTCATTTTTTATCTTGTATGCAGATTACTTTAATGTAAAAAATTAAAGCTGGAGACTAGTGCAAAAGAGAATTCTTTTCTCTGATGTGTGGCTAGCATTCCAATGTTTGGATGTCATGTGCTATAACTTACTGAATTCGTTCCTCAATTAGTGCAGGTGTCCCTGGATTGACTAAGTTGTCCTTAGGGACATGAAAAGCTCAGATCCATCTACCCAGAAATTCCCTGTCAAAATCCCACAGGGATTGTCGCAGAGTAGTTAATGTGTGACCCAAAGTGGAGAGTCACTGTCTTGGGCATCCAGGCAGTGAGAAAGCCTGGACGCACATCTCACTGCCTCTACTCTTGGCTCTGTGCAGTATGCCGACTTCCAAAATCCTCCTGCCTCTGAGCTTCCACATTTCTCATCTTTTCTTGACATAAGGCTGGCCTCCTTCATTCCTAACTTCACACTCAACTGTGGCTTGTCTCAAGATTCATCTCTGGCTTAATAGCTCAATTCTAATTCCTACCTATTCCCTAGAATTATGGTTTGGTTTGGCATTTTTGGTCCCAAACTGCTTTGATGACCCCACCAACATCATCAAAGCCTATATCCCACAGCATGAAACTGGCACAGGCCAAATCATTTTTTATAAGACATCATCCAATCCTGAAGAAATTGTAATGCTCCCCCGCTGACCCCGGAGGCTCATGAATTGACATGTTAACTTTGGTAGTTCCGATTAAGGGAATATCACATATGTAGGAATCTGGGCAATTAAATTCATAGAATTCATCATTCTCTGAAGGGTGTTTCAAGAGTATGCCTCTGTTCACACTACACTCTATAAATAATTTTCTGTAGAAGTTATTGTTGGATATTTAAATTATAGTTCACTTTTATCAGTTAACTAAATTAATACTGTAAAATACTATAATTGACACTTCACTACTTAATCCTAATTGCACACATTATAATGTAGTTTGAAAATTATTTGCTTTACTTTGAGCTTTGCATAACAGCACGTACTCCAGATGAAAAATGAGAGACCTTATAATAATATTAGGTGGAGCATTTACCAATGAGAGTGCTAAAAAATAAAGTGTCATTATGTGTCTTAGTATTCAACTGGTAATTACCTTCTATTGTTCAAAAAATGTTTAAAAACCTTCCTTCTGAATACCAAAGAAACCCATATAACCATTTATTAAATGAATGTATTGATCATTTAAATGGAGACTAACAAAGTCTTAGAGTGAGGATAATATATGTTGAATTCCTTCTATACTATTCACTAGCTTCAAGAACTTGAACAAGATTCATAATCCTGAACTTTTTTTTTTTAAACATCCAAATGGGAATGTACTAGTCAGGGTTTTTGTTTACAAACAGCAGAGACCAACTCAGACTAATTTAAATAGAAAAGGAATGTATTCAAAGGATGTTGGATTGCTCAAAGCCTGAATAGTAGCCTATTAAAAGGATCAAAAGTTAAGGAGGTAAAACAATATACAGAAACATTCTGCTTAAGACATCACTGTGACCTGTACCGCAGGTACCTCAGATGCAGTGAATCATTTCAGACAAATCTCCCTCATCTTTGAATCCCTACCCAGGCAGGAATATCTCATCGACCTTGCTTTCCACCTCCCTTGGGAATCCCTGAAAATAAAAACAACAGCTAATATTTTTACAGCACTTACCTCATGACTGGTACTATTCGGAACCCCATGGACATAATAACACATTCAATCCCCACAACAACCACATGGGGTTTCTCTTTTAATCAGTTAACTAATGGGGCTGTTCATTTTTGTCTTCTAACTATTGAGGTATGGGATAATTATTCCTCATTTCACAGGTTATGAAATTGAGGCACAGAGGTGCCAAGTAACTTGCCAGAGGTCACACAGCTGGTGAGTGGTAATGCTAGAATTCAAACCTGCTCTTTACAGGAATTTGTGTGTCCTCTTTGGTGATTAACATGCTAACCCCACAGATTATCAGGATGCTTGGAACATAATGTATGCTCAGTAATTATGTGATAATTATGTACTTATGTGATTGTGTGATAATTCCCCTCAATCTTCACGAAACAGGGATCACTAATAATGAAATACTTTATAAAGGTTTGCTAAAGTACTTATGTTTTAGGAGGCTGCTTTCCTATACTGAGTCAGTACAGTCTTTGGAGGAAGACACAAATGACAGTACAGAATAATTGTGAAACAGACCAGGATGTTTGCACTGGAGCTGTCCCCAGACCCCCCAAGGTCTCTCCTGAGAACAGAAAATATGGGTTCTTCAGGACACCTAAAATCCATTCCCAGCACATCATTATGAGTGATGAGCACTGCCCCATCTGCCATAGAGAATGTTCTCAGACATCAATAATTAATATTTGAGGTTACGTTTTAATGGAATATTCTCTTTTCTCTTTCTTTTTTTTACACATAATTTTTTTTAACATCTTTATTGGGGTATAATTGCTTTACAATGGTGTGTTAGTTTCTGCTTTATAACAAAGTGAATCAGTTATACATATACATATGTTCCCATATGTCTTCCCTCTTGCGTCTCCCTCCCTCCCACCCTCCCTATCCCACCCCTCCAGGTGGTCACAAAGCACCGAGCCGATATCCCTGTGTCACCAAAAATTACTAACCAAACTCAAATCTTCTACTTATCTCATTTGCACAGATCTTCAAATTCATGCAAGCAGTGCTTTCTAATTATGTTATGTAACAAACCTAAACTACTAACACAGAGATTAAAAAGTTTAAAAAACAGAGCTGCTTGGTTACTGCTGATGCTTTCGGTACTTATCTCTGTTGCTGGGTGTCTCCCTGTGCCTCCTGGGAAATGTCTTTACATAGGTGGCAGGGGGGCCGGGCAGGGGGCAGAATTTCACAGAAGGCAGTGTGGGAAATACTGATTTGCATTAAAAAGTCTTCTCTCTTCCCTCTACATCCCACTCAAATTAACGTATTTCTACTTCCTCAAATGTGCCATATTTTCCTCACCTCTGGCCTTTGCATATGGTATTCACCCAACCTAAGGTGCCCTCCCTCCTTTTTCCTACCCTTTACCTGGTTAGCAGTCACCTTTCAGCATCAGTCATGGTTCGGCCTCCCTAGGACGGCCAGAGGCGTCCTTCCTTGTCAGCTCCCATCATGGTACTTCATTCCCTAGCATATTTGTCTGTTTGCTCGGGGGCCACCCTGTAAGCAAAGCAAAAGTAGAGCCGGGGTCTTGTTCACACTACCTGTACCCCTAGCACCAAGCCTTGTATTCAGCACCAAATGCTTATGGTTCTTCTTCCTTCCTAAATGGTTCATTGCTAATCTCGTATCAGTTTATGTCACCTGGTATTCCAGGAATTAACCGTGTCCTTTTCTTCTGAGGGACAATTTCCTTTTGCATTAACACCATCAGTGGAGAATAAGGAAGTGTGCTGACACTGCATGGCTTGTTCTTTCTTCACATCTTTGCTCAGAGCTCACCTTCTGGGTGAGAAATTCTATAAACACCATATTTAAAATTGCACCGCCCACAAGAACATCCCTTACTTTTCTCCATAGTACTTATTACCGCCTGAAACATCTTGTCTTATTTATTAATGTATTTATTATCCATTTATGCTCACTGGAATACAAATCCCACAAGGGCAGTATTTTTGTCTGCTTCGTTCACCGCTGTCTCAGAACTTAGAGCTATGCCTGCCCCATAGTAGATGCTCAGTAAACCTTTGCTCACTCTCTGAGAACTGAGCAAGCAGGTCCTAAAGATTAACTCCATGTTATTGAGCACACAGTCGGCAGCTGCAAATGGGCATCTGTGTAGATTTCCATGGGATAAACTGATTCTACACAGCAGAGCACCAAAGTGAGAATACAGACTTTTTTTTTTTTTCGGTACGCGGGCCTCTCACTCTTGTGGCCTCTCCTGTTGCGGAGCACAGGCTCCGGACGCGCAGGCTCAGCAGGCATGGCTCACGGGGCCAGCCGCTCCGCGGCATGTGGGATCTTCCCGGACCGGGGCACGAACCTGTGTCCCCTGCATCGGCAGGCTGACTCTCAACCACCGCGCCACCAGGGAAGCCCCCATTGTGCAATTTTAAGAAGAATCACTGAACCCCTTGAGTCTCAGATTCTTCACGTGAAATGGAATAATGATAATAATAGTAATAGTAATAATATCTACCTTTCCAGGTGGCTGTCAAGAGCAGAGACAGTGCAGGTGAGCACAGAGGCCAGTATATACACAGTGCTCACTAAATGGTAGCTATTGCAACTATTGTTATCACTGTTATTATTATTTTGGGGGTTGGAGTGAATGAGAATAACTTCTTGACATTGATGGAAACTCATTCTAAACCACCTGGAAACAGAGCAATTGTTCCCCACTTATTTTGTGTGAGTTGGGAAAATGTATTCTCTAGAAGAATTTTTGATGTTTTGTGACCCAAAAGAAATGTTGAAGGCATGGAGCCAGAGCACTCTATTTCTATCCTAGGTTCTCTAATCTGAGCAGTGAGGGCAGGAGTGGAGGATCCTTGAGAGTTCACAGCTTTCTTTGGTTGCCTGGGTAACCAAAGCCACCTGGAAAACTCACCCATGAGAACCTGACCACACTGAGACTCTGGCACCATCCTGCCCACTCCTCCCTGCTGGATATTTAAGGGATCTTTAAGACAGCTGAGGCTTTACTCCGCTGAATGAAGTGGAAGCCAGGAAAACTGTCACAAGCTTTAACAGGATAAACTGCTTTTAGTGAAACTATGGCATGCCAAAATCAAATCATTTTTATAACAGAGTAAAATATTACAAAGACCGAAAAGAAAGCCCGATGGCTTAAAAAAATAAATCTCTTCCATTAGTTTGGATATTTCTGACCAAACATTTAGTTGACCTCTTTTACATACTTCTCTTCATGAAAAACTGTGTGGGGGCTTCCCTGGTGGCGCAGTGGTTGAGAGTCCGCCTGCCGATGCAGGGGACGCGGGTTCGTGCCCCGGTCCGGGAGGATCCCACATGCCGCGGAGCGGCTGGGCCCGTGAGCCATGGCCGCTGAGCCTGCGCGTCTGGAGCCTGTAAAGTAAGATCTTTCCTTCCCAAAGTAAGAGAGGATTATTAATAATGCACCAGAACATGTTCTCGGGACAGTCCGTGTTTTCAAGATAAAGTTCTCTTGACTTGCCTGTGCTTGGAGCACCCCGGATTTACATTTTAGCCCCTGAGCAACTTCAGGCTTCGTGGCAACAAGCACAGCCATGTGTGAGGGAAATTCATCCTCTACTAGAACATAATTGCCGAGAGGGTGAAACTTGCATTTAGTAGGAGAGAAGATGTGAATAAACAATAGTAATTTTGTGCACTGCTGTCATGGTCATTCACGGTTGCACCTTTTCTTACACTCTTAATAGGTGCTTTCATGATTCTACCCTGATCACAAATAATTATCTTAGGAAGAAAATGTGTATTAGCAATGGCAACAAAATTTCAATCCTCAGAACACTCTTTGTTCTGGACGATCTTTATCAAAATCCCTGAATGTCCTGCTCCAAGTTCGCCAGCAGTGTTCCCAATTTTGTCTGAAATCTCACCTAATGCAGCCACAGCCTCTGCCTCCCCTCCCACCCTCTCTGCCCTGTGACTTCTCCCTTCTGGAGTGACCACCGGGCCTTAATATTCCCATCCACGCCCCAAGCTGGACACAATGCTGCTCCTACCATGGCCTCTGCCCTGAGGTGGGTGTGAATGCCTCTGCCCCAGTGTCTGCAGCTTAGCATCCTAGAAAAGCTAGATTTATGATCCAGCCATATTTTCCAAGACAGTTCGTTGTATGCCCCCCTCCCTTTCTACTCTCTGAATACTGCATCCCGAAGCAAATAATCTAGTTGAGATTGTTTGTTGTCAAATGAAGCTAGGCATCTTTTGGTTCTACAAGACCCAAGTGGGCCTATCAACAGGTTACCTGAGTTTATAGGTTAAACCATATCCCATTTAATAGAGAGATAGACATAGAGGAAAGGGAGAGAGAGTGATAGTGTATGTGACTATGACATAGGGACAGCAATTTACAAACTTCATCAAAACTCATTCTAATTTCTGTGTGTTTCTGTAGATGTCTACATTCCCATACTTCCTCTGTGTATGTGATGTGTATATGTGTATATGTCCATACGTTTGTATACATGGGTACCGTGCTGTGCTCTTCTTACCACAAATTCTCTCTCTGGCAACACCATCCATACTCATGCCCTCCATTACCACCTATAAACGGTGACTCACAGGTGTATATCTCCATCCCAGGTATCTCCTAGGCCTGTCTATTTGATATCTTCTCAAGCTGAACACAAAATTTTATCATCTTCCTTCCTCTTCCCTTGGGGAAAGCTGGGATGAAGGGGAGGCTTGGTCCTCTTCCAGTGTTTCTCTCACCCCACCACTCACTGGGAAGTATAAAACATAAATCTGTGTCGCCTTCTTCCCTGTCTTCTCCTTCACCCTCAGTACCCAGTCTGTCACCAAGTACTGTGTTATTTTATCACGCCTTTTTCTGGCCTAGCCATCATCTCCACTTCCTTTAACACCGTTATAGCCCAAGCCACACAGGAGTCCAAAAGAGATGGTTCCCATTGTAATAGATCAAAGCAGGAGCTAAAATTGGGAATATAAAGCAAAAATGACCGCACATTCTAAAGATACCAGAAGACGTGAGGTCCAGATAACTCCTCGGGGTTTATTAATTCAGACCTACAGCCATGATCTTAACTGTCTCCCTCCAGTCTACGAAAGCTGACGGCTATGAGGAGGGAGAGGATTCAAGGAGGATAGTATTGAAGAGAAGTCATGATAGAGGAGAGCTCTGCAGTTTGTAAATCACTGACCATCCCCCCAACACCATCACCACCCCCAGAAAGTCAGGTGAATGGATCAGAGGATGGCTTCTTCCTGGCTTCTCTTTTGCTGGTAGACTTGTTTATAGGCTACCTGTGACCATTTGAGTGAAGAGAAAAAAGAATCGGAAAGGGATGTCATTTCAGAGATGCAGCCACACTTGTTTTGAATTCCCACATTTATTAGAGTAAGGATGAGTAAGTGTCCCAGCGTCCAGTAAACACCACGGAAGGTACTTGGGTGTGACTCATCTAGCCAGCACCTTATGCAGGAGGACTGGCTGCTGGGCAAGGAAAAGCCAGCAGCGCAAAGATATGAGCGGGACATGAGAGGTGGAAGAAAGAAGAGTGAAGCAGCTAGGTAGCGAGGAGATGCTCAACATACCAAAGGGAGAAGGACTAACAGAAAGGGGAGACGGTGCGAAAGCCCAGGAAGCGCCCCATCATTACTGAAAGTTCTTCAGGCCAAAGCCTGGGTGGTGCGGAGAGCAAGGGGGTAGGAGAGTCTGAAAGTGACAAGAGATTGAGGTGTTAAACGGGCCCAGCGTGAACTGGACCAAATGACTGAAAAGTGTCCAAAAGGTTTGCATCTGTTCAGATGTCACGAAGGGATGGAAAAACAAGATCTGACAGGGTTTAGTTGAAGAAAGTAACAGGAGAAAGCAAAACTGTTATATTTCATATTTATGCTTAATGGAGCATAGACCTTTTAATAAACTAGATGTGAAAGCTACCAACATCATTCAATTAGACCACTATATTAAATTACTGACAGGCCTACCTGCATCCCCTCTGGTCTCCATCAAATGTGATCCTGCAAAAAAATAAAAGTGTATCTAACCACGTCACCCTCCCATGTCTAATTAAAACCCTTCCTTTTTTTTTTTTTTTTTTTTTTTTTGCGGTACGCGGGCCTCTCACTGTTGTGGCCTCTCCCGTTGTGGAGCACAGGCTCCGGACGCGCAGGCTCAGCGGCCATGGCTCACGGGCCCAGCCGCTCCGCGGCATGTGGGATCTTCCCGGACTGGGGCACGAACCTGTGTCCCCTGCATCGGCAGGCGGACGCTCAACCACTGCGCCACCAGGGAAGCCCAAAACCCTTCCATTTTAATACCCATTATTTTGAAGACCAAGACAAAATGGTTTAGCTTGAACTATGAAGGCCTGCAATATCCAGACCCCATCTAACATGCCTTATTCCAGGCTCTTTTCTGTAGCTATTTATCCCTGCTTTCCTTCGATGCCTTCTACTCGCCATGCTCCCCATGCCACAGGGCCTTTGCACATGTACTTCTCTCTGAATTTGTCCCACATTTTGCCTAGTTAACTCCTAACCTTCCTTCAGATTTCATCATTTTCTCAAAGCGTTTTTTCCTGTCCCTGCTAACTAGGTTACAAATACCTCTGGTATTTGTCAGAGGTGCACTTTTATAATAATTTGTACTTTTTAAAGTTATGTCTCTCTCTGTGCTCTTCATCCACCTTAAACCCCCAACATTATGCTGTGATGGCAAAGACCATGTCTGTTAATACTCATTTTGTATCCCCACTGTCTAACACAGTGTTGGACACATAGTATAAAGTTAGTCAAAGTTTAATGAATGAATAAATTATAAAATTTATGTATTATAATCATAAAACATAATAGCTACTAAATTAAAATCCTGGAGTTCATCAGCAGCTTTTCTCTTGGTTAATCTGGATTTTTTTATTGAATATGCCAGTGATTTTCAATATTTTCGCTAATTGGTCCAAAGCCATGATAATAACTTTAAAAGTTGATACTGATACCCCAGATGCAAATAAGATCTCAAGTTTCAAGCCATGTGTCTCAGGTCACAGCAATGCTGCTCCCTGAGCATCCTCAGGTTAGACCCGGGAAGCACTTGGATAAATCCACTGGTGAATGAAAAGTAAAGGACAGAAAACGAAAATATACAGACCCCCTGACAGGATCTACCTCCCAATACGAAATGGAAGGGAAATTATACCAACAAAAGCACTACAACAGTGAGTACATAGTAAGGCCCCACTAAATGCTAGAGAATTTCTATAATTATTATAGATATATAACACTTTGCCAAGAAAGTATGATCATGAACAAAAGTTAATTGCAATTTTTTTCATGTTTAATTTTTTAAGTATAGCATTGTTTTTACAATTCTGACCAAACTATTTTTTCTATACTTTTAATAGCAGACTTGTCAAAAGGTCCAAATTTTCTTACATTTTAATTTCTATTTTTCTTACATTTTTAAGGAATTCATGGTATACTGTTTGATTAGAATTCAGAGACAGTATTAAACTGACTTAATTCATTTTCTATTTCAATCTGAACAGAGTTGAATCTTACAGACATACAGCAGGCAACCTTCCCAGCACCAGGCATCACATGGAAAACTACTCAGATTTCTCTAAATTGTTGGTTAATAGAAACTGTCATGGCTCAGTAGTACTTTGTGTTTCTGATACTGAAGCAATGTTAGTCCTAGAGGAGGTTATTCTGAGTGTGAAATTGTCTGCCCACCTCTGGGAATACCATTTGACAAATAACCTAATGTTTTTAGGGTTATTCTTAGAGTGATTAAATAATTTCCAAATGCCTCCTCCAGCCTGGAGAATTTTGTTCTTTCTAGAAAAACTTCACCAATTTTCCAACCCCAGTATGTCATCTTTAATCTGCAAAATAGATCATAAACTAAAACATTAAAGTAAAAAGCAAACCTTATATGTCCATCAAAGATTCAGCCTGTGCCAGAGAGTGACAAGCTTTAAAAAGGAAAGAAAGAAAAAAGCCAGCACTCTTTGGAATATAAGTGCTCTAATCCTTCACTAGAAACTCTTTGATTTAAACATGTGGTCTGACCACTGTAGGCCCAGGAGTACCATATAATTAAAAACATATTTAAGGCGAGAGTTTCTAAAAGATATATTTATGTAATCCTCTATCTTACTTAATTTGAAAAGAATGTAGGTAATCTTATTTTATTTATTTCTTTTACTGAAGTATAGTTGGTATACAATATTATAGCAACTTCAGGTGTAATCACGAAAACTACGGCTTAGCTCTGGCAGTGATAGTTTTTCATTAACTTTTGTTGAGACTAGCAAGGTTAATAAATTAGAATTTCATTGAAATGAAAATGGCTCACTGCTTCTCAGTTCTTTTCTTGAATTTCTGGGTAAGCAGTAATCCAAAATGACTATTCCATGCTATTATTCACCATTCTCCTATTTTATGAAGTTATCAGTATCATTTGTGTGTTGCTGTGGTTCCTGCTGTATAAAGCTATTAAACATCAATGCAAGTGAAAAAACATGATAAAAATGGCATGTTCGCTTTCTACAAGTGAAGTCTGCAAATGAATCCAAATAATATGAAGAGGGCTGGGACGGAGGGGGGTGGGTAGAGAAGTGGCTGAGACCCCTGCCCTTTGTATGAGAATATGATGTTCATGACTCACTGTCGGGAAACCATGCTCTTTAAATTTCAATAATGGTGATGGGTTTGTCCTGAGTCAGCCACACTCTTGCCCAGATGTTTCTGTGACTCAGCGCTTAATTTCTAACAAGTGCCTTCCAGCAAAACAAATAGCACAAGATATTTATATTAATTGATAATGTTGATAAAAATCAACAATATATCAAATTACTATAATTTCTAAACCATCTCCTAGAAATATGTGCAGATTTGCTCCACAAAATGATTGCAGCCATCAGTATTTTTGAGCACTAGTGATTAAACTCTCTCCCTCTCTGGCTTCATCTCAGCAGGGACTCTAAGTCACCCAGAGCTACAAGGACAATGTCATAATACCAGTCACTGGGGTCATTTTACCATCGTTCCCAATCCATTTAGAACCACACAGATTTTTTCCCCCTTCATTTCACAAGACAGGAAACAAAAAGGATTTTGCACCTGGCTGCACACTTAGAGAGAGTGTTGATGTAAGCTAAAGCCTTCTTTACACATTAGGTTGCATGGTTTCCCGTTAAAGGAAACGTGTTCAAGGTTTGGGTCACGATCATGAGTACTTTTTCACTTTTTAGCAGTATGTTCTAACCAATGAAGCCACGAGATGGTGCATTAATTTGAAAAATAATCCCCAAATTACAATCCGTAGCTACAAAAGTCATACATTCTTTTATGAATACAAACTTTATAAATAAAACACTTCCTGAAAACAGACTAGCACTGTTTCCTTAGGTTGATGTGCAAAGGAATACAAACGAAGGCAGCAGAGTCTTTTGGCAGGGGGACGGGGACCGAGGCTTTAGGACAGAGAACAAGTCAGTGCTGTATAATTATGGACACTGAAATATTAGGCAAGCCTAGGCCACAACATTTTTGAAGGACTATTACAACCAAAAAAGGGCTGCCTCTTTTCTGAAATATACCCTGGGGAAACCCTAGCCACAGTCAATCTCTCTACAGATTTCACAGTTAGTGAAGAGAACTGCGGAAACTCCGGAAGGAGAAATAAAAAAACGCAGACATGGAAAACCAAGTGGGTCATCTCTGAAATCATTATGTTGCAAGAAAACTGGTATAAATTTTAGGAACCCTGTTGAAGACCGTTCTCTAGAAGGCATAGGGCCATGTGCAAACTGACTTATTTTATTAATATTTTTTATTAATATTGAGTCTCTGAAGTCATCACATGAGATTCTCCTAAAATTCAAGAACTTTCTCTTTTTGTCTCACTCTCTTGACATGGATTGTGCAATAAGCAGAGATGGTATAAGATAAAAATCAAGATATGTTTAGCATAGTTGATCCTAGTAGTGGCTTTGTAGTAACCTGCATGTCCACCTGATTTTTCAATGTAATACCTTAAAATGAGTAAATTTAATTTTGGAAAGAAAGTGGCTTTATTTAGAATGGTAGACACGTCATGGATAGGTAATGCCTATCCCTCCATTTTTTTCCTATTACATAAAACAGAATACACCATTATAGAGATTCATAAAAATAATTTTAAACAGAGGGCATTATCACGTCTGCATTTTGAAAAATCCTTTGGGGGAGGCAATACTGAATGTGGCTTCAAGAGTGAAGAGCACAAAATCAATTAAAAGCCTATTTCAGTGAACTCAGACAAGTAGGAGGCAAAGACTGGAGGCCCAGCTGTTTCATTTGTGCCCTAACCCACCACCCCTCCTTACCCTTCCGCCACGCTAGACCCTAGCAGCGAGCACTTTTTATCAGGGCCATGAGAATATCCTGACTTCAGCGGTGGGTGGAAAAGAAGCTCTCAAGAAGAGAAGATTTAAAGAAGAGAACTTAGAAAGCCATAGTACAGACTAGCATTGATGTGGGCTGAAAGAATCGTTGCAAATCAAGGCAAATTTGAATAACTGATGTACCATTCACTACAAAGCTAAGTATAAGATGGTTCTGCACACAGGCATGGGATGGGAAAGCTGGGTGTCATACTTTTACTTGGCTCCATTATTTATTTACATTCCCAGACTGCCAGACCCACTCATATTCAAAGGGAAATTCAGAAACACAATAGCAAAGATAATTGATTTATGCGTTAACGTCCATTTAGGATTATCTGTCCTATTACCTGCTCCAACTATGCAGATCATTTGAAATAGAGTAAATAGACTAAACTGTCCTTTCAACTCTTTCCAGTTTTTATATTTTGTAAATTTTCAAGTACTCACAAAGTATCATACGTTTAGGATTTCATTACTACATAAATATTCTTTACTTTTAAAGTTACTAAAACTGGACTTTGTTGATGTAAGTTCTCACCATGATTTCTTCCTGATGTTGTAAGAATAATTTGGAAAGGGCAGGGATCCAGGACACTAAGCACAGCTTTAGGGATACATACTTTCACTTCATGTGAGACTATATTCAGATAGAATCCAGTTAAATATCTCAAAGAAATTTTTATGCTACATGTGAGAGTAGCATAGGAAAACATTATCGTATATAAGGAAGAACAGTATCTTCACAGAATTAAACCTCAAATGGAGTCAACGCTTATTTTTTATCATTACTCTCCCATACTGTTTCCTTCTTTGAGAATGAACAAAAACAATACTCTGATTTAAACGTAAATGTAGCTAATTTATTTTAAATACTTTTATTGTGGTAAAACATATATATAACATAATATTTGCCATTATAACCATTTTTAAATATACAAGTCAGAGGCATTAAGTACATTCATAGTGCTGTACAACAGTCACCACTCTCAAGTTCCAAAAGGTTTCCATCACACCAAATAGCACTCATTAGACAATAACTCCATTCCCCCCTCTTCCATCCTCTGGTAACCTCTAATCTGCTTTCTGTCTCTATCAAGTTGCCTCATCTAACTATTTCATATGAATGGAATCATACAATATGTTGTCATTTTGTGTCTGGTTAGTTTCACTTAGCATAATATTTCCAAGGTTCATCCCTGTTGTAGCGTGTATCAAGATTTCCCTCTTTTTTATGGCTGAATAATCCATTATATGTATGTATCATATTGTGTTTATCCATTCATCTGTTGATGGCCATTTGGCTTGTTTCCACCTTTGGGCTGCTGTGAACGATGCTGCAAAGAATATTGTCATCCAAGTATCTGAGTCCCAGTTTTCAAATTTTTGAAAGTGGAGTGGAATTGCTGGGTCGTTTGATAAGTCTATGTTTAACTTTCTGAGGAACCATCAGATTTTTCCACAGTGGCGGCATCACTTTACATTCCCACCAACAATGTATGAGGGTTCTAATTTCGTGATAGTCTCACCAACATTTGGTATTTTCCCTTTTTTATTATTATTATTATAGTCATCCTACTATGTGTGAAGTGATATTCTCATTATGATTTTGATTTGTATTTGCCTTATGACTAATGCCAATTTATTTTTAAATGCCCCATTTAGTCAAATAATTAATATTTATGTTTCTAAATGTTCATTCTGGTATTTTATTTTACAAGGTGGTCTTTAAAACTTTGTATCATTCAATCAATATTTTAAAATGTGTTGTAAAAAAGAGAATAAACATACTGACATTTTTTTTTTCTGTTTGTAATGTAATCTAGTATCAAATTCAGCAATGCTTGGATGGAAAAATATGGTCTTAATTTTTTAAGTACAAACATTCAGGGAGCATTTCAAACAAAACTGATAGCAGCAGAGAACACATTCAATGTCCAGATATTTTTAAACCCTTTAATAAACACTTCTTATTCATTTAATTTAAATAATCTATAACACTGTTCTAATTCTATGAGAGACTCTCTAACATATTATGTAAAGGACTTTTTCCTTGTATTATCTTTTTATCAAAGTACATGCCCACTTACTTAAAGATGTAGCTTTGTTTAAAATAACTTCAGAATGTTATCTGATCCACATGACTTTGTAAGATATAAATAAAAATATTTGCCTGTCTTCTTAATCCTCTTTCTAATTCATTCTTGTTTTCATATTCTTATTTTGTTTCTCGAAGTGTAAAAATTGAAATTTATTTTCTAAGTGCAGTTGGATATGACAACATAAGAATTATCATATGGTGATTCTAAAAATAATATAGGTAATTAACCTATAATTTAGATATCCAGTGGTTTTGAGGCATTAAATTCTGTACTCTGTGTAGACTTGCAGAATTTGCCTAATATTAAGTTCTTTCCAAATAATTTTTTTTATTTCACAATTTATCTGCCATAAAAGTATGTATTAATTTGGCATTTCCTTCTCTAATTTCCTAACTCGCATTACGGTAGAGAGAAAAATGAGTAATGGATCAATGTACCTACTATGACTAAATTATATTGAATAGTCCAATGACTATTAAACAAATATTTCTCATTTCTAAATAGTATTCCATTAAAAGTTATAAAATAAGGAGTAATAGAAGCTTTTCTATTTTCTCTTTTTAAATGAGAGTCATTTAGGAAAAGGATTGCCAATTTATCTTCTAAGTTTTTTCTCTTATCTGTTTCCAACAAGCCATGCTCACCAACAAATGTCTCCCACTCAAAAGCATTGAAATAG